>NW_027480447.1:0-653939 GCF_051401765.1 Calliopsis andreniformis
AGGATTGATGATTGAGGATTGAGGATTGAGGATCGAGGATTGAGGATGAGGGCTGAGGGTTGAGGATTGAGGTTTGAGATTGAGGACTGAGGATTGAAGATTGATGATTGAGTATTGAGGATTGAAGATTGAGGATTGAGGATTGAGGATTGAGGATTGAGGATTTAGGAATGAAGATTGAGTATTGAGGTTTGAAGATTGAGGATTTTGGATTGAGGATTGAGGGTTGAGTATTGAAGATTGAGGATTGGGGATTGAGGATTGACGATTGAGGATTGAGTATTGAGGATTGAGAATTGAGGATTGAGGATTGAGGATTGAAGATTGAGGATTGGGTATTGCGGATTGAACATTGAGGATTGAGGATTGAGGATTGAGGATTGAGGATTGAGGACTGAAGATTGAATATTGATGATTGAAGATTGAGGATTGAGGATTGAGGGTTGTGGATTGAGGACGAGGACTGAGGGTTGAGTATTGATGTCTGATGTCTGAGGATTGAGGATTGAGGATTGAGAATTGAGGATTGAGGATTGAGGATTGAAGATTGAGGATTGGGTATTGAGGATTGAAGAAAGAGGATTGAGGATTGAGGATTGAGGATTTGGGATTGAGGATTGAGGGTTGAGTATTCAGGACTGAGGGTTGAAGATTGAGGATTGAGGATTGAGGATTGAAGAATGAGGATTGAGGATTGAGGATTGAGGATTGAAGATTGAGGATTGAGGATTGAGGATTGAAGAATGAGGATTGAGGATTGAGTATTGAGGATTGAGGATTGAGGATTGAGGATTGAGGATTGAAGATTGAGGATTGAGGATTGAGGATTGAGGATTGCAGATTGAGTATTGAGGATTGAAGATTGAGGATTGAGGATTGAGGATTGATGATTGAATATTGAGGATTGAAGATTGAGGATTGAGGATTGAGGATTGAGGACTGAGGATTGATGATTGAGGATTGATGATTGAGTATTGAGGATTGAAGATTGAGGATTGAGGTTTGGCGATTGAGGATTGAGGATTGAGGATTGAGTATTGAAGGTTGAGGATTGATGATTGAGGATTGAGGATTGCGGATTGACGATTGAGGATTGAGGTTTGAGTGTTGAAGGTTGAGTGTTGAGGATTGAAGGTTGAGGATTGACGATTCAGGATTGAGGATTGAGGATGATGGCTGAGGTTTGAGGTTTGAGGTTTGAGTATTGAATCCTGAGAATTCAGGATGTTCTATTGAGTATTGAGAATTGAGGATTGATGCTTTAGTATTGAGGATTCAGGATTGATGATTGAGGATTGAGTACTGAAGATTGAGGATTGATGATTGAGGATTTAGGATTGAGCATTGAGGATTGAGGATTGAGGATTGAGGATTGAGGATTGAAAATTGAGTATTGAGGATTGAAGGTTGAAGACTGAGGAATAAGGATTGAGGATTGAGGATTGAGGATTGAGGATTGAGGATCGAAGTTTGAGTGCTGAGGATTGAGGGTAGAAGATTGAGGATTGAGTATTGAGGATTGAGGATGAGGGCTGAGGTTTGAGGTTTGAGGTTTGAGATTGAATCCTGAGAATTCAGGATATTCTACTGAGTATTGAGAATTGAGGATTGATGGTTCAGTATTGAGACCGAGGATTGAGGATTGAAGATTGTGTATTGATGATTGAAGATTGAGGTTTGAGGATTGAGTGTTGAGGGTTGAGGACGAGGACTGACGGTTGAGGATTGATGTTTGAGGATTGAGGGTTGAGGACTGACGACTGAGGATAGAGAATTGAGGATGGAGCATTGAGGATTGAAGATTGAGGACTGGGATTGAGGATTAAAGATTGAGGATTAAGGATTTAGGATTGGGGACTAAGGATCTAGGATTGAATATTGATTATTGAGGATTGAAGATTGAGGATTGAGGATTGAGGATTGAGAATGGAGAATTGAGGATAAGGACTGAGGGTTGAGGGTTGAGGTTTGAGGAATGAGGATTGAGGATTGAGGATTGAGGATTGAAGATTGAGTATTGATGATTGAAGATTGAGGATTGAGGATTGAGGGTTGAGGATTGAGGACGAGGACTGACGGTTGAGGATTGTGGTTTGAGGATTGAGGATTGAGGATTGAGAATTGAGGATGAGGACTGAGGTTTGGGGATTGAGGTTTAAGGAATGAGGATTGAGGATTGAGGATTGCGGATTGAGGATTGAGGATTGAGTATTGAAGGTTGAGTATTGATGACTGAGGATTGAGGATTGCGGACTGACGATTGAGGATTGGGAATTGAGGGTTGAATGTTGAGTGTTGAGGATTGAAGGTTGAGGATTGACGATTGAGGATTGAGGATTGAGGATGATGCCTGAGGTTTGAGGTTTGAGGTTTGAGTATTGAATCCTGAGAATTCGGGATGTTCTATTGAGTGTTGAGAATTGAGGATTGATGGTTTAGTATTGAGAATTCAGGATTGAGGATTGAGGATTCAGTATTGAAGATTGAGGATTGATGATTGAGGATTTAGGATTGAGGATTGGGTATTGAGGATTGAGGATTGAAAATTGAGTATTGAGGATTAAAGTTTGAGGACTGAGGAATAAGGATTGAGGATTGAGGATGAGGACTGAGGGTTGAGTATTGATGTCCGAGGTCTGAGGATTGAGGATTGAGGATTGAGAATTGAGGATTGAGGATTGAGTATTGAAGATTGGGGATTGGGTATTGAGGATTGACCAATGAGTATTGAAGATTGAGGATTGATGACTGAGGATTGAGGATTGAGGTATGATGGTTGCGGATTGAATATTGAAAATTGTGTGTTGAGGATTGAATATAGAGGATTGAGGATTGAGGATAGAGGATTGAAGATTGAGTATTGAGGATTGAAGATTGAGGATTGAGGATTGACGATTGAGGATTGAGGATTGAGGTTTGAGGATTGACGATGAGGGCTGAGGGTTGAGGATTGAGGTTTGAGGTCTGAGGACTGAGGATTGAGGATTGAAAATTGAGGATTGAGTATTGAGGATTGAAGATTGAGGATAGGGTATTGAGGATTGAAGAATGAGGATGGAGGATGGGCGATTGAGGATTGTGGATTGAAGATTGAGTATTCAGGATTGGAGATTGACGCTTGATTATTGACGATTGAGGATCGAGGGTTGAGGATTGAGGATTGAAGATTGAGTATTGAGGATTGAAGATTGAGGATTGAGGATTGACGATTGAGGATTGAGGATTGAGAATTGAAGATTGAGGATTGGGGACTGAGTGTTGAGGGTTGAGTGATGAGGATTGATGATCGTGGATAGAGATTTGAAGATTGCAGATTCAGTATTGAGTATTGAAACCTGTGAATTGAGGATATTCGATTGAGGATTGAGGATTGACTACTGATTGATGAGGACTGAGGGCTGAAGATTGAGGATTCAGGATTGAGGATTCGGAATTGAGGTATGAGGACTCAGGATTGAGGATTGAGGATTGAGGATTGAGGATCGAGGATTGAGGATTGAAGATTCAGTATTGAGGATTGAAGATTGAGGATTGAGGATTGAGGATTGAGGATTGAGGATTGAGGATTGAGGATTGAGTACTGAAGATTGAGTATTGATGACTGTGGATTCAGGATTGAGGATTGAGGACTGAGGATTGAGGATTGAGGATTGAAGATTGAATATTTATGATTGAAGATTGATGATTGAGGATTGAGTGTTGTGGATTGAGGACGAGGGCTGAGGGTTGAGTATTGATGTTTGAGGTCTGAGGATTGATGATTGAGGATCGAGAATAGAGGACTGATGATGGAGGACTGAAGATTGAGGATTTGGTGTTGAGGATTGAAGAATGAGGATTGAGGATTGAGGATTGAGGATTGAGGATTGAAGATTGAGCATTGAGGATTGAAGATTGAGGATTGAGGATTGGGGATTGAGGATTGAGGATTGAGGATTGAGGATTGAGGATTGACAACTGATTGTTGAGGACTGAGAGCTGAAGATTGAGGATTCAGGATTGAGGATTCAGAATTGTGGTTTGCGGACTGAGGATTGAAGATTGAAGATTGAGTATTGAGGGTTGAGGATTGAGGATTGAGGATTGAGGATTGAGGTTGAGGGCTGAGGGTTGAAGATTGAGGTGTGAGGACTCAGGACTGAGGATTGAGGATTGAGAATTGAGGATTGAGTATTGAGGATTGAAGATTGAGGATAGGGTATTGAGGATTGAAGAATGAGGATGGAGGATGGGCGATTGAGGATTGTGGATTGAAGATTGAGTATTCAGGATTGGAGATTGACGATTGACTACTGAGGATTGAGGATCGAGGATTGAGGATTGAGGATTGATGATTGAGTATTGAGGATTGAAGATTGAGGATTGAGGATTGACGATTGAGGATTGAGGATTGACGATTGAGGATTGAGGATTGAGAATTGAAGATTGAGGATTGGGGACTGAGTGTAGAGGGTTGAGTGATGAGGATTGATGATCGTGGATAGAGATTTGAAGATTGCAGATTCAGTATTGAGTATTGAAACCTGTGAATTGAGGATATTCGATTGAGGATTGAGGATTGACAACTGACTGTTGAGGACTGAGGGCTGAAGATTGAGGATTCAGGATTGAGGATTCGGAATTGAGGTTTGAGGACTGAGGATTGAGGATTGAGGATTGAGGATTGAGGATTGAGGATTGAGGATTGAAGATTCAGTATTGAGGATTGAAGATTGAGGATTGAGTATTGAGGATTGAGGATTGAGGATTGAGGATTGAGGATTGAGGATTGAGTACTGAAGATTGAGTATTGATGACTGAGGATTCAGGATTGAGGATTGAGGACTGATGATTGAGGATTGAGGATTGAAGATTGAATATTGATGATTGAAGATTGAGGATTGAGGATTGAGGGTTGTGTACTGAGGGTTGAGTATTGATGTTTGAGGTCTGAGGATTGAGTTTTGAAGATTGAGAATAGAGGACTGAGGATTGAGGATTGAAGATTGAGGATTTGGTGTTGAGGATTGAAGAACGACGATTGAGGATTGAGGATTGAGGAATGAGGATTGAAGATTGAGTATTGAGGATTGAAGATTGAGGATTGAGTATTGAGGAATGAGGATTGAGGAATTGGGATTGAGGATTGAAGATTGAGTATTGATGATTGAAGATTGAGGATTGTGGATTGAGGACTGAGTATTGAGGATTGAAGATTGAGGATTCAGGATTGAGGATTGAGGATTGAGGAATGAGGATTGAGGATTGAGGGTTGTGGATTGGGGACCAGGACTGAGGGTTGAATATTGATGTTTGAGGTCTGAGGATTGCGGATTGTGGATTGAGAATTGAGGATTGAGGATTGAGGATTGAAGATTGAGGATTGGGTATTGAGGATTGAAGAATGAGAATTGAGGATTGAGGATTGAGGCCTGAGGATTGAGAATTGAGAACTGAGGATGAGGACTGAGGGCTGAGGGTTGAGGTTTGAGGAATGAGGACTGACGATTGAGGATTGAGGATTGAAGATTGAGTATTGAGGATTGAAGATTGTGGATTGAGGATTGAGGATTGAGGATTTAAGATTGAGGATTGGGTATTGAGAATTGAACATTGAGGATTGAGGATTGAGGATTGAGGATTGAGGACTGAAGATTGAATATTGATGATTGAAGATTGAGGATTGAGGATTGAGGGTTGTGGATTGGGGACCAGGACTGAGGGTTGAATATTGACGTTTGAGGACTGAGGATTGAGGATTGAGGATTGAGAATTGAGGATTGAGTATTGAGGAATGAAGATTGAGGATTGGGTATTGGGGATTGAAGAATGAGGATTGAGGATTGATGACTGAGGATTGAGGATTGAGGATCGAGGATTGAGGATGAGGGCTGAGGGTTGAGGATTGAGGTTTGAGGATTGAGGACTGAGGATTGAAGATTGATGATTGAGTATTGAGGATTGAAGATTGAGGATTGAGGATTGAGGATTGAGGATTGAGGATTTAGGAATGAAGATTGAGTATTGAGGTTTGAAGATTGAGGATTTTGGATTGAGGATTGAGGGTTGAGTATTGAAGATTGAGGATTGGGGATTGAGGATTGACGATTGAGGATTGAGTATTGAGGATTGAGAATTGAGGATTGAGGATTGAGGATTGAAGATTGAGGATTGGGTATTGCGGATTGAACATTGAGGATTGAGGATTGAGGATTGAGGATTGAGGATTGAGGACTGAAGATTGAATATTGATGATTGAAGATTGAGGATTGAGGATTGAGGGTTGTGGATTGAGGACGAGGACTGAGGGTTGAGTATTGATGTCTGATGTCTGAGGATTGAGGATTGAGGATTGAGAATTGAGGATTGAGGATTGAGGATTGAAGATTGAGGATTGGGTATTGAGGATTGAAGAAAGAGGATTGAGGATTGAGGATTGAGGATTGAGGATTGAAGATTGAGAATTGAGGTTTGAAGGTTGAGGATTGAGGACTGAGGATTGAGGATTGAGGATTGAGGATTGAGGATTGAGGAATGAAGATTGAGTATTGAGGTTTGAAGATTGAGGATTTTGGATTGAGGATTGAGGGTTGAGTATTGAAGATTGAGGATTGGGGATTGAGGATTGACGATTGAGGATTGAGTATTGAGGATTGAGAATTGAGGATTGAGGATTGAGGATTGAAGATTGAGGATTGGGTACTGCGGATTGTACATTGAGGATTGAGTATTGAGGATTGAGGATTGAGGATTGAGGACTGAAGATTGAATATTGATGATTGAAGATTGAGGATTGAGGATTGAGGGTTGTGGATTGAGGACGAGGACTGAGGGTTGAGTATTGATGTCTGATGTCTGAGGATTGAGGATTGAGGATTGAGAATTGAGGATTGAGGATTGAGGATTGAAGATTGAGGATTGGGTATTGAGGATTGAAGAAAGAGTATTGAGGATTGAGGATTGAGGATTGAGGATTGAAGATTGAGAATTGAGGATTGAAGGTTGAGGATTGAGGACTGAGGATTGAGGATTGAGGATTGAGGATTGAGGAATGAAGATTGAGTATTGAGGTTTGAAGGTTGAGGATTTTGGATTGAGGATTGAGGATTGAGTATTGAAGATTGAGGATTTGGGATTGAGGATTGAGGGTTGAGTATTCAGGACTGAGGGTTGAAGATTGAGGATTGAGGATTGAGGATTGAAGAATGAGGATTGAGGATTGAGGATTGAGGATTGAAGATTGAGGATTGAGGATTGAGGATTGAAGAATGAGGATTGAGGATTGAGTATTGAGGATTGAGGATTGAGGATTGAGGATTGAGGATTGAAGATTGAGGATTGAGGATTGAGGATTGAGGATTGCAGATTGAGTATTGAGGATTGAAGATTGAGGATTGAGGATTGAGGATTGATGATTGAATATTGAGGATTGAAGATTGAGGATTGAGGATTGAGGATTGAGGACTGAGGATTGATGATTGAGGATTGATGATTGAGTATTGAGGATTGAAGATTGAGGATTGAGGTTTGGCGATTGAGGATTGAGGATTGAGGATTGAGTATTGAAGGTTGAGGATTGATGATTGAGGATTGAGGATTGCGGATTGACGATTGAGGATTGAGGTTTGAGTGTTGAAGGTTGAGTGTTGAGGATTGAACGTTGAGGATTGACGATTCAGGATTGAGGATTGAGGATGATGGCTGAGGTTTGAGGTTTGAGGTTTGAGTATTGAATCCTGAGAATTCAGGATGTTCTATTGAGTATTGAGAATTGAGGATTGATGCTTTAGTATTGAGGATTCAGGATTGATGATTGAGGATTGAGTACTGAAGATTGAGGATTGATTATTGAGGATTTAGGATTGAGTATTGAGGATTGAGGATTGAGGATTGAGGATTGAGGATTGAAAATTGAGTATTGAGGATTGAAGGTTGAAGACTGAGGAATAAGGATTGAGGATTGAGGATTGAGGATTGAGGATTGAGGATTGAGGATTGAGGATTGCAGATTGAGTATTGAGGAATGAAGATTGAGGATTGGGTATTGAGGATTGAAGAATGAGGATTGAGGATTGATGATTGAGGATTGAGGATTGAGGATCGAGGATTGAGGATGAGGGCTGAGGGTTGAGGATTGAGGTTTGAGGATTGAGGACTGAGGATTGAAGATTGATGATTGAGTATTGAGGATTGAAGATTGAGGATTGAGGATTGAGGATTGAGGATTGAGGATTGAGGATTTAGGAATGAAGATTGAGTATTGAGGTTTGAAGATTGAGGATTTTGGATTGAGGATTGAGGGTTGAGTATTGAAGATTGATGATTGGGGATTGAGGATTGACGATTGAGGATTGAGTATTGAGGATTGAGAATTGAGGATTGAGGATTGAGGATTGAAGATTGAGGATTGGGTATTGCGGATTGAACATTGAGGATTGAGGATTGAGGATTGAGGATTGAGGATTGAGGACTGAAGATTGAATATTGATGATTGAAGATTGAGGATTGAGGATTGAGGGTTGTGGATTGAGGACGAGGACTGAGGGTTGAGTATTGATGTCTGATGTCTGAGGATTGAGGATTGAAGATTGAGAATTGAGGATTGAGGATTGAGGATTGAAGATTGAGGATTGGGTATTGAGGATTGAAGAAAGAGGATTGAGGATTGAGGATTGAGGATTTGGGATTGAGGATTGAGGGTTGAGTATTCAGGACTGAGGGTTGAAGATTGAGGATTGAGGATTGAGGATTGAAGAATGAGGATTGAGGATTGAGGATTGAGGATTGAAGATTGAGGATTGAGGATTGAGGATTGAAGAATGAGGATTGAGGATTGAGTATTGAGGATTGAGGATTGAGGATTGAGGATTGAGGATTGAAGATTGAGGATTGAGGATTGAGGATTGAGGATTGCAGATTGAGTATTGAGGATTGAAGATTGAGGATTGAGGATTGAGGATTGATGATTGAATATTGAGGATTGAAGATTGAGGATTGAGGATTGAGGATTGAGGACTGAGGATTGATGATTGAGGATTGATGATTGAGTATTGAGGATTGAAGATTGAGGATTGAGGTTTGGCGATTGAGGATTGAGGATTGAGGATTGAGTATTGAAGGTTGAGGATTGATGATTGAGGATTGAGGATTGCGGATTGACGATTGAGGATTGAGGTTTGAGTGTTGAAGGTTGAGTGTTGAGGATTGAAGGTTGAGGATTGACGATTCAGGATTGAGGATTGAGGATGATGGCTGAGGTTTGAGGTTTGAGGTTTGAGTATTGAATCCTGAGAATTCAGGATGTTCTATTGAGTATTGAGAATTGAGGATTGATGCTTTAGTATTGAGGATTCAGGATTGATGATTGAGGATTGAGTACTGAAGATTGAGGATTGATGATTGAGGATTTAGGATTGAGCATTGAGGATTGAGGATTGAGGATTGAGGATTGAGGATTGAAAATTGAGTATTGAGGATTGAAGGTTGAAGACTGAGGAATAAGGATTGAGGATTGAGGATTGAGGATTGAGGATTGAGGATCGAAGTTTGAGTGCTGAGGATTGAGGGTAGAAGATTGAGGATTGAGTATTGAGGATTGAGGATGAGGGCTGAGGTTTGAGGTTTGAGGTTTGAGATTGAATCCTGAGAATTCAGGATATTCTACTGAGTATTGAGAATTGAGGATTGATGGTTCAGTATTGAGACCGAGGATTGAGGATTGAAGATTGTGTATTGATGATTGAAGATTGAGGTTTGAGGATTGAGTGTTGAGGGTTGAGGACGAGGACTGACGGTTGAGGATTGATGTTTGAGGATTGAGGGTTGAGGACTGACGACTGAGGATAGAGAATTGAGGATGGAGCATTGAGGATTGAAGATTGAGGACTGGGGATTGAGGATTAAAGATTGAGGATTAAGGATTTAGGATTGGGGACTAAGGATCTAGGATTGAATATTGATTATTGAGGATTGAAGATTGAGGATTGAGGATTGAGGATTGAGAATGGAGAATTGAGGATAAGGACTGAGGGTTGAGGGTTGAGGTTTGAGGAATGAGGATTGAGGATTGAGGATTGAGGATTGAAGATTGAGTATTGATGATTGAAGATTGAGGATTGAGGATTGAGGGTTGAGGATTGAGGACGAGGACTGACGGTTGAGGATTGTGGTTTGAGGATTGAGGATTGAGGATTGAGAATTGAGGATGAGGACTGAGGTTTGGGGATTGAGGTTTAAGGAATGAGGATTGAGGATTGAGGATTGCGGATTGAGGATTGAGGATTGAGTATTGAAGGTTGAGTATTGATGACTGAGGATTGAGGATTGCGGACTGACGATTGAGGATTGGGAATTGAGGGTTGAATGTTGAGTGTTGAGGATTGAAGGTTGAGGATTGACGATTGAGGATTGAGGATTGAGGATGATGCCTGAGGTTTGAGGTTTGAGGTTTGAGTATTGAATCCTGAGAATTCGGGATGTTCTATTGAGTGTTGAGAATTGAGGATTGATGGTTTAGTATTGAGAATTCAGGATTGAGGATTGAGGATTCAGTATTGAAGATTGAGGATTGATGATTGAGGATTTAGGATTGAGGATTGGGTATTGAGGATTGAGGATTGAAAATTGAGTATTGAGGATTAAAGTTTGAGGACTGAGGAATAAGGATTGAGGATTGAGGATGAGGACTGAGGGTTGAGTATTGATGTCCGAGGTCTGAGGATTGAGGATTGAGGATTGAGAATTGAGGATTGAGGATTGAGTATTGAAGATTGGGGATTGGGTATTGAGGATTGACCAATGAGTATTGAAGATTGAGGATTGATGACTGAGGATTGAGGATTGAGGTATGATGGTTGCGGATTGAATATTGAAAATTGTGTGTTGAGGATTGAATATAGAGGATTGAGGATTGAGGATAGAGGATTGAAGATTGAGTATTGAGGATTGAAGATTGAGGATTGAGGATTGACGATTGAGGATTGAGGATTGAGGTTTGAGGATTGACGATGAGGGCTGAGGGTTGAGGATTGAGGTTTGAGGTCTGAGGACTGAGGATTGAGGATTGAAAATTGAGGATTGAGTATTGAGGATTGAAGATTGAGGATAGGGTATTGAGGATTGAAGAATGAGGATGGAGGATGGGCGATTGAGGATTGTGGATTGAAGATTGAGTATTCAGGATTGGAGATTGACGCTTGATTATTGACGATTGAGGATCGAGGGTTGAGGATTGAGGATTGAAGATTGAGTATTGAGGATTGAAGATTGAGGATTGAGGATTGACGATTGAGGATTGAGGATTGAGAATTGAAGATTGAGGATTGGGGACTGAGTGTTGAGGGTTGAGTGATGAGGATTGATGATCGTGGATAGAGATTTGAAGATTGCAGATTCAGTATTGAGTATTGAAACCTGTGAATTGAGGATATTCGATTGAGGATTGAGGATTGACAACTGATTGATGAGGACTGAGGGCTGAAGATTGAGGATTCAGGATTGAGGATTCGGAATTGAGGTATGAGGACTCAGGATTGAGGATTGAGGATTGAGGATTGAGGATCGAGGATTGAGGATTGAAGATTCAGTATTGAGGATTGAAGATTGAGGATTGAGGATTGAGGATTGAGGATTGAGGATTGAGGATTGAGGATTGAGTACTGAAGATTGAGTATCGATGACTGTGGATTCAGGATTGAGGATTGAGGACTGAGGATTGAGGATTGAGGATTGAAGATTGAATATTTATGATTGAAGATTGATGATTGAGGATTGAGTGTTGTGGATTGAGGACGAGGGCTGAGGGTTGAGTATTGATGTTTGAGGTCTGAGGATTGATGATTGAGGATCGAGAATAGAGGACTGATGATGGAGGACTGAAGATTGAGGATTTGGTGTTGAGGATTGAAGAATGAGGATTGAGGATTGAGGATTGAGGATTGAGGATTGAAGATTGAGCATTGAGGATTGAAGATTGAGGATTGAGGATTGGGGATTGAGGATTGAGGATTGAGGATTGAGGATTGAGGATTGACAACTGATTGTTGAGGACTGAGAGCTGAAGATTGAGGATTCAGGATTGAGGATTCAGAATTGTGGTTTGCGGACTGAGGATTGAAGATTGAAGATTGAGTATTGAGGGTTGAGGATTGAGGATTGAGGATTGAGGATTGAGGTTGAGGGCTGAGGGTTGAAGATTGAGGTGTGAGGACTCAGGACTGAGGATTGAGGATTGAGAATTGAGGATTGAGTATTGAGGATTGAAGATTGAGGATAGGGTATTGAGGATTGAAGAATGAGGATGGAGGATGGGCGATTGAGGATTGTGGATTGAAGATTGAGTATTCAGGATTGGAGATTGACGATTGACTACTGAGGATTGAGGATCGAGGATTGAGGATTGAGGATTGATGATTGAGTATTGAGGATTGAAGATTGAGGATTGAGGATTGACGATTGAGGATTGAGGATTGACGATTGAGGATTGAGGATTGAGAATTGAAGATTGAGGATTGGGGACTGAGTGTAGAGGGTTGAGTGATGAGGATTGATGATCGTGGATAGAGATTTGAAGATTGCAGATTCAGTATTGAGTATTGAAACCTGTGAATTGAGGATATTCGATTGAGGATTGAGGATTGACAACTGACTGTTGAGGACTGAGGGCTGAAGATTGAGGATTCAGGATTGAGGATTCGGAATTGAGGTTTGAGGACTGAGGATTGAGGATTGAGGATTGAGGATTGAGGATTGAGGATTGAGGATTGAAGATTCAGTATTGAGGATTGAAGATTGAGGATTGAGTATTGAGGATTGAGGATTGAGGATTGAGGTTTGAGGATTGAGGATTGAGTACTGAAGATTGAGTATTGATGACTGAGGATTCAGGATTGAGGATTGAGGACTGATGATTGAGGATTGAGGATTGAAGATTGAATATTGATGATTGAAGATTGAGGATTGAGGATTGAGGGTTGTGTACTGAGGGTTGAGTATTGATGTTTGAGGTCTGAGGATTGAGTTTTGAAGATTGAGAATAGAGGACTGAGGATTGAGGATTGAAGATTGAGGATTTGGTGTTGAGGATTGAAGAACGACGATTGAGGATTGAGGATTGAGGAATGAGGATTGAAGATTGAGTATTGAGGATTGAAGATTGAGGATTGAGTATTGAGGAATGAGGATTGAGGAATTGGGATTGAGGATTGAAGATTGAGTATTGATGATTGAAGATTGAGGATTGTGGATTGAGGACTGAGTATTGAGGATTGAAGATTGAGGATTCAGGATTGAGGATTGAGGATTGAGGAATGAGGATTGAGGATTGAGGGTTGTGGATTGGGGACCAGGACTGAGGGTTGAATATTGATGTTTGAGGTCTGAGGATTGCGGATTGTGGATTGAGAATTGAGGATTGAGGATTGAGGATTGAAGATTGAGGATTGGGTATTGAGGATTGAAGAATGAGAATTGAGGATTGAGGATTGAGGCCTGAGGATTGAGAATTGAGAACTGAGGATGAGGACTGAGGGCTGAGGGTTGAGGTTTGAGGAATGAGGACTGACGATTGAGGATTGAGGATTGAAGATTGAGTATTGAGGATTGAAGATTGTGGATTGAGGATTGAGGATTGAGGATTTAAGATTGAGGATTGGGTATTGAGAATTGAACATTGAGGATTGAGGATTGAGGATTGAGGATTGAGGACTGAAGATTGAATATTGATGATTGAAGATTGAGGATTGAGGATTGAGGGTTGTGGATTGGGGACCAGGACTGAGGGTTGAATATTGACGTTTGAGGACTGAGGATTGAGGATTGAGGATTGAGAATTGAGGATTGAGTATTGAGGAATGAAGATTGAGGATTGGGTATTGGGGATTGAAGAATGAGGATTGAGGATTGATGACTGAGGATTGAGGATTGAGGATCGAGGATTGAGGATGAGGGCTGAGGGTTGAGGATTGAGGTTTGAGGATTGAGGACTGAGGATTGAAGATTGATGATTGAGTATTGAGGATTGAAGATTGAGGATTGAGGATTGAGGATTGAGGATTGAGGATTTAGGAATGAAGATTGAGTATTGAGGTTTGAAGATTGAGGATTTTGGATTGAGGATTGAGGGTTGAGTATTGAAGATTGAGGATTGGGGATTGAGGATTGACGATTGAGGATTGAGTATTGAGGATTGAGAATTGAGGATTGAGGATTGAGGATTGAAGATTGAGGATTGGGTATTGCGGATTGAACATTGAGGATTGAGGATTGAGGATTGAGGATTGAGGATTGAGGACTGAAGATTGAATATTGATGATTGAAGATTGAGGATTGAGGATTGAGGGTTGTGGATTGAGGACGAGGACTGAGGGTTGAGTATTGATGTCTGATGTCTGAGGATTGAGGATTGAGGATTGAGAATTGAGGATTGAGGATTGAGGATTGAAGATTGAGGATTGGGTATTGAGGATTGAAGAAAGAGGATTGAGGATTGAGGATTGAGGATTGAGGATTGAAGATTGAGAATTGAGGTTTGAAGGTTGAGGATTGAGGACTGAGGATTGAGGATTGAGGATTGAGGATTGAGGATTGAGGAATGAAGATTGAGTATTGAGGTTTGAAGATTGAGGATTTTGGATTGAGGATTGAGGGTTGAGTATTGAAGATTGAGGATTGGGGATTGAGGATTGACGATTGAGGATTGAGTATTGAGGATTGAGAATTGAGGATTGAGGATTGAGGATTGAAGATTGAGGATTGGGTATTGCGGATTGTACATTGAGGATTGAGTATTGAGGATTGAGGATTGAGGATTGAGGACTGAAGATTGAATATTGATGATTGAAGATTGAGGATTGAGGATTGAGGGTTGTGGATTGAGGACGAGGACTGAGGGTTGAGTATTGATGTCTGATGTCTGAGGATTGAGGATTGAGGATTGAGAATTGAGGATTGAGGATTGAGGATTGAAGATTGAGGATTGGGTATTGAGGATTGAAGAAAGAGGATTGAGGATTGAGGATTGAGGATTGAGGATTGAAGATTGAGAATTGAGGATTGAAGGTTGAGGATTGAGGACTGAGGATTGAGGATTGAGGATTGAGGATTGAGGAATGAAGATTGAGTATTGAGGTTTGAAGGTTGAGGATTTTGGATTGAGGATTGAGGATTGAGTATTGAAGATTGAGGATTTGGGATTGAGGATTGAGGGTTGAGTATTCAGGACTGAGGGTTGAAGATTGAGGATTGAGGATTGAGGATTGAAGAATGAGGATTGAGGATTGAGGATTGAGGATTGAAGATTGAGGATTGAGGATTGAGGATTGAAGAATGAGGATTGAGGATTGAGTATTGAGGATTGAGGATTGAGGATTGAGGATTGAGGATTGAAGATTGAGGATTGAGGATTGAGGATTGAGGATTGCAGATTGAGTATTGAGGATTGAAGATTGAGGATTGAGGATTGAGGATTGATGATTGAATATTGAGGATTGAAGATTGAGGATTGAGGATTGAGGATTGAGGACTGAGGATTGATGATTGAGGATTGATGATTGAGTATTGAGGATTGAAGATTGAGGATTGAGGTTTGGCGATTGAGGATTGAGGATTGAGGATTGAGTATTGAAGGTTGAGGATTGATGATTGAGGATTGAGGATTGCGGATTGACGATTGAGGATTGAGGTTTGAGTGTTGAAGGTTGAGTGTTGAGGATTGAACGTTGAGGATTGACGATTCAGGATTGAGGATTGAGGATGATGGCTGAGGTTTGAGGTTTGAGGTTTGAGTATTGAATCCTGAGAATTCAGGATGTTCTATTGAGTATTGAGAATTGAGGATTGATGCTTTAGTATTGAGGATTCAGGATTGATGATTGAGGATTGAGTACTGAAGATTGAGGATTGATTATTGAGGATTTAGGATTGAGTATTGAGGATTGAGGATTGAGGATTGAGGATTGAGGATTGAAAATTGAGTATTGAGGATTGAAGGTTGAAGACTGAGGAATAAGGATTGAGGATTGAGGATTGAGGATTGAGGATTGAGGATTGAGGATTGAGGATTGCAGATTGAGTATTGAGGAATGAAGATTGAGGATTGGGTATTGAGGATTGAAGAATGAGGATTGAGGATTGATGATTGAGGATTGAGGATTGAGGATCGAGGATTGAGGATGAGGGCTGAGGGTTGAGGATTGAGGTTTGAGGATTGAGGACTGAGGATTGAAGATTGATGATTGAGTATTGAGGATTGAAGATTGAGGATTGAGGATTGAGGATTGAGGATTGAGGATTTAGGAATGAAGATTGAGTATTGAGGTTTGAAGATTGAGGATTTTGGATTGAGGATTGAGGGTTGAGTATTGAAGATTGAGGATTGGGGATTGAGGATTGACGATTGAGGATTGAGTATTGAGGATTGAGAATTGAGGATTGAGGATTGAGGATTGAAGATTGAGGATTGGGTATTGCGGATTGAACATTGAGGATTGAGGATTGAGGATTGAGGATTGAGGATTGAGGACTGAAGATTGAATATTGATGATTGAAGATTGAGGATTGAGGATTGAGGGTTGTGGATTGAGGACGAGGACTGAGGGTTGAGTATTGATGTCTGATGTCTGAGGATTGAGGATTGAGGATTGAGAATTGAGGATTGAGGATTGAGGATTGAAGATTGAGGATTGGGTATTGAGGATTGAAGAAAGAGGATTGAGGATTGAGGATTGAGGATTTGGGATTGAGGATTGAGGGTTGAGTATTCAGGACTGAGGGTTGAAGGTTGAGGATTGAGGATTGAGGATTGAAGAATGAGGATTGAGGATTGAGGATTGAGGATTGAAGATTGAGGATTGAGGATTGAGGATTGAAGAATGAGGATTGAGGATTGAGTATTGAGGATTGAGGATTGAGGATTGAGGATTGAGGATTGAAGATTGAGGATTGAGGATTGAGGATTGAGGATTGCAGATTGAGTATTGAGGATTGAAGATTGAGGATTGAGGATTGAGGATTGATGATTGAATATTGAGGATTGAAGATTGAGGATTGAGGATTGAGGATTGAGGACTGAGGATTGATGATTGAGGATTGATGATTGAGTATTGAGGATTGAAGATTGAGGATTGAGGTTTGGCGATTGAGGATTGAGGATTGAGGATTGAGTATTGAAGGTTGAGGATTGATGATTGAGGATTGAGGATTGCGGATTGACGATTGAGGATTGAGGTTTGAGTGTTGAAGGTTGAGTGTTGAGGATTGAAGGTTGAGGATTGACGATTCAGGATTGAGGATTGAGGATGATGGCTGAGGTTTGAGGTTTGAGGTTTGAGTATTGAATCCTGAGAATTCAGGATGTTCTATTGAGTATTGAGAATTGAGGATTGATGCTTTAGTATTGAGGATTCAGGATTGATGATTGAGGATTGAGTACTGAAGATTGAGGATTGATGATTGAGGATTTAGGATTGAGCATTGAGGATTGAGGATTGAGGATTGAGGATTGAGGATTGAAAATTGAGTATTGAGGATTGAAGGTTGAAGACTGAGGAATAAGGATTGAGGATTGAGGATTGAGGATTGAGGATTGAGGATCGAAGTTTGAGTGCTGAGGATTGAGGGTAGAAGATTGAGGATTGAGTATTGAGGATTGAGGATGAGGGCTGAGGTTTGAGGTTTGAGGTTTGAGATTGAATCCTGAGAATTCAGGATATTCTACTGAGTATTGAGAATTGAGGATTGATGGTTCAGTATTGAGACCGAGGATTGAGGATTGAAGATTGTGTATTGATGATTGAAGATTGAGGTTTGAGGATTGAGTGTTGAGGGTTGAGGACGAGGACTGACGGTTGAGGATTGATGTTTGAGGATTGAGGGTTGAGGACTGACGACTGAGGATAGAGAATTGAGGATGGAGCATTGAGGATTGAAGATTGAGGACTGGGGATTGAGGATTAAAGATTGAGGATTAAGGATTTAGGATTGGGGACTAAGGATCTAGGATTGAATATTGATTATTGAGGATTGAAGATTGAGGATTGAGGATTGAGGATTGAGAATGGAGAATTGAGGATAAGGACTGAGGGTTGAGGGTTGAGGTTTGAGGAATGAGGATTGAGGATTGAGGATTGAGGATTGAAGATTGAGTATTGATGATTGAAGATTGAGGATTGAGGATTGAGGGTTGAGGATTGAGGACGAGGACTGACGGTTGAGGATTGTGGTTTGAGGATTGAGGATTGAGGATTGAGAATTGAGGATGAGGACTGAGGTTTGGGGATTGAGGTTTAAGGAATGAGGATTGAGGATTGAGGATTGCGGATTGAGGATTGAGGATTGAGTATTGAAGGTTGAGTATTGATGACTGAGGATTGAGGATTGCGGACTGACGATTGAGGATTGGGAATTGAGGGTTGAATGTTGAGTGTTGAGGATTGATGGTTGAGGATTGACGATTGAGGATTGAGGATTGAGGATGATGCCTGAGGTTTGAGGTTTGAGGTTTGAGTATTGAATCCTGAGAATTCGGGATGTTCTATTGAGTGTTGAGAATTGAGGATTGATGGTTTAGTATTGAGAATTCAGGATTGAGGATTGAGGATTCAGTATTGAAGATTGAGGATTGATGATTGAGGATTTAGGATTGAGGATTGGGTATTGAGGATTGAGGATTGAAAATTGAGTATTGAGGATTAAAGTTTGAGGACTGAGGAATAAGGATTGAGGATTGAGGATGAGGACTGAGGGTTGAGTATTGATGTCCGAGGTCTGAGGATTGAGGATTGAGGATTGAGAATTGAGGATTGAGGATTGAGTATTGAAGATTGGGGATTGGGTATTGAGGATTGACCAATGAGTATTGAAGATTGAGGATTGATGACTGAGGATTGAGGATTGAGGTATGATGGTTGCGGATTGAATATTGAAAATTGTGTGTTGAGGATTGAATATAGAGGATTGAGGATTGAGGATAGAGGATTGAAGATTGAGTATTGAGGATTGAAGATTGAGGATTGAGGATTGACGATTGAGGATTGAGGATTGAGGTTTGAGGATTGACGATGAGGGCTGAGGGTTGAGGATTGAGGTTTGAGGTCTGAGGACTGAGGATTGAGGATTGAAAATTGAGGATTGAGGATTGAGGATTGAAGATTGAGGATTGGGTATTGAGGATTGAAGAATGAGGATTGAGGATTGAGGATTGAGGATTGGCGACTGAGGATTGAGGATTGAGTATTGAGGATTGAGGATTGAAGATTCAGTATTGAGGATTGAAGATTGAGAGTTGAGGATTGAGGATCGAACATTGAGGACTGAGTGTTGATGGTTGAGTGATGAGAATTGATGTTTGTGGATAGAGATTTGAAGATTGCAGATTGAGTATTGAGTATTGAAAACTGTGAATTGAGGATATTCTACAGAGGATTGAGAATTGACAACTGATTGTTGAGGTCTGAGGGCTGAAGATTGTGGATTCAGGATTGAGGATTCAGAATTGAAGTTTGAGGACTGAGGATTGAGGATTGAAGATTGAGGATTGAGGATTGAGGATTGAGGTTTGAGGATTGAGGATTGAAGATTGAGGATTGGGTATTGCGGATTGAACATTGAGGATTTAGGATTGAGGATTGAGGACTGAAGATTGAATATTGATGATTGAAGATTGATGATTGAGGATTGAGGGTTGTGGATTGAGGACGAGGACTGAGGGCTGAGCATTGATGTCTGAGGTCTGAGGATTGAGGGTTGAGGGTTGAGAATTGAGGATTGAGGATTGAGGATTGAAGATTGAGGATTGGGTATTGAGGATTGAAGAATGAGGATTGAGGATTGAGTATTGAGGATTGAGGATTGAGGATTGAGTATTGAAGATTGAGGATTGGGGATTGAGGATTGACGATTGAGGATTGAGTATTGAGGATTGAGAATTGAGGATTGAGGATTGAAGATTGAGTATTGAGGATTGAAGATTGAGAATTGAGGATTGAGGATTGAGGATTGAAGATGAGGGCTGAGGGTTGAGGATTGAGGTTTGAGGACTGAGGATTGAGGATTGAGGATTGAGAGTTGAGGATTGAGGATTGAGGATTGAAGATTGAGGATTGGGTATTGAGGATTGAAGAATGAGCATTGAGGATTGAGGATTGAGGATTGAGGATTGAAGATTGAGGATTGAGGATTGAGGTTTGAGGATTGAAGATTGAGTATTGAGGGTTGAAGATTGAGGATTGAGGATTGAGGATTGATAATTGAGGATTGAGGATTGACGATTGAAGATTGAGGATTGGGGACTGAGCGTTGATGGCTGAGTGATGAGAATTGATGTCTGTGGATAGAGATATGAAGATTGCAGATTCAGTATTGAGTATTGAAACCTGTGAATTGAGGATATTCTATTGAGGATTGAGGATTGACAACTGATTGTTGAGGACTGAGGGCTGAAGATTGAGGATTCAGGATTGAGGATTCAGAATTGAGGTTTGAGGACTGAGGATTGAGGATTGAGGATTGAGGATTGAGGATTGAGGATTGAGGATTGAAGATTCAGTATTGAGGATTGAAGATTGAGGGTTGAGGATTGAGGATTGAGGATTGAGGATTGAGGATGAGGGCTGAGGGTTGAAGATTGAGGTTTGATGACTCAGGACTGAGGATTGAGGATTGAGAATTGAGGATTGAGGATTGAGGACTGAAGATTGAGGATAGGGTATTGAGGATTGAAGAATGAGGATTGAGGATGGGCGATTGAGGATGGGCGATTGAGGATTGAGGATTGAAGATTGAGTATTCAGGATTGGAGATTGACGATTGAGGATTGAGGATTGAGGATCGAGGATTGAGGATTGAGGATTGAAGATTGAGTTTTGAGGATTGAAGATTGAGGATTGAGGATTGAGGATTGAGGATTGAGTATTGAAGATTGAGAATTGAAGATTGAGGATTGGGGACTGAGTGTTGAGCGTTGAGTGATGAGGATTGATGTTTGTGGATAGAGATTTGAAGATTGCAGATTGAGTATTGAGTATCGAAACCTGCGAATTGAGGATATTCTATTGAGGATTGAGGATTGACAACTGATTGTTGAGGACTGAGGGCTGAAGATTGAGGATTCAGGGTTGAGGGTTCAGAATTGAGGTTTGAGTACTGAGGATTGAGGATTGAGGATTGAGGATTGAGGATTGAGGATTGAGGATTGAGGATTGATGTTTGAGGATTGAGGGTTGAGGACTGACGACTGAGGATAGAGAATTGAGGATGGAGCATTGAGGATTGAAGATTGAGGACTGGGGATTGAGGATTAAAGATTGAGGATTAAGGATTTAGGATTCGGGACTAAGGATCTAGGATTGAATATTGATTATTGAGGATTGAAGATTGAGGATTGAGGATTGAGGATTGAGAATGGAGAATTGAGGATAAGGACTGAGGTTTGAGGGTTGAGGTTTGAGGGATGAGGATTGAGGATTGAGGATTGAGGATTCAAGATTGAGTATTGATGATTGAAGATTGAGGATTGAGGATTGAGGGTTGAGGATTGAGGACGAGGACTGATGGTTGAGGATTGTGGTTTGAGGATTGAGGATTGAGGATTGAGAATTGAGGATGAGGACTGAGGTTTGAGGACTGAGGTTTGAGGAATGAGGATTGAGGATTGAGGATTGCGGATTGAGGATTGAGGATTGGGGATTGAGGGTTGAATGTTGAGTGTTGAGGATTGAAGGTTGAGGATTGACGATTGAGGATTGAGGATTGAGGATGATGGCTGAGGTTTGAGGATTGAGTATAGAGAATTGAGGATTGAGGATTGAGGATTGAAGATTGAGATTTGGGTATTGAGGATTGAAGAATGAGGATTGAGGATTGTGTATTGAGGATTGAGGATTGAAGATTGAGTATTGAGGATTGAGGATTGAGGATTCAGGATTGAGGATTCAGAATTGAGGTTTGAGGACTGAGGATTGAGGATGAAGATTGAGTATTGAGGATTGAAGAATGAGGATTGAGGATTGAGGATTGAGGATTGAGGATGAGGGCTGAGGGTTGAGGATTAAGGTTTGAGGACTAAGGACAGAGGATTGAGGATTGAGAACAGAGGATTGAGGATTGACGATTCAGGATGAGGGTTGAGGGTTGAGGATTGAGGTTTGAGGACTGAGGTCTGAGGATTGAGGGTTGAGAATTGAGGATTGAGGATTGAGGGTTGAAGATTGAGGATTGGGTATTGAGGACTGAAGAATGAGGATTGAGGATTGAGGATTGAGGATTGAGGATTGAAGATTGAGTATTGAGGATTGAAGATTGACGATCGAGGATTGAGCATTGAGGATTGAGTATTGAGGATTCTGGATTGGGGATTGAGGATTGCGAATTGAAGATTCAGTATTGAGGATTGAAGATTCAGAATTGAGGATGAGGATTGAACATTGAATACTGAGTGTTGAGGGTTGAGTGTTGAGAATTTATGTTTCTGGATAGAGATTTGAAGATTGCAGATTGAGTATTGAGTATTGAAAACTGTGAATTGAGGATATTCTATTGAGGATTGAGGATTGACAACTGATTGTCGAGGACTGAGGGCTGAAGCTTGAGGATTCAGGATTGAGGATTCAGGATTGAGGTTTGAGGAGAGAGGACTGAGGATTGAGGATTGAGGATTGAGAATTGAGGATTGAGGATTGAGGATTGAGAATTGAGGATTGAGGATTGAGGATTGAAGATTGAGGATTGGGTATTGAGGATTGAGGATTGAGGATTGAAGATTGAGGATAGGGTATTGAGGATTGAAGAATGATGATTGAGGATTGAGGATTGAGGATTGAGGATTGAATATTGAGTATTGAGCATTGATGATCGACTGTTAAGGATAGAAGATTGAGGATTGAGGATTGAGGATTGAGGATTGAGGATTGAAGATTGAGCACTGAGCATTGAAGATTAAGATTGAGGATTGAGGATTGAGGACTGAGGATTGAGGATTGAGGATTGAATGTTCAGTATTGAGGATTGAAGATTGAGAATTGAGGATTGAGGATTGAACATTGAGGACTGAGTGTTGAGGGTTGAATGATGAGAATTGATGTTTGTGGATAGAGATTTGAAGATTGCAGATTGAGTATTGAGTATTGAAAACTGTAAATTGATGATATTCTATTGAGGATTGAGGATTGACAACTGATTGTTGAGGACTGAGGGCTGAAGCTTGAGGATTCAGGATTGAGGATTCAGGATTGAGGTATGAGGAGAGAGGACTGAGGATTGAGGATTGAGGATTGAGGATTGAGGATTGAGAATTGAAGATTGAGGATTGGGTATTGAGGATTGAGGATTGAGGATTGAAGATTGAGGATAGGGTATTGAGTATTGAAGAATGATTATTGAGGATTGAGGATTGAGGATTGAGGATTGAATATTGAGTATTGTGGATTGAAGATCGACTATTGAGGATTGCGAATTGAGGATTGAGGGTTGGGGATTGAGGATTGAAGATTGAGGATTGAGGATTGAGGATTGAGGATTGGGGTTGAGGATTGCGAGTTGAAGATTCAGTATTGAGGATTGAAGATTCAGAATTGAGGATGAGGATTGAACATTGAGTACTGAGTGTTGAAGGTTGAGTGATGAGAATTTATGTTTCTGGATAGAGATTTGAAGATTGCAGATTGAGTATTGAGTATTGAAAACTGTGAATTGAGGATATTCTATTGAGGATTGAGGATTGACAACTGAATGTTGAGGACTGAGGGCTGAAGATTGAGGATTCAGGATTGAGGATTCAGAATTGAGGTTTGAGGACTGAGGATTGAGGATTGAAGATTGAGTATTGAGGATTGAAGCTTGAGGATTGAGGATTGAGGATTGACGATTGAGGATGAGGGCTGAGGGTTGAGGATTAATGTTTGAGGACTAAGGACAGAGGATTGAGGATTGGGGATTGAGGATTGGGGATTGAGGATTGAGGTTTGCGGATAGAAGATTGAGGATTGGGTATTGCGGATTGAACATTGAGGATTGAGGATTGAGGATTGAGGATTGAGGGTTGAAGATTGAGGATTGGGTTTTGAGGATTGAAGTATGAGGATTGAGGATTGAGGATTGAAGATTGAGTACTGAGGATTGAAGATTGAGGATTGAGGATTGAGTGTTGAGGATTGAGGATTGAAGATTGAGTACTGAGGATTGAAGATTAAGATTGAGGATTGAGGATTGAGGATTTAGGATTGAGGATTGAGGATTGAAGATTGAGGATTGCGTATTGAGGATGGAACATTGAGGATTGAGGATTGAGTATTGAGGATTGAGGATTGAGGATTGAAGATTGAATATTGATGATTGAAGATTGAGGATCGAGGATTGAGGATTGAGGATTGAGGATTGAGGATTGAGGATTGCGGATAGAAGATGGAGGATTGGGTGTTGAGGATTGAAGAATGAGGATTGAGGATTGAGGATTGAGGATTGAGGATTGAAGACTGAGTGTTGAGGGTTGAGTGATGAGAATTGATGTTTGTGGATAGAGATTTGAAGATTGCAGATTGAGTATTGAGTATTGAAAGCTGTGAATTGATGATATTCCCTTGAGGATTGAGGATTGACAACTGATTGTTGAGGACTGAGGGCTGAAGATTCAGGATTCAGGATTGAGGATTCAGGATTGTGGTTTGAGGACCGAGGATTGAGGATTGAGGATTGAGGATTGAGAATTGAAGATTGAGGATTGAGTATTCCGGTTTGTGGATTGAGGACGAGGACTGGCGTTTGAGTATTGATGTTTGAGGTCTGAGGATTGAGGATTGAGGATTGAGGATTGAGGATTGAAGATTGAGTATTGAGGATTGAAGATTGAGGATTGAGGATTGAGGATTGAGTATTGAGGATTGAGGATTGAAGACTGAGTATTGAGGATTGAAGATTGAGAATTGAGGAGTGAGGATTGAGAATTGAGGATTGAGGATTGAGGATTGAAGATTGAGGATTGGGTTTTGAGGATTGAAGAATGAGGATTGAGGATTGAGGATTGAAGATTGAGTATCGAGGATTGAAGATTGAGGATTGAGGATTGAGGGTTGAGGATTGAGGATTGAAGATTGTGTACTGAGGATTGAAGATTAAGATTGAGGATTGAGGATTGAGGATTGAGGATTCAGGATTGAGGATTGAGGATTGAAGATTGAGGATTGCGTATCGAGGATGGAACATTGAGGATTGAGGATTGAGTATTGAGGATTGAGGATTGAGGATTGAAGATCGAATATTGATGATTGAAGATTGAGGATCGAGGATTGAGGGTTGTGGATTGAGGACGAGGACTGAGGGTTGAGTATTGACGTTTGAGGTCTGAGGATTGAGGATTGAGGATTGAGAGTTGAGGATTGAGGATTGAGGATTGAAGATTGAGGATTGGGTTTTGTGGATTGAAGAATGAGGATTGAGGATTGAGGATTGAGGATTGAGGATTGAAGATTGAGTATTGAGGATTGAAGATAGAGGATTGAGGATTGAGGATTGAGGATTGAGGATTGAGGATTGCGGATAGAAGATGGAGGATTGGGTATTGCGGATTGAACATTGAGGATTGAGGATTGAGGATTGAGGATTGAGGATTGAGGACTGAAGGTTGAATATTGATGATTGAAGATTGAGGATTGAGGATTGATGTTTGTGGATTGAGGACGAGGTCTGAGGGTTGAGCATTGCTGTTTGAGGTCTGAAGATTGAGGATTGAGGATTGAGAAATGAGGATTGAGGATTGAGGATTGAAGATTGAGGATTGGGTGTTGAGGATTGAAGAATGAGGATTGAGGATTGAGGATTGAGGATTGAGGATTGAAGACTGAGTGTTGAGGGTTGTGTGATGAGAATTGATGTTTGTGGATGGAGATTTGAAGATTGCAGATTGAGTATTGAGTATTGAAAACTGTGAATTGATGATATTCTCTTGAGGACTGAGGATCGACAACTGATTGTTGAGGACTGAGGGCTGAAGGTTGAGGATTCAGGATTGAGGATTCAGGATTGTGGTTTGAGGACCGAGGATTGAGGATTGAGGGTTGAGGATTGAGAATTGAAGATTGAGGGTTGAGTATTGGGGGTTGAGTATTGAGGACGAGGGCTGACGGTTGAGTATTGATGTTTGAGGTCTGAGGATTGAGGATTGAGGATTGAGAATTGAGGATTGAGGATTGAAGATTGAGGATTGGGTATTGAGGATTGAAGAATGAGGATTGAGTATTGAGTATTGAGGATTGAGGATTGAAGATGGAGGATTGAAGAGAGAGGACTGAGTGTTGAGGATTGAGTGTTGAGAATTGATGTTTGAGGATTGAGATTTGATTATTGGATATTGTGGATTGAGTATTGAACCATGAGAATACAGGATATTCTATTGAGTATTGAGAATTGAGGATTGATGGTTGAGTATTGAGGATTGATGTTTGAGGGTTGTGCGTTGAATATTGAGGGTTGAGTGATGAGAATTGATGTTTGTGGATAGAGATTTGAAGATTGCAGGCTGAGTATTGAGTATCGAAACCTGTGAATTGAGGATATTCTATTGAGGATTGAGGATTCACAACTGATTGTTGAGGTCTGAGTGCTGAATATTGAGGGTTCAGTATTGTGGATTCAGGATTGAGGTTTGAGGACTGGGGATTGAGGATTGAGGATTGAGGATTGAGGATTGAGGATTGAGGATTGAAGGTTGAGGATTGCGTATTGAGGATAGAACATTGAGGATTGAGGATTGAGTATTGAGGATTGAGGATTGAGGATTGAAGATTGAATATTGATGATTGAAGTTTGACGATCGACGATTGAGGGTTGCGAATTGAGGACGAGGACTGAGGGTTGAGTATTGATGTTTGAGGTCTGAGGATTGAGGAATGAGGATTGAGAATTGAGGATTGAGGATTGAGGATTGAAGACTGAGGATTGGGTGTTGAGGATTGCAGAATGAGGATTGAGGATTGAGGATTGAGGATTGAGTATTGAGGATTGAAGATTGAGTATTGAGGATTGGAAATTGAGGATTGAGGGCTGAGGATTGAGGATTGAGGATGAGGTCTGAGGGTTGAGGATTGAAGTTTGAGGACAGAGGGCTGAGGGTTGAGGACTGAGGATTGAGTATGTGGTCTGAGGATTGAGATTTGAGGACTGAGGATTGAGGATTGAGGATTGAGGATCGAGGATTGAGGATTGAGGATTGAGGATTGAAGATTGAGGATTGGGTATTGCGGATTGAACATTGAGGATTGAGGATTGAGGATTGAGGGTTGTGGATTGATGACGAGCACTGAGGGTTGAGTATTGATACTTGAGGTCTGAGGATTGAGGATTGAGGATTGCGAATTGAGGATTGAGGATTCGGGATTGAAGATTGAGGATTTTGTATTGAGGATTGAAGAATGAGTATTGAGGGTTGAGGACTCAGGATTGAGGATTGAAGATTGATTATTCAGGATTGAAGATTGAGGATTGAGGATTGAGGGTTGAGGATTGAGGATTGATGATTGAGTATTGAGGATTGAAGATTGAGGATTGAGGATTGAGGGTTGAAGATTGAGGATTGAGGATTGAGTATTGGGGATTGAAGATTGAGGATTGAGGATTGAGGATTGAGGATTGAGGATTGAGGATTGAAGATTGGTTATTGATGATTGAAGGTTGCGGGATTGAGGATTGAGGTTTGAGGATTGAGGATTGTGGTCTGAGGATTGGGGATTGAGGATTGTGCATTGAGGATTGAAGATTGAGGACTGGGGATTGAGTACTGAAGATTGAGGATTAAGGATTGAGGATTGGGGATTGAGGGTCTAGGATTGGAGATTGATTATTGAGGATTGAAGATTGAGGATTGAGGATTGAGGATTGAGGATTGAGAATTGAGAATTGAGGATGAGGACTGAGGGTTGAGGATTGAGGTTTGAGGAATGAGGATTGAGGATTGAGGATTGAGGATTTGAAGATTGAGGATTGGGGATTGAGGATTGACGATTGAGGATTGAGTATTGAGGCTTGAGAATTGAGGATTGAGGATTGAAGATTGAGTATTGAGGATTCAGAATTGAGGTTTGAGGACTGAGGATTGAGGATTGAAGATTGAGTATTGAGGATTGAAGATTGAGGATTGAGGGCTGAGGATTGAGGATTGAGGATGAGGTCTGAGGGTTGAGGATTGAAGTTTGAGGACAGAGGACTGAGGATTGAGGACTGAGGATTGGGGATGTGGTCTGAGGATTGAGATTTGAGGACTGAGGATTGAGGATTGAGGATTGAGGATCGAGGATTGAGGATTGAGGATTGAGGGTTGAAGATTGAGGATTCGGTATTGCGGATTGAACATTGAGGATTGAGGATTGAGGATTGAGGATTGAGGATCGAGGATTGAGGATTGAATATTGAGTATTGAGGATTGAGGAATGCGGATTGAGGGTTGAGGATTGAAGATTCAGTATTGAGGTCTGAAGATTGAGTATTCGGGATTCAGAATTGAGGTTTGAGGGCTGAGGATTGAGGATTGAAGATTGAGTATTGAGGATTGAAGATTGAGGATTGAGGATTGAGGATTCAGGATTGCGGATTGAGGATTGGGGATTGAGGATCTAGGATTGGAGATTGATTACTGAGGATTGAAGATTGAGGATTGAGGATTGAGGATTGAGAATTGAGAATTGAGTGTGAGGACAGAGGGTTGAGGATTGAGGTTTGAGGAACGAGGATTGAGGATTGAGGATTGAGGACTGAGGATTGACGATTCAGTATTGAAGATTGAGGATTGATTACTGAGGATTGAGGATTGAGGATTGAGGATTGACGCTTGAGGATTGAGGATTGAGGATGGAGGATTGAAGATTGAATATTGATGATTGAAGATTGAGGATTGAGGATTGAGGGTTGAGGTTTGAGAACGAGGACTGACGGTTGAGGATTGAGGTTTGAGGATTGAGGATTGAGGATTGAGGACTGAAGATTGAATATTGATGATTGAAGGTTGAGGATTCAGTATTGATGGTTGTGGATTGAGGAGGAGGACTGAGGGTTGAGTATTGCTGTTTGAGGTCTGAGGATTGAGGATTGAGGATTGAGAATTGAGGATTGAGGATAGAGGATTGAAGATTGAGGATTGGGTATTGAGGATTGAAGAATGAGGATTGAGGATTGTGGAATGAGGATTGAGGATTGAAGATTGAGGATTGGGGACTGAGTGTTGAGGGCTGAATTATGAGAATTGATGTTTGTGGATAGAGATTCGAAGATTGCAGATTGAGTATTTAGTATTGAAAACTGTGAATTGATGATATTCTATTGAGGATTGTGAATTGACAACTGATTGTTGAGGACTGAGGTCTGAAGATGGAGGATTCAGGATTGAGGATTCAGGATTGACGTTTGAGGACTGAGGATTGAGGATTGAGGGTTGAGGATTGAGGATCGAGGATTGAGGATTGAGGATTGAGGATTCGGTATTGAGGATTGAAGAATGAGGATTGAGGAGTGAGGACTGAGGATTGAGGATTGCAGTTTGAGTATTGAGCATTGAAGATTGAGGATTGAGGATTGAGGATTGAGGATTCAGGATTGAGGATTGAAGATTGAGTATTGAGGATTGAAGATTGACGATTGAGGATTGAGAATTGAGGATTGAAGGCTGAGAATTGGGTATTGAGGATTGAGCATTGGGGATTGAGGGTTGAGTATTGAGGATTGAGGATTGAGGATTGAAGATTGAATATTAATGATTGAAGATTGAGGATTGAGGATTGAGGATTGAGGGTTGTGGATTGAGGACGAGGACTGAGGGTTGAGTATTGGTGTTTGAAGTCTGAGGATTGGGGATTGATGATTGAGAATTGAGGATTGAGGATTGAGGATTGAAGATTGAGGATTCGGTATTGAGGATTGAAGAATGAGGATTGAGGAGTGAGGACTGAGGATTGAGGATTGCAGTTTGAGTATTGAGGATTGAAGATTGAGGATTGAGGATTGAGGATTGAGGATTGAGGATTGAGGATTGAGGATTGAAGATTGAGTATTGAGGATTGAAGATTGAGGATTGAGGATTGAGGATTGAGGATTGAGGATTGAAGATTGAGTATTGGGGATTGAGGATTGACGATTGAGGATTGAGAATTGAGGATTGAGGATTGAGGATTGGGGACTGAGTGTTGAGGGTTGAGTGATGAGAATTCATGTTTGTGGATAGAGATTTGAAGATTGCAGGTTGAGTATTGAGTATTGAAGCCTGTGAATTGAGGATATTCTATTGATGATTGAGGATTGACAACTGATTGTTGAGGAGTGAGGGCTGAAGACTGAGGATTCGGGTTTGAGGATTCAGGATTGAGGTTTGAGGACTGAGGATTGAGGATTGAGTATTGAGGATTGAGGATTGAGGAATGAGGATTGAAGATTGAGAATTGGGTATTGAGGATTGAACATTGAGGATTGTGGATTGAGTATTGATGATTGAGGATTGAGGATTGAAGATTGAATATTGATGATTGAAGATTGAGGATCGAGGATTGAGGGTTGTGGATTGAGGACGAGGACTGAGGGTTGAGTATTGATGTTTGAGGTCTGAGGATTGAGGATTGAGGGTTGAGAATTGAGGACTGAGGATTGAGGATTGAAGATTGAGGATTGGGTGTTGAGGATTGAAGACTGTGGATTGAGGATTGAGGATTGAGGATTGAGGATTGAAGGTTGAGTATTGAGGATTGAAGATTGAGGATTGAGGATTGAGGATTGAGGATTGAGTATTGAAGATTGAGGATTGGGTATTGCGGATTGAACATTGAGTATTGAAGATTGAGGATTGAAGATTCAGTATTGAGGATTGAAGATTGAGGATTGAGGATTGAGGATCGAAGATTGAAGATTGAGTATTGAGGATCGAAGATTGAGGATTGAGGACTGAGAGTTGAGGATTGAGGATTGAGGATTGAGGATTGAGGATTGAAGACTGAGGATTGGGTATTGAGGATTTAGCATTGGGGATTGAGGGTTGAGGATTGAGGATTGAGGATTGAGGATTGAGGATTGAGGGTTGTGGATTGAGGACGAGGACTGAGGGTTGAGTATTGGTGTTTGAAGTCTGAGGATTGAGGGTTGAGGATTGAGAATTGAGGATTGAGGATTGAGGATTGAAGATTGAGGATTCGGTATTGAGGATTGAGGATTGAGGATTGAGGATTGAGGACTCAAGATTGAATATTGATGATTGAAGGTTGAGGATTGGGTATTGATGCTTGTGGTTTGAGGACGAGGACTGAGGGTTGAGTATTGCTGTTTGAGGTCTGAGGATTGAGGATTGAGTATTGAGAATTGAGGGTTGAGGATTGAGGATTGAAGATTGTGGATTGGGTATTGAGGATTGAAGAATGAGGATTGAGGATTGAGGATTGAGGATTGAGTATTGAATACTGAGTATTGAGGATTGAAGATTGAGGATTGAGGATTGAGGATTGAGGATCGAGGATTGAGGATTGAGGATTGAGGATTGAGGATTGAGGAATGACGATTGAGTATTGAGGATTGAAGGTTGAGGGTTGAGGATTGAGGATTGAGGATTGAGGATTGAAGATTGAGGATTGGGGATTGAGTATTGACGATTGAGGATTGAGTATTGAGGATTGAGTATTGAGGATTGATTATTGAAGATTGAGTATTGAGGATTGAAGATTGAGGATTGATAATTGAGGATTGAAGATGGAGTATTGATGATTGAAGGTTGAGGATTGAGGATTCATGTTTGAGGATTGAGGACGGGGACTGACGGTTGAGGATTGAGGTTTGAGGATTGAGGATTGAGGATTTAGGACTGAGGATTGAGGATTGAGGGTTGTGGATTGAGGACGAGGACTGAGGGTTGAGTGTTGATGTTTGAGGTCTGAGGATTGAGGATTGAGGAATGAGAATCGAGGATTGAGGATTGAGGATTCAAGATTGAGGACTGGGCACTGAGGATTGAAGAATGAGGATTGAGGGTTGAGGATTGAGGATTGAGGATTGCAGATTGAGTATTGAGGATTGAGGATTGAGGATTGAGGATTGAGCATTGAGGATTGATGATTGAGGATTGAGGATTGAAGATTGAGTATTGAGGATTGAGGATTGAGGATTGAGTATTGAGGATTGAGGCTTGAGGATTGAGGATTGAGGATTGAAGATTGAGTATTGGGGATTGAGGATTGACGATTGAGGATTGAGAATTGAGGATTGAGGATTGAGGATTGGGGACTGAGTGTTGAGGGTTGAGTGATGAGAATTCATGTTTGTGGATAGAGATTTGAAGATTGCAGGTTGAGTATTGAGTATTGAAGCCTGTGAATTGAGGATATTCTATTGAGGATTGAGGATTGACAACTGGTTGTTGAGGAGTGAGGGCTGAAGACTGAGGATTCAGGTTTGAGGATTCAGGATTGAGGTTTGAGGACTGAGGATTGAGGATTGAGGATTGAGGATTGAGAATTGAGGATTGAGGATTGAAGATTGAGGATTGGGTGTTGAGGATTGAACATTGAGGATTGTGGATTGAGTATTGATGATTGAGGATTGAGGATTGAAGATTGAATATTGATGATTGAAGATTGAGGATCGAGGATTGAGGGTTGTGGATTGAGGACGAGGACTGAGGGTTGAGTATTGATGTTTGAGGTCTGAGGATTGAGGATTGAGGATTGAGAATTGAGGACTGAGGATTGAGGATTGAAGATTGAGGATTGGGTGTTGAGGATTGAAGACTGTGGATTGACGATTGAGGATTGAGGATTGAGGATTGAAGGTTGAGTGTTGAGGATTGAAGATTGAGGATTGAGGATTGAGGATTGAGGATTGAGTATTGAAGATTGAGGATTGGGTATTGCGGATTGAACATTGAGGATTGAAGATTGAGGATTGAAGATTCAGTATTGGTGATTGAAGATTGAGGATTGAGGATTGAGGATTGAAGATTGAAGATTGAGTATTGAGGATCGAAGATTGAGGATTGAGGACTCAGAGTTGAGGATTGAGGATTGAGGATTGAGGATTGAGGATTGAAGACTGAGGATTGGGTATTGAGGATTTAGCATTGGGGATTGAGGGTTGAGGATTGAGGATTGAGGATTGAGGATTGAGGATTGAGGGTTGTGGATTGACGACGAGGACTGAGGGTTGAGTATTGGTGTTTGAAGTCTGAGGATTGAGGATCGAGGATTGAGGATTGAGGATTGAGTATTGAGGATTGAAGATTGAGGATTGAGGATTGAGGATTGAGGATTTAGGATTGAAGATTGAGGATTGGGGATTGAGGATTGACGATTGAGTATTGAGCATTGAGGATTGAGAATTGAGGATTGAGGATTGAAGATTGAGTATTGAGGATTGAAGATTGAGGATTGAGGATTGAGTATTGACGATTGAGGATTGAGTATTGAGGATTGAGAATTGAGGATTGATTATTGAAGATTGAGTATTGAGGATTGAAGATTGAGGATTGAGGATTGAGAATTGAGGATTGAGGATTGAGGATGAGGGCTGAGGGTTGAGGATTGTGGTTTGAGGACTGAGGGCAGAGGATTGAGGATTGAGAATTGAGGATTGAGTATTGAGTATTGTAGATTGAGGATTGGGTATTGCGGATTGAAGAATGTGGGTTGAGGACTGAGGGCTGAGGATTGAGGATTCAATATTGAGGATTGAGGATTGAGGATTGAGGATTGAATATTGAGTATTGAGGATTGAAGATTGAGGTTTGAGGATTGAGGGTTGAGGATTGAGGACGTGAACGGACGGTTGAGGATTGAGGTTTGAGGATTGAGGATTGAGGATTGAGGACTGAGGATTAAGGGTTGAGGATTGGGGATTGAGGATCTAGGATTGGAGATTGATTATTGAGGATTGAAGATTGAGGATTGAGGATTGAGAATTGAGAATTGAGTGTGAGGACTGAGGGTTGAGGATTGAGGTTTGAGGAACGAGGATTGAGGATTGAGGATTGAGGACTGAGGATTGACGATTCAGTATTGAAGATTGAGGATTGATTACTGAGGATTGAGGATTGAGGACTGAGGATTGACGCTTGAGGATTGAGGATTGAGGATGGAGGATCGAAGATTGGATATTGATGATTGAAGATTGAGGATTGAGGATTGAGGGTTGAGGTTTGAGAACGAGGACTGACGGTTGAGGATTGAGGTTTGAGGATTGAGGATTGAGGATTGAGGACTGACGATTGAATATTGATGATTGAAGCTTGAGGATTCAGTATTGATGGTTGTGGATTGAGGACGAGGACTGAGGGTTGAGTATTGCTGTTTGAGGTCTGAGGATTGAGGATTGAGGATTGAGAATTGAGGATTGAGGATAGATGATTGAAGATTGAGGATTGGGTATTGAGGATTGAAGATTGAGGATTGGGGATTGAGGATTGACGATTGAGTATTGAAGATTGAGTATTGGTGATTAAGGATTGACGATTGAGGATTGAGAATTGAGGATTGAGGATTGAGGATTGGGGACTGAGTGTTGAGGGTTGAGTGATGAGAATTCATGTTTGTGGATAGAGATTTGAAGATTGCAGGTTGAGTATTGAGTATTGAAGCCTGTGAATTGAGGATATTCTATTGAGGATTGAGGATTGACAACTGATTGTTGAGGACTGAGAGCTGAAGATTGAGGGTTCAGGATTGAGGATTCAGAATTGAGATTTGAGGATTCAGAATTGAGGTTTGAGGCCTGAGGATTGAGGATTGAAGATTGAGTATTGAGGATTGAAGAATGAGGATTGAGGAGTGAGGACTGAGGATTCAGGATTGCAGTTTGAGTATTGAGGATTGAAGATTGAGGATTGAGGATTGAGGATTGAGGGTTGAGGATTGAGGATTGAGGATTGAAGATTGAGGATTGAGGATTGAGGATTGAAGATTGAGGATTGAAGATTGAGCATTGAGGATTGAAGATTGAGGATTGAGGATTGCGGATTGAGGATTGAGGATTGAATATTAAGGATTGAGGATTGACAATTGATTGTTGAGGACTGACGGCTGAAGATTGAGGATTCAGTATTGAGGATTCCGGATTGAGGTTTGAGGACTGAGGATTGAGGGTTGGGGATTGAGGATTGAGGATTGAGCATTGAGGATTGACGCTTGAGTATTGAGGATTGAGGATGGAGGATTGAAGAGAGAGGACAAAGTATTGAGGATTGAGTATTGAGAGTTGATGTTTGAGGATTGCGATTTGATTATTGAATATTGAGGATTGAGTATTGAATAATGAGAATTCGGGATATCCTATTGAGTATTGAGAATTGAGCATTGAGGGTTGAGTATTGAGGATTGAGGATTGAACATTGAGGTCTGAGTGTTGAGGGTTGAGTGATGAGAATTGATGTTAGTGGATAGTGGCTTGAAGATTGCAGATCGAGTATTGAGTGTTGAAAACTGTGAATTGAGGATATTCTACTGAGGATTGAGGATTGACTACCGATTGTTGAGGACTGAGGTCTGAAGATTGAGGATTCAGGATTGAGGATTCAGGTTTGATGTTTGAGGACTGAGGATTGAGGATTGAGGATTGAGGATTGAGGATTGAGGATTGAGGATTGAGGATTGAAGATTGAGGATTGAGGATGGAGGATGAGGGCTGAGGGTTGAGGACTGAGGATTGAGGGTTGAGTATTGAGGATTGAGGATTGAGGATTGAGGATTGACGCTTGAGGATTGAGGATTGAGGATGGAGGATTGAAGATTGAATATTGATGATTGAAGATTGAGGATTGAGGATTGAGGGTTGAGGTTTGAGAACGAGGACTGACGGTTGAGGATTGAGGTTTGAGGATTGAGGATTGAGGATTGAGGACTGAAGATTGAATATTGATGATTGAAGGTTGAGGATTCAGTATTGATGGTTGTGGATTGAGGAGGAGGACTGAGGGTTGAGTATTGCTGTTTGAGGTCTGAGGATTGAGGATTGAGGATTGCGAATTGAGGATTGAGGATAGAGGATTGAAGATTGAGGATTGGGTATTGAGGATTGAAGAATGAGGATTGAGGATTGTGGAATGAGGATTGAGGATTGAAGATTGAGGATTGGGGACTGAGTGTTGAGGGCTGAATTATGAGAATTGATGTTTGTGGATAGAGATTCGAAGATTGCAGATTGAGTATTTAGTATTGAAAACTGTGAATTGATGATATTCTATTGAGGATTGTGAATTGACAACTGATTGTTGAGGACTGAGGTCTGAAGATGGAGGATTCAGGATTGAGGATTCAGGATTGACGTTTGAGGACTGAGGATTGAGGATTGAGGGTTGAGGATTGAGGATCGAGGATTGAGGATTGAGGATTGAGGATTCGGTATTGAGGATTGAAGAATGAGGATTGAGGAGTGAGGACTGAGGATTGAGGATTGCAGTTTGAGTATTGAGGATTGAAGATTGAGGATTGAGGATTGAGGATTGAGGATTGTGGATTGAGGACTGAGGATTGAAGATTGAGTATTGAGGATTGAAGATTGAGGATTGAGGATTGAGGATTGAGGATTGAGAATTGAGGATTGAAGATTGAGTATTGAGGATTGAAGATTGAGGATTGAGGATTGAGGATTGAGGATTGAGGTTGGAAGATTGAGGATTGGGAATTGAGGATTGACGATTGAGGATTGAGAATTGAGGATTGAGGATTGAGGATTGGGGACTGAGTGTTGAGGGTTGAGTGATGAGAATTGATGTTTGTGGATAGAGGTTTGAAGATTGCAGGTTGAGTATTGAGTATTGAAACCTGTGAATTGAGGATATTCTATTGAGGATTGAGGATTGACAACTGATTGTTGAGGAGTGAGGGCTGAAGGCTGAGGATTCAGGTTTGAGGATTCAGGATTGAGGTTTGAGGACTGAGGATTGAGGATTGAGGATTGAGGATTGAGGATTGAGGATTGAGGATTGAAGATTGAGGATTGGGTATCGAGGATTGAACATTGAGGATTGTGGATTGAAAATTGATGATTGAGGATTGAGGATTGAATATTGAATATTGATGATTGAAGATTGAGGATCGAGGATTGAGGGTTGTGGGTTGAGGACGAGGACTGAGGGTTGAGTTTTTATGATTGTGATCTGAGGATTGAGGATTGAGGATTGAGAATTGAGGACTGAGGATTGAGGATTGAACGTTGAGGATTGGGTGTTGAGGATTGAAGAATGTGGATTGAGGATTGAGGATTGAGGATTGAGGATTGAGGGATGAGTATTGAGGATTGAAGATTGAGGATTGAGGATTGAGGATTGAGGATTGAGTATTGAAGATTGAGGATTGGGTATTGCGGATTGAACATTGAGGATTGAAGATTGACGATTGAAGATTCAGTATTGAGGATTGAAGATTGAGGATTGAGGATTGAGGATTGAAGATTGAAGATTGAGTATTGAGGATTGAAGATTGAGGATTGAGGACTGAGAATTGAGGATTGAGGATTGAGGATTGAGGATTGAGGATTGAAGACTGAGGATTGGGTATTGAGGATTGAGCACTGGGGATTGAGGGTTGAGGATTGAGGATTGAGGATTGAGGATTGAAGATTGAATATTAATGATTGAAGATTGAGGATTGAGGATTGGGGGTTGTGGATTGAGGACGAGGACTGAGGGTTGAGTATTGGCGTTTGAAGTCTGAGGATTGAGGATTGAGGATTGAGAATTGAGGATTGAGGATTGAGGACTGAAGATTGAGGATTCGGTATTGAGGACTGATGAATGAGGGTTGAGGAGTGAGGACTGAGGATTGAGGATTGCAGTTTGAGTATTGAGCATTGAAGATTGAGGATTGAGGATTGAGGATTGAGGATTCAGGATTGAGGATTGAAGATTGAGTATTGAGGATTGAAGATTGACGATTGAGGATTGAGAATTGAGGATTGAAGGCTGAGAATTGGGTATTGAGGATTGAGCATTGGGGATTGAGGGTTGAGTATTGAGGATTGAGGATTGAGGATTGAAGATTGAATATTAATGATTGAAGATTGAGGATTGAGGATTGAGGATTGAGGGTTGTGGATTGAGGACAAGGACTGAGGGTTGAGTATTGGTGTTTGAAGTCTGAGGATTGGGGATTGATGATTGAGAATTGAGGATTGAGGATTGAGGATTGAAGATTGAGGATTCGGTATTGAGGATTGAAGAATGAGGATTGAGGAGTGAGGACTGAGGATTGAGGATTGCAGTTTGAGTATTGAGGATTGAAGATTGAGGATTGAGGATTGAGGATTGAGTATTGAGGATTGAGGATTGAGGATTGAAGATTGAGTATTGAGGATTGAAGATTGAGGATTGAGGATTGAGGATTTAGGATTGAGGATTGAAGATTGAGTATTGGGGATTGAGGATTGACGATTGAGGATTGAGAATTGAGGATTGAGGATTGAGGATTGGGGACTGAGTGTTGAGGGTTGAGTGATGAGAATTCATGTTTGTGGATAGAGATTTGAAGATTGCAGGTTGAGTATTGAGTATTGAAGCCTGTGAATTCAGGATATTCTATTGAGGATTGAGGATTGACAACTGATTGTTGAGGAGTGAGGGCTGAAGACTGAGGATTCGGGTTTGAGGATTCAGGATTGGGGTTTGAGGACTGAGGATTAAGGATTGAGGATTGAGGATTGAGGATTGAGGATTGAGGATTGAAGATTGAGGATTGGGTATTGAGGATTGAACATTGAGGATTGTGGATTGAGTATTGATGATTGAGGATTGAGGATTGAAGATTGAATATTGATGATTGAAGATTGAGGATCGAGGATTGAGGGTTGTGGATTGAGGACGAGGACTGAGGGTTGAGTATTGATGTTTGAGGTCTGAGGATTGAGGATTGAGGATTGAGAATTGAGGACTGAGGATTGAGGATTGAAGATTGAGGATTGGGTGTTGAGGATTGAAGACTGTGGATTGAGGATTGAGGATTGAGGATTGAGGATTGAAGGTTGAGTATTGAGGATTGAAGATTGAGGATTGAGGATTGAGGATTGAGGATTGAGTATTGAAGATTGAGGATTGGGTATTGCGGATTGAACATTGAGTATTGAAGATTGAGGATTGAAGATTCAGTATTGAGGATTGAAGATTGAGGATTGAGGATTGAGGATCGAAGATTGAAAATTGAGTATTGAGGATCGAAGATTGAGGATTGAGGACTGAGAGTTGAGGATTGAAGATTGAGGATTGAGGATTGAGGATTGAAGACTGAGGATTGGGTATTGAGGATTTAGCATTGGGGATTGAGGGTTGAGGATTGAGGATTGAGGATTGAGGATTGAGGATTGAGGGTTGTGGATTGAGGACGAGGACTGAGGGTTGAGTATTGGTGTTTGAAGTCTGAGGATTGAGGGTTGAGGATTGAGAATTGAGGATTGAGGATTGAGGATTGAAGATTGAGGATTCGGTATTGAGGATTGAGGATTGAGGATTGAGGATTGAGGACTCAAGATTGAATATTGATGATTGAAGATTGAGGATTGGGTATTGATGCTTGTGGTTTGAGGACGAGGACTGAGGGTTGAGTATTGCTGTTTGAGGTCTGAGGATTGAGGATTGAGTATTGAGAATTGAGGGTTGAGGATTGAGGATTGAAGATTGTGGATTGGGTATTGAGGATTGAAGAATGAGGATTGAGGATTGAGGATTGAGGATTGAGTATTGAATACTGAGTATTGAGGATTGAAGATTGAGGATTGAGGATTGAGGATTGAGGATCGAGGATTGAGGATTGAGGATTGAGGATTGAGGATTGAGGAATGACGATTGAGTATTGAGGATTGAAGATTGAGGGTTGAGGATTGAGGATTGAGGATTGAGGATTGAAGATTGAGGATTGGGGATTGAGTATTGACGATTGAGGATTGAGTATTGAGGATTGAGTATTGAGGATTGATTATTGAAGATTGAGTATTGAGGATTGAAGATTGAGGATTGAGGATTGAGAATTGAGGATTGAGGATTGAGGATGAGGGCTGAGGGTTGAGGATTGTGGTTTGAGGACTGAGGGCAGAGGATTGAGGATTGAGAATTGAGGATTGAGTATTGAGTATTGTAGATTGAGGATTGGGTATTGCGGATTGAAGAATGTGGGTTGAGGACTGAGGGCTGAGGATTGAGGATTCAATATTGAGGATTGAGGATTGAGGATTGAGGATTGAATATTGAGTATTGAGGATTGAAGATTGAGGTTTGAGGATTGAGGGTTGAGGATTGAGGACGTGAACTGACGGTTGAGGATTGAGGTTTGAGGATTGAGGATTGAGGATTGAGGACTGAGGATTAAGGGTTGAGGATTGGGGATTGAGGATCTAGGATTGGAGATTGATTATTGAGGATTGAAGATTGAGGATTGAGGATTGAGAATTGAGAATTGAGTGTGAGGACTGAGGGTTGAGGATTGAGGTTTGAGGAACGAGGATTGAGGATTGAGGATTGAGGACTGAGGATTGACGATTCAGTATTGAAGATTGAGGATTGATTACTGAGGATTGAGGATTGAGGACTGAGGATTGACGCTTGAGGATTGAGGATTGAGGATGGAGGATCGAAGATTGGATATTGATGATTGAAGATTGAGGATTGAGGATTGAGGGTTGAGGTTTGAGAACGAGGACTGACGGTTGAGGATTGAGGTTTGAGGATTGAGGATTGAGGATTGAGGACTGACGATTGAATATTGATGATTGAAGCTTGAGGATTCAGTATTGATGGTTGTGGATTGAGGACGAGGACTGAGGGTTGAGTATTGCTGTTTGAGGTCTGAGGATTGAGGATTGAGGATTGAGAATTGAGGATTGAGGATAGATGATTGAAGATTGAGGATTGGGTATTGAGGATTGAAGATTGAGGATTGGGGATTGAGGATTGACGATTGAGGATTGAAGATTGAGTATTGGGGATTAAGGATTGACGATTGAGGATTGAGAATTGAGGATTGAGGATTGAGGATTGGGGACTGAGTGTTGAGGGTTGAGTGATGAGAATTCATGTTTGTGGATAGAGATTTGAAGATTGCAGGTTGAGTATTGAGTATTGAAGCCTGTGAATTGAGGATATTCTATTGAGGATTGAGGATTGACAACTGATTGTTGAGGACTGAGAGCTGAAGATTGAGGGTTCAGGATTGAGGATTCAGAATTGAGATTTGAGGATTCAGAATTGAGGTTTGAGGACTGAGGATTGAGGATTGAAGATTGAGTATTGAGGATTGAAGAATGAGGATTGAGGAGTGAGGACTGAGGATTCAGGATTGCAGTTTGAGTATTGAGGATTGAAGATTGAGGATTGAGGATTGAGGATTGAGGATTGAGGATTGAGGATTGAAGATTGAGGATTGAGGATTGAGGATTGAAGATTGAGGATTGAAGATTGAGCATTGAGGATTGAAGATTGAGGATTGAGGATTGCGGATTGAGGATTGAGGATTGAATATTAAGGATTGAGGATTGACAATTGATTGTTGAGGACTGACGGCTGAAGATTGAGGATTCAGTATTGAGGATTCCGGATTGAGGTTTGAGGACTGAGGATTGAGGATTGAGGATTGAGGATTGAGGATTGAGGATTGAGGATTGAGGATTGAAGATTGAGGATTGAGGATGGAGGATGAGGGCTGAGGGTTGAGGACTGAGGATTGAGGGTTGAGTATTGAGGATTGAGGATTGAGGATTGAGGATTGAGGATTGAGGATTGAGGATTGAGGATTCAGGATTGAGGTTCGAGGACTGAGGATTGAGGATTGAGGATTAAAGGTTGAGTATTGATGATTGAAGATGGGAGGATTGAGGTTTGATGGTTGAGGATTGAGGACGAGGACTGACGGTTGAGGATTGAGGACGAGTACAGACGGTTGAGGATTGAGGTTTGAGGATTGTGGATAGAGGATTGAGAATGACGGCAGAGGGTTGAGGATTGAGGTTTGAGTATAGAATCCTGAGAATTCAGGATATTCTATTGAGTATTGCAAATTGAGGATTGATGGTTGAGTATTGAGGATTGACGATTGAGTATTGAGGATTGAGGATTGAGGATTGAAGATTGAGTATTGATGATTGAAGATTGAGGATTGAGAATTGAGGGTTGAGGTTTGAGAACGAGGACTGACGGTTGAGGATTGAGGTTTGAGGGTTGAGGATTGAGGATTGAGGACTGAAGATTGAATATTGATGATTGAAGGTTGAGGATTCAGAATTGATGGTTGTGGATTGAGGACGAGGACTGAGGGTTGAGTATTGCTGTTTGAGGTCTGAGGATTGAGGATTGAGGATTGAGGATTGAGGTTTGAGGATTGAGAATTGAGAATTGAGGATGAGGACTGAGGGTTGAGGATTGAGGTTTGAGGAATGAGGATTGAGGATTGAGGATTGAGGATTGAAGATTGAGGATTGGGGATTGAGGATTGACGATTGAGGATTGATTATTGAGGATTGAGAATTGAGGATTGAGGATTGAAGATTGAGTATTGAGGATTCAGAATTGAGGTTTGAGGACTGAGGATTGAGGATTGAAGGTTGAGTATTGAGGATTGAAGATTGAGGATTGAGGGCTGAGGATTGAGGATTGAGGATGAGGTCTGAGGGTTGAGGATTGAAGTTTGAGGACAGAGGACTGAGGATTGAGGACTGAGGGTTGAGGATGTGGTCTGAGGATTGAGATTTGAGGACTGAGGATTGAGGATTGAGGATTGAGGATCGAGGATTGAGGATTGAGGACTGAGGATTGGAGATTGAGGATTGGGTATTGCGGATTGAACATTGAGGATTGACGATTGAGGATTGAGGATTGAGGATCGAGGATTGAGGATTGAGGATCGAGGATTGAAGATTGAGGATTGGGGACTGAGGATTGAAGATTGAGTATTGAGGATTGAGGATTGAGGATTGAGGGTTGAGGATTGAAGATTCAGTATTGAGGACTGAAGATTGAGAATTGAGGATTGAGGATTGAACATTGAGTACTGAGTGTTGAGGGTTGAGTGATGAGAATTGGTGTTTGTGGATAGAGATCTGAAGATTGCAGATTGACTATTGAGTATTGAAAACTGTGAATTGAGGATACTCTATTGAGGATTGACGATTGACAACTGATTGTTGAGGAGTGAGGGCTGAAGACTGAGGATTCGGGTTTGAGGATTCAGGATTGGGGTTTGAGGACTGAGGATTAAGGATTGAGGATTGAGGATTGAGGATTGAGGATTGAGGATTGAAGATTGAGGATTGGGTATTGAGGATTGAACATTGAGGATTGTGGATTGAGTATTGATGATTGAGGATTGAGGATTGAAGATTGAATATTGATGATTGAAGATTGAGGATCGAGGATTGAGGGTTGTGGATTGAGGACGAGGACTGAGGGTTGAGTATTGATGTTTGAGGTCTGAGGATTGAGGATTGAGGATTGAGAATTGAGGACTGAGGATTGAGGATTGAAGATTGAGGATTGGGTGTTGAGGATTGAAGACTGTGGATTGAGGATTGAGGATTGAGGATTGAGGATTGAAGGTTGAGTATTGAGGATTGAAGATTGAGGATTGAGGATTGAGGATTGAGGATTGAGTATTGAAGATTGAGGATTGGGTATTGCGGACTGAACATTGAGTATTGAAGATTGAGGATTGAAGATTCAGTATTGAGGATTGAAGATTGAGGATTGAGGATTGAGGATCGAAGATTGAAAATTGAGTATTGAGGATCGAAGATTGAGGATTGAGGACTGAGAGTTGAGGATTGAAGATTGAGGATTGAGGATTGAGGATTGAAGACTGAGGATTGGGTATTGAGGATTTAGCATTGGGGATTGAGGGTTGAGGATTGAGGATTGAGGATTGAGGATTGAGGATTGAGGGTTGTGGATTGAGGACGAGGACTGAGGGTTGAGTATTGGTGTTTGAAGTCTGAGGATTGAGGGTTGAGGATTGAGAATTGAGGATTGAGGATTGAGGATTGAAGATTGAGGATTCGGTATTGAGGATTGAGGATTGAGGATTGAGGATTGAGGACTCAAGATTGAATATTGATGATTGAAGATTGAGGATTGGGTATTGATGCTTGTGGTTTGAGGACGAGGACTGAGGGTTGAGTATTGCTGTTTGAGGTCTGAGGATTGAGGATTGAGTATTGAGAATTGAGGGTTGAGGATTGAGGATTGAAGATTGTGGATTGGGTATTGAGGATTGAAGAATGAGGATTGAGGATTGAGGATTGAGGATTGAGTATTGAATACTGAGTATTGAGGATTGAAGATTGAGGATTGAGGATTGAGGATTGAGGATCGAGGATTGAGGATTGAGGATTGAGGATTGAGGATTGAGGAATGACGATTGAGTATTGAGGATTGAAGATTGAGGGTTGAGGATTGAGGATTGAGGATTGAGGATTGAAGATTGAGGATTGGGGATTGAGTATTGACGATTGAGGATTGAGTATTGAGGATTGAGTATTGAGGATTGATTATTGAAGATTGAGTATTGAGGATTGAAGATTGAGGATTGAGGATTGAGAATTGAGGATTGAGGATTGAGGATGAGGGCTGAGGGTTGAGGATTGTGGTTTGAGGACTGAGGGCAGAGGATTGAGGATTGAGAATTGAGGATTGAGTATTGAGTATTGTAGATTGAGGATTGGGTATTGCGGATTGAAGAATGTGGGTTGAGGACTGAGGGCTGAGGATTGAGGATTCAATATTGAGGATTGAGGATTGAGGATTGAGGATTGAATATTGAGTATTGAGGATTGAAGATTGAGGTTTGAGGATTGAGGGTTGAGGATTGAGGACGTGAACTGACGGTTGAGGATTGAGGTTTGAGGATTGAGGATTGAGGATTGAGGACTGAGGATTAAGGGTTGAGGATTGGGGATTGAGGATCTAGGATTGGAGATTGATTATTGAGGATTGAAGATTGAGGATTGAGGATTGAGAATTGAGAATTGAGTGTGAGGACTGAGGGTTGAGGATTGAGGTTTGAGGAACGAGGATTGAGGATTGAGGATTGAGGACTGAGGATTGACGATTCAGTATTGAAGATTGAGGATTGATTACTGAGGATTGAGGATTGAGGACTGAGGATTGACGCTTGAGGATTGAGGATTGAGGATGGAGGATCGAAGATTGGATATTGATGATTGAAGATTGAGGATTGAGGATTGAGGGTTGAGGTTTGAGAACGAGGACTGACGGTTGAGGATTGAGGTTTGAGGATTGAGGATTGAGGATTGAGGACTGACGATTGAATATTGATGATTGAAGCTTGAGGATTCAGTATTGATGGTTGTGGATTGAGGACGAGGACTGAGGGTTGAGTATTGCTGTTTGAGGTCTGAGGATTGAGGATTGAGGATTGAGAATTGAGGATTGAGGATAGATGATTGAAGATTGAGGATTGGGTATTGAGGATTGAAGATTGAGGATTGGGGATTGAGGATTGACGATTGAGGATTGAAGATTGAGTATTGGGGATTAAGGATTGACGATTGAGGATTGAGAATTGAGGATTGAGGATTGAGGATTGGGGACTGAGTGTTGAGGGTTGAGTGATGAGAATTCATGTTTGTGGATAGAGATTTGAAGATTGCAGGTTGAGTATTGAGTATTGAAGCCTGTGAATTGAGGATATTCTATTGAGGATTGAGGATTGACAACTGATTGTTGAGGACTGAGAGCTGAAGATTGAGGGTTCAGGATTGAGGATTCAGAATTGAGATTTGAGGATTCAGAATTGAGGTTTGAGGACTGAGGATTGAGGATTGAAGATTGAGTATTGAGGATTGAAGAATGAGGATTGAGGAGTGAGGACTGAGGATTCAGGATTGCAGTTTGAGTATTGAGGATTGAAGATTGAGGATTGAGGATTGAGGATTGAGGATTGAGGATTGAGGATTGAAGATTGAGGATTGAGGATTGAGGATTGAAGATTGAGGATTGAAGATTGAGCATTGAGGATTGAAGATTGAGGATTGAGGATTGCGGATTGAGGATTGAGGATTGAATATTAAGGATTGAGGATTGACAATTGATTGTTGAGGACTGACGGCTGAAGATTGAGGATTCAGTATTGAGGATTCCGGATTGAGGTTTGAGGACTGAGGATTGAGGATTGAGGATTGAGGATTGAGGATTGAGGATTGAGGATTGAGGATTGAAGATTGAGGATTGAGGATGGAGGATGAGGGCTGAGGGTTGAGGACTGAGGATTGAGGGTTGAGTATTGAGGATTGAGGATTGAGGATTGAGGATTGAGGATTGAGGATTGAGGATTGAGGATTCAGGATTGAGGTTCGAGGACTGAGGATTGAGGATTGAGGATTAAAGGTTGAGTATTGATGATTGAAGATGGGAGGATTGAGGTTTGATGGTTGAGGATTGAGGACGAGGACTGACGGTTGAGGATTGAGGACGAGTACTGACGGTTGAGGATTGAGGTTTGAGGATTGTGGATAGAGGATTGAGAATGACGGCAGAGGGTTGAGGATTGAGGTTTGAGTATAGAATCCTGAGAATTCAGGATATTCTATTGAGTATTGCAAATTGAGGATTGATGGTTGAGTATTGAGGATTGACGATTGAGTATTGAGGATTGAGGATTGAGGATTGAAGATTGAGTATTGATGATTGAAGATTGAGGATTGAGAATTGAGGGTTGAGGTTTGAGAACGAGGACTGACGGTTGAGGATTGAGGTTTGAGGGTTGAGGATTGAGGATTGAGGACTGAAGATTGAATATTGATGATTGAAGGTTGAGGATTCAGAATTGATGGTTGTGGATTGAGGACGAGGACTGAGGGTTGAGTATTGCTGTTTGAGGTCTGAGGATTGAGGATTGAGGATTGAGGATTGAGGTTTGAGGATTGAGAATTGAGAATTGAGGATGAGGACTGAGGGTTGAGGATTGAGGTTTGAGGAATGAGGATTGAGGATTGAGGATTGAGGATTGAAGATTGAGGATTGGGGATTGAGGATTGACGATTGAGGATTGATTATTGAGGATTGAGAATTGAGGATTGAGGATTGAAGATTGAGTATTGAGGATTCAGAATTGAGGTTTGAGGACTGAGGATTGAGGATTGAAGGTTGAGTATTGAGGATTGAAGATTGAGGATTGAGGGCTGAGGATTGAGGATTGAGGATGAGGTCTGAGGGTTGAGGATTGAAGTTTGAGGACAGAGGACTGAGGATTGAGGACTGAGGGTTGAGGATGTGGTCTGAGGATTGAGATTTGAGGACTGAGGATTGAGGATTGAGGATTGAGGATCGAGGATTGAGGATTGAGGACTGAGGATTGGAGATTGAGGATTGGGTATTGCGGATTGAACATTGAGGATTGACGATTGAGGATTGAGGATTGAGGATCGAGGATTGAGGATTGAGGATCGAGGATTGAAGATTGAGGATTGGGGACTGAGGATTGAAGATTGAGTATCGAGGATTGAGGATTGAGGATTGAGGGTTGAGGATTGAAGATTCAGTATTGAGGACTGAAGATTGAGAATTGAGGATTGAGGATTGAACATTGAGTACTGAGTGTTGAGGGTTGAGTGATGAGAATTGGTGTTTGTGGATAGAGATCTGAAGATTGCAGATTGACTATTGAGTATTGAAAACTGTGAATTGAGGATACTCTATTGAGGATTGACGATTGACAACTGATTGTTGAGGACTGAGGGCTGAAGATTGAGGATTGAGGATTGAGGATTGAGGATTGAGGAAGAGGGCTGAGGGTTGAGGATTGAGGTTTGAGGACTGAGGACTGAGGGTTGAGGATTGAGAATTGGGTATTGAGGATTGAGGATTGAAGATTGCGGATTGGGTATTGAGGATTGTAGTATGAGGATTGAGGATTGAGGATTGAGGATTGAGGATTGAAGATTGATTATTGGGGATTGAAGATTGACGATTGAGGGTTGAGAATTGAGGATTGTGGGTTGAGGATTGAGGATTGAAGATTGAGTATTGAGGATTGAATGTTGAGGATTGTGGATTGAGGATTGAGGGTTGAGGATTGAATGGTGAGGTTTGGGGACTGAGTGTTGAGGATTGGCGACGAGGACTGAGGGTTGAGTATAGATGTTTGAACTCTGAGGATTGAGGATTAAGGATTGAGAGTTGAGGATTGAGGATTGAGGATGGAGGATTGAAGAGAGAGGACTGAGTGTTGAGGATTGAGTGTTGAGAACTGATGTTTGAGGGTTGAGATTTGAAGATTGAAGAATGGGGATTGAGTATTGAAAACTGTGAATTAAGGATATTCTATTGAGGATTGAGGATTGACAATTGATTGTTGAGGTCTTATGGCTGAAGATTGAGGATTCAGGATTGAGGATTCGTGGTGGAGGTTTGAGGACTGAGGATTGAGGGTTGAGGATTGAGGATTGAGGATTGACTCTTGAGGATTGAGGATTGAGGATGGAGGATTGATGAGAGAGGACTGAGTGTTGAGGATTGAGTGTTGAGGATTGATGTTTGAGGATTGAGATTTGATTATTTAATATTGTGGATTGAGTATTGAACCATGAGAATTCAGGATATTCTATTGAGTATCGAGAATTGAGGATTGATGGTTGTGTATTGAGGATTGATGGCTGAGGGTTGTGCGTTGAATATTGAGGATTGAGGATTGAGGATTGAGGATTGAGGATTGAGGATTGAAGATTGAGTATTGATGATTGAAGATTAAGGATTGAGGATTGGGGGTTGTGGATTGAGGATGAGGGCTGAGGGTTGAGGATTGAGGTTTGAGGACTGAGGACTGAGGATTGAGGATTGAGGATTGAGGATTGAGGATTGAGGATTGAGGATTGAAGATTGAGTATTGATGATTGAAGATTAAGGATTGAGGATTGGGGGTTGTGGTTTGAGGACGAGGACTGACGGTTGAGGATTGAGGTTTGAGGATTGAGGATTGAGGATTGAGGACTGAGGATTGAGGATTGAGGATTGAGCATTGAGGATTGAAGATTGTGGACTAAGGATTGAGGATTGAAGTTTGAGTATTGAGGATTGGAGATTGAGGATTGAGGATTGAGGATTGAGGATTGAGGATGAGGGCTGAGGGTTGAGGATTGAGGTTTGAGGACTGAGGACTGAGGATTGAGGATTGAGAATTGAGTATTGGGGATTGAAGATTGACGATTGAGGATTGAGAATTGAGGATTGAGGATTGAGGAATGAGCATTGAAGATTGAGTATTGAGGATTGAACGTTGAGGATTGTGGATTGAGGATTGAGGATTGAGGATTGAATATTGAGGATTGGGGACTGAGCGTTGAGGGTTGAGTGATGAGAATTGATGTTTGTGGATAGAGATTTGAAGATTGCAGATTGAGTATTGAGTAATGAAAACTGTGAATTGATGATATTCAATTGAGTATTGAGGATTGACAACTGATTGTTGAGGACTGAGGGCTGACGAATGAGGATTCAGGTTTGAGGATTCAGGAATGAGGTTTGAGGACTGAGGATTGAGGATTCAAAATTGAGGATTGAGGATTGAGGATTGAGGATTGAAGATTGAGGTTTGGGTATTGAGGATAGAACATTGAGGATTGTGGATTGAGTATTGAGGATTGAGGGTTGAGGATTGAAGATTGAATATTGATGATTGAAGATTGAGGATCGAGGATTGAGGGTTGTGGATTGAGGACGAGGACTGAGGGTTGAGTATTGATGTTTGAGGTCTGAGGATTGAGGATTGAGGATTGAGGATTGAGAATTGAGGACTGAGGGTTGAGGATTGAAGATTGTGGATTGAGTATTGAGGATTGATGATTGAGGATTGAGGATTGAGGATTGAGGATTGAGAATTGAGAATTGAGTGTGAGGACTGAGGGCTGAGGATTGAGGTTTGAGGAACGAGGATTGAGGATCGAGGATTGAGGACTGAGGATTGACGATTCAGTATTGAAGACTGAGGATTGATTACTGAGGATTGAGGATTGAGGATTGAGGTTTGAGGACTGAGGATTGAGGATTGAAGATTGAGTATTGTGGATTGAAGATTGAGGATTGAGGATTGAGGATTGAGGTTTGAGGATGAGGGCTGAGGTTTGAGGATTGAGGATTGAGGGCTGAGGACTGAGGATTGAGGGTTGAGAATTGAGGATTGAGGATTGAGGATTGAAGATTGAGGATTGGGTATTGAGGATTGAAGAATGAGGATTGAGGATTGAGGATTGAGAGTTGAGGATTGAGGATTGAGGTTTGAAGATTGAGGATTGGGTGTTGAGGATTGAAGAATGAGGATTCAGGAATGAGCATTGAGGATTGAGGATTGAGGATTGAGGATTGAGGATTGAAGATTGAAGATGGGAGGATTGAGGATTGAGTGTTGGGGATTGAGGACGAGGACTGACGGTTGAGGATTGAGGTTTGAGGATTGTGGATTGAGGATTGAGAATGAGGGCAGAGGGTTGAGGATTGAGGTTTGAGTATAGAATCCTGAGAATTCAGGATATTCTATTGAGTATTGAGAATTGAGGATTGATGGTTGAGTATTGAGGATTGAGGATTGAGGGTTGAGGATTGAGGATTGAGGATTGAGGATTGAGGATTGAGGATTGAGGATTGAGGATTCAGGATTGAGGTTCGAGGACTGAGGATTGAGGATTGAGGATTGAAGGTTGAGTATTGATGATTGAAGATGGGAGGATTGAGGATTGAGTGTTGAGGATTGAGGACGAGGACTGACGGTTGAGGATTGAGGTTTGAGGATTGTGGATTGAGGATTGAGAATGACGGCAGAGGGTTGAGGATTGAGGTTTGAGTATAGAATCCTGAGAATTCAGGATATTCTATTGAGAATTGCAAATTGAGGATTGATGGTTGCGTATTGAGGATTGAGGATTGAGGGTTGAGGATTGAGTATTGAAGATTGAGGATTGATGATTGATGATTGATGATTGCGGATTGAGGATTGAGGATTGAGGATTGAGGATTGAGGACTGAGGATTGAAGACTGAGGATTGAGGATTGAGGATGAGGGCTGAGGGTTGAGGATTGAGGTTTGAGGGCTGAGGACTGAGGATTGAGGATTGAGAGTTGAGGATTGAGGATTGAGGATTGAAAGTTGAGGATTGGGTATTGAGGATTGAAGAATGAGGATTGAGGAATGAGTATTTAGTATTGGGGATTGAAGATTGAGTATTGAGGATTGAAGCCTGACGATTGAGGATTGAGGATTGAGGATTGAGGATTGAGGATGGAGGATTGAAGATTGAGTATTGAGTATTGAAGACTGATAATCGAGGATTGTGGATTGAGGATTGCGGATTGAAGATTGAGGACTGGGGACTGAGTGTTGAGGGTTGAATGATGAGAATTGATGTTTGTGGATAGAGATTCGAAGATTGCAGATTGAGTATTGAGTATTGAAAACTGTGAATTGATGATACTCTATTGAGGATTGAGAATTGACAACTGATTGTTGAGGACTGAGGTCTGAAGATTGAGGATTCAGGATTGAGGATTCATGTTTGATGTTTGAGGACTGAGGATTGAGGATTGAGGATTGAGGATTGAGGATTGAGGATTGAGGATTGAGGATTGAAGATTGAGGTTTGGGTATTGAGGATTGAACATTGAGGATTGTGGATTGAGTATTGAGGATTGAGGATTGAGGATTGAAGATTGAATATTGATGATTGAGGATTGAGGATCGAGGATTGAGGGTTGTGGATTGAGGACGAGGACTGAGGGTAGAGTATTGATGTTTGAGGTCTGAGGATTGAGGATTGAGGATTGAGAATTGAGGACTGAGGGTTGAGGATTGAAGATTAAGGATTGGGTGTTGAGGATTGAAGAATGTGGATTGAGGATTGAGGATTGAGGATTGAGGATTGAAGATTGAGTATTGAGGATTGAAGATTGAGGACTGAGGATTGAGGATTGAGGATTGAAGATTGAGTATTGAGGATTGAGGATTGAGGATAGAGGATTGAGGATTGAGGATTGAGGATTGAAGATTGAGTATTGATGGTTGAAGATTAAGGTTGAGGTTTGAGGATTGAGGATTGAGTATTGAGGATTGAAGATTGAGGATTGAGGATTGAGGTTTGAGGATTGAAGACGTGGACTGACGGTTGAGGATTGAGGTTTGAGGATTGAGGATTGAGGATTGAGGACTGAGGATTGAGGATTGAGGATTGAGCATTGAGGATTGAAGATTGAGGACTGGAGATTGAGGATTGATGATAGAGGATTAAGGATTGAGGATTGGGGATTGAGGATCTAGGATTGGAGATTGATTATTGAGGATTGAAGATTGAGGATTGAGGATTGAGGATTGAGAATTGAGAATTGAGTGTGGGGACTTTGGGCTGAGGATTGATGTTTGAGGAACGAGGATTGAGGATTGAGGATTGAGGACTGAGGATTGACGATTCAGTATTGAAGATTGAGGATTGATTACTGAGGATTGAGGATTGAGGATTGAGGTTTGAGGACTGAGGATTGAGGATTGAAGATTGAGTATTGTGGATTGAAGATTGAGGATTGAGGATTGAGGATTGAGGATTGAGGATGAGGGCTGAGGTTTGAGGATTGAGGATTGCGGGCTGAGGACTGAGGATTGAGGGTTGAGAATTGAGGATTGTGGATTGAGGATTGAAGATTGAGGATTGGGTATTGAGGATTGAAGAATGAGGATTGAGGATTGAGGATTGAGAGTTGAGGATTGAGGATTGAGGTTTGAAGATTGAGGATTGGGTGTTGAGGATTGAAGAATGTGGATTCTGGAATGAGCCTTGAGGATTGAGGATTGAAGATTGAGTATTGAGGATTGAAGCCTGGCGACTGAGGACTGAGGATTGAGGATTGACGATTGAGGATGTGGGATTGAAGATTGAGTATTGAGGATTGAAGATTGAGGATCGAGGATTGAGGATTGAGGATTGAGTATTGGAGATTGAGGATTGGGGATGGAGTATTGAGGATTGAGGATTGAGGATTGAAGATTGAATATTGATGATTGAGGATTGAGGATCGATGATTGAGGGTTGTGGATTGAGGACGAGGACTGAGGGTTGAGTATTGATGTTTGAGGTCTGAGGATTGAGGATTGAGGACTGAGAATTGAGGACTGAGGGTTGAGGATTGAAGATTGAGGATTGGGTGTTGAGGATTGAAGAATGTGGATTGAGGATTGAGGATTGAGGATTGAGGATTGAAGATTGAGTATGGAGGATTGAAGATTGAGGACTGAGGATTGAGGATTGAGGATTGAAGATTGAGTATTGAGGATTGAGGATTGAGGATTGAGGATTGAGGATTGAGGATTGAGGATTGAAGATTGAGTATTGATGGTTGAAGATTAAGGTTGAGGTTTGAGGATTGAGGATTGAGTATTGAGGATTGAAGATTGAGGATTGAGGATTGAGGTTTGAGGATTGAAGACGTGGACTGACGGTTGAGGATTGAGGTTTGAGGATTGAGGATTGAGGATTGAAGATTGAAGATGGGAGGATTGAGGATTGAGTGTTGGGGATTGAGGACGAGGACTGACGGTTGAGGATTGAGGTTTGAGGATTGTGGATTGAGGATTGAGAATGAGGGCAGAGGGTTGAGGATTGAGGTTTGAGTAGACAATCCTGAGAATTCAGGATATTCTGTTGAGTATTGAGAATTGAGGATTGATGGTTGAGTATTGAGGATTGAGGATTGAGGGTTGAGGATTGAGTATTGAAGATTGAGGATTGATGATTGAGGATTGATGATTGAGGATTGAGGGTTGAGTATTGAGGATTGACGATTGAGTATTGAGGATTGTGGTTTGAGGACTGTGGATTGAGGATTGAGGATTGAGGATTGAGGATTCAGGATTGAGGATTGAAGATTGAGGATTGGGTATTGAGGATTGAACATTGAGGATTGAGGATTGAGCATTGAGGATTGAGGATTGAAGATTGAATATGTATAATCGAAGATTGAGGATTGAGTATTGAGTGTTGTGGATTGGCGACGAGGACTGAGGGTTGAGTATAGATGTTTGAACTCTGAGGATTGAGGATTAAGGATTGAGAGTTGAGGATTGAGGATTGAGGATGGAGGATTGAAGAGAGAGGACTGAGTGTTGAGGATTGAGTGTTGAGAATTGATGTTTGAGGATTGAGAATTGAAGATTGAAGAATGGGGATTGAGTATTGAAAACTGTGAATTAAGGATATTCTATTGAGGATTGAGGACTGACAATTGATTTTTGAGGTCTTATGTCTGAAGATTGAGGATTCAGGATTGAGGATTCGTGGTGGAGGTTTGAGGACTGAGGATTGAGGGTTGAGGATTGAGGATTGAGGACTGACTCTTGAGGATTGAGGATTGACGATGGAGGATTGATGAGAGAGGACTGAGTGTTGAGGATTGAGTGTTGAGAATTGGTGTTTGAGGATTGAGATTTGATTATTGAATATTGTCGATTGAGTATTGAACCATGAGAATTCAGGATATTCTATTGAGTATTGAGAATGAGGATTGATGGTTGAGTATTGAGGATTGATAGTTGAGGGTTGTGCGTTGAATATTGAGGATTGAGGATTGAGGATTGAGGATTGAGGATTGAGGATTGAGGATTGAAGATTGAGTATTGATGATTGAAGATTAAGGATTGAGGATTGGGGGTTGAGGTTTGAGGACGAGGACTGACGGTTGAGGATTGAGGTTTGAGGATTGCGGATTGAGGACTGAGCACTGAGGATTGAGGATTGAGAATTGAGCATTGAGGATTGAAGATTGTGGACTGAGGATTGAGGATTGAAGTTTGAGTATTGAGGATTGGAGATTGAGGATTGAGGATTGAGGATTGAGGATTGAGGATGAGGGCTGAGGGTTGAGGATTGAGGTTTGAGGACTGAGGACTGAGGATTGAGGATTGAGAATTGATGATTGAGGATTGAGGATTGAAGATTGAGGATTGGGTATTGAGGATTGAAGAATGAGGATTGAGGATTGAGGATTGAGGATTGAGGATTGAGGATTGAAGATTGAGCATTCAGGATTGGAGATGGACGATTGAGGATTGAGGACCGAGGATTGAGGATTGGGGATTGAAGATTGAGTATTGGGGATTGAAGATTGACGATTGAGGATTGAGAATTGAGGATTGAGGATTGAGGAATGAGCATTGAAGATTGAGTATTGAGGATTGAGGATTGAGGATTGAGGATTGAGGATTGAAGATTGAGGTTTGGGTATTGAGGATTGAACATTGAGGATTGTGGATTGAGTATTGAGGATTGAGGATTGAGGATTGAAGATTGAATATTGATGATTGAGGATTGAGGATCGAGGATTGAGGGTTGTGGATTGAGGACGAGGACTGAGGGTTGAGTATTGATGTTTGAGGTCTGAGGATTGAGGATTGAGGATTGAGAATTGAGGACTGAGGGTTGAGGATTGAAGATTGAGGATTGAAGAATGTGGATTGAGGATTGAGGATTGAGGATTGAGGATTGAAGATTGAGTATTGAGGATTGAAGATTGAGGACAGAGGATTGAGGATTGAGGATTGAAGATTGAGTATTGAGGATTGAGGATTGAGGATTGAGGATTGAGGATTGAGGATTGAAGATTGAAGATTGAGTATTGGTGGTTGAAGATTAAGGTTGAGGTTTGAGGATTGAGGATTGAGTATTGAGGATTGAAGATTGAGGATTGAGGATTGAGGTTTGAGGATTGAAGACGTGGACTGACGGTTGAGGATTGAGGTTTCAGCATTGAGGATTGAGGATTGAGGACTGAGGATTGAGGATTGAGGATTGAGCATTGAGGATTGAAGATTGAGGACTGGAGATTGAGGATTGATGATAGAGGATTAAGGATTGAGGATTGGGGATTGAGGATCTAGGATTGGAGATTGATTATTAAGGATTGAAGATTGAGGATTGAGGATTGAGGATTGAGAATTGAGAATTGAGTGTGAGGACTGTGGGCTGAGGATTGATGTTTGAGGAACGAGGATTGAGGATTGAGGATTGAGGACTGAGGATTGACGATTCAGTATTGAAGATTGAGGATTGATTACTGAGGATTGAGGATTGAGGATTGAGGTTTGAGGACTGAGGATTGAGGATTGAAGATTGAGTATTGTGGATTGAAGATTGAGGATTGAGGATTGAGGATTGAGGATTGAGGATGAGGGCTGAGGTTTGAGGATTGAGGATTGAGGGCTGAGGACTGAGGATTGAGGGTTGGGAATTGAGGATTGAGGATTGAGGATTGAAGATTGAGGATTGGGTATTGAGGATTGAAGAATGAGGATTGAGGATTGAGGATTGAGAGTTGAGGATTGAGGATTGAGGTTTGAAGATAGAGGATTGGGTGTTGAGGATTGAAGAATGAGGATTCTGGAATGAGCCTTGAGGATTGAGGATTGAAGATTGAGTATTGAGGATTGAAGCCTGGCGACTGAGGACTGAGGATTGAGGATTGACGATTGAGGATGTGGGATTGAAGATTGAGTATTGAGGATTGAAGATTGAGGATCGAGGATTGAGGATTGAGGATTGAGTATTGGAGATTGAGGATTGGGGACTGAGTGTTGAGGGTTGAATTATGAGAATTGATGTTTGTGGATAGAGATTTGAAAATTGCAGATTGAGTATTGAGTATTGAAAACTGTGAATTGATGATATTCTATTGAGGATTGAGAATTGACAACTGATTGTTGAGGACTGAGGTCTGAAGATTGAGGATTCAGGATTGAGGATACATGTTTGAGGATCGAGGACTGAGGATTGAGGATTGAGGATTGAGGATTGAGGATTGAAGATTGAGGATTGGGTATTGCGGATTGAACATTGAGGATGGAGGATTGAGAATTGAGGATTGAGGATTGAGGATTGAGGATTGAAGATTGAGGTTTGGGTATTGAGGATTGAACATTGAGGATTGTGGATGGAGTATTGAGGCTTGAGGATTGAGGATTGAAGATTGAATATTGATGATTGAGGATTGAGGATCGAGGATTGAGGGTTGTGGATTGAGGACGAGGACTGAGGGTTGAGTATTTATGTTTGAGGTCTGAGGATTGAGGATTGAGGATTGAGTATTGAGGATTGAAGATTGAGGATTGAGGATTGAGGTTTGAGGATTGAAGACGTGGACTGACGGTTGAGGATTGAGGTTTGAGGATTGAGGATTGAGGATTGAAGATTGAAGATGGGAGGATTGAGGATTGAGTGTTGGGGATTGAGGACGAGGACTGACGGTTGAGGATTGAGGTTTGAGGATTGTGGATTGAGGATTGAGAATGAGGGCAGAGGGTTGAGGATTGAGGTTTGAGTAGAGAATCCTGAGAATTCAGGATATTCTGTTGAGTATTGAGAATTGAGGATTGATGGTTGAGTATTGAGGATTGAGGATTGAGGGTTGAGGGTTGAGTATTGAAGATTGAGGATTGATGATTGAGGATTGATGATTGAGGATTGAGGGTTGAGTATTGAGGATTGACGATTGAGTATTGAGGATTGTGGTTTGAGGACTGTGGATTGAGGATTGAGGATTGAGGATTGAGGATTCAGGATTGAGGATTGAAGATTGAGGATTGGGTATTGAGGATTGAACATTGAGGATTGAGGATTGAGCATTGAGGATTGAGGATTGAAGATTGAATATGTATAATCGAAGATTGAGGATTGAGTATTGAGTGTTGTGGATTGGCGACGAGGACTGAGGGTTGAGTATAGATGTTTGAACTCTGAGGATTGAGGATTAAGGATTGAGAGTTGAGGATTGAGGATTGAGGATGGAGGATTGAAGAGAGAGGACTGAGTGTTGAGGATTGAGTGTTGAGCATTGATGTTTGAGGGTTGAGATTTGAAGATTGAAGAATGGGGATTGAGTATTGAAAACTGTGAATTAAGGATATTCTATTGAGGATTGAGGACTGACAATTGATTTTTGAGGTCTTATGGCTGAAGATTGAGGATTCAGGATTGAGGATTCGTGGTGGAGGTTTGAGGACTGAGGATTGAGGGTTGAGGATTGAGGATTGAGGACTGACTCTTGAGGATTGAGGATTGAGGATGGAGGATTGATGAGAGAGGACTGAGTGTTGAGGATTGAGTGTTGAGAATTGGTGTTTGAGGATTGAGATTTGATTATTGAATATTGTCGATTGAGTATTGAACCATGAGAATTCAGGATATTCTCTTGAGTATTGAGAATGAGGATTGATGGTTGAGTATTGAGGATTGATAGCTGAGGGTTGTGCGTTGAATATTGAGGATTGAGGATTGAGGATTGAGGATTGAGGATTGAGGATTGAAGATTGAGTATTGATGATTGAAGATTAAGGATTGAGGATTGGGGGTTGACGTTTGAGGACGAGGACTGACGGTTGAGGATTGAGGTTTGAGGATTGAGGATTGAGGATTGAGCACTGAGGATTGAGGATTGAGAATTGTGCATTGAGGATTGAAGATTGTGGACTGAGGATTGAGGATTGAAGTTTGAGTATTGAGGATTGGAGATTGAGGATTGAGGATTGAGGATTGAGGATTGAGGATGAGGGCTGAGGGTTGAGGATTGAGGTTTGAGGTCTGAGGACTGAGGATTGAGGATTGAGAATTGATGATTGAGGATTGAGGATTGAAGATTGAGGATTGGGTATTGAGGATTGAAGAATGAGGATTGAGGATTGAGGATTGAGGATTGAGGATTGAGGATTGAGGATTGAAGATTGAGCATTCAGGATTGGAGATGGACGATTGAGGATTGAGGACCGGGGATTGAGGATTGGGGATTGAAGATTTAGTATTGGGGATTGAAGATTGACGATTGAGGATTGAGAATAGAGGATTGAGGATTGAGGAATGAGCATTGAAGATTGAGTATTGAGGATTGAACGTTGAGGATTGTGGACTGAGGATTGAGGATTGAGGATTGAGTATTGAGGATTGAAGATTGAGGATTGGGTGTTGAGGATTGAAGAATGAGGATTCAGGAATGAGCCTTGAGGATTGAGGATTGAAGATTGAGTATTGAGGATTGAAGCCTGGCGACTGAGGACTGAGGATTGAGGATTGACGATTGAGGATGTGGGATTGAGGATTGAGGATTGAGGATTGAAGATTGAGGTTTGGGTATTGAGGATTGAACATTGAGGATTGTGGATTGAGTATTGAGGATTGAGGATTGACGATTGAAGATTGAGGATTGAAGATTGAGGACTGGAGATTGAGGATTGATGATAGAGGATTAAGGATTGAGGATTGGGGATTGAGGATCTAGGATTGGAGATTGATTATTGAGGATTGAAGATTGAGGATTGAGGATTGAGGATTGAGAATTGAGAATTGAGTGTGAGGACTGTGGGCTGAGGATTGACGTTTGAGGAACGAGGATTGAGGATTGAGGATTGAGGACTGATGATTGACGATTCAGTATTGAAGATTGAGGATTGATTACTGAGGATTGAGGATTGAGGATTGAGGTTTCAGGACTGAGGATTGAGGATTGAAGATTGAGTATTGTGGATTGAAGATTGAGGATTGAGGATTGAGGATTGAGGATTGAGGATGAGGGCTGAGGTTTGAGGATTGAGGATTGAGGGCTGAGGACTGAGGATTGAGGGTTGAGAATTGAGGATTGAGGATTGAGGATTGAAGATTGAGGATTGGGTGTTGAGGATTGAAGAATGAGGATTCAGGAATGAGCCTTGAGGATTGAGGATTGAAGCCTGGCGACTGAGAACTGAGGATTGAGGATTGACGATTGAGGATGTGGGATTGAAGATTGAGTATTGAGGATTGAAGATTGAGGATCGAGGATTGAGGATTGAGGATTGAGTATTGGAGATTGAGGATTGGGGACTGAGTGTTGAGGGTTGAATGATGAGAATTGATGTTTGTGGATAGAGATTTGAAAATTGCAGATTGAGTATTGAGTATTGAAAACTTTGAATTGATGATATTCTATTGAGGATTGAGAATTGACAACTGATTGTTGAGGACTGAGGTCTGAAGATTGAGGATTCAGGATTGAGGATACAGGTTTGAGGATCGAGGACTGAGGATTGAGGATTGAGGATTGAGGATTGAGGATTGAAGATTGAGGATTGGGTATTGCGGATTGAACATTTAGGATGGAGGATTGAGGATTGAGGATTGAGGATTGAGGATTGAGGACTGAAGATTGAATATTGATGATTGAATATTGAGGATTGAGTATTGATGGTTGTGGATTGAGGACGAGGACTGAGGGTTGAGTATTGCTGCTTGAGGTCTGAGGATTGAGGATTGAGGATTGAGAATTGAGGATTGAGGATTGAGGATTGAAGATTGAGGATTGGGTATTGAGGATTGAAGAATGAGGATTGAGGATTGAGGATTGAGGATTGAGGATTGAGGATTGAAGATTGAGCATTCAGGATTGGAGATGGACGATTGAGGATTGAGGACCGAGGATTGAGGATTGGGGATTGAAGATTGAGTATTGGGGATTGAAGATTGACGAATGAGGATTGAGAATTGAGGATTGAGGATTGAGGAATGAGCATTGAAGATTGAGTATTGAGGATTGAACGTTGAGGATTGTGGATTGAGGATTGAGGATTGAGGATTGAATATTGAGGACTGGGGACTGAGTGTTGAGGGTTGAGTGATGAGAATTGATGTTTGTGGATAGAGATTTGAAGATTGCAGATTGAGTATTGAGTAGTGAAAACTGTGAATTGATGATATTCAATTGAGTATTGAGGATTGACAACTGATTGTTGAGGACTGAGTGCTGACGAATGAGGATTCAGGTTTGAGGATTCAGGATTGATGTTTGAGGACTGAGGATTGAGGATTGAAAATTGAGGATTGAGGATTGAGGATTGAGGATTGAGGAATGAGCATTGAAGATTGAGTATTGAGGATTGAACATTGAGGATTGAGGTTTGAGGATTGAGGATTGAGGATTGAGCACTGAGGATTGAGGATTGAGAATTGTGCATTGAGGATTGAAGATTGTGGACTGAGGATTGAGGATTGAGCACTGAGGATTGAGGATTGAGAATTGTGCATTGAGGATTGAAGATTGTGGACTGAGGATTGAGGATTGAAGTTTGAGTATTGAGGATTGGAGATTGAGGATTGAGGATTGAGGATTGAGGATTGAGGATGAGGGCTGAGGGTTGAGGATTGAGGTTTGAGGTCTGAGGACTGAGGATTGAGGATTGAGAATTGATGATTGAGGATTGAGGATTGAGGATTGAAGATTGAGGATTGGGTATTGAGGATTGAAGAATGAGGATTGAGGATTGAGGATTGAGGATTGAGGATTGAGGATTGAAGATTGAGCATTCAGGATTGGAGATGGACGATTGAGGATTGAGGACCGAGGATTGAGGATTGGGGATTGAAGATTTAGTATTGGGGATTGAAGATTGACGATTGAGGATTGAGAATTGAGGATTGAGGATTGAGGAATGAGCATTGAAGATTGAGTATTGAGGATTGAACGTTGAGGATTGTGGACTGAGGATTGAGGATTGAGGATTGAGTATTGAGGATTGAAGATTGAGGATTGGGTGTTGAGGATTGAAGAATGAGGATTCAGGAATGAGCCTTGAGGATTGAGGATTGAAGATTGAGTATTGAGGATTGAAGCCTGGCGACTGAGGACTGAGGATTGAGGATTGACGATTGAGGATGTGGGATTGAGGATTGAGGATTGAGGATTGAAGATTGAGGTTTGGGTATTGAGGATTGAACATTGAGGATTGTGGATTGAGTATTGAGGATTGAGGATTGACGATTGAAGATTGAGGATTGAGGTTTGAGGATTGAAGACGTGGACTGACGGTTGAGGATTGAGGTTTGAGGATTGAGGATTGAGGATTGAGGATTGATGATTGACGATTCAGTATTCAAGATTGAGGATTGAGGATTGAGGATTGAGGATTGAGGATTGAGGATTGAGGATTGAGAATTGAGGATTGAGGATTGAGGATTGAAGATTGTGGATTGGGTATTGAGGATTGAAGAATGAGGATTGAGGATTGAGGATTGAGGATTGAGGATTGAAGACTGAGTATTGAGGATTGGGTATTGAGGATTGAAGAATGAGGATTGAGGATTGAGGATTGAGGATTGAAGATTGTGTATTGAGGATTGAAGATTGAGGATTGAGGATTGAAGATTGAGGATTGAGGATTGAAGATTGAGGATTGGGGATTGAGTATTGACGATTGAGAATTGAGTATTGAGGATTGAGAATTGAGGATTGATTATTGAAGATTGAGTATTGAGGATTGAAGATTGAGGAATGGGGATTGAGGATTGATGATAGAGGATTACGGATCGATGATTGGGGATTGAGGATCTAGGATTGGAGATTGATTATTGAGGATTGAAGATTGAGGATTGAGGTTTGAGGAACGAGGGTTGAGGATTCAGGATTGAGGACTGAGGATTGTCGATTCAGTATTGAAGATTGAGGATTGATTACTGAGGATTGAGGATTGAGGATTGAGGATTGACGCTTGAGGATTGAGGATTGAGGATGGAGGATTGAAGAGAGAGGACTGAGTGTTGAGGATTGCGTGTTGAGAATTGATGTTTGAGGATTGAGGTTTGATTATTGAATATTGTGGATTGAGTATTGAACCATGAGAATTCAGGATATTCTTTTGAGTATTGAGAATTGAGGATTGATGGTTGAGTATTGAGGATTGATGGTTGAGGGTTGTGCGTTGAATATTGTGGATTGAGGATTGAGGATTGAGGATTGAGGATAGAGGATTGAAGATTGAGTATTGATGATTGAAGATTGAGGATTGAGGATTGAGGGTTGAGGTTTGAGAACGAGGACTGACGGTTGAGGATTGAGGTTTGAGGATTGAGGATTGAGGATTGAGGCCTGAAGATTGAATATTGATGATTGAAGGTTGAGGATTCAGTATAGATGGTTGTGGATTGAGGACGAGGACTGAGGGTTGTGTATTGCTGTTTGAGGTCTGAGGATTGAGGATTGAGGATTGAGAATTGAGGATTGAGGATAGAGGATTGAAGATTGAGGATTGGGTATTGAGGATTGAAGAATGAGGATTGAGGATTGAGGATTGAGGATTGAGGATTGAGGATTGAAGACTGAGTATTGAGGATTGAAGATTGAGGATCGAGGATTCAGGATTGAGGATACAGGTTTGAGGTTCGAGGACTGAGGATTGAGGATTGAGGATTGAGGATTGAGGATTGAAGATTGAGTATTGGGGATTGAAGATTGACGATTGAGGATTGAGAATTGAGGATTGAGGATTGAGGAATGAGCATTGAAGGTTGAGTATTGAGGATTGAACGTTGAGGATTGTGGATTGAGGATTGAGGATTGAGGATTGAATATTGAGGACTGGGGACTGAGTATTGAGGGTTGAGTGATGAGAATTGATGTTTGTGGATAGAGATTTGAAGATTGCAGATTGAGTATTGAGTAATGAAAACTGTGAATTGATGATATTCAATTGAGTATTGAGGATTGACAACTGATTGTTGAGGACTGAGGGCTGACGAATGAGGATTCAGGTTTGAGGTTTCAGGATTGAGGTTTGAGGAGTGAGGATTGAGGATTGAAAATTGAGGATTGAGGATTGAGGATTGAGGATTGAGGATTGAAGATTGAGGTTTGGGTATCGAGGATTGAACATTGAGGATTGTGGATTGAGTATTGAGGATTGAGGATTGAGGATTGAAGATTGAATATTGATGATTGAGCATTGAGGATCGAGGATTGAGGGTTGTGGATTGAGGACGAGGACTGAGGGTTGAGTATTGATGTTTGAGGTCTGAGGATTGAGGATTGAGGATTGAGAATTGAGGACTGAGGGTTGAGGATTGAAGATTGAGGATTGGGTGTTGAGGATTGAAGAATGTGGATTGAGGATTGAGGATTGAGGATTGAAGATTGTGTATTGAGGATTGAGGATTGAGGATTGAGGATTGAGGATTGAGGATTGAGGATTGAAGATTGAGTATTGATGGTTGAAGATTAAGGTTGAGGTTTGAGGATTGAGGATTGAGTATTGAGGATTGAAGATTGAGGATTGAGGATTGAGGTTTGAGGATTGAAGACGTGGACTGACGGTTGAGGATTGAGGTTTGAGGATTGAGGGTTGAGGATTGAGGACTGTGGATTGAGGATTGAGGATTGAGCATTGAGGATTGAAGATTGAGGACTGGAGATTGAGGATTGATGATAGAGGATTAAGGATTGAGGATTGGGGATTGAGGATCTAGGATTGGAGATTGATTATTGAGGATTGAAGATTGAGGATTGAGGATTGAGGATTGAGAATTGAGAATTGAGTGTGAGGACTGAGGGCTGAGGATTGATGTTTGAGGAACGAGGATTGAGGATTGAGGATTGAGGACTGAGGATTGACGATTCAGTATTGAAGATTGAGGATTGATTACTGAGGATTGAGGATTGAGGATTGAGGTTTGAGGACTGAGGATTGAGGATTGAAGATTGAGTATTGTGGATTGAAGATTGAGGATTGAGGATTGAGGATTGAGGATTGAGGATGAGGGCTGAGGTTTGAGGATTGAGGATTGAGGGCTGAGGACTGAGGATTGAGGGTTGAGAATTGAGGATTGAGGATTGAGGATTGAAGATTGAGGATTGGGTATTGAGGATTGAAGAATGAGGATTGAGGATTGAGGATTGAGAGTTGAGGATTGAGGATTGAGGATCGAGGATTGAGGATTGAGGATTGAGTATTGAAGATTGAGGATTGGGGACTGAGTGTTGAGGGTTGAATGATGAGAATTGATGTTTGTGGATAGAGATTTGAAAATTGCAGATTGAGTATTGAGTATTGAAAACTGTGAATTGATGATATTCTATTGAGGATTGAGAATTGACAACTGATTGTTGAGGACTGAGGTCTGAAGATTGAGGATTCAGGATTGAGGATACAGGTTTGAGGATAGAGGACTGAGGATTGAGGATTGAGGATTGAGGATTGAGGATTGAAGATTGAGGATTGGGTATTGCGGATTGAACATTGAGGATGGAGGATTGAGGATTGAAGATTGAGGATTGGGGATTGAGTATTGACGATTGAGAATTGAGTATTGAGGATTGGGAATTGAGGATTGATTATTGAAGATTGAGTATTGAGGATTGAAGATTGAGGAATGGGGATTGAGGATTGATGATAGAGGATTAAGGATTGATGATTGGGGATTGAGGATCTAGGATTGGAGATTGATTATTGAGGATTGAAGATTGAGGATTGAGGTTTGAGGAACGAGGATTGAGGATTGAGGATAGAGGACTGAGGATTGACGATTCAGTATTGAAGATTGAGGATTGATTACTGAGGATTGAGGATTGAGGATTGAGGATTGACGCTTGAGGATTGAGGATTGAGGACGGAGGATTGAAGAGAGAGGACTGCGTGTTGAGGATTGCGTGTTGAGAATTGATGTTTGAGGATTGAGATTTGATTATTGAATATTGTGGATTGAGTATTGAACCATGAGAATTCAGGATATTCTTTTGAGTATTGAGAATTGAGGATTGATGGTTGAGTATTGAGGATTGATGGTTGAGGGTTGTGCGTTGAATATTGTGGATTGAGGATTGAGGATTGAGGATTGAGGATAGAGGATTGAAGATTGAGTATTGATGATTGAAGATTGAGGATTGAGGATTGAGGGTTGAGGTTTGAGAACGAGGACTGACGGTTGAGGATTGAGGTTTGAGGATTGAGGATTGAGGATTGAGGCCTGAAGATTGAATATTGATGATTGGAGGTTGAGGATTCAGTATTGATGGTTGTGGATTGAGGACGAGGACTGAGGGTTGAGTATTGCTGTTTGAGGTCTGAGGATTGAGGATTGAGGATTGAGAATTGAGGATTGAGGATAGAGGATTGAAGATTGAGGATTGGGTATTGAGGATTGAAGAATGAGGATTGAGGATTGAGGATTGAGGATTGAGGATTGACGATTGAGGATTGAGGAATGAGAATTGAGGATTGAGGATTGAGTATTGAGGATTGAGTATTGAGGATTGAGGATTGAGGATTGAAGATTGAATATTGATGATTGAGGATTGAGGATCGAGGATTGAGGGTTGTGGATTGAGGACGAGGACTGAGGGTTGAGTATTGATGTTTGAGGTCTGAGGATTGAGGATTGAGGATTGAGAATTGAGGATTGAGGATTGAGGATTGAGGATTGAGAATTGAGAATTGAGAACGAGGACTGACGGTTGAGGATTGAGGTTTGAGGATTGAGGATTGAGGATTGAGGACTGAAGATTGAATATTGATGATTGAAGGTTGAGGATTCAGTATTGATGGTTGTGGATTGAGGACGAGGACTGAGGGTTGAGTATTGCTGTTTGAGGTCTGAGGATTGAGGATTGAGGATTGAGGATTGAGGATTGAGGATTGAGGATTGAGAATTGAGAATTGAGAATGAGGACTGAGGGTTGAGGATTGAGGTTTGAGGAATGAGGATTGAGGATTGAGGATTGAGGATTGAAGATTGAGGATTGGGGATTGAGGATTGACGATTGAGTATTGAGGATGAGGCCTGAGGGTTGAGGACCGAAGTTTGAGGACAGAGGACTGAGGATTGAGGACTGAGGGTTGAGGATGTGGTCTGAGGATTGAGATTTGAGGACTGAGGATTGAGGATTGAGGATTGAGGATCGAGGATTGAGGATTGAGGACTGAGGATTGAAGATTGAGGATTGGGTATTGCGGATTGAACATTGAGGATTGAGGATTGAGGATTGAGGATTGAGGATCGAGGATTGAGGATTGAGGATTGAGGAGTGAAGATTGAGGATTGGGGACTGAGGATTGAAGATTGAGTATTGAGGATTGAGGATTGAGGATTGAGGATTGAGGATTGAAGATTCAGTATTGAGGACTGAAGATTGAGAATTGAGGATTGAGGATTGAACATTGAGTACTGAGTGTTGAGGGTTGAGTGATGAGAATTGGTGTTTGTGGATAGAGATCTGAAGAATGCAGATTGACTATTGAGTATTGAAAACTGTGAATTGAGGATACTCTATTGAGGATTGACGATTGACAACTGATTGTTGAGGACTGAGGGCTGAAGATTGAGGATCGAGGATTGAGGATTGAGGATTCAGGAAGAGGGCTGAGGGTTGAGGGTTGGGGTTTGAGGACTGAGGACTGAGGGTTGAGGATTGAGAATTGAGTATTGAGGATTGAGGATTGAAGATTGCGGATTGGGTATTGAGGATTGTAGTATGAGGATTGACGATTGAGGATTGAGTATTGAGGATTGAGAATTGAGGATTGAGGATTGAAGATTGAGTATTGAGGATTCAGAATTGAGGTTTGAGGGCTGAGGATTGAGGATTGAAGATTGAGTATTGAGGATTGAAGATTCAGGATTGAGGGCTGAGGATTGAGGATTGAGGATGAGGTCTGAGGGTTGAGGATTGAAGTTTGAGGACAGAGGACTGAGGATTGAGGACTGAGGATTGAGGATGTGGTCTGAGGATTGAAATTTGAGGACTGAGGATTGAGGATTGAGGATTGAGGATCGAGGATTGAGGATTGAGGATTGAGGATTGAAGATTGAGGGTTGGGTATTGCGGATTGAACATTGAGGATTGAGGATTGAGGATTGAGGATTGAGGATCGACGATTGAGGATTGAGGATTGAGGATTGAAGACTGAGGATTGGGGACTGAGGATTGAAGATTGAGTATTGAGGATTGAGGATTGAGGATTGAGGGTTGAGGATTGAAGATTCAGTATTGAGGACTGAAGATTGAGAATTGAGGATTGAGGATTGAACATTGTGTACTGAGTGTTGAGGGTTGAGTGATGAGAATTGGTGTTTGTGGATAGAGATCTGAAGATTGCAGATTGACTATTGAGTATTGAAAACTGTGAATTGAGGATACTCCATTGAGGATTGACGATTGACAACTGATTGTTGAGGACTGAGGGCTGAAGATTGAGGATTCAGGATTGAGGATTGAGGAAGAGGGCTGAGGGTTGAGGGTTGAGTGTTGAGAATTGATGTTTGAGGATTGAGATTTGATTATTGAATATTGTCGATTGAGTATTGAACCATGAGAATTCAGGATATTCTATTGAGTATTGAGAATTGAGGATTGATGGATGAGTATTGAGGATTGATAGCTGAGGGTTGTGCGTTGAATATTGAGGATTGAGGATTGAGGATTGAGGATTGAGGATTGAGGATTGAAGATTGAGTATTGATGATTGAAGATTAAGGATTGAGGATTGGGGGTTGAGGTTTGAGGACGAGGACTGACGGTTGAGGATTGAGGGTTGAGGATTGAATGGTTAGGTTTGGGGACTGAGTGTTGAGGGTTGAGTGATGAGAATTGATGTCTGTGGATAGAGATTTGAAGATTGCAGATTGAGTGTTGTGTATTGTAAGCTGTGATTTGATGATATTCTATTGAGGATTGAGGTTTGACTACTGATTGTTGAGGACTGATTTCTGAAGATTGAGGATTCAGGATTGAGGATTCAGGGTTGTGGTTTGAGGACTGTGGATTGAGGATTGAGGATTGAGGATTGAGGATTCAGGATTGAGGATTGAAGATTGAGGATTGGGTATTGAGGATTGAACATTGAGGATTGAGGATTGAGCATTGAGGATTGAGGATTGAAGATTGAATATGGATAATCGAAGATTGAGGATTGAGTATTGAGTGTTGTGGATTGGCGACGAGGACTGAGGGTTGAGTATAGATGTTTGAACTCTGAGGATTGAGGATTAAGGATTGAGAGTTGAGGATTGAGGATTGAGGATTGAGGACTGAGGATTGACGATTCAGTATTGAAGATTGAGGATTGATTACTGAGGATTGAGGATTGAGGATTGAGGATTGACGCTTGAGGATTGAGGATTGAGGATGGAGGATTGAAGAGAGAGGACTGAGTGTTGAGGATTGCGTGTTGAGAATTGATGTTTGAGGATTGAGATTTGATTATTGAATATTGTGGATTGAGTATTGAACCATGAGAATTCAGGATATTCTTTTGAGTATTGAGAATTGAGGATTGATGGTTGAGTATTGAGGATTGATGGTTGAGGGTTGTGCGTTGAATATTGTGGAATGAGGATTGAGGATTGAGGATTGAGGATAGAGGATTGAAGATTGAGTATTGATGATTGAAGATTGAGGATTGAGGATTGAGGGTTGAGGTTTGAGAACGAGGACTGACGGTTGAGGATTGAGGTTTGAGGATTGAGGATTGAGGATTGAGGCCTGAAGATTGAATATTGATGATTGAAGGTTGAGGATTCAGTATAGATGGTTGTGGATTGAGGACGAGGACTGAGGGTTGAGTATTGTTGTTTGAGGTCTGAGGATTGAGGATTCAGGATTGAGAATTGAGGATTGAGGATAGAGGATTGAAGATTGAGGATTGGGTATTGAGGATTGAAGAATGAGGATTGAGGATTGAGGATTGAGGATTGAGGATTGAGGATTGAGGATTGAAGACTGAGTATTGAGGATTGAAGATTGAGGATCGAGGATTCAGGATTGAGGATACAGGTTTGAGGTTCGAGGACTGAGGATTGAGGATTGAGGATTGAGGATTGAGGATTGAAGATTGAGTATTGGGGATTGAAGATTGACGATTGAGGATTGAGAATTGAGGATTGAGGATTGAGGAATGAGCATTGAAGATTGAGTATTGAGGATTGAACGTTGAGGATTGTGGATTGAGGATTGAGGATTGAGGATTGAATATTGAGGAATGGGGACTGAGTGTTGAGGGTTGAGTGATGAGAATTGATGTTTGTGGATAGAGATTTGAAGATTGCAGATTGAGTATTGAGTAATGAAAACTGTGAATTGATGATATTCAATTGAGTATTGAGGATTGACAACTGATTGTTGAGGACTGAGGGCTGACGAATGAGGATTCAGGTCTGAGGATTCAGGATTGAGGTTTCAGGACTGAGGATTGAGGATTGAAAATTGAGGATTGAGGATTGAGGATTGAGGATTGAGGATTGAAGATTGAGGTTTGGGTATTGAGGATTGATCATTGAGGATTGTGGATTGAGTATTGAGGATTGAGGATTGAGGATTGAAGATTGAATATTGATGATTGAGAATTGAGGATCGAGGATTGAGGGTTGTGGATTGAGGACGAGGACTGAGGGTTGAGTATTGATGTTTGAGGTCTGAGGATTGAGGATTGAGGATTGAGAATTGAGGATTGAGGATTGAGTATTGAGGATTGAGGATTGAGGATTGAGGATTGAAGATTCAGTATTGAGGATTGCAGATTGAGAATTGAGGATTGAGGATTGAACATTGAGGACTGAGTGTTGAGGGTTGAGTGATGAGAATTGATGTTTGTGGATAGAGATTTGAAAATTGCAGATTGAGTATTGAGTATTGAAAACTGTGAATTGATGATATTCTATTGAGGATTGAGAATTGAGAATTGAGTGTGAGGACTGAGGGTTGAGGATTGAGGTTTGAGGAACGAGGATTGAGGATTGAGGATTGAGAACTGAGGATTGACGATTCAGTATTGAAGATTGAGGATTGATTACTGTGGATTGAGGATTGAGGAGTGAGGGTTGACGCTTGAGGATTGAGGATTGAGGATGGAGGATTGAAGAGAGAGGACTGAGTGCTGAGGATTGCGTGTTGAGAATTGATGTTTGAGGATTGAGATTTGATTACTGAATATTGTGGATTGAGTATTGAACCATGAGAATTCAGGATATTCTTTTGAGTATTGAGAATTGAGGACTGATGGTTGAGTATTGAGGATTGATGGATGAGGGTTGTTCGTTGAATATTGTGGATTGAGGATTGAGGATTGAGTATTGAGGATTGAGGATTGAAGATTGAGTATTGATGATTGAAGATTGAGGATTGAGGATTGAGGATTGAGGGTTGAGGTTTGAGAACGAGGACTGACGGTTGAGGATTGAGGTTTGAGGATTGAGGATTGAGGATTGAGGACTGAAGATTGAATATTGATGATTGAAGGTTGAGGATTCAGTATTGATGGTTGTGGATTGAGGACGAGGACTGAGGGTTGAGGATTCAGTATTGATGGTTGTGGATTGAGGACGAGGACTGAGGGTTGAGTATTGCTGTTTGAGGTCTGAGGATTGAGGATTGAGGATTGAGGATTGAGGATTGAGGATTGAGAATTGAGAATTGAGGATGAGGACTGAGGGTTGAGGATTGAGGTTTGAACAATGAGGATTGAGGATTGAGGGTTGAGGATTGAAGATTGAGGATTGGGGATTGAGGATTGACGATTGAGGATTGAGTATTGAGGATTGAGAATTGAGGATTGAGGATTGAAGATTGAGTATTGAGGATTCAGAATTGAGGTTTGAGGGCTGAGGATTGAGGATTGAAGGTTGAGTATTGAGGACTGAAGATTCAGGATTGAGGGCTGAGGATTGAGGATTGAGGATGAGGTCTGAGGGTTGAGGATTGAAGTTTGAGGACAGAGGACTGAGGATTGAGGACTGAGGATTGAGGATGTGGTCTGTAGGATTGAAATTTGAGGACTGAGGATTGAGGATTGAGGATTGAGGATCGAGGATTGAGGATTGAGGATTGAGGATTGGAGATTGAGGATTGGGTATTGCGGATTGAACATTGAGGATTGAGGATTGAGGATTGAGGATTGAGGATCGACGATTGAGGATTGAGGATTGAGGATTGAAGACTGAGGATTGGGGACTGAGGATTGAAGATTGAGTATTGAGGATTGAGGATTGCGGATTGAGGGTTGAGGATTGAAGATTCAGTATTGAGGACTGAAGATTGAGAATTGAGGATTGAGGATTGAACATTGAGTACTGAGTGTTGAGGGTTGAGTGATGAGAATTGGTGTTTGCGGATAGAGATCTGAAGATTGCAGATTGACTATTGAGTATTGAGAACTGTGAATTGAGGATACTCTATTGAGGATTGACGATTGACAACTGATTGTTGAGGACTGAGGGCTGAAGATTGAGGATTGAGGATTGAGGATTGAGGATTGAGGAAGAGGGCTGAGGGTTGAGGATTGAGGTTTGAGGACTGAGGACTGAGGGTTGAGGATTGAGAATTGAGTATTGAGGATTGAGGATTGAGGATTGAAGATTGCGGATTGGGTATTGAGGATTGTAGTATGAGGATTGAGGATTGAGCTTTGAGGATTGAGGATTGAATGTTGAGGATTGTGGATTGAGGATTGAGGGTTGAGGATTGAATGGTTAGGTTTGGGGACTGAGTGTTGAGGGTTGAGTGATGAGAATTGATGTCTGTGGATAGAGATTTGAAGATTGCAGATTGAGTGTTGTGTATTGTAAGCTGTGATTTGATGATATTCTATTGAGGATTGAGGTTTGACTACTGATTGTTGAGGACTGATTTCTGAAGATTGAGGATTCAGGATTGAGGATTCAGGGTTGTGGTTTAAGGACTGTGGATTGAGGATTGAGGATTGAGGATTGAGGATTCAGGATTGAGGATTGAAGATTGAGGATTGGGTATTGAGGATTGAACATTGAGGATTGAGGATTGAGCATTGAGGATTGAGGATTGAAGATTGAATATGGATAATCGAAGATTGAGGATTGAGTATTGAGTGTTGTGGATTGGCGACGAGGACTGAGGGTTGAGTATAGATGTTTGAACTCTGAGGATTGAGGTTTAAGGATTGAGAGTTGAGGATTGAGGATTGAGGATTGAGGACTGAGGATTGACGATTCAGTATTGAAGATTGAGGATTGATTACTGAGGATTGAGGATTGAGGATTGAGGATTGACGCTTGAGGATTGAGGATTGAGGATGGAGGATTGAAGAGAGAGGACTGAGTGTTGAGGATTGCGTGTTGAGAATTGATGTTTGAGGATTGAGATTTGATTATTGAATATTGTGGATTGAGTATTGAACCATGAGAATTCAGGATATTCTTTTGAGTATTGAGAATTGAGGATTGATGGTTGAGTATTGAGGATTGATGGTTGAGGGTTGTGCGTTGAATATTGTGGAATGAGGATTGAGGATTGAGGATTGAGGATAGAGGATTGAAGATTGAGTATTGATGATTGAAGATTGAGGATTGAGGATTGAGGGTTGAGGTTTGAGAACGAGGACTGACGGTTGAGGATTGAGGTTTGAGGATTGAGGATTGAGGATTGAGGCCTGAAGATTGAATATTGATGATTGAAGGTTGAGGATTCAGTATAGATGGTTGTGGATTGAGGACGAGGACTGAGGGTTGAGTATTGTTGTTTGAGGTCTGAGGATTGAGGATTCAGGATTGAGAATTGAGGATTGAGGATAGAGGATTGAAGATTGAGGATTGGGTATTGAGGATTGAAGAATGAGGATTGAGGATTGAGGATTGAGGATTGAGGATTGAGGATTGAGGATTGAAGACTGAGTATTGAGGATTGAAGATTGAGGATCGAGGATTCAGGATTGAGGATACAGGTTTGAGGTTCGAGGACTGAGGATTGAGGATTGAGGATTGAGGATTGAGGATTGAAGATTGAGTATTGGGGATTGAAGATTGACGATTGAGGATTGAGAATTGAGGATTGAGGATTGAGGAATGAGCATTGAAGATTGAGTATTGAGGATTGAACGTTGAGGATTGTGGATTGAGGATTGAGGATTGAGGATTGAATATTGAGGACTGGGGACTGAGTGTTGAGGGTTGAGTGATGAGAATTGATGTTTGTGGATAGAGATTTGAAGATTGCAGATTGAGTATTGAGTAATGAAAACTGTGAATTGATGATATTCAATTGAGTATTGAGGATTGACAACTGATTGTTGAGGACTGAGGGCTGACGAATGAGGATTCAGGTCTGAGGATTCAGGATTGAGGTTTCAGGACTGAGGATTGAGGATTGAAAATTGAGGATTGAGGATTGAGGATTGAGGATTGAGGATTGAAGATTGAGGTTTGGGTATTGAGGATTGATCATTGAGGATTGTGGATTGAGTATTGAGGATTGAGGATTGAGGATTGAAGATTGAATATTGATGATTGAGAATTGAGGATCGAGGATTGAGGGTTGTGGATTGAGGACGAGGACTGAGGGTTGAGTATTGATGTTTGAGGTCTGAGGATTGAGGATTGAGGATTGAGAATTGAGGATTGAGGATTGAGTATTGAGGATTGAGGATTGAGGATTGAGGATTGAAGATTCAGTATTGAGGATTGCAGATTGAGAATTGAGGATTGAGGATTGAACATTGAGGACTGAGTGTTGAGGGTTGAGTGATGAGAATTGATGTTTGTGGATAGAGATTTGAAAATTGCAGATTGAGTATTGAGTATTGAAAACTGTGAATTGATGATATTCTATTGAGGATTGAGAATTGAGAATTGAGTGTGAGGACTGAGGGTTGAGGATTGAGGTTTGAGGAACGAGGATTGAGGATTGAGGATTGAGAACTGAGGATTGACGATTCAGTATTGAAGATTGAGGATTGATTACTGTGGATTGAGGATTGAGGAGTGAGGGTTGACGCTTGAGGATTGAGGATTGAGGATGGAGGATTGAAGAGAGAGGACTGAGTGCTGAGGATTGCGTGTTGAGAATTGATGTTTGAGGATTGAGATTTGATTACTGAATATTGTGGATTGAGTATTGAACCATGAGAATTCAGGATATTCTTTTGAGTATTGAGAATTGAGGACTGATGGTTGAGTATTGAGGATTGATGGATGAGGGTTGTTCGTTGAATATTGTGGATTGAGGATTGAGGATTGAGTATTGAGGATTGAGGATTGAAGATTGAGTATTGATGATTGAAGATTGAGGATTGAGGATTGAGGATTGAGGGTTGAGGTTTGAGAACGAGGACTGACGGTTGAGGATTGAGGTTTGAGGATTGAGGATTGAGGATTGAGGACTGAAGATTGAATATTGATGATTGAAGGTTGAGGATTCAGTATTGATGGTTGTGGATTGAGGACGAGGACTGAGGGTTGAGGATTCAGTATTGATGGTTGTGGATTGAGGACGAGGACTGAGGGTTGAGTATTGCTGTTTGAGGTCTGAGGATTGAGGATTGAGGATTGAGGATTGAGGATTGAGGATTGAGAATTGAGAATTGAGGATGAGGACTGAGGGTTGAGGATTGAGGTTTGAACAATGAGGATTGAGGATTGAGGGTTGAGGATTGAAGATTGAGGATTGGGGATTGAGGATTGACGATTGAGGATTGAGTATTGAGGATTGAGAATTGAGGATTGAGGATTGAAGATTGAGTATTGAGGATTCAGAATTGAGGTTTGAGGGCTGAGGATTGAGGATTGAAGGTTGAGTATTGAGGACTGAAGATTCAGGATTGAGGGCTGAGGATTGAGGATTGAGGATGAGGTCTGAGGGTTGAGGATTGAAGTTTGAGGACAGAGGACTGAGGATTGAGGACTGAGGATTGAGGATGTGGTCTGTAGGATTGAAATTTGAGGACTGAGGATTGAGGATTGAGGATTGAGGATCGAGGATTGAGGATTGAGGATTGAGGATTGGAGATTGAGGATTGGGTATTGCGGATTGAACATTGAGGATTGAGGATTGAGGATTGAGGATTGAGGATCGACGATTGAGGATTGAGGATTGAGGATTGAAGACTGAGGATTGGGGACTGAGGATTGAAGATTGAGTATTGAGGATTGAGGATTGCGGATTGAGGGTTGAGGATTGAAGATTCAGTATTGAGGACTGAAGATTGAGAATTGAGGATTGAGGATTGAACATTGAGTACTGAGTGTTGAGGGTTGAGTGATGAGAATTGGTGTTTGTGGATAGAGATCTGAAGATTGCAGATTGACTATTGAGTATTGAGAACTGTGAATTGAGGATACTCTATTGAGGATTGACGATTGACAACTGATTGTTGAGGACTGAGGGCTGAAGATTGAGGATTGAGGATTGAGGATTGAGGATTGAGGAAGAGGGCTGAGGGTTGAGGATTGAGGTTTGAGGACTGAGGACTGAGGGTTGAGGATTGAGAATTGAGTATTGAGGATTGAGGATTGAGGATTGAAGATTGCGGATTGGGTATTGAGGATTGTAGTATGAGGATTGAGGATTGAGCTTTGAGGATTGAGGATTGAATGTTGAGGATTGTGGATTGAGGATTGAGGGTTGAGGATTGAATGGTTAGGTTTGGGGACTGAGTGTTGAGGGTTGAGTGATGAGAATTGATGTCTGTGGATAGAGATTTGAAGATTGCAGATTGAGTGTTGTGTATTGTAAGCTGTGATTTGATGATATTCTATTGAGGATTGAGGTTTGACTACTGATTGTTGAGGACTGATTTCTGAAGATTGAGGATTCAGGATTGAGGATTCAGGGTTGTGGTTTAAGGACTGTGGATTGAGGATTGAGGATTGAGGATTGAGGATTCAGGATTGAGGATTGAAGATTGAGGATTGGGTATTGAGGATTGAACATTGAGGATTGAGGATTGAGCATTGAGGATTGAGGATTGAAGATTGAATATGGATAATCGAAGATTGAGGATTGAGTATTGAGTGTTGTGGATTGGCGACGAGGACTGAGGGTTGAGTATAGATGTTTGAACTCTGAGGATTGAGGTTTAAGGATTGAGAGTTGAGGATTGAGGATTGAGGATTGAGGACTGAGGATTGACGATTCAGTATTGAAGATTGAGGATTGATTACTGAGGATTGAGGATTGAGGATTGAGGATTGACGCTTGAGGATTGAGGATTGAGGATGGAGGATTGAAGAGAGAGGACTGAGTGTTGAGGATTGCGTGTTGAGAATTGATGTTTGAGGATTGAGATTTGATTATTGAATATTGTGGATTGAGTATTGAACCATGAGAATTCAGGATATTCTTTTGAGTATTGAGAATTGAGGATTGATGGTTGAGTATTGAGGATTGATGGTTGAGGGTTGTGCGTTGAATATTGTGGAATGAGGATTGAGGATTGAGGATTGAGGATAGAGGATTGAAGATTGAGTATTGATGATTGAAGATTGAGGATTGAGGATTGAGGGTTGAGGTTTGAGAACGAGGACTGACGGTTGAGGATTGAGGTTTGAGGATTGAGGATTGAGGATTGAGGCCTGAAGATTGAATATTGATGATTGAAGGTTGAGGATTCAGTATAGATGGTTGTGGATTGAGGACGAGGACTGAGGGTTGAGTATTGTTGTTTGAGGTCTGAGGATTGAGGATTCAGGATTGAGAATTGAGGATTGAGGATAGAGGATTGAAGATTGAGGATTGGGTATTGAGGATTGAAGAATGAGGATTGAGGATTGAGGATTGAGGATTGAGGATTGAGGATTGAGGATTGAAGACTGAGTATTGAGGATTGAAGATTGAGGATCGAGGATTCAGGATTGAGGATACAGGTTTGAGGTTCGAGGACTGAGGATTGAGGATTGAGGATTGAGGATTGAGGATTGAAGATTGAGTATTGGGGATTGAAGATTGACGATTGAGGATTGAGAATTGAGGATTGAGGATTGAGGAATGAGCATTGAAGATTGAGTATTGAGGATTGAACGTTGAGGATTGTGGATTGAGGATTGAGGATTGAGGATTGAATATTGAGGACTGGGGACTGAGTGTTGAGGGTTGAGTGATGAGAATTGATGTTTGTGGATAGAGATTTGAAGATTGCAGATTGAGTATTGAGTAATGAAAACTGTGAATTGATGATATTCAATTGAGTATTGAGGATTGACAACTGATTGTTGAGGACTGAGGGCTGACGAATGAGGATTCAGGTCTGAGGATTCAGGATTGAGGTTTCAGGACTGAGGATTGAGGATTGAAAATTGAGGATTGAGGATTGAGGATTGAGGATTGAGGATTGAAGATTGAGGTTTGGGTATTGAGGATTGATCATTGAGGATTGTGGATTGAGTATTGAGGATTGAGGATTGAGGATTGAAGATTGAATATTGATGATTGAGAATTGAGGATCGAGGATTGAGGGTTGTGGATTGAGGACGAGGACTGAGGGTTGAGTATTGATGTTTGAGGTCTGAGGATTGAGGATTGAGGATTGAGAATTGAGGATTGAGGATTGAGTATTGAGGATTGAGGATTGAGGATTGAGGATTGAAGATTCAGTATTGAGGATTGCAGATTGAGAATTGAGGATTGAGGATTGAACATTGAGGACTGAGTGTTGAGGGTTGAGTGATGAGAATTGATGTTTGTGGATAGAGATTTGAAAATTGCAGATTGAGTATTGAGTATTGAAAACTGTGAATTGATGATATTCTATTGAGGATTGAGAATTGAGAATTGAGTGTGAGGACTGAGGGTTGAGGATTGAGGTTTGAGGAACGAGGATTGAGGATTGAGGATTGAGAACTGAGGATTGACGATTCAGTATTGAAGATTGAGGATTGATTACTGTGGATTGAGGATTGAGGAGTGAGGGTTGACGCTTGAGGATTGAGGATTGAGGATGGAGGATTGAAGAGAGAGGACTGAGTGCTGAGGATTGCGTGTTGAGAATTGATGTTTGAGGATTGAGATTTGATTACTGAATATTGTGGATTGAGTATTGAACCATGAGAATTCAGGATATTCTTTTGAGTATTGAGAATTGAGGACTGATGGTTGAGTATTGAGGATTGATGGATGAGGGTTGTTCGTTGAATATTGTGGATTGAGGATTGAGGATTGAGTATTGAGGATTGAGGATTGAAGATTGAGTATTGATGATTGAAGATTGAGGATTGAGGATTGAGGATTGAGGGTTGAGGTTTGAGAACGAGGACTGACGGTTGAGGATTGAGGTTTGAGGATTGAGGATTGAGGATTGAGGACTGAAGATTGAATATTGATGATTGAAGGTTGAGGATTCAGTATTGATGGTTGTGGATTGAGGACGAGGACTGAGGGTTGAGGATTCAGTATTGATGGTTGTGGATTGAGGACGAGGACTGAGGGTTGAGTATTGCTGTTTGAGGTCTGAGGATTGAGGATTGAGGATTGAGGATTGAGGATTGAGGATTGAGAATTGAGAATTGAGGATGAGGACTGAGGGTTGAGGATTGAGGTTTGAACAATGAGGATTGAGGATTGAGGGTTGAGGATTGAAGATTGAGGATTGGGGATTGAGGATTGACGATTGAGGATTGAGTATTGAGGATTGAGAATTGAGGATTGAGGATTGAAGATTGAGTATTGAGGATTCAGAATTGAGGTTTGAGGGCTGAGGATTGAGGATTGAAGGTTGAGTATTGAGGACTGAAGATTCAGGATTGAGGGCTGAGGATTGAGGATTGAGGATGAGGTCTGAGGGTTGAGGATTGAAGTTTGAGGACAGAGGACTGAGGATTGAGGACTGAGGATTGAGGATGTGGTCTGTAGGATTGAAATTTGAGGACTGAGGATTGAGGATTGAGGATTGAGGATCGAGGATTGAGGATTGAGGATTGAGGACTGAAGATTGAGGATTGGGTATTGCGGATTGAACATTGAGGATTGAGGATTGAGGATTGAGGATTGAGGATCGACGATTGAGGATTGAGGATTGAGGATTGAAGACTGAGGATTGGGGACTGAGGATTGAAGATTGAGTATTGAGGATTGAGGATTGCGGATTGAGGGTTGAGGATTGAAGATTCAGTATTGAGGACTGAAGATTGAGAATTGAGGATTGAGGATTGAACATTGAGTACTGAGTGTTGAGGGTTGAGTGATGAGAATTGGTGTTTGTGGATAGAGATCTGAAGATTGCAGATTGACTATTGAGTATTGAAAACTGTGAATTGAGGATACTCTATTGAGGATTGACGATTGACAACTGATTGTTGAGGACTGAGGGCTGAAGATTGAGGATTGAGGATTGAGGATTGAGGATTGAGGAAGAGGGCTGAGGGTTGAGGATTGAGGTTTGAGGACTGAGGACTGAGGGTTGAGGATTGAGAATTGAGTATTGAGGATTGAGGATTGAGGATTGAAGATTGCGGATTGGGTATTGAGGATTGTAGTATGAGGATTGAGGATTGAGCTTTGAGGATTGAGGATTGAATGTTGAGGATTGTGGATTGAGGATTGAGGGTTGAGGATTGAATGGTTAGGTTTGGGGACTGAGTGTTGAGGGTTGAGTGATGAGAATTGATGTCTGTGGATAGAGATTTGAAGATTGCAGATTGAGTGTTGTGTATTGTAAGCTGTGATTTGATGATATACTATTGAGGATTGAGGTTTGACTACTGATTGTTGAGGACTGATTTCTGAAGATTGAGGATTCAGGATTGAGGATTCAGGATTGTGGTTTGAGGACTGTGGATTGAAGATTAAGGATTGAGGATTGAGGATTCAGGATTGAGGATTGAAGATTGAGAATTGGGTATTGAGGATTGAACATTGAGGATTGAGGATTGAGCATTGAGGATTGAGGATTGAAGATTGAATATGGATAATCGAAGATTGAGGATTGAGTATTGAGTGTTGTGGATTGGCGACGAGGACTGAGGGTTGAGTATAGATGTTTGAACTCTGAGGATTGAGGATTAAGGATTGAGAGTTGAGGATTGAGGATTGAGGATTGAGGACTGAGGATTGACGATTCAGTATTGAAGATTGAGGATTGATTACTGAGGATTGAGGATTGAGGATTGAGGATTGACGCTTGAGGATTGAGGATTGAGGATGGAGGATTGAAGAGAGAGGACTGAGTGTTGAGGATTGCGTGTTGAGAATTGATGTTTGAGGATTGAGGTTTGATTATTGAATATTGTGGATTGAGTATTGAACCATGAGAATTCAGGATATTCTTTTGAGTATTGAGAATTGAGGATTGATGGTTGAGTATTGAGGATTGATGGTTGAGGGTTGTGCGTTGAATATTGTGGATTGAGGATTGAGGATTGAGGATTGAGGATAGAGGATTGAAGATTGAGTATTGATGATTGAAGATTGAGGATTGAGGATTGAGGGTTGAGGTTTGAGAACGAGGACTGACGGTTGAGGATTGAGGTTTGAGGATTGAGGATTGAGGATTGAGGCCTGAAGATTGAATATTGATGATTGAAGGTTGAGGATTCAGTATAGATGGTTGTGGATTGAGGACGAGGACTGAGGGTTGAGTATTGCTGTTTGAGGTCTGAGGATTGAGGATTCAGGATTGAGAATTGAGGATTGAGGATAGAGGATTGAAGATTGAGGATTGGGTATTGAGGATTGAAGAATGAGGATAGAGGATTGAGGATTGAGGATTGAGGATTGAGGATTGAAGACTGAGTATTGAGGATTGAAGATTGAGGATCGAGGATTCAGGATTGAGGGTACAGGTTTGAGGTTCGAGGACTGAGGATTGAGGATTGAGGATTGAGGATTGAGGATTGAAGATTGACTATTGGGGTTGAAGATTGACGATTGAGGATTGAGAATTGAGGATTGAGGATTGAGGAATGAGCATTGAAGATTGAGTATTGAGGATTGAACGTTGAGGATTGTGGATTGAGGATTGAGGATTGAGGATTGAATATTGAGGACTGGGGACTGAGTGTTGAGGGTTGAGTGATGAGAATTGATGTTTGTGGATAGAGATTTGAAGATTGCAGATTGAGTATTGAGTAATGAAAACTGTGAATTGATGATATTCAATTGAGTATTGAGGATTGACAACTGATTGTTGAGGACTGAGGGCTGACGAATGAGGATTCAGGTTTGAGGATTCAGGATTGAGGTTTCAGGACTGAGGATTGAGGATTGAAAATTGAGGATTGAGGATTGAGGATTGAGGATTGAGGATTGAAGATTGAGGTTTGGGTATTGAGGATTGAACATTGAGGATTGTGGATTGAGTATTGAGGATTGAGGATTGAGGATTGAAGATTGAATATTGATGATTGAGAATTGAGGATCGAGGATTGAGGGTTGTGGATTGAGGACGAGGACTGAGGGTTGAGTATTGATGTTTGAGGTCTGAGGATTGAGGATTGAGGATTGAGAATTGAGGATTGAGGATTGAGTATTGAGGATTGAGGATTGAGGATTGAGGATTGAAGATTCAGTATTGAGGATTGCAGATTGAGAATTGAGGATTGAGGATTGAACATTGAGGACTGAGTGCTGAGGGTTGAGTGATGAGAATTGATGTTTGTGGATAGAGATTTGAAAATTGCAGATTGAGTATTGAGTATTGAAAACTGTGAATTGATGATATTCTATTGAGGATTGAGAATTGAGAATTGAGTGTGAGGACTGAGGGTTGAGGATTGAGGATTGAGGAACGAGGATTGAGGATTGAGGATTGAGAACTGAGGATTGACGATTCAGTATTGAAGATTGAGGATTGATTACTGTGGATTGAGGATTGAGGATTGAGGATTGACGCTTGAGTATTGAGGATTGAGGATGGAGGATTGAAGAGAGAGGACTGAGTGCTGAGGATTGCGTGTTGAGAATTGATGTTTGAGGATTGAGATTTGATTACTGAATATTGTGGATTGAGTATTGAACCATGAGAATTCAGGATATTCTTTTGAGTATTGAGAATTGAGGACTGATGGTTGAGTATTGAGGATTGATGGATGAGGGTTGTTCGTTGAATATTGTGGATTGAGGATTGAGGATTGAGTATTGAGGATTGAGGATTGAAGATTGAGTATTGATGATTGAAGATTGAGGATTGAGGATTGAGGATTGAGGGTTGAGGTTTGAGAACGAGGACTGACGGTTGAGGATTGAGGTTTGAGGATTGAGGATTGAGGATTGAGGACTGAAGATTGAATATTGATGATTGAAGGTTGAGGATTCAGTATTGATGGTTGTGGATTGAGGACGAGGACTGAGGGTTGAGTATTGCTGTTTGAGGTCTGAGGATTGAGGATTGAGGATTGAGGATTGAGGATTGATGATTGAGAATTGAGAATTGAGAATTGAGGATGAGGACTGAGGGTTGAGGATTGAGGTTTGAACAATGAGGATTGAGGATTGAGGGTTGAGGATTGAAGATTGAGGATTGGGGATTGAGGATTGACGATTGAGGATTGAGTATTGAGGATTGAGAATTGAGGATTGAGGATTGAAGATTGAGTATTGAGGATTCAGAATTGAGGTTTGAGGGCTGAGGATTGAGGATTGAAGGTTGAGTATTGAGGATTGAAGATTCAGGATTGAGGGCTGAGGATTGAGGATTGAGGATGAGGTCTGAGGGTTGAGGATTGAAGTTTGAGGACAGAGGACTGAGGATTGAGGACTGAGGATTGAGGATGTGGTCTGAGGATTGAAATTTGAGGACTGAGGATTGAGGATTGAGGATTGAGGATCGAGGATTGAGGATTGAGGATTGAGGATTGAAGATTGAGGATTGGGTATTGCGGATTGAACATTGAGGATTGAGGATTGAGGATTGAGGATTGAGGATCGACGATTGAGGATTGAGGATTGAGGATTGAAGACTGAGGATTGGGGACTGAGGATTGAAGATTGAGTATTGAGGATTGAGGATTGCGGATTGAGGGTTGAGGATTGAAGATTCAGTATTGAGGACTGAAGATTGAGAATTGAGGATTGAGGATTGAACATTGAGTACTGAGTGTTGAGGGTTGAGTGATGAGAATTGGTGTTTGTGGATAGAGATCTGAAGATTGCAGATTGACTATTGAGTATTGAAAACTGTGAATTGAGGATACTCTATTGAGGATTGACGATTGACAACTGATTGTTGAGGACTGAGGGCTGAAGATTGAGGATTGAGGATTGAGGATTGAGGATTGAGGAAGAGGGCTGAGGGTTGAGGATTGAGGTTTGAGGACTGAGGACTGAGGGTTGAGTATTGCTGTTTGAGGTCTGAGGATTGAGGATTCAGGATTGAGAATTGAGGATTGAGGATAGAGGATTGAAGATTGAGGATTGGGTATTGAGGATTGAAGAATGAGGATTGAGGATTGAGGATTGAGGATTGAGGATTGTGGATTGAAGACTGAGTATTGAGGATTGAAGATTGAGGATCGAGGATTCAGGATTGAGGATACAGGTTTGAGGTTCGAGGACTGAGGATTGAGGATTGAGGATTGAGGATTGAGGATTGAAGATTGAGTATTGGGGATTGAAGATTGACGATTGAGGATTGAGAATTGAGGATTGAGGATTGAGGAATGAGCATTGAAGATTGAGTATTGAGGATTGAACGTTGAGGATTGTGGATTGAGGATTGAGGATTGAGGATTGAATATTGAGGACTGGGGACTGAGTGTTGAGGGTTGAGTGATGAGAATTGATGTTTGTGGATAGAGATTTGAAGATTGCAGATTGAGTATTGAGTAATGAAAACTGTGAATTGATGATATTCAATTGAGTATTGAGGATTGACAACTGATTGTTGAGGACTGAGGACTGACGAATGAGGATTCAGGTTTGAGGATTCAGGATTGAGGTTTGAGGACTGAGGATTGAGGATTGAGGATTGAGGATTGAGGATTGAAGATTAAGGATTGGGTATTGCGGATTGAACATTGAGGATGGAGGATTGAGGATTGAGGATTGAGGATTGAGGATTGAGGACTGAAGATTGAATATTGATGATTGAATATTGAGGATTGAGTATTGATGGTTGTGGATTGAGGACGAGGACTGAGGGTTGAGTATTGCTGCTTGAGGTCTGAGGATTGAGGATTGATGATTGAGAATTGAGGATTGAGGATTGAGGATTGAAGATTGTGGATTGGGTATTGAGGATTGAAGAATGAGGATTGAGGATTGAGGATTGAGGATTGAGGATTGAAGACTGAGTATTGAGGATTGGGTATTGAGGATTGAAGAATGAGGATTGAGGATTGAGGATTGAGGATTGAAGATTGTGTATTGAGGATTGAAGATTGAGGATTGAGGATTGAGGATTGAGGATTGAGGATTGAAGATTGAGGATTGGGGATTGAGTATTGACGATTGACAATTGAGTATTGAGGATTGAGAATTGAGGATTGATTATTGAAGATTGAGTATTGAGGATTGAAGATTGAGGAATGGGGATTGAGGATTGATGATAGAGGATTAAGGATTGATGATTGGGGATTGAGGATCTAGGATTGGAGATTGATTATTGAGGATTGAAGATTGAGGATTGAGGTTTGAGGAACGAGGATTGAGGACTGAGGATTGAGGACTGAGGATTGACGATTCAGTATAGAAGATTGAGGATTGATTACTGAGGATTGAGGATTGAGGATTGAGGATTGACGCTTGAGGATTGAGGATTGAGGACGGAGGATTGAAGAGAGAGGACTGCGTGTTGAGGATTGCGTGTTGAGAATTGATGTTTGAGGATTGAGATTTGATTATTGAATATTGTGGATTGAGTATTGAACCATGAGAATTCAGGATATTCTTTTGAGTATTGAGAATTGAGGATTGATGGTTGAGTATTGAGGATTGATGGTTGAGGGTTGTGCGTTGAATATTGTGGATTGAGGATTGAGGATTGAGGATTGAGGATAGAGGATTGAAGATTGAGTATTGATGATTGAAGATTGAGGATTGAGGATCGAGGGTTGAGGTTTGAGAACGAGGAGTGACGGTTGAGGATTGAGGTTTGAGGATTGAGGATTGAGGATTGAGGCCTGAAGATTGAATATTGATGATTGGAGGTTGAGGATTCAGTATTGATGGTTGTGGATTGAGGACGAGGACTGAGGGTTGAGTATTGCTGTTTGAGGTCTGAGGATTGAGGATTGAGGATTGAGAATTGAGGATTGAGGATAGAGGATTGAAGATTGAGGATTGGGTATTGAGGATTGAAGAATGAGGATTGAGGATTGAGGATTGAGGATTGAGGATTGAGGATTGAGGATTGAAGACTGAGTATTGAGGATTGAAGATTGAGGATCGAGGATTCAGGATTGAGGATACAGGTTTGAGGTTCGAGGACTGAGGATTGAGGATTGAGGATTGAGGATTGAGGATTGAAGATTGAGGATTGGGTATTGCGGATTGAACATTGAGGATTGAGGATTGATGGTTGTGGATTGAGGACGAGGACTGAGGGTTGAGTATTGCTGTTTGAGGTCTGAGGGTTGAGGATTGAGGTTTGAGAATTGAGGATTGAGGATTGAGGATTGAAGATTGTGGATTGGGTATTGAGGATTGAAGAATGTGGATAGGGGATTGAGGATTGAGGATTGAGGATTGAAGACTGAGTATTGAGGATTGAAGATTGAGGATTGAGGATTGAGGGTTGAGGATTGAGGATTGAGGATTGACGATTGAGGATTGAGGAACGAGAATCGAGGATTGAGGATTGAGGATTGAAGATTGAGGACTGTGCACTGTGGATTGAAGAATGAGGATTGAGGATTGATGATTGAGTATTGAGGACTGAGAATTGAGGATTGAGGATTGAAGATTGAGGAATGAGGATTGAAGATTGAGTATTGATGATTGAAGATTGAGTATTGAGGATTGAAAATTGAGGATTGAGGATTGAGGATTGAGGATTGAGGATTGAATATTGAGGATTGGGGACGGAGTGTTGAGTGTTGAGAGATGAGAATTGATGTTTGTGGATAGAGATTTTAAGATTGCAGATTGAGTATTGAGAATTGAAAACTGTGAATTGATCATATTCCATTGAGGATTGGGGATTGACAACTGATTGTTGAGGACTGAGGGTTGAGGATTGAGGTTTGAGGAACGAGGATTGAGGATTGAGGATTGAGAACTGAGGATTGACGATTCAGTATTGAAGATTGAGGATTGGTTACTGTGGATTGAGGATTGAGGATTGAGGATTGACGCTTGAGGATTGAGGATTGAGGATGGAGGATTGAAGAGAGAGGACTGAGTGCTGAGGATTGCGTGTTGAGAATTGATGTTTGAGGATTGAGATTTGATTACTGAATATTGTGGATTGAGTATTGAACCATGAGAATTCAGGATATTCTTTTGAGTATTGAGAATTGAGGACTGATGGTTGAGTATTGAGGATTGATGGATGAGGGTTGTTCGTTGAATATTGTGGATTGAGGATTGAGGATTGAGTATTGAGGATTGAGGATTGAAGATTGAGTATTGATGATTGAAGATTGAGGATTGAGGATTGAGGATTGAGGGTTGAGGTTTGAGAACGAGGACTGACGGTTGAGGATTGAGGTTTGAGGATTGAGGATTGAGGATTGAGGACTGAAGATTGAATATTGATGATTGAAGGTTGAAGATTCAGTATTGATGGTTGTGGATTGAGGACGAGGACTGAGGATTGAGGATTGAGGATTGAAGATTGAGTATTGAGGGTTGATGATTAAGATTGAGGTTTGAGGATTGAGGATTGAGTATTGAGGATTGAAGATTGAGGATTGAGGATTGAGGTTTGAGGATTGAGGACGTGGACTGACGGTTGAGGATTGAGGTTTGAGGATTGAGGATTGAGGATTGAGGACTGAGGATTGAGGATTGAGGTTTGAGCATTGTGGATTGAAGATTGAGGACTGGAGATTGAGTATTGAGTATTGAGGATTGAGGATTGAGGATTGAGGATTGAGGATTGAATATTGAGTATTGAGGATTGAAGGTTGAGGATTGAGGATTGAGGATTGAGGATTGAGGATTGAGGATTGAGGATTGAGGATTGAGGATTGAGGATTGAGGATTGAAGATTGTGTATTGAGGATTGAAGATTGAGGATTGAGGATTGAGGATTGAGGATTGAGGATTGAGGACTGAAGATTGAGGATTGGGGTTTGAGTGTTGACGATTGAGGATTGAGTATTGAGGATTGAGAATTGAGGATTGATTATTTAAGATTGAGTATTGAGGATTGAAGATTGAGGATTGAGGATTGAGGATTGAGAATTGAGGATGAGGGCTGAGGGTTGAGGATTGAGGTTTGCGGACTGAGTGCAGAGGATTGAGGATTGAGAATTGAGGATTGAGTATTGAGTATTGTAGATTGAGGATTGGGTATTGCGGATTGACGAATGTGGATTGAGGATTGAGGATTGAGGATTGAGAATTGAAGATTGAGGATTGAGGATTGAGGATTGAGGATTGAATATTGAGTATTGAGGATTGAAGATTGAGGATTGAGGATTGAGGATTGACGGCTGAGGGTTGTGCGTTGAATATTGAGGATTGAGGATTGAGGATTGAGGATTGAGGATTGAGGATTGAGGATTGAAGATTGAGTATTGATGATTGAAGATTGGCGATTGAGGATTGGGCGTTGAGGTTTGAGGACGAGGACTGACGGTTGAGGATTGAGGTTTGAGGAGTGAGGATTGAGGATTGAGGACTGAGGATTGAGGATTGAGGATTGAGGATTGAGGATTGAAGATTGAGTATTGATGATTGAAGATTGGGGATTGAGGATTGAAGATTGAGTATTGATGATTGAAGATTGGGGATTGAGGATTGGGCGTTGAGGTTTGAGGACGAGGACTGACGGTTGAGGATTGAGGTTTGAGGAGTGAGGATTGAGGATTGAGGACTGAGGATTGAGGATTGAGGATTGAGCATTGAGGATTGAAGATTGTGGACTGAGGATTGAGGATTGAAGATTGAGTATGGAGGATTGAAGATTGAGGATTGAGGATTGAGGATTGAGGATCGAGGATTGAGGATTGAGGATTGAATATTGAGTATTGAGGCATGAAGATTGAGGATTGAGGATTGAGCATTGAGGATTGAGGATTGAGGATTGAGGATTGAGGATTGAGGATTGATGATTGAGGATTGAAGATTGTGTATTGAGGATTGAAGATTGAGGATTGAGGATGGAGGATTGAGGATTGAGGATTCAAGACTGAGGATTGGGGATTGAGTATTGACGATTGAGGATTGAGTATTGAGGATTGAGAATTGAGGATTGATTATTGAAGATTGAGTATTGAGGATTGAACAATGAGGATTGAGGATTGAGGATTGTGGATTGAGGATGATGGCTGAGGGTTGAGGATTGAGGTTTGAGGACTGAGGTCAGAGGATTGAGGATTGAGAATTGAGGATTGAGTATTGAGTATTGTAGATTGAGGATTGGGTATTGCGGATTGAAGAATGTGGATTGAGGATTGAGGTTTGAGGATTGAGAATTGAAGATTGAGGATTGAGGATTGAGGATTGAGGATTGAATATTGAGTATTGAGGATTGAAGATTGAGGATTGAGGATTGAGGATTGATGGCTGAGGGTTGTGCGTTGAATATTGAGGATTGAGGATTGAGGATTGAGGATTGAGGATTGAATATTGAGTATTGAGGATTGAAGATTGAGGATTGAGGATTGAGGGTTGAGGATTGAGGACGTGGACTGACGGTTGAGGATGGAGGTTTGAGGATTGAGAATTGAGGATTGAGGACTGAGGATTGAGGATTGAGGATTGAGCATTGAGGACTGAAGATTGAGGATTGGGGATTGAGGATTGATGTTAGAGGATTAAGGATTGAGGATTGGGGATTGAGGGTCTAGGATTGGAGATTGAGTATTGAGGATTGAAGATTGAGGATTGAGGATTGAGGATTGAAGATTGAGGACTGAGTGTTGAGGGTTGCGTGATGAGAATTGATGTTTGTGGATTGAGATTTGAAGATTGAAGAATGGGGATTGAGTATTGAAAACTGTGACTTGAGGATATTCTATTGAGGATTGAGGATTGACAATTGATTGTTGAGGTCTTATGGCTGAAGATTGAGGATTCAGGATTGAGGATTCGTGGTGGAGGTTTGAGGACTGAGGATTGAGGGTTGAGGATTGAGGATTGAGGATTGACTCTTGAGGATTGAGGATTGAGGACTGAGGATTGAGTATTGAGGATTGAGCATTGAGGTATGAAGATTGTGGACTGAGGATTGAGGATTGAAGATTGAGTATTGAGGATTGAAGATTGAGGATTGAGGATTGAGGATTGAGGATTGAGGATGAGGGCTGACGGTTGAGGATTGAGGTTTGAGGACTGAGGACTGAGGATTGAGGATTGAGAATTGAGGATTGAGGATTGAGGAGTGAAGATTGAGGATTGGGTATTGAGGATTGAAGAATGAGGATTGAGGATTGAGGATTGAGGATGAGGGCTGAGGTTTGAGGATTGAGGATTGAGGGCTGAGGACTGAGGATTGAGGTTCGAGAATTGAGGATTGAGGATTGAGGATTGAAGATTGTGGATTGGGTATTGAGGATTGAAGAATGAGGATTGAGGATTGAGGATTGAGAGTTGAGGATTGAGGATTGAGGTTTGAAGATTGAGGATTGGGTGTTGAGGATTGAAGAATGAGGATTGAGGAATGAGGATTGAGGATTGAGGATTGAAGATTGAGTATTGAGGATTGAAGCCTGGCGACTGAGGATTGAGGATTGAGGATTGACGATTGAGAATGGGGGATTGAAGATTGAGTATTGAGGATTGAAGATTGAGGATCGAGGATTGAGGATTGAGGATTGAGTATTGAAGATTGAGGATTGGGGACTGAGTGTTGAGGGTTGAATGATGAGAATTGATGTTTGTGGATAGAGATTTGAAAATTGCAGATTGAGTATTGAGTATTGAAAACTGTGAATTGATGATATTCTATTGAGAATTGAGAATTGACAACTGATTGTTGAGGACTGAGGTCTGAAGATTGAGGATTCAGGATTGAGGATACAGGTTTGAGGTTCGAGGACTGAGAATTGAGGATTGAGGATTGAGGATTGAGCTCTGAAGATTGAGGATTGGGTATTGCGGATTGAACATTGAGGATTGAGGATTGAGGATTGAGGATTGAGGATTGAGTATTGAGGACTGAAAATTGAATATTGATGATTGAATAATGAGGATTGAGTATTGATGGTTGTGGATTGAGGGCGAGGACTGAGGGTTGAGTATTGCTGTTTGAGGTCTGAGGATTGAGGATTGAGGATTGAGAATTGAGGATTGAGGATTGAGGATTGAAGATTGTGGATTGGGTATTGAGGATTGAAGAATGAGGATTGAGGATTGAGGATTGAAGACTGAGTATTGAGGATTGAAGATTGTGTATTGAGGATTGAGGATTGAGGATTGAGGATTGAGGATTGAGGATTGAGGATTGAGGATTGAAGATTGTGTATTGAGGATTGAAGATTGAGGATTGAGGATTGAGGATTGAGGATTGAGGATTGAGGACTGAAGATTGAGGATTGGGGATTGAGTATTGACGATTGAGGATTGAGTATTGTGGATTGAGAATTGAGGATTGATTATTTAAGATTGAGTATTGAGGATTGAAGATTGAGGATTGAGGATTGAGGATTGAGGATTGAGGATTGAGGATGAGGGCTGAGGGTTGAGGATTGAGGTTTGAGGACTGAGTGCAGAGGATTGAGGATTGAGAATTGAGGATTGAGTATTGAGTATTGTAGATTGAGGATTGGGTATTGCGGATTGAAGAATGTGGATTGAGGATTGAGGATTGAGGATTGAGAATTGAAGATTGAGGATTGAGGATTGAGGATTGAGGATTGAATATTGAGTATTGAGGATTGAAGATTGAGGATTGACTCTTGAGGATTGAGGATTGAGGATGGAGGATTGATGAGAGAGGACTGAGTGTTGAGGATTGTGTGCTGAGAATTGATGTTTGAGGATTGAGATTTGATTATTGAATATTGTGGATTGAGTATTGAACCATGAGAATTCAGGATATTCTATTGAGTATTGAGAATTGAGGATTGGTGGTTGAGTATTGAGGATTGATGCCTGAGGCTTGTGCGTTGAATAATGAGGATTGAGGATTGAGGATTGAGGATTGAGGGTTGAGGATTGAAGATTGAGTATTGATGATTGAAGATTGAGGATTGAGGATTGGGGGTTGAGGTTTGAGGACGAGGACTGACGGTTGAGGATTGAGGTTTGAGGATTGAGGATTGAGGATTGAGGACTGAGGATTGAGTATTGAGGATTGAGCATTGAGGATTGAAGATTGTGGACTGAGGATTGAGGATTGAAGATTGAGTATTGAGGATTGAAGATTGAGGATTGAGAATTGTGAATTGAGGATTGAGGATGAGGGCTGAGGGTTGAGGATTGAGGCTTGAGGACTGAGGACTGAGGATTGAGGATTGAGAATTGAGGATTGAGGATTGAGGATTGAAGATTGAGGATTGGGTATTGAGGATTGAAGAATGAGGATTGAGGATTGAGGATTGAGGATTGAGGATTGAAGAGTGAGTATTGAGGATTGAAGATTGAGTATTGAGGATTGAGGATTGAGGATTGAAGATTGAGTATTGAGGATTGAGGATTGTGGATTGAGAACTGTGGATTGAGGATTGAGGATTGAAGATTGAGTATTGAGGGTTGATGATTAAGATTGAGGTTTGAGGATTGAGGATTGAGTATTGAGGATTGAAGATTGAGGATTGAGGATTGAGGTTTGAGGATTGAGGACGTGGACTGACGGTTGAGGATTGAGGTTTGAGGATTGAGGATTGAGGATTGAGGACTGAGGATTGAGGATTGAGGTTTGAGCATTGTGGATTGAAGATTGAGGACTGGAGATTGAGTATTGAGTATTGAGGATTGAGGATTGAGGATTGAGGATTGAGGATTGAATATTGAGTATTGAGGATTGAAGGTTGAGGATTGAGGATTGAGGATTGAGGATTGAGGATTGAGGATTGAGGATTGAGGATTGAGGATTGAGGATTGAGGATTGAAGATTGTGTATTGAGGATTGAAGATTGAGGATTGAGGATTGAGGATTGAGGATTGAGGATTGAGGACTGAAGATTGAGGATTGGGGTTTGAGTGTTGACGATTGAGGATTGAGTATTGAGGATTGAGAATTGAGGATTGATTATTTAAGATTGAGTATTGAGGATTGAAGATTGAGGATTGAGGATTGAGGATTGAGAATTGAGGATGAGGGCTGAGGGTTGAGGATTGAGGTTTGCGGACTGAGTGCAGAGGATTGAGGATTGAGAATTGAGGATTGAGTATTGAGTATTGTAGATTGAGGATTGGGTATTGCGGATTGAAGAATGTGGATTGAGGATTGAGGATTGAGGATTGAGAATTGAAGATTGAGGATTGAGGATTGAGGATTGAGGATTGAATATTGAGTATTGAGGATTGAAGATTGAGGATTGAGGATTGAGGATTGACGGCTGAGGGTTGTGCGTTGAATATTGAGGATTGAGGATTTGAGGATTGAGGATTGAGGATTGAAGATTGAGGATTGAAGATTGAGTATTGATGATTGAAGATTGGCGATTGAGGATTGGGCGTTGAGGTTTGAGGACGAGGACTGACGGTTGAGGATTGAGGTTTGAGGAGTGAGGATTGAGGATTGAGGACTGAGGATTGAGGATTGAGGATTGAGGATTGAGGATTGAAGATTGAGTATTGATGATTGAAGATTGGGGATTGAGGATTGAAGATTGAGTATTGATGATTGAAGATTGGGGATTGAGGATTGGGCGTTGAGGTTTGAGGACGAGGACTGACGGTTGAGGATTGAGGTTTGAGGAGTGAGGATTGAGGATTGAGGACTGAGGATTGAGGATTGAGGATTGAGCATTGAGGATTGAAGATTGTGGACTGAGGATTGAGGATTGAAGATTGAGTATGGAGGATTGAAGATAGAGGATTGAGGATTGAGGATTGAGGATCGAGGATTGAGGATTGAGGATTGAATATTGAGTATTGAGGCTTGAAGATTGAGGATTGAGGATTGAGCATTGAGGATTGAGGATTGAGGATTGAGGATTGAGGATTGAGGATTGATGATTGAGGATTGAAGATTGTGTATTGAGGATTGAAGATTGAGGATTGAGGATGGAGGATTGAGGATTGAGGATTCAAGATTGAGGATTGGGGATTGAGTATTGACGATTGAGGATTGAGTATTGAGGATTGAGAATTGAGGATTGATTATTGAAGATTGAGTATTGAGGATTGAACAATGAGGATTGAGGATTGAGGATTGTGGATTGAGGATGATGGCTGAGGGTTGAGGATTGAGGTTTGAGGACTGAGGTCAGAGGATTGAGGATTGAGAATTGAGGATTGAGTATTGAGTATTGTAGATTGAGGATTGGGTATTGCCGATTGAAGAATGTGGATTGAGGATCGAGGATTGAGGATTGAGGATTGAAGATTGAGGATTGAGGTTTGAGGATTGAGGATTGAATATTGAGTATTGAGGATTGAAGATTGAGGATTGAGGATTGAGGGTTGAGGATTGAGGACGTGGACTGACGGTTGAGGATTGAAGTTTGAGGATTGAGGATTGAGGATTGAGGACAGAGGATTGAGGATTGAGGATTGAGCATTGAGGACTGAAGATTGAGGAATGGGGATTGAGGATTGATGATAGAGGATTAAGGATTGAGGATTGGGGATTGAGGATCTAGGATTGGAGATTGAGTATTGAGGATTGAAGATTGAGGATTGAGGATTGAGGATTGAAGATTGAGGACTGAGTGTTGAGGGTTGCGTGATGAGAATTGATGTTTGTGGATTGAGATTTGAAGATTGAAGAATGGGGATTGAGTATTGAAAACTGTGACTTGAGGATATTCTATTGAGGATTGAGGATTGACAATTGATTGTTGAGGTCTTATGGCTGAAGATTGAGGATTCAGGATTGAGGATTCGTGGTGGAGGTTTGAGGACTGAGGATTGAGGGTTGAGGATTGAGGATTGATGATTGACTCTTGAGGATTGAGGATTGAGGATGGAGGATTGATGAGAGAGGACTGAGTGTTGAGGATTGAGTGTTGAGAATTGATGTTTGAGGATTGAGATTTGATTATTCAATATTGTGGATTGAGTATTGAACCATGAGAATTCAGTATATTCTATTGAGTATTGAGAATTGAGGATTGGTGGTTGAGTATTGAGGATTGATGCCTGAGGGTTGTGCGTTGAATATTGAGGATTGAGGATTGAGGATTGAGGACTGAGGGTTGAGGATTGAAGATTGAGTATTGATGATTGAAGATTGAGGATTGAGGATTGGGGGTTGAGGTTTGAGGACGAGGACTGACGGTTGAGGATTGAGGTTTGAGGATTGAGGATTGAGGATTGAGGACTGAGGATTGAGTATTGAGGATTGAGCATTGAGGATTGAAGATTGTGGACTGAGGATTGAGGATTGAAGATTGAGTATTGAGGATTGAAGATTGAGGATTGAGAATTGTGAATTGAGGATTGAGGATGAGGGCTGAGGGTTGAGGATTGAGGCTTGAGGACTGAGGACTGAGGATTGAGGATTGAGAATTGAGGATTGAGGATTGAGGATTGAAGATTGAGGATTGGGTATTGAGGATTGAAGAATGAGGATTGAGGATTGAGGATTGAGGATTGAGGATTGAAGAGTGAGTATTGAGGATTGAAGATTGAGTATTGAGGATTGAGGATTGAGGATTGAGGATTGAGGATTGAGGATTGAGGATTGAGGATTGAAGATTGTGTATTGAGGATTGAAGATTGAGGATTGAGGTTTGAGGATTGACGATTGAGGATTGAGGACTGAAGATTGAGGATTGGGGATTGAGTATTGACGATTGAGGATTGAGTATTGAGGATTGAGAATTGAGGATTGATTATTTAAGATTGAGTATTGAGGATTGAAGATTGAGGATTGAGGATTGAGGATTGAGGATTGAGGATGAGGGCTGAGGGTTGAGGATTGAGGTTTGAGGACTGAGTGCAGAGGATTGAGGATCGAGAATTGAGGATTGAGTATTGAGTATTGTAGATTGAGGATTGGGTATTGCGGATTGAAGAATGTGGATTGAGGATTGAGGTTTGAGGATTGAGAATTGAAGATTGAGGATTGAGGATTGAGGATTGAGGATTGAATATTGAGTATTGAGGATTGAAGATTGAGGATTGAGGATTGAGGATTGATGGCTGAGGGTTGTGCGTTGAATATTGAGGATTGAGGATTGAGGATTGAGGATTGAGGATTGAGGATTGAGGATTGAATATTGAGTATTGAGGATTGAAGATTGAGGATTGAGGATTGAGGTTTGAGGATTGAGGACGTGGACTGACGGTTGAGGATGGAGGTTTGAGGATTGAGGATTGAGGATTGAGGACTGAGGATTGAGGATTGAGGATTGAGCATTGAGGACTGAAGATTGAGGAATGGGGATTTGAGGATTGATGTTAGAGGATTAAGGATTGAGGATTGGGGATTGAGGATCTAGGATTGGAGATTGAGTATTGAGGATTGAAGATTGAGGATTGAGGATTGAGGATTGAAGATTGAGGACTGAGTGTTGAGGGTTGCGTGATGAGAATTGATGTTTGTGGATTGAGATTTGAAGATTGAAGAATGGGGATTGAGTATTGAAAACTGTGACTTGAGGATATTCTATTGAGGATTGAGGATTGACAATTGATTGTTGAGGTCTTATGGCTGAAGATTGAGGATTCAGGATTGAGGATTCGTGGTGGAGGTTTGAGGACTGAGGATTGAGGGTTGAGGATTGAGGATTGAGGATTGACTCTTGAGGATTGAGGATTGAGGACTGAGGATTGAGTACTGAGGATTGAGCATTGAGGTTTGAAGATTGTGGACTGAGGATTGAGGATTGAAGATTGAGTATTGAGGATTGAAGATTGAGGATTGAGGATTGAGGATTGAGGATTGAGGATGAGGGCTGACGGTTGAGGATTGAGGTTTGAGGACTGAGGACTGAGGATTGAGGATTGAGAATTGAGGATTGAGGATTGAGGAGTGAAGATTGAGGATTGGGTATTGAGGATTGAAGAATGAGGATTGAGGATTGAGGATTTAGGATGAGGGCTGAGGTTTGAGGATTGAGGATTGAGGGCTGAGGACTGAGCATTGAGGTTCGAGAATTGAGGATTGAGGATTGAGGATTGAAGATTGAGGATTGGGTATTGAGGATTGAAGAATGAGGATTGAGGATTGAGGATTGAGAGTTGAGGATTGAGGATTGAGGTTTGAAGATTGAGGATTGGGTGTTGAGGATTGAAGAATGAGGATTGAGGAATGAGGATTGAGGATTGAGGATTGAAGATTGAGTATTGAGGATTGAAGCCTGGCGACTGAGGATTGAGGGTTGAGGATTGACGATTGAGGATGGGGGATTGAAGATTGAGTATTGAGGATTGAAGATTGAGGATCGAGGATTGAGGATTGAGGATTGAGTATTGAAGATTGAGGATTGGGGACTGAGTGTTGAGGGTTGAGTGATGAGAATTGATGTTTGTGGATAGAGATTTGAAAATTGCAAATTGAGTATTGAGTATTGAAAACTGTGAAATGATGATATTCTATTGAGGATTGAGAATTGACAACTGATCGTTGAGGACTGAGGACTGAAGATTGAGGATTCAGGATTGAGGATACAGGTTTGAGGTTCGAGGACTGAGGATTGAGGGTTGAGGATTGAGGATTGAGGATTGAAGATTGAGGATTGGGTATTGCGGATTGAGGATTGAAGATTGAGGATTGGGGATGGAGTATTGACGATTGAGGATTGAGTATTGAGGATTGAGAATTGAGGATTGATTATTGAAGATTGAGTATTGAGGATTGAACAATGAGGATTGAGGATTGAGGATTGTGGATTGAGGATGATGGCTGTGGGTTGAGGATTGAGGTTTGAGGACTGAGGGCAGAGGATTGAGGATTGAGAATTGAGGATTGAGGATTGAGGATTGAAGATTGAGGATTGGGTATTGAGGATTGAACATTGAGGATTGTGGATTGAGTATTGATGATTGAGGATTGAGGATTGAAGGTTGAATATTGATGATTGAAGATTGAGGATCGAGGATTGAGGGTTGTGGATTGAGGACGAGGACTGAGGATTGAGTATTGAAGATTGAGGATTGGGGACTGAGTGTTGAGGGTTGAATGATGAGAATTGATGTTTGTGGATAGAGATTTGAAAATTGCAGATTGAGTATTGAGTATTGAAAACTGTGAATTGATGATATTCTATTGAGGATTGAGAATTGACCACTGATTGTTGAGGACTGAGGTCTGAAGATTGAGGATTCAGGATTGAGGATACAGGTTTGAGGTTCGAGGACTGAGAATTGGGGATTGAGGATTGAGGATTGAGGACTGAAGATTGAGGATTGTGTATTGCGGATTGAACATTGAGGATTGAGGATTGAGGATTGAGGATTGAGGATTGAGTATTGAGGACTGAAAATTGAATATTGATGATTGAATAATGAGGATTGAGTATTGATGGTTGTGGATTGAGGACGAGGACTGAGGGTTGAGTATTGCAGTTTGAGGTCTGAGGATTGAGGATTGAGGATTGAGAATTGAGGATTGAGGATTGAGGATTGAAGATTGTGGATTGGGTATTGAGGATTGAAGAATGAGGATTGAGGATTGAGGATTGAAGACTGAGTATTGAGGATTGAAGATTGTGTATTGAGGATTGAAGGTTGAGGATTGAGGATTGAGGATTGAGGATTGAGGATTGCAGATTGAGGATTGGGGATTGAGTATTGACGATTGAGGACTGAGGGTTGAGGATTGAAGATTGAGGATTGGGTGTTCAGGATTGATGAATGTGGATTGAGGATTGAGTATTGAGGATTGAGGATTGAAGAGTGAGTATTGAGGATTGAAGATTGAGGATTGAGGTTTGAGGATTGAGGATTGAAGATTGAGTATTGAGGATTGAGGATTGAGGATTGGGGATTGAGGATTGAGGATTGAGGATTGAAGATTGAGTATTGAGGGTTGAAGATTAAGTTTGAGGTTTGAGGATTGAGGATTGAGTATTGAGGATTGAAGATTGAGGATAGAGGACTGAGGTTTGAGGATTGAGGTTTGAGGACTGAGGGCAGAGGATTGAGGATTGAGAATTGAGGATTGAGAATTGAGGATTGAGTATTGAGTATTGTAGATTGAGGATTGGGTATTGCGGATTGAAGAATGTGGATTGAGGATTGAGGATTGAGGATTGAGGATTGAAGATTGAGGATTGAGGATTGAGGATTGAGGATTGAATATTGAGTATTGAGGATTGAAGATTGAGGATTGAGGATTGAGGATTGATGGCTGAGGGTTGTGCGTTGAATATTGAGGATTGAGGATTGAGGATTGAGGAATGAGGATTGAGGATTGAGGATTGAAGATTGAGTATTGATGATTGAAGATTGGGGATTGAGGATTGGGGGTTGAGGTTTGAGGACGAGGACTGCCGGTTGAGGATTGAGGTTTGAGGACTGACGATTGAGGATGGGGGATTGAAGATTGAGTATTGAGGATTGAAGATTGAGGATCGAGGATTGAGGATAGAGGATTGTGTATTGAAAATTGAGGATTGGGGACTGAGTGTTGAGGGTTGAATGATGAGAATTGATGTTTGTGGATAGAGATTTGAAAATTGCAAATTGAGTATTGAGTATTGAAAACTGTGAAATGATGATATTCGATTGAGGATTGAGAATTGACAAATGATCGTTGAGGACTGAGGTCTGAAGATTGAGGATTCAGGATTGAGGTTACAGGTTTGAGGTTCGAGGACTGAGGATTGAGGGTTGAGGATTGAGGATTGAGGATTGAAGATTGAGGATTGGGTATTGCGGATTGAGGATTGAAGATTGAGGATTGGGGATGGAGTATTGACGATTGAGGATTGAGTATTGAGGATTGAGAATTGAGGATTGATTATTGAAGATTGAGTATTGAGGATTGAACAATGAGGATTGAGGATTGAGGATTGTGGATTGAGGATGATGGCTGTGGGTTGAGGATTGAGGTTTGAGGACTGAGGGCAGAGGATTGAGGATTGAGAATTGAGGATTGAGGATTGAGGATTGAAGATTGAGGATTGGGTATTGAGGATTGAACATTGAGGATTGTGGATTGAGTATTGATGATTGAGGATTGAGGATTGAAGGTTGAATATTGATGATTGAAGATTGAGGATCGAGGATTGAGGGTTGTGGATTGAGGACGAGGACTGAGGGTCGAGTATTGATGTTTGAGGTCTGAGGATTGAGGATTGAGGATTGAGAATTGAGGACTGAGGATTGAGGATTGAAGATTGAGGATTGGGTGTTGAGGATTGAAGACTGTGGATTGAGGATTGAGGATTGAGGATTGAGGATTGAAGGTTGAGTATTGAGGACTGAAGATTGAGGATTGAGGATTGAAGAATGAGGATTGGGTATTGAGGATTGAGCATTGAGGATTGAGGATTGAGGGTTGAGGTTTGAGGACCAGGACTGACGGTTGAGGATTGAGGTTGGAGGATTGAGGATTGAGGATTGAGGACTGAGGATTGAGGATTGAGGATTGAGCATTGAGGATTTAAGATTGAGGACTGAGGATGGAGGATTGAAAATTGAGTATTGAGGATTGAATATTGAGGATTGAGGATTGAGGATTGAGGATTGAGGATGCGGGCTGAGGGTTGAGGATTGAGGTTTGAGGACTGAGGACTGAGGATTGAGGATTGAGGATTGAGAATTGAGGATTGAGGATTGAGGATTGAAGATTGAGGATACGGTATTGAGGATTGAAGAATGAGGATAGAGGAGTGAGGACTGAGGATTGAGGATTGCAGTTTGAGTATTGAGGATTGAAGATTGAGGATTGAGGATTGAGGATTGAGGATTGAGGACTGAAGATTGAGGATTGGGGATTGAGTACTGACGATTGAGGATTGAGTATTGAGGATTGAGAATTGAGGATTGATTATTGAAGATTGAGTATTGAGGATTGAAGATTGAGGATTGAGGATTGAGGATTGAGGATTGAGGATTGAGAATTGAGGATTGAGGATTGAGGATTGAAGGTTGAGGATTGAGGATTGGGTATTGCGGATTGAACATTGAGGATTGAGGATTGAGGATTGAGGACTGAGGATCGAGGATTGAGGATTGAGGATTGAGGGTTGAAGATTGAGGATTGGGGACTGATGATTGAAGATTGAGGATTGAGGATTGAGGACTGAGGATTGAGGATTGAGGATTGAAGGTTCAGTATTGAGGATTGAAGATTGAGAATTGATGATTGAGGATTGAACATTGAGGACTGAGTGTTGAGGGTTGAGTGATGAGAATTGATGTTTGTGGATAGAGATTCGAAGATTGCGGATTGAGTATTCTGTATTGAAAACTGTGAATTGATGATATTCTATTGAGGATTGGGGATAGACAATTGATTGTTGAGGACTGAGGGCTGAAGATTGAGGATTCAGGATTGAGGATTCAGGATTAAGGTTTGAGGACTGAGGATTGAGGCTTGAGGATTGAGGATTGAGGATTGAGGATTGAAGATTGAGGATTGGGTATTGCGGATTGAACATTGAGGATTGAGGATTGAGGATTGAGGACTGAGGATCGAGGATTGAGGATTGAGGATTGAGGGTTGAAGATTGAGGATTGGGGACTGAGGATTGAAGATTGAGGATTGAGGATTGAGGACTGAGGATAGAGGATTGAGGATTGAAAATTGAGGATTGAGGATTTAGGATTGAGGATTGAGGATTGAGGATTGAAGATTGAGGATTGGGGACGGAGTGTTCAGTGTTGAGTGATGAGAATTGATGTTTGTGGATATGGATTTGAAGATTGCAGATTGAGTATTCAGTATTGAAAACTGTGAATTGAGTATATTCTATTGAGGATTGAGGATTGACAACTGATTGTTGAGGACTGAGAGCTGAAGATTGAGGGTTCAGGATTGAGGTTTCAGAATTGAGATTTGAGGATTCAGAATTGAGGTTTGAGGACTGAGGATTGAGGATTGAAGATTGAGTATTGAGGATTGAAGATTGAGTATTCAGGATTGGAGATTGGCGATTGAGGATTAAGGACCGAGGATTGAGGATTGAGGATTGAAGATTGAGTAATGAGGATTGAAGATAGAGGATTGAGGATTGAGGATTGAGGATTGAGGATTGAAGACTGAGGATTGGGTATTGAGGATTGAGCATTGAGGATTGAGGATTGAGGGTTGAGGTTTGAGGACCTGGACTGACGGTTGAGGATTGAGGTTGGAGGATTGAGGATTGAGGATTGAGGACTGAGGATTGAGGATTGAGGATTGAGCATTGAGGATTTAAGATTGAGTACTGAGGATGGAGGATTGAAAATTGAGTACTGAGGATTGAATATTGAGGATTAAGGATTGAGGATTGAGTATTGAGGATGCGGGCTGAGGGTTGAGGATTGAGGTTTGAGGACTGAGGACTGAGGATTGAGGATTGAGGATTGAGAATTGAGGATTGAGGATTGAGGATTGAAGATGGAGGATTCGGTATTGAGGATTGAAGAATGAGGATTGAGGAGTGAGGACTGAGGATTGAGGATTGCAGTTTGAGTATTGAGGATTGAAGGTTGAGGATTCAGGATTGAGGATTGAGGATTGAGCATTGACGATTGAAGATTGAGTATTGAGGATTCAAGATTGACGATTGAGGATTGAGAATTGAGGATTGAGGATTGAGGATTGGGGACTGAGTGTTGAGGGTTGAGTGATGAGTATTGATATTTGTGGATAGAGATTTGAAGATTGCAGGTTGAGTATTGAGTATTGAAACCTGTGAATTGATGATATTCTATGGAGGATTGAGGATTGACAACTGATTGTTGAGGACTGAGGGCTGAAAACTGAGGATTCAGGTTTGAGGATTCAGGATTGAGGTTTGAGGACTGAGGATTGAGGATTGAGGATTGAGGATTGAGGATTGAGGATTGAAGATTGAGGATTGGGTATTGCGGATTGAACATTGAGGATTGAGGATTGAGGATTGAGGACTGAGGAACGAGGATTGAGGATTGAGGATTGAGGGTTGAAGATTGAGGATTGGGGTCTGAGGATTGAAGATTGAGGATTGAGGATTGAGGACTGAGGATAGAGGATTGAGGATTGAAAATTGAGGATTGAGGATTTAGGATTGAGGATTGATGATTGATGATTGAGGATTGAAGATTGAGGATTGGGGACGGAGTGTTGAGTGTTGAGTGGTGAGAATTGATGTTTGTGGATATGGATTTGAAGATTGCAGATTGAGTATTGAGTATTGAAAACTGTGAATTGAGTATATTATATTGAGGATTGAGGATTGACAACTGATTGTTGAGGACTGAGAGCTGAAGATTGAGGGTTCAGGATTGAGGTTTCAGAATTGAGATTTGAGGATTCAGAATTGTGGTTTGAGGACTGAGGATTGAGGATTGAAGGTTCAGTATTGAGGATTGAAGATTGAGAATTGATGATTGAGGATTGAACATTGAGGACTGAGTGTTGAGGGTTGAGTGATGAGAATTGATGTTTGTGGATAGAGATTCGAAGATTGCAGGTTGAGTATTGAGTATTGAAACCTGTGAATTGATGATATTCTATGGAGGATTAAGGATTGACAACTGATTGTTGAGGACTGAGGGCTGAAAACTGAGGATTCAGGTTTGAGGATTGAGGATTGAGGATTGAGGACTGAGGAACGAGGATTGAGGATTGAGGATTGAGGATTGAGGACTGAGGATTGAGGATTGAGGATTGAGCATTGAGGATTTAAGATTGAGGACTGAGGATGGAGGATTGAAAATTGAGTATTGAGGATTGAATATTGAGGATTGAGGATTGAGGATTGAGGATTGAGGATGCGGGCTGAGGGTTGAGGATTGAGGTTTGAGGACTGAGGACTGAGGATTGAGGATTGAGGATTGAGAATTGAGGATTGAGGATTGAGGATTGAAGATTGAGGATACGGTATTGAGGATTGAAGAATGAGGATAGAGGAGTGAGGACTGAGGATTGAGGATTGCAGTTTGAGTATTGAGGATTGAAGATTGAGGATTCAGGATTGAGGATTGAGGATTGAGCATTGAGGATTGAAGATTGAGTATTGAGGATTGAAGATTGACGATTGAAGATTGAGGATTGGGGACTGATGATTGAAGATTGAGGATTGAAGGTTCAGTATTGAGGATTGAAGATTGAGAATTGATGATTGAGGATTGAACATTGAGGACTGAGTGTTGAGGGTTGAGTGATGAGAATTGATGTTTGTGGATAGAGATTCGAAGATTGCGGATTGAGTATTCTGTATTGAAAACTGTGAATTGATGATATTCTATTGAGGATTGGGGATAGACAATTGATTGTTGAGGACTGAGGGCTGAAGATTGAGGATTCAGGATTGAGGATTCAGGATTAAGGTTTGAGGACTGAGGATTGAGGCTTGAGGATTGAGGATTGAGGATTGAGGATTGAAGATTGAGGATTGGGTATTGCGGATTGAACATTGAGGATTGAGGATTGAGGATTGAGGACTGAGGATCGAGGATTGAGGATTGAGGATTGAGGGTTGAAGATTGAGGATTGGGGACTGAGGATTGAAGATTGAGGATTGAGGATTGAGGACTGAGGATAGAGGATTGAGGATTGAAAATTGAGGATTGAGGATTTAGGATTGAGGATTGAGGATTGAGGATTGAAGATTGAGGATTGGGGACGGAGTGTTCAGTGTTGAGTGATGAGAATTGATGTTTGTGGATATGGATTTGAAGATTGCAGATTGAGTATTCAGTATTGAAAACTGTGAATTGAGTATATTCTATTGAGGATTGAGGATTGACAACTGATTGTTGAGGACTGAGAGCTGAAGATTGAGGGTTCAGGATTGAGGTTTCAGAATTGAGATTTGAGGATTCAGAATTGAGGTTTGAGGACTGAGGATTGAGGATTGAAGATTGAGTATTGAGGATTGAAGATTGAGTATTCAGGATTGGAGATTGGCGATTGAGGATTAAGGACCGAGGATTGAGGATTGAGGATTGAAGATTGAGTAATGAGGATTGAAGATAGAGGATTGAGGATTGAGGATTGAGGATTGAGGATTGAAGACTGAGGATTGGGTATTGAGGATTGAGCATTGAGGATTGAGGATTGAGGGTTGAGGTTTGAGGACCTGGACTGACGGTTGAGGATTGAGGTTGGAGGATTGAGGATTGAGGATTGAGGACTGAGGATTGAGGATTGAGGATTGAGCATTGAGGATTTAAGATTGATTACTGAGGATGGAGGATTGAAAATTGAGTACTGAGGATTGAATATTGAGGATTAAGGATTGAGGATTGTGTATTGAGGATGCGGGCTGAGGGTTGAGGATTGAGGTTTGAGGACTGAGGACTGAGGATTGAGGATTGAGGATTGAGAATTGAGGATTGAGGATTGAGGATTGAAGATTGAGGATTCGGTATTGAGGATTGAAGAATGAGGATTGAGGAGTGAGGACTGAGGATTGAGGATTGCAGTTTGAGTATTGAGGATTGAAGGTTGAGGATTCAGGATTGAGGATTGAGGATTGAGCATTGACGATTGAAGATTGAGTATTGAGGATTCAAGATTGACGATTGAGGATTGAGAATTGAGGATTGAGGATTGAGGATTGGGGACTGAGTGTTGAGGGTTGAGTGATGAGTATTGATATTTGTGGATAGAGATTTGAAGATTGCAGGTTGAGTATTGAGTATTGAAACCTGTGAATTGATGATATTCTATGGAGGATTGAGGATTGACAACTGATTGTTGAGGACTGAGGGCTGAAAACTGAGGATTCAGGTTTGAGGATTCAGGATTGAGGTTTGAGGACTGAGGATTGAGGATTGAGGATTGAGGATTGAGGATTGAGGATTGAAGATTGAGGATTGGGTATTGCGGATTGAACATTGAGGATTGAGGATTGAGGATTGAGGACTGAGGAACGAGGATTGAGGATTGAGGACTGAGGATAGAGGATTGAGGATTGAAAATTGAGGATTGAGGATTTAGGATTGAGGATTGATGATTGATGAATGAGGATTGAAGATTGAGGATTGGGGACGGAGTGTTGAGTGTTGAGTGGTGAGAATTGATGTTTGTGGATATGGATTTGAAGATTGCAGATTGAGTATTGAGTATTGAAAACTGTGAATTGAGTATATTATATTGAGGATTGAGGATTGACAACTGATTGTTGAGGACTGAGAGCTGAAGATTGAGGGTTCAGGATTGAGGTTTCAGAATTGAGATTTGAGGATTCAGAATTGAGGTTTGAGGACTGAGGATTGAGGATTGAAGGTTCAGTATTGAGGATTGAAGATTGAGAATTGATGATTGAGGATTGAACATTGAGGACTGAGTGTTGAGGGTTGAGTGATGAGAATTGATGTTTGTGGATAGAGATTCGAAGATTGCAGGTTGAGTATTGAGTATTGAAACCTGTGAATTGATGATATTCTATGGAGGATTAAGGATTGACAACTGATTGTTGAGGACTGAGGGCTGAAAACTGAGGATTCAGGTTTGAGGATTGAGGATTGAGGATTGAGGACTGAGGAACGAGGATTGAGGATTGAGGATTGAGGAATGAGGACTGAGGATTGAGGATTGAGGATTGAGCATTGAGGATTTAAGATTGAGGACTGAGGATGGAGGATTGAAAATTGAGTATTGAGGATTGAATATTGAGGATTGAGGATTGAGGATTGAGGATTGAGGATGCGGGCTGAGGGTTGAGGATTGAGGTTTGAGGACTGAGGACTGAGGATTGAGGATTGAGGATTGAGAATTGAGGATTGAGGATTGAGGATTGAAGATTGAGGATACGGTATTGAGGATTGAAGAATGAGGATAGAGGAGTGAGGACTGAGGATTGAGGATTGCAGTTTGAGTATTGAGGATTGAAGATTGAGGATTCAGGATTGAGGATTGAGGATTGAGCATTGAGGATTGAAGATTGAGTATTGAGGATTGAAGATTGACGATTGAGGATTGAGAATTGAGGATTGAGGGTTGAGGATTGGGGACTGAGTGTTGAGGGTTGAGTGATGAGTATTGATGTTTGTGGATAGAGATTTGAAGATTGCAGGTTGAGTATTGAGTATTGAAAACTGTGAATTGATGATATTCTATTGAGGATTGAGGATTGACAACTGATTGTTGAGGACTGAGGGCTGAAAACTGAGGAGTCAGGTTTGAGGATTCAGGATTGAGGTTTGAGGACTGAGGATTGAGGATTGAGGATTGAGGATTGAGGATTGAGGATTGAGGATTGAAGATTGAGGATTGGGTTCAGAGGATTGAACATTGAGGATTGTGGATTGAGTATTGATGATTGAGGATTGAGGATTGAGGATTGAAGATTGAGGATTGAGGATTGGGTATTGCGGATTGAACATTGAGGATTGAGGATTGAGGATTGAGGACTGAGGATCGAGGATTGAGGATTGAGGATTGAGGGTTGAAGATTGAGGATTGGGGACTGATTATTGAAGATTGAGGATTGAGGATTGAGGACTGAGGATTGAGGATTGAGGATTGAAGGTTCAGTATTGAGGATTGAAGATTGAGAATTGATGATTGAGGATTGAACATTGAGGACTGAGTGTTGAGGGTTGAGTGATGAGAATTGATGTTTGTGGATAGAGATTCGAAGATTGCAGATTGAGTATTCTGTATTGAAAACTGTGAATTGATGATATTCCATTGAGGATTGGGGACTGACAACTGATTGTTGAGGACTGAGGGCTGAAGATTGAGGATTCAGGATTGAGGATTCAGGATTAAGGTTTGAGGACTGAGGATTGAGGATTGAGGATTGAGGATTGAGGATTGAGGATTGAAGGTTCAGGATTGGGTATTGCGGATTGAACATTGAGGATTGAGGATTGAGGATTGAGGACTGAGGATCGAGGATTGAGGATTGAGGATTGAGGGTTGAAGATTGAGGATTGGGGACTGAGGATTGAAGATTGAGGATTGAGGATTGAGGACTGAGGATAGAGGATTGAGGATTGAAAATTGAGGATTGAGGATTTAGGATTGAGGATTGAGGATTGAGGATTGAAGATTGAGGATTGGGGACGGAGTGTTGAGTGTTGAGTGATGAGAATTGATGTCTGTGGATATGGATTTGAAGATTGCAGATTGAGTATTGAGTATTGAAAACTGTGAATTGAGTATATTCTATTGAGGATTGAGGATTGACAACTGATTGTTGAGGACTGAGAGCTGAAGATTGAGGGTTCAGGATTGAGGTTTCAGAATTGAGATTTGAGGATTCAGAATTGAGGTTTGAGGACTGAGGATTGAGGATTGAAGATTGAGTATTGAGGATTGAAGATTGAGTATTCAGGATTGGAGATTGACGATTCAGGATTAAGGACCGAGGATTGAGGATTGAGGATTGAAGATTGAGTAATGAGGATTGAAGATAGAGGATTGAGGATTGAGGATTGAGGATTGAGGATTGAAGACTGAGGATTGAGTATTGAGGATTGAATATTGAGGATTGAGGATTGAGGATTGAGGATTGAGGATGCGGGCTGAGGGTTGAGGATTGAGGTTTGAGGACTGAGGACTGAGGATTGAGGATTGAGGATTGAGAATTGAGGATTGAGGATTGAGGATTGAAGATTGAGTATTCGGTATTGAGGATTGAAGAATGAGGATTGAGGAAGATTACTGAGGATTGAGGATTGCAGTTTGAGTATTGAGAATTGAAGGTTGAGGATTCAGGATTGAGGATTGAGGATTGAGCATTGAGGATTGAAGATTGAGTATTGAGGATTGAAGATTGACGATTGAGGATTGAGAATTGAGGATTGAGGATTGAGGATTGGGGACTGAGTGTTGAGGGTTGAGTGATGAGTATTGATGTTTGTGGATAGAGATTTGAAGATTGCAGGTTGAGTATTGAGTATTGAAACCTGTGAATTGATGATATTCTATTGAGGATTCAGGATTGACAACTGATTGTTGAGGACTGAGGCCTGAAAACTGAGGATTCAGGTTTGAGGATTCGGGATTGAGGTTTGAGGACTGAGGACTGAGGATTGAGGATTGAGGATTGAGGATTGAGGATTGAAGATTGAGGATTGGGTATTGCGGATTGAACATTGAGGATTGAGGATTGAGGGTTGAGGACTGAGGATCGAGGATTGAGGGTTGAGGATTGAGGGTTGAAGATTGAGGATTGGGGACTGAGGATTGAAGATTGAGGATTGAGGATTGAGGACTGAGGATAGAGGATTGAGGATTGAAAATTGAGGATTGAGGATTTAGGATTGAGGATTGAGGATTGAGGATTGAAGATTGAGGATTGAAGGTTCAGTATTCAGGATTGAAGATTGAGAATTGATGATTGAGGATTGAACATTGAGGACTGAGTGTTGAGGGTTGAGTGATGAGAATTGATGTTTGTGGATAGAGATTCGAAGATTGCAGATTGAGTATTGTGTATTGAAACCTGTGAATTGATCATATTCCATTGAGGATTGGGGATTGACAACTGATTGTTGAGGACTGAGGGCTGAAGATTGAGGATTCAGGATTAAGGTTTGAGGACTGAGTATTGGGGATTGAGGTTTGAGGATTGAGGATTGAGGATTGAAGATTGAGGATTGGGTATTGCGGATTGAACATTGAGGATTGAGGATTGAGGATTGAGGACTGAGGATCGAGGATTGAGGATTGAGGATTGAGGGTTGAAGATTGAGGATTGGGGACTGAGGATTGAAGATTGAGGATTGAGGATTGAGGACTGAGGATTGAGGATTGAGGATTGAAGGTTCAGTATTGAGGATTGAAGATTGAGAATTGATGATTGAGGATTGAACATTGAGGACTGAGTGTTGAGGGTTGAGTGATGAGAATTGATGTTTGTGGATAGAGATTCGAAGATTGCAGATTGAGTATTGTGTATTGAAAACTGTGAATTGAGTATATTCTATTGAGGATTGAGGATTGACAACTGATTGTTGAGGACTGAGAGCTAAAGATTGAGGGTTCAGGATTGAGGATTCAGAATTGAGATTTGAGGATTCAGAATTGAGGTTTGAGGACTGAGGATTGAGGATTGAAGATTGAGTATTGAGGATTGAAGATTGAGTATTGAGGATTGAAGATTGAGTATTCAGGATTGGAGATTGGCGATTGAGGATTAAGGACCGAGGATTGAGGATTGAGGATTGAAGATTGAGTATTGATGATTGAAGATTGAGTATTGAGGATTGAAAATTGAGGATTGAGGATTGAGGATTGAGGATTGAAGATTGAGGATTGGGGACGGAGTGTTGAGTGTTGAGAGATGAGAATTGATGTTTGTGGATAGAGATTTGAAGATTGCAGATTGAGTATTGAGAATTGAAAACTGTGAATTGACCATATTCCATTGAGGATTGGGGATTGACAACTGATTGTTGCGGACTGAGGGCTGAAGATTGAGGATTCAGGATTGAGGATTCAGGATTAAGGTTTGAGGACTGAGGATTGAGGATTGAGGATTGAGGATTGAGGATTGAGGATTGAGGATTGAGGATTGAGGATTGAAGATTGAGGATTGGGTATTGAGGATTGAACATTGAGGATTGTGGATTGAGTATTGATGATTGAGGATTGAGGATTGAAGATTGAATATTGATGATTGAAGATTGAGGATCGAGGATTGAGGGTTGTGAATTGAGGACGAGGACTGAGGGTTGAGTATTGATGTTTGTGGTCTGAGGATTGAGGATTGAGGATTGAGAATTTGAGGACTGAGGATTGAGGATTGAAGATTGAGGATTGGGTGTTGAGGATTGAAGAATGTGGATTGAGGATTGAGGATTGAGTATTGAAGATTGAGGATTGGGTATTGCGGTTTGAACATTGAGGATTGAAGATTGTGGATTGAAGATTCAGTATTGAGGATTGAAGATTGAGGATTGAGGATTGAGGATTGAAGATTGAAGATGGAGTATTGAGGATTGAAGATTGAGGATTGAGGACTGAGAATTGAGGATTCAGGATTGAGGATTGAGGATTGAGGATTGAAGACTGAGGATTGGGTATTGAGGATTTAGCATTGCGGATTGAGGGTTGAGGATTGAGGATTGAGGATTGAGGATTGAAGATTGAATATTAATGATTGAAGATTGAGGATTGAGGATTGAGGGTTGTGGATTGAGGACGAGGACTGAGGGTTGAGTATTGGTGTTTGAAGTCTGAGGATTGAGGATTGAGCATTGAGAATTGAGGATTGAGGATTGATGATTGAAGATTGAGGATCGAGGATTGAGCATTGAAGATTGAGGATTTGGGACTGAGGATTGAAGATTGAGGATTGAGGATTGAAGATTGACGATTGAGGATTGAGAATTGAGGATTGAGGATTGAGGAATGAGCATTGAAGGTTGAGTATTGAGGATTGAAGGTTGAGGATTGTGGATTGAGTATTGAGGATTGAGGATTGAGGATTGAGGATTGAGGATTGAGGATTGAAGATTGAGGATTGGGGATTGAGTGTTGAGGGTTGAATTATGAGAATTGATGTTTATGGATAGAGATTCGAAGATCGCAGATTGAGTATTGAGTATTGAAAACTGTGAATTGATGATACTGCATTGAGGATTGAGGATTGACAACTGATTGTTGAGGACTGAGGGCTGAAGACTGAGGATTCAGGTTTGAGGATTCAGGATTGAGGTTTGAGGACTGAGGATTGAGGATTGAGGATTGGGGATTGAGGATTGAGGATTGGGGATTGAAGATTGAGGATTGGGTTTAGAGGATTGAACATTGAGGATTGTGGATTGAGTATTGATGATTGAGGATTGAGTATTGAAGATTGAATATTGATGATTGAAGATTGAGGATCGAGGATTGAGGGTTGTGAATTGAGGACGAGGACTGAGGGTTGAGTATTGATGTTTGAGGTCTGTGGATTGAGGATTGAGGATTGAGAATTGAGGACTGAGGATTGAGGATTGAAGATTGAGGATTTGGTGTTGAGGATTGAAGAATGTGGATTGAGGATTGAGGATTGAGTATTGAAGATTGAGGATTGGGTATTGCGGATTGAACATTGAGGATCGAAGATTGAGGATTGATGATTCAGTATTGAGGATTGAAGATTGAGGATTGAGGATTGAGGATTGAAGATTGAAGATTGAGTATTGAGGATTGAGGATTGAGGATTGAAAGTTGAGTATTGAGGTTTGAAGATTGAGGATTGAAGATTGAGGATTGAGGATTGAGGTTTGAAGATCGAAGATTGAGTATTGAGGATTGAGGATTGAGGACTGAGAATTGAGGATTGATGATTGAGGATTGAGGATTGAGGATTGAAGATTGAGGATTGAGGATTGAGGATTGAAGATTGAAGATTGAGTATTGAGGATTGAAGATTGAGGATTGAGGACTGAGAATTGAGGATTGAGGATTGAGGATTGAGGATTGAGGATTGAAGACTGAGGATTGGGTATTGAGGATTTAGCATTGGGGATTGAGGGTTGAGGATTGAGGATTGAGGATTGAGGATTGAAGATTGAATATTAATGATTGAAGATTGAGGATTGAGGATTGAGGGTTGTGGATTGAGGACGAGGACTGAGGGTTGAGTATTGGTGTTTGAAGTCTGAGGATTGAGGATTGAGGATTGAGAATTGAGGATTGAGGATTGATGATTGAAGATTGAGGATCGAGGATTGAGCATTGAAGATTGAGGATTTGGGACTGAGGATTGAAGATTGAGGATTGAGGATTGAAGATTGACGATTGAGGATTGAGAATTGAGGATTGAGGATTGAGGAATGAGCATTGAAGGTTGAGTATTGAGGATTGAAGGTTGAGGATTGTGGATTGAGTATTGAGGATTGAGGATTGAGGATTGAGGATTGAGGATTGAGGATTGAAGATTGTGGATTGGGGACTGAGTGTTGAGGGTTGAATTATGAGAATTGATGTTTGTGGATAGAGATTCGAAGATCGCAGATTGAGTATTGAGTATTGAAAACTGTGAATTGATGATATTCCGTTGAGGATTGAGGATTGACAACTGATTGTTGAGGACTGAGGGCTGAAGACTGAGGATTCAGGTTTGAGGATTCAGGATTGAGGTTTGAGGACTGAGGATTGAGGATTGAGGATTGGGGATTGAGGATTGAGGATTGGGGATTGAAGATTGAGGATTGGGTTTAGAGGATTGAACATTGAGGATTGTGGATTGAGTATTGATGATTGAGGATTGAGGATTGAAGATTGAATATTGATGATTGAAGATTGAGGATCGAGGATTGAGGGTTGTGAATTGAGGACGAGGACTGAGGGTTGAGTATTGATGTTTGAGGTCTGAGGATTGAGGATTGAGGATTGAGAATTGAGGACTGAGGATTGAGGATTGAAGATTGAGGATTGACGCTTGAGTATTGAGGATTGAGGATGGAGGATTGAAGAGAGAGGACAAAGTATTGAGGATTGAGTATTGAGAGTTGATGTTTGAGGATTGCGATTTGATTATTGAATATTGAGGATTGAGTATTGAATAATGAGAATTCAGGATATCCTATTGAGTATTGAGAAATGAGCATTGATGGTTGGGTATTGAGGATTGAGGATTGAACATTGAGGTCTGAGTGTTGAGGGTTGATTGATGAGAATTGATGTTAGTGGATAGTGGCTTGAAGATTGCAGATCGAGTATTGAGTGTTGAAAACTGTGAATTGAGGATATTCTACTGAGGATTGAGGATTGACAACTGATTGTTGAGGACTGAGGTCTGAAGATTGAGGATTCAGGATTGAGGATTCAGGTTTGATGTTTGAGGACTGAGGATTGAGGATTGAGGATTGAGGATTGAGGATTGAGGACTGAGGATTGTGGATTGAAGATTGAGGATTGGGTATTGCGCATTGAACATCGAGGATTGAAGATTGAGGATTGGGGATTCAGGATTGACGATTGAGTATTAAGCATTGAGGATTGAGAATTGAGGATTGAGGATTGAAGATTGAGCATTGAGTATTGAGGATTGCAGATTGAGGATTGAGGATTGCGGATTGAGGATTGGGGATTGAATATTAAGGATTGAGTATTGACAATTGATTGTTGAGGACTGACGGCTGAAGATTGAGGATTCAGGATTGAGGATTCCGGATTGAGGTTTGAGGACTGAGGATTGAGGGTTGGGGATTGAGGATTGAGGATTGAGCATTGAGGATTGACGCTTGAGTATTGAGGATTGAGGATGGAGTATTGAAGAGAGAGGACAAAGTATTGAGGATTGAGTATTGAGAGTTGATGTTTGAGGATTGCGATTTGATTATTGAATATTGAGGATTGAGTATTGAATAATGAGAATTCAGGATATCCTATTGAGTATTGAGAAATGAGCATTGATGGTTGGGTATTGAGGATTGAGGATTGAACATTGAGGTCTGAGTGTTGAGGGTTGATTGATGAGAATTGATGTTAGTGGATAGTGGCTTGAAGATTGCAGATCGAGTATTGAGTGTTGAAAACTGTGAATTGAGGATATTCTACTGAGGATTGAGGATTGACAACTGATTGTTGAGGACTGATGGCTGAGGATTGAGGATTGAGGATTGAGGATTGAGGATAGAAGGTTGAGGATTCGGTATTGAGGATTGAAGAATGAGTATTGAGGATTGAGGATTGAGGATTGAGGATTGAGGATTGAAGATTGAGTATTGAGGATTGAAGATTGACGATTGAGGATTGAGGATTGAGGATTGAGGATTGAGGATTGAGTATTGAGGATTGAAGATTGAGGATTGAGGACTGAGAATTGAGGATTGAGGATTGAGGATTGAGGATTGAGGATTGAAGACTGAGGATTGGGTATTGAGGATTTAGCATTGGGGATTGAGGGTTGAGGATTGAGGATTGAGGATTGAGGATTGAAGATTGAATATTAATGATTGAAGATTGAGGATTGAGGATTGAGGGTTGTGGATTGAGGACGAGGACTGAGGGTTGAGTATTGGTGTTTGAAGTCTGAGGATTGAGGATTGAGGATTGAGAATTGAGGATTGAGGATTGATGATTGAAGATTGAGGATCGAGGATTGAGCATTGAAGATTGAGGATTTGGGACTGAGGATTGAAGATTGAGGATTGAGGATTGAAGATTGACGATTGAGGATTGAGAATTGAGGATTGAGGATTGAGGAATGAGCATTGAAGGTTGAGTATTGAGGATTGAAGGTTGAGGATTGTGGATTGAGTATTGAGGATTGAGGATTGAGGATTGAGGATTCAGGATTAAGGTTTGAGGACTGAGTATTGGGGATTGAGGTTTGAGGATTGAGGATTGAGGATTGAAGATTGAGGATTGGGTATTGCGGATTGAACATTGAGGATTGAGGATTGAGGATTGAGGACTGAGGATCGAGGATTGAGGATTGAGGATTGAGGGTTGAAGATTGAGGATTGGGGACTGAGGATTGAAGATTGAGGATTGAGGATTGAGGACTGAGGATTGAGGATTGAGGATTGAAGGTTCAGTATTGAGGATTGAAGATTGAGAATTGATGATTGAGGATTGAACATTGAGGACTGAGTGTTGAGGGTTGAGTGATGAGAATTGATGTTTGTGGATAGAGATTCGAAGATTGCAGATTGAGTATTGTGTATTGAAAACTGTGAATTGAGTATATTCTATTGAGGATTGAGGATTGACAACTGATTGTTGAGGACTGAGAGCTAAAGATTGAGGGTTCAGGATTGAGGATTCAGAATTGAGATTTGAGGATTCAGAATTGAGGTTTGAGGACTGAGGATTGAGGATTGAAGATTGAGTATTGAGGATTGAAGATTGAGTATTGAGGATTGAAGATTGAGTATTCAGGATTGGAGATTGGCGATTGAGGATTAAGGACCGAGGATTGAGGATTGAGGATTGAAGATTGAGTATTGATGATTGAAGATTGAGTATTGAGGATTGAAAATTGAGGATTGAGGATTGAGGATTGAGGATTGAAGATTGAGGATTGGGGACGGAGTGTTGAGTGTTGAGAGATGAGAATTGATGTTTGTGGATAGAGATTTGAAGATTGCAGATTGAGTATTGAGAATTGAAAACTGTGAATTGACCATATTCCATTGAGGATTGGGGATTGACAACTGATTGTTGCGGACTGAGGGCTGAAGATTGAGGATTCAGGATTGAGGATTCAGGATTAAGGTTTGAGGACTGAGGATTGAGGATTGAGGATTGAGGATTGAGGATTGAGGATTGAGGATTGAGGATTGAGGATTGAAGATTGAGGATTGGGTATTGAGGATTGAACATTGAGGATTGTGGATTGAGTATTGATGATTGAGGATTGAGGATTGAAGATTGAATATTGATGATTGAAGATTGAGGATCGAGGATTGAGGGTTGTGAATTGAGGACGAGGACTGAGGGTTGAGTATTGATGTTTGTGGTCTGAGGATTGAGGATTGAGGATTGAGAATTTGAGGACTGAGGATTGAGGATTGAAGATTGAGGATTGGGTGTTGAGGATTGAAGAATGTGGATTGAGGATTGAGGATTGAGTATTGAAGATTGAGGATTGGGTATTGCGGTTTGAACATTGAGGATTGAAGATTGTGGATTGAAGATTCAGTATTGAGGATTGAAGATTGAGGATTGAGGATTGAGGATTGAAGATTGAAGATGGAGTATTGAGGATTGAAGATTGAGGATTGAGGACTGAGAATTGAGGATTCAGGATTGAGGATTGAGGATTGAGGATTGAAGACTGAGGATTGGGTATTGAGGATTTAGCATTGCGGATTGAGGGTTGAGGATTGAGGATTGAGGATTGAGGATTGAAGATTGAATATTAATGATTGAAGATTGAGGATTGAGGATTGAGGGTTGTGGATTGAGGACGAGGACTGAGGGTTGAGTATTGGTGTTTGAAGTCTGAGGATTGAGGATTGAGCATTGAGAATTGAGGATTGAGGATTGATGATTGAAGATTGAGGATCGAGGATTGAGCATTGAAGATTGAGGATTTGGGACTGAGGATTGAAGATTGAGGATTGAGGATTGAAGATTGACGATTGAGGATTGAGAATTGAGGATTGAGGATTGAGGAATGAGCATTGAAGGTTGAGTATTGAGGATTGAAGGTTGAGGATTGTGGATTGAGTATTGAGGATTGAGGATTGAGGATTGAGGATTGAGGATTGAGGATTGAAGATTGAGGATTGGGGATTGAGTGTTGAGGGTTGAATTATGAGAATTGATGTTTATGGATAGAGATTCGAAGATCGCAGATTGAGTATTGAGTATTGAAAACTGTGAATTGATGATACTGCATTGAGGATTGAGGATTGACAACTGATTGTTGAGGACTGAGGGCTGAAGACTGAGGATTCAGGTTTGAGGATTCAGGATTGAGGTTTGAGGACTGAGGATTGAGGATTGAGGATTGGGGATTGAGGATTGAGGATTGGGGATTGAAGATTGAGGATTGGGTTTAGAGGATTGAACATTGAGGATTGTGGATTGAGTATTGATGATTGAGGATTGAGTATTGAAGATTGAATATTGATGATTGAAGATTGAGGATCGAGGATTGAGGGTTGTGAATTGAGGACGAGGACTGAGGGTTGAGTATTGATGTTTGAGGTCTGTGGATTGAGGATTGAGGATTGAGAATTGAGGACTGAGGATTGAGGATTGAAGATTGAGGATTTGGTGTTGAGGATTGAAGAATGTGGATTGAGGATTGAGGATTGAGTATTGAAGATTGAGGATTGGGTATTGCGGATTGAACATTGAGGATTGAAGATTGAGGATTGATGATTCAGTATTGAGGATTGAAGATTGAGGATTGAGGATTGAGGATTGAAGATTGAAGATTGAGTATTGAGGATTGAGGATTGAGGATTGAAAGTTGAGTATTGAGGTTTGAAGATTGAGGATTGAAGATTGAGGATTGAGGATTGAGGTTTGAAGATCGAAGATTGAGTATTGAGGATTGAGGATTGAGGACTGAGAATTGAGGATTGATGATTGAGGATTGAGGATTGAGGATTGAAGATTGAGGATTGAGGATTGAGGATTGAAGATTGAAGATTGAGTATTGAGGATTGAAGATTGAGGATTGAGGACTGAGAATTGAGGATTGAGGATTGAGGATTGAGGATTGAGGATTGAAGACTGAGGATTGGGTATTGAGGATTTAGCATTGGGGATTGAGGGTTGAGGATTGAGGATTGAGGATTGAGGATTGAAGATTGAATATTAATGATTGAAGATTGAGGATTGAGGATTGAGGGTTGTGGATTGAGGACGAGGACTGAGGGTTGAGTATTGGTGTTTGAAGTCTGAGGATTGAGGATTGAGGATTGAGAATTGAGGATTGAGGATTGATGATTGAAGATTGAGGATCGAGGATTGAGCATTGAAGATTGAGGATTTGGGACTGAGGATTGAAGATTGAGGATTGAGGATTGAAGATTGACGATTGAGGATTGAGAATTGAGGATTGAGGATTGAGGAATGAGCATTGAAGGTTGAGTATTGAGGATTGAAGGTTGAGGATTGTGGATTGAGTATTGAGGATTGAGGATTGAGGATTGAGGATTGAGGATTGAGGATTGAAGATTGTGGATTGGGGACTGAGTGTTGAGGGTTGAATTATGAGAATTGATGTTTGTGGATAGAGATTCGAAGATCGCAGATTGAGTATTGAGTATTGAAAACTGTGAATTGATGATATTCCGTTGAGGATTGAGGATTGACAACTGATTGTTGAGGACTGAGGGCTGAAGACTGAGGATTCAGGTTTGAGGATTCAGGATTGAGGTTTGAGGACTGAGGATTGAGGATTGAGGATTGGGGATTGAGGATTGAGGATTGGGGATTGAAGATTGAGGATTGGGTTTAGAGGATTGAACATTGAGGATTGTGGATTGAGTATTGATGATTGAGGATTGAGGATTGAAGATTGAATATTGATGATTGAAGATTGAGGATCGAGGATTGAGGGTTGTGAATTGAGGACGAGGACTGAGGGTTGAGTATTGATGTTTGAGGTCTGAGGATTGAGGATTGAGGATTGAGAATTGAGGACTGAGGATTGAGGATTGAAGATTGAGGATTGACGCTTGAGTATTGAGGATTGAGGATGGAGGATTGAAGAGAGAGGACAAAGTATTGAGGATTGAGTATTGAGAGTTGATGTTTGAGGATTGCGATTTGATTATTGAATATTGAGGATTGAGTATTGAATAATGAGAATTCAGGATATCCTATTGAGTATTGAGAAATGAGCATTGATGGTTGGGTATTGAGGATTGAGGATTGAACATTGAGGTCTGAGTGTTGAGGGTTGATTGATGAGAATTGATGTTAGTGGATAGTGGCTTGAAGATTGCAGATCGAGTATTGAGTGTTGAAAACTGTGAATTGAGGATATTCTACTGAGGATTGAGGATTGACAACTGATTGTTGAGGACTGAGGTCTGAAGATTGAGGATTCAGGATTGAGGATTCAGGTTTGATGTTTGAGGACTGAGGATTGAGGATTGAGGATTGAGGATTGAGGATTGAGGACTGAGGATTGTGGATTGAAGATTGAGGATTGGGTATTGCGCATTGAACATCGAGGATTGAAGATTGAGGATTGGGGATTCAGGATTGACGATTGAGTATTAAGCATTGAGGATTGAGAATTGAGGATTGAGGATTGAAGATTGAGCATTGAGTATTGAGGATTGCAGATTGAGGATTGAGGATTGCGGATTGAGGATTGGGGATTGAATATTAAGGATTGAGTATTGACAATTGATTGTTGAGGACTGACGGCTGAAGATTGAGGATTCAGGATTGAGGATTCCGGATTGAGGTTTGAGGACTGAGGATTGAGGGTTGGGGATTGAGGATTGAGGATTGAGCATTGAGGATTGACGCTTGAGTATTGAGGATTGAGGATGGAGGATTGAAGAGAGAGGACAAAGTATTGAGGATTGAGTATTGAGAGTTGATGTTTGAGGATTGCGATTTGATTATTGAATATTGAGGATTGAGTATTGAATAATGAGAATTCAGGATATCCTATTGAGTATTGAGAAATGAGCATTGATGGTTGGGTATTGAGGATTGAGGATTGAACATTGAGGTCTGAGTGTTGAGGGTTGATTGATGAGAATTGATGTTAGTGGATAGTGGCTTGAAGATTGCAGATCGAGTATTGAGTGTTGAAAACTGTGAATTGAGGATATTCTACTGAGGATTGAGGATTGACAACTGATTGTTGAGGACTGATGGCTGAGGATTGAGGATTGAGGATTGAGGATTGAGGATAGAAGGTTGAGGATTCGGTATTGAGGATTGAAGAATGAGTATTGAGGATTGAGGATTGAGGATTGAGGATTGAGGATTGAAGATTGAGTATTGAGGATTGAAGATTGACGATTGAGGATTGAGGATTGAGGATTGAGGATTGAGGATTGATTATTGAAGATTGAGTATTGAGGATTGAAGATTGAGGATTGAGGATTGAGGATTGAGGATTGAGGATTGACGATTGAGGATGAGGGCTGAGGGTTGAGGATTGAAGTTTGAGGACTGAGGACTGAGGATTGAGGATTGAGAATTGAGGATTGAGGATTGAGTATTGTAGATTGCGGATTGGGTATTGAGGATTGAAGAATGTGGATTGAGGATTGAGGATTGAGGATTGAGGATTGAAATTGAGGGTTGAGGATTGAGGATTGAGGATTGAATATTGAGTATTGAGGATTGAAGATTGTGGATTGAGGATTGAGGGTTGAGAATTGAGAATTGAGTGTGAGGACTGAGGGTTGAGGATTGAGGTTTGAGGCACGAGGACTGAGGATTGAGGATTGAGGACTGAGGATTGACGATTCAGTATTGAAGATTGAGGATTGATTACTGAGGATTGAGGATTGAGGATTGAGGTTTGAGTACTGAGGATTGAAGATTGAGGATTGAGGATTGAGGATTGAAGATTGACGATTGAGGATTGAGAATTGAGGATTGAGGATTGAGGAATGAGCATTGAAGGTTGAGTATTGAGGATTGAAGGTTGAGGATTGTGGATTGAGTATTGAGGATTGAGGATTGAGGATTGAGGATTGAGGATTGAGGATTGAAGATTGTGGATTGGGGACTGAGTGTTGAGGGTTGAATTATGAGAATTGATGTTTGTGGATAGAGATTCGAAGATCGCAGATTGAGTATTGAGTATTGAAAACTGTGAATTGATGATATTCCGTTGAGGATTGAGGATTGACAACTGATTGTTGAGGACTGAGGGCTGAAGACTGAGGATTCAGGTTTGAGGATTCAGGATTGAGGTTTGAGGACTGAGGATTGAGGATTGAGGATTGGGGATTGAGGATTGAGGATTGGGGATTGAAGATTGAGGATTGGGTTTAGAGGATTGAACATTGAGGATTGTGGATTGAGTATTGATGATTGAGGATTGAGGATTGAAGATTGAATATTGATGATTGAAGATTGAGGATCGAGGATTGAGGGTTGTGAATTGAGGACGAGGACTGAGGGTTGAGTATTGATGTTTGAGGTCTGAGGATTGAGGATTGAGGATTGAGAATTGAGGACTGAGGATTGAGGATTGAAGATTGAGGATTGACGCTTGAGTATTGAGGATTGAGGATGGAGGATTGAAGAGAGAGGACAAAGTATTGAGGATTGAGTATTGAGAGTTGATGTTTGAGGATTGCGATTTGATTATTGAATATTGAGGATTGAGTATTGAATAATGAGAATTCAGGATATCCTATTGAGTATTGAGAAATGAGCATTGATGGTTGGGTATTGAGGATTGAGGATTGAACATTGAGGTCTGAGTGTTGAGGGTTGATTGATGAGAATTGATGTTAGTGGATAGTGGCTTGAAGATTGCAGATCGAGTATTGAGTGTTGAAAACTGTGAATTGAGGATATTCTACTGAGGATTGAGGATTGACAACTGATTGTTGAGGACTGAGGTCTGAAGATTGAGGATTCAGGATTGAGGATTCAGGTTTGATGTTTGAGGACTGAGGATTGAGGATTGAGGATTGAGGATTGAGGATTGAGGACTGAGGATTGTGGATTGAAGATTGAGGATTGGGTATTGCGCATTGAACATCGAGGATTGAAGATTGAGGATTGGGGATTCAGGATTGACGATTGAGTATTAAGCATTGAGGATTGAGAATTGAGGATTGAGGATTGAAGATTGAGCATTGAGTATTGAGGATTGAAGATTGAGGATTGAGGATTGCGGATTGAGGATTGGGGATTGAATATTAAGGATTGAGTATTGACAATTGATTGTTGAGGACTGACGGCTGAAGATTGAGGATTCAGGATTGAGGATTCCGGATTGAGGTTTGAGGACTGAGGATTGAGGGTTGGGGATTGAGGATTGAGGATTGAGCATTGAGGATTGACGCTTGAGTATTGAGGATTGAGGATGGAGGATTGAAGAGAGAGGACAAAGTATTGAGGATTGAGTATTGAGAGTTGATGTTTGAGGATTGCGATTTGATTATTGAATATTGAGGATTGAGTATTGAATAATGAGAATTCAGGATATCCTATTGAGTATTGAGAAATGAGCATTGATGGTTGGGTATTGAGGATTGAGGATTGAACATTGAGGTCTGAGTGTTGAGGGTTGATTGATGAGAATTGATGTTAGTGGATAGTGGCTTGAAGATTGCAGATCGAGTATTGAGTGTTGAAAACTGTGAATTGAGGATATTCTACTGAGGATTGAGGATTGACAACTGATTGTTGAGGACTGATGGCTGAGGATTGAGGATTGAGGATTGAGGATTGAGGATAGAAGGTTGAGGATTCGGTATTGAGGATTGAAGAATGAGTATTGAGGATTGAGGATTGAGGATTGAGGATTGAGGATTGAAGATTGAGTATTGAGGATTGAAGATTGACGATTGAGGATTGAGGATTGAGGATTGAGGATTGAGGATTGATTATTGAAGATTGAGTATTGAGGATTGAAGATTGAGGATTGAGGATTGAGGATTGAGGATTGAGGATTGACGATTGAGAATGAGGGCTGAGGGTTGAGGATTGAAGTTTGAGGACTGAGGACTGAGGATTGAGGATTGAGAATTGAGGATTGAGGATTGAGTATTGTAGATTGCGGATTGGGTATTGAGGATTGAAGAATGTGGATTGAGGATTGAGGATTGAGGATTGAGGATTGAAATTGAGGGTTGAGGATTGAGGATTGAGGATTGAATATTGAGTATTGAGGATTGAAGATTGTGGATTGAGGATTGAGGGTTGAGAATTGAGAATTGAGTGTGAGGACTGAGGGTTGAGGATTGAGGTTTGAGGCACGAGGACTGAGGATTGAGGATTGAGGACTGAGGATTGACGATTCAGTATTGAAGATTGAGGATTGATTACTGAGGATTGAGGATTGAGGATTGAGGTTTGAGTACTGAGGATTGAAGATTGAGGATTGAGGATTGAGGATTGATGATTGAGGATGAGGGCTGAGGTTTGAGGATTGAGGATTGAGGACTGAGCACTAAGGATTGAGGGTTGAGAATTGAGGATTGAGGATTGAGGATTGCAGATTGAGGATTGGGTATTGAGGATTGAAGAATGAGGATTGAGGATTGAGGATTGAGGATTGAGGATTGAGGATTGAGGATTGAGTATTGAGGATTGAAGATTGAGTGTTCAGTATTGGAGAATGACGATTGAGGATTGAGGACCGAGGATTGAGGATTCAGGATTGGAGATTGAGTATTGAGGATTGAAGATTGAGGATTGAGGATTGAGGATTGAGGATTGAGGATTGAAGGTTGAGGATTGGGCACTGAGTGTTGAGGGTTAAGTGATGAGAATTGATGTTTGTGGGTAGAGGTTTGAAGATTGCCGGTTGTGTATTGGGCATTGAAACCTGTGAATTTAGGATATTCTATTGAGGATTGAGGACTGACTACTGATTATGGAGGACTGAGGGCTGAAGATTGAGGATTCAGGGTTGAGGATTCAGGATTGAGGTTTGAGGTCTGAGGATTGAGGATTGAGGATTGAGGATTGGGGATTGAAGATTGAGGATTGGGGACTGAGCGTTGAGGGCTGAGTGATGAGAATTGATGTTTGTGGATAGAGATTTGAAGATTGCAGGTTGAGTATTGAGTATTGTAACCTGTGAATTGAGGATATTCTATTGAGGATTGAGGATTGACAAATGATTGTTGAGGACTGAGGGCTGAGGATTGAGGATGCAGGATTGAGGATTCAGAATTGAGATTTGAGGATTCAGAATTGAGGATAGAGGACTGAGGATTGAGGATTGAAGATTGAGTATTGAGGATTGAAGATTGAGTATTGAGGATTGGAGATTGGCGATTGAGGATTAAGGACCGAAGATTGAGGATTGAGGATTGAAGATTGAGGATTGGGTGTTGAGTATTGAAGAATGAGGATTGAGGGTTGAGGATTGAGGGTTGAGGGTTGAAGATTGAGTATTGAGGATTGAAGATTGAGGATTGAGGATTGAGGATTGATGATTGAGGATTGAGGATTGAAGATTGAGGATTGGGTATTGCGGATTGAACATTGAGGATTGAGGATTGAGGATTGAGGACTGAAGATTGAATATTGATGATTGAAGATTGAGGATTGAGGATTGATGGTTGTGGATTGAGGACGAGGACTGAGGGTTGAGTATTGCTGTTTGAAGTCTGAGGACTGAGGATTGAGGATTGCGAATTGAGGATTGAGGATTGAGGATTGAAGATTGAGGATTGGGTATTGAGGATTGAAGAATGAGTATTGAGGATTGAGGATTGAGGATTGAGGATTGAAGACTGAGTGTTGAAGGTTGAGTGATGAGAATTGATGTTTGTGGATAGAGATTTGAAGATTGCAGATTGAGTTTTGAGTATTCAATACTGTGAATTGATGATACTCTATTGAGGATTGAGGATTGACAAATGATTGTTGAGGACTGAGGGCTGAGGATTGAGGATGCAGGGCTGAGGATTCAGAATTGAGATTTGAGGATTCAGAATTGAGGACTGAGGACTGAGGATTGAGGATTGAAGATTGAGTATTCAGGATTGGAGATTGGCGATTGAGGATTAAGGACCGAAGATTGAGGATTGAGGATTGAAGATTGAGTATTGATGATTGAAGATTGAGTATTGAGGATTGAAAATTGAGGATTGAGGATTGAGGATTGAGGATTGATGATGAGGGCTGAGGCTTGAGGATTGAGGTTTGAGGTCTGAGGACTGAGGATTGAGGGTCGAGAATTGAGGATTGAGGATCAAGGATTGAAGATTGAGGATTGGGAATTGAGGACTGAAGAATGAGGATTCAGGATTGAGGATTGAGGATTGAGGTTTGAGGATTGAAGATTGAGTATTCAGGGTTGGAGATTGAGGATTGAGGATTGAGTACCGAGGATTGAGGATTGAGGATTGAAGATTGAGTATTGAGGATTGAAGATTGATAATTGAGGATTGAGGATTGAGGATTGAGGATTGAAGATTGAGGATTGGGGACTGAGTGTTGAGGGTTGAGTGATGAGAATTGATGTTTGTGGATAGAGATTTGAAGATTGCAGGTTGAGTATTGAGTATTGAAACCTGTGAATTGAGGATATTCTATTGAGGATTGAGGATTGACGACTGATTGTTGACCACTGAGGGCTGAAGATTGAGGATTCAGGATTGAGGATTCAGGATTGAGGGTTGAGGACTGAGGATTGAGGATTGAGGATTGAGGATTGAGGATTGAGGATTGAGAATTGAAGATTGAGGATTGAGGATTGAGAGTTGTCGATTGAGGATGAAGGCTGAGGATTGAGTATTGATGTTTGACGTCAGATGATTGAGGATTGAGGATTGAGAATTGAGGATTGAGGATTGAGGATTGAGGGTTGAAGATAGAGGGTTGAAGATTGAGGATTGGGTATTGAGGATTGAACAATGAGGATTGAGGATTGAGGATTAAGGATTGAGGATTGAAGATTGAGTATTGAGGATTGAAGATTGACGATTGAGGATTGAGGATTGAGGTTTGAGGATTGAGGATTGAGGATTGAGGATTGAAGATTGAGTATTGAGGATTGAAGATTGAGGATTGAGGATTGAGGATTGAGGATTTGGGACTGAGGATTGAAGACTGAGGATTGAAGATTGAGGATTGAGGATTGAGGGTTGAGTATTAAGGATTGAGGATTGAAGATTGAGGATTGAGTATTGAGGACTGAGGATTGAGGGTTGAGGTTTGAGGACGAGGACTCACGGTTGAGGATTGAGGATTGAGGATTGAGGATTGAAGATTGAGGATTGAGGATTGAGGATGAGGGCTGAGGGTTGAGGACTGAGGATTGAGGATTGAGAATGACGGCAGAGGGTTGAGGATTGAGGTTTGAGTATAGAACCCTGAGAATTCAGGATATTCTATTGAGTATTGAAAATTGAGGATTGATGGTTGAGTATTGAGGATTGAGGATTGAGGGTTGAGGATTGAGTATTGAAGTTTGAGGATTGATGATTGAGGATTGATGATTGAGGATTGAGAATTGAAGGTTGAATATTAATGATTGATGATTGAGGATTGAGGATTGAGGGTTGTGTATTGAGGACGAGGACTGAGGGTTGAGTATTGGCTTTTGAAGTCTGAGGATTGTGGATTGAGGATTCAGGATTGAGGATTGAAGATTGAGGATTCGGTATTGAGGATTGAAGAATGAGGATTGAGGAGTGAGGACAGAGGATTGAGGATTGGAGTTTGAGTATTGAGGATTGAAGGTTGAGGATTGAGGATTGAGGATTGAGGATTGAGGATTGAGGATTGATTATTGAAGATTGAGTATTGAGGATTGAAGATTGAGGATTGAGGATTGAGGATTGAGGATTGAGCATTGACGATTGAGGATGGGGGCTGAGGGTTGAGGATTGAAGTTTGAGGACTGAGGACTGAGGATTGAGGATTGAGAATTGAGGATTGAGGATTGAGTATTGTAGATTGAGGATTGGGTATTGAGGATTGAAGAATGTGGATTGAGGATTGAGGATTGAGGATTGAGGATTGAAATTGAGGGTTGAGGATTGAGGATTGAGGATTGAATATTGAGTATTGAGGATTGAAGATTGAGGATTGAGGATTGAGGGTTGAGAATTGAGAATTGAGTGTGAGGACTGAGGGTTGAGGATTGAGGTTTGAGGTACGAGGACTGAGGATTGAGGATTGAGGACTGAGGATTGACGATTCAGTATTGAAGATTGAGGATTGAGTACTGAGGATTGAGGATTGAGGATTGAGGTTTGTGTACTGAGGATGGAGGATTGAAGATTGAGTATTGAGGATTGAAGATTGAGGATTGAGGATTGAGGATTGATGATTGAGGATGAGGGCTGAGGTTTGAGGATTGAGGATTGAGAACTGAGGACTAAGGATTGAGGGTTGAGAATTGAGGATTGAGGATTGAGGATTGCAGATTGAGGATTGGGTATTGAGGATTGAAGAATGAGGATTGAGGATTGAGGATTGAGGATTGAGGATTGAGGATTGAGTATTCAGGATTGAAGATTGAGTGTTCAGTATTGGAGAATGACGATTGAGGATTGAGGACCGAGGATTGAGGATTCAGGATTGGAGATTGAGTATTGAGGATTGAAGATTGAGGATTGAGGATTGAGGATTGAGGATTGAGGATTGAAGGTTGAGGATTGGGCACTGAGTGTTGAGGGTTAAGTGATGAGAATTGATGTTTGTGGGTAGAGGTTTGAAGATTGCCGGTTGAGTATTGAGTATTGTAACCTGTGAATTGAGGATATTCTATTGAGGATTGAGGATTGATTACTGATCGTTGAGGACTGAGGGCTGAAGATTGAGGACGCAGGATTGATGATTCAGAATTGAGGTTTGAGGACTGAGGATTGAGGATTGAAGATTGAGGATTGAGGATTGGGTATTGCGCATTGAACATTGAGCATTGAAGATTGATGATTGGGGATTGAGGATAGACGATTGAGTATTAAGCATTGAGGATTGAGAATTGAGGATTGAGGATTGAAGACTGAGTATTGAGGATTGAAGATTGAGGATTGAGGATTGAGGATTGAAGATTGAGGATTGGGGATTGAGGATTGACGATTGAGTATTGAGCATTGAGGATTGAGAATTGAGGATTGAGGATTGAGGATTGAGGATTGAGGATTGAGGATTGAAGATTGAATATTGATGATTGATGATTGAGGATCGAGGATTGAGGGTTGTGGATTGAGGACGAGGACTGAGGGTTGAGTATTGATGTTTGAGGTCTGAGGATTGAGGATTGAGGATTGAGAATTGAGGACTGAGGATTGAGGATTGAAGATTGAGGATTGGCTGTTGAGGATTGAGGAATGTGGATTGAGGATTGATTATTGAGGATTGAGGATTGAAGATTGAGTATTGAGAATTGAAGATTAAGGATTGAGGATTGAGGATTGAGGATTGAGGATTGAGGGTTGAGGGTTGAAAATTGAGGATTGGCTATTGCGGATTGAACATAGAGGATTGAAGATTGAGGATTGGGTGTTGAGGATTGAAGAATGAGGATTGAGGATTGAGGATTGAGGATTGAAGATTGAAGATTGAAGATTGAGGATTCGGTATTGAGGATTGAAGAATGAGGATTGAGGAGTGAGGACTGAGGATTAAGGATTGCAGTTTGAGTATTGAGGATTGAAGATTGAGGATTGAGGATTGAGGATTGAGGATTGAGGATTGAGGATTGGGGATTGAAGATTGAGTATTGAGGATTGAAGATTGAGGTTTGAGGGTTCAGGATTGAGGATTGAGGATTGAAGATTGAGGATAGGGGATTGAGGATTGACGAATGAGTATTGAGCATTGAGGATGGAGAATTGAGGATTGAGGATTGAAGATTGAGTATTGAGGATTGAAGATTGAGGATTGAGGATTGAGGATTGAAGGTTCAATATTAATGATTGATGATTGCGGATTGAGGATTGAGGGTTGTGTATTGAGGACGAGGACTGAGGGTTGAGTATTGGCTTTTGAAGTCTGAGGATTGTGGATTGAGGATTGAGGATTGAGGATTGAAGATTGAGGATTCGGTATTGAGGATTGAAGAATGAGGATTGAGGAGTGAGGACTGAGGATTGAGGATTGGAGTTTGAGTATTGAGGATTGAAGGTTGAGGACTGAGGATTGAGGATTGAGGATTGAGGATTGAGGATTGATTATTGAAGATTGAGTATTGAGGATTGAAGATTGAGGATTGAGGATTGAGGATTGAGGATTGAGGATTGACGATTGAGGATGAGGGCTGAGGGTTGAGGATTGAAGTTTGAGGACTGAGGACTGAGGATTGAGGATTGAGAATTGAGGATTGAGGATTGAGTATTGTAGATTGCGGATTGGGTATTGAGGATTGAAGAATGTGGATTGAGGATTGAGGATTGAGGATTGAGGATTGAAATTGAGGGTTGAGGATTGAGGATTGAGGATTGAATATTGAGTATTGAGGATTGAAGATTGAGGATTGAGGATTGAGGGTTGAGAATTGAGAATTGAGTGTGAGGACTGAGGGTTGAGGATTGAGGTTTGAGGCACGAGGACTGAGGATTGAGGATTGAGGACTGAGGATTGATGATTCAGTATTGAAGATTGAGGATTGATTACTGAGGATTGAGGATTGAGGATTGAGGTTTGAGTACTGAGGATTGAAGATTGAGGATTGAGGATTGAGGATTGATGATTGAGGATGAGGGCTGAGGTTTGAGGATTGAGGATTGAGGACTGAGGACTAAGGATTGAGGGTTGAGAATTGAGGATTGAGGATTGAGGATTGCAGATTGAGGATTGGGTATTGAGGATTGAAGAATGAGGATTGAGGATTGAGGATTGAGGATTGAGGATTGAGGATTGAGTATTGAGGATTGAAGATTGAGTGTTCAGTATTGGAGAATGACGATTGAGGATTGAGGACCGAGGATTGAGCATTCAGGATTGGAGATTGAGTATTGAGGATTGAAGATTGAGGATTGAGGATTGAGGATTGAGGATTGACGATTGAAGGTTGAGGATTGGGCACTGAGTGTTGAGGGTTAAGTGATGAGAATTGATGTTTGTGGGTAGATGTTTGAAGATTGCCGGTTGTGTATTGGGCATTGAAACCTGTGAATTTAGGATATTCTATTGAGGATTGAGGACTGACTACTGATTATGGAGGACTGAGGGCTGAAGATTGAGGATTCAGGGTTGAGGATTCAGGATTGAGGTTTGAGGTCTGAGGATTGAGGATTGAGGATTGAGGATTGGGGATTGAAGATTGAGGATTGGGGACTGAGCGTTGAGGGCTGAGTGATGAGAATTGATGTTTGTGGATAGAGATTTGAAGATTGCAGGTTGAGTATTGAGTATTGTAACCTGTGAATTGAGGATATTCTATTGAGGATTGAGGATTGACAAATGATTGTTGAGGACTGAGGGCTGAGGATTGAGGATGCAGGATTGAGGATTCAGAATTGAGATTTGAGGATTCAGAATTGAGGATAGAGGACTGAGGATTGAGGATTGAAGATTGAGTATTGAGGATTGAAGATTGAGTATTCAGGATTGGAGATTGGCGATTGAGGATTAAGGACCGAAGATTGAGGATTGAGGATTGAAGATTGAGGATTGGGTGTTGAGTATTGAAGAATGAGGATTGAGGATTGAGGATTGAGGATGAGGGCTGAGGGTTGAGGATTGAGATTTAAGGACTGAGGACTGAGGATTGAGGATTGAGAATTGAGGATTGAGGATTGAGGATTGAAGATTGAGGATTTGGTATTAAGGATTGAAGAAAGAGGATTGAGGATTGAGGATTGAGAATTCAGAATTGATGTTTGAGGACTGAGGATTGAGGATTGAAGATTGATTATTGAGGATTGAGGATTGAGAATTGAGGATTGAAGATTGAGGATTGAGGATTGAGGATTGAGGATTGAGGATTGAAGATTGGGGATTGAGGATTGAGGGTTGTGGATTGAGGACGAGGGCTGAGGGTTGAGTATTAAGGATTGAGGATTGAGGATTGAAGTTTGAGTATTGAAGATTGAAGATTGAGGATTGAGGATTGAGGATTGAGGATAGAGGATTGAAGATTGAGGATTGCGGACTGAGTGTTGAGGGTTGAGTAATGAGAATTGATGTTTGTGGATGGAGATTTGAAAATTGAAGATTGAGGGTTGAGTATTGAAAGCTGAGAATTCAGGATATTCTATTGAGTATTGAGAATTTTGGATTGATGGTTGAGTATTGAGGATTGATGGTTGAGGGTTGTGTGTTGAATACTGAGGATTGGCGGATTGAGTATTGAAGATTGAGGACTGAGGGCTGAGGATTGAGTATTGAGGATTGAGGATTCAGTATTGAGGGTTGAGGATTTAAGAGTATTGATGAGTGAAGATTGCGGATTTATTATTGAGGGTTGAGGTTTGAGGACGAGGACTGAGGGTTGTGGATTGAGGTTTGAGGACAGAAGATTGAGGATTGAGGATTGAGAATTGATAATTGAAGATTGAGGATTGAAAATTTAGGATTGGGTATTGAGGATTGAGGATTGGGGATTGAGGATATAGTATTGGAGATTGATTATTTAGGATTGAAGATAGAGGGTTGAGGATTGAGGATTGAGGATTGAGAATTGAGAATTGAGGATGATGACTGAGGTTTGAGGATTGAGGTTTGAGGAATGAGGATTGAGGATTGAAGATTGGGGATTGGTAATTGAGGATTGAAGAATGAGGATTCAGGATTGAGGATTGATGATTGGGGATTGAAGATTGAGTATTGCGGATTGAACATAGAGGATTGAAGATTGAGGATTGGGTGTTGAGGATTGAAGAATGAGGATTGAGGATTGAGGATTGAGGATTGAAGATTGAAGATTGAAGATTGAGGATTCGGTATTGAGGATTGAAGAATGAGGATTGAGGAGTGAGGACTGAGGATTAAGGATTGCAGTTTGAGTATTGAGGATTGAAGATTGAGGATTGAGGATTGAGGATTGAGGATTGAGGATTGAGGATTGGGGATTGAAGATTGAGTATTGAGGATTGAAGATTGAGGTTTGAGGGTTCAGGATTGAGGATTGAGGATTGAAGATTGAGGATAGGGGATTGAGGATTGACGAATGAGTATTGAGCATTGAGGATGGAGAATTGAGGATTGAGGATTGAAGATTGAGTATTGAGGATTGAAGATTGAGGATTGAGGATTGAGGATTGAAGGTTCAATATTAATGATTGATGATTGCGGATTGAGGATTGAGGGTTGTGTATTGAGGACGAGGACTGAGGGTTGAGTATTGGCTTTTGAAGTCTGAGGATTGTGGATTGAGGATTGAGGATTGAGGATTGAAGATTGAGGATTCGGTATTGAGGATTGAAGAATGAGGATTGAGGAGTGAGGACTGAGGATTGAGGATTGGAGTTTGAGTATTGAGGATTGAAGGTTGAGGACTGAGGATTGAGGATTGAGGATTGAGGATTGAGGATTGATTATTGAAGATTGAGTATTGAGGATTGAAGATTGAGGATTGAGGATTGAGGATTGAGGATTGAGGATTGACGATTGAGGATGAGGGCTGAGGGTTGAGGATTGAAGTTTGAGGACTGAGGACTGAGGATTGAGGATTGAGAATTGAGGATTGAGGATTGAGTATTGTAGATTGCGGATTGGGTATTGAGGATTGAAGAATGTGGATTGAGGATTGAGGATTGAGGATTGAGGATTGAAATTGAGGGTTGAGGATTGAGGATTGAGGATTGAATATTGAGTATTGAGGATTGAAGATTGAGGATTGAGGATTGAGGGTTGAGAATTGAGAATTGAGTGTGAGGACTGAGGGTTGAGGATTGAGGTTTGAGGCACGAGGACTGAGGATTGAGGATTGAGGACTGAGGATTGATGATTCAGTATTGAAGATTGAGGATTGATTACTGAGGATTGAGGATTGAGGATTGAGGTTTGAGTACTGAGGATTGAAGATTGAGGATTGAGGATTGAGGATTGATGATTGAGGATGAGGGCTGAGGTTTGAGGATTGAGGATTGAGGACTGAGGACTAAGGATTGAGGGTTGAGAATTGAGGATTGAGGATTGAGGATTGCAGATTGAGGATTGGGTATTGAGGATTGAAGAATGAGGATTGAGGATTGAGGATTGAGGATTGAGGATTGAGGATTGAGTATTGAGGATTGAAGATTGAGTGTTCAGTATTGGAGAATGACGATTGAGGATTGAGGACCGAGGATTGAGCATTCAGGATTGGAGATTGAGTATTGAGGATTGAAGATTGAGGATTGAGGATTGAGGATTGAGGATTGACGATTGAAGGTTGAGGATTGGGCACTGAGTGTTGAGGGTTAAGTGATGAGAATTGATGTTTGTGGGTAGATGTTTGAAGATTGCCGGTTGTGTATTGGGCATTGAAACCTGTGAATTTAGGATATTCTATTGAGGATTGAGGACTGACTACTGATTATGGAGGACTGAGGGCTGAAGATTGAGGATTCAGGGTTGAGGATTCAGGATTGAGGTTTGAGGTCTGAGGATTGAGGATTGAGGATTGAGGATTGGGGATTGAAGATTGAGGATTGGGGACTGAGCGTTGAGGGCTGAGTGATGAGAATTGATGTTTGTGGATAGAGATTTGAAGATTGCAGGTTGAGTATTGAGTATTGTAACCTGTGAATTGAGGATATTCTATTGAGGATTGAGGATTGACAAATGATTGTTGAGGACTGAGGGCTGAGGATTGAGGATGCAGGATTGAGGATTCAGAATTGAGATTTGAGGATTCAGAATTGAGGATAGAGGACTGAGGATTGAGGATTGAAGATTGAGTATTGAGGATTGAAGATTGAGTATTCAGGATTGGAGATTGGCGATTGAGGATTAAGGACCGAAGATTGAGGATTGAGGATTGAAGATTGAGGATTGGGTGTTGAGTATTGAAGAATGAGGATTGAGGATTGAGGATTGAGGATGAGGGCTGAGGGTTGAGGATTGAGATTTAAGGACTGAGGACTGAGGATTGAGGATTGAGAATTGAGGATTGAGGATTGAGGATTGAATATTGAGGATTTGGTATTAAGGATTGAAGAAAGAGGATTGAGGATTGAGGATTGAGAATTCAGAATTGATGTTTGAGGACTGAGGATTGAGGATTGAAGATTGATTATTGAGGATTGAGGATTGAGAATTGAGGATTGAAGATTGAGGATTGAGGATTGAGGATTGAGGATTGAGGATTGAAGATTGGGGATTGAGGATTGAGGGTTGTGGATTGAGGACGAGGGCTGAGGGTTGAGTATTAAGGATTGAGGATTGAGGATTGAAGTTTGAGTATTGAAGATTGAAGATTGAGGATTGAGGATTGAGGATTGAGGATAGAGGATTGAAGATTGAGGATTGCGGACTGAGTGTTGAGGGTTGAGTAATGAGAATTGATGTTTGTGGATGGAGATTTGAAAATTGAAGATTGAGGGTTGAGTATTGAAAGCTGAGAATTCAGGATATTCTATTGAGTATTGAGAATTTTGGATTGATGGTTGAGTATTGAGGATTGATGGTTGAGGGTTGTGTGTTGAATACTGAGGATTGGCGGATTGAGTATTGAAGATTGAGGACTGAGGGCTGAGGATTGAGTATTGAGGATTGAGGATTCAGTATTGAGGGTTGAGGATTTAAGAGTATTGATGAGTGAAGATTGCGGATTTATTATTGAGGGTTGAGGTTTGAGGACGAGGACTGAGGGTTGTGGATTGAGGTTTGAGGACAGAAGATTGAGGATTGAGGATTGAGAATTGATAATTGAAGATTGAGGATTGAAAATTTAGGATTGGGTATTGAGGATTGAGGATTGGGGATTGAGGATATAGTATTGGAGATTGATTATTTAGGATTGAAGATAGAGGGTTGAGGATTGAGGATTGAGGATTGAGAATTGAGAATTGAGGATGATGACTGAGGTTTGAGGATTGAGGTTTGAGGAATGAGGATTGAGGATTGAAGATTGGGGATTGGTAATTGAGGATTGAAGAATGAGGATTCAGGATTGAGGATTGATGATTGGGGATTGAAGATTGAGTATTGAGGATTGAAGATTGAGTATTGATGATTGAAGATTGAGGATTGAGGGTTGAGGGTTGAGGGTTGCGGACGAGGACTGACGGTTGAGGATTGAGGAGTGAGGATTGAGGGTTGAGGACTGAGGACTGAGGATAGAGGATTGAGGATGGAGCATTGAGGATTGAAGATTGAGGACTGGGGATTGAGGACTGAAGATTGAGGATTAAGGATTGAGGATTGGTGATTGAGGATCTAGGGTTGAATATTGATTATTGAGGATTAAAGATTGAGGAATGAGGGTTGAGGATTGAGGATTGAGGATTGATGATTGAGTATTGAATGTTGAGGATTGATGACTGAGGATTGAGGATTGAGGATTGAGGATTGAGGATTGAGGATTGAAGATTGAGTGTTGAGGATTGAGTGTTGAGGATTGAGGATTGAGTGTTGACGATTGAGGATTGAGGGTTGAGGGTTGAGGGTTGCGGACGAGGACTGACGGTTGAAGATTGAGTATTGAGGATTGAAGATTGAGTATTGAGGATTGAGGATTGAGGATTGAGGACTGAGGATTGAGGATTGAGGATTGAGAATTGAAGATTGAGGACTGAGGACTGAGGATTGAGGATTGAGGATTGAGAATTGCAGGTTGAGGACTGAGGACTGGGGATTAAAGATTGAGTGTTGAGGATTGAAGTTTGAGGATTGATGGTTTAGTATTGAGGATTCAGGATTGAGGATTGAGGATTGAGTATTGAAGATTGAGGGTTGATGGTTGAGGATTTAGAATTGAGGATTGAGGATTGAGGATTGAGGATTGAAAATTGAGTATTGAGTATTGAAGATTGAGGACTGAGGAATAAAGATTGAGGATTGAGGATGAGGGCTGAGGGTTGAGGATTGAGGCTTGAGGACTGAGGACTGAGGATTGAGGATTGAGAATTGAGGATAGAGGATTGAGGATTGAAGATTGAGGATTGGATATTGAGGATTGAAGAATGAGGATTGAGGATTGAGTATTGAGGATTGAGGATTGATGATTGAGTATTGAGGATTGAAGATTGAGTATTCAGGATTGAGGATTGAGGATTGAGGACTGAGGATTGAGGATTGAGAATTGAGAATTGAAGATTGAGGACTGAGGACTGGGGATTAAAGATTGAGTGTTGAGGATTGAATATTGAGGATTGATGATTGGGGATTGAGAATTGAGGATTGAGGATTGAGGATTGAGTATTGAAGGTTGAGGATTGATGATTGAGGACTGAGGATTGAGGATTGAGGATTGAGTATTGAGGACTGAGGGTTGAAGATTGAGGATTGATGATTGAGGATTAAAGATTGAGTATTGAGGATTGAAGATTGAGAATTGAGGATTGAGGATTGAACATTGAGGACTGAGTGTTGAGGGTTGAGTGATGAGAACTGATGTTTGTGGATAGAGATTTGAAGATTGCAGATTGAGTATTGTGTATTGAAAACTGTGAATTGAGGACATTCTATTGAGGATTGAGGATTGTCACCTGATTGTTGAGGACTGAGGGCTGAAGATTGAGGATTCAGGATTGAGGATTCAGAATTGAGGTTTGAGGATTGAGGATTGAGGATTGAGGATTGAAGATTGAGTATTGAGGATTGAAGATTGAGGATTGAGGACTGGGAATTGAGGATTGAGGATGAGGGCAGACGGTTGAGGATTGAGGTTTAAGGACTGAGGACTGAGGATTGAGGATTGAGAATTGAGGATTGAGGATTGAGGATTGAAGATTGAGGATTGGGTATTGAGGATTGAAGAATGAGGATTGAGGATTGAGGATTGAGGATAGAGGATTGAAGATTGAGTATTGAGGATTGAAGATTGACGATTGAGGATTGTGGATTGAAGATTGAGTATTGAACATTGAGGACTGAGTGTTGAGGGTTCAGTGATGAGAATTGATGTTTGTGGATAGAGGTTTGAAGATTGCAGATTGAGTATTGAGTATTGAAAGCTGTGAATTGAGGATATTCTATTGAGGATTGAGGATTGTCAACTGATTGTTGAGGACTGAGGGCTGACGATTGAGGATTCAGGATTGAGGATTCAGAATTGAGGTTTGTGGACTGAGGATTGAGGATTGAAGATTGATTACTGAGGATTGAGGATTGAGAATTGAGGATTGTGGATTGAGGATTGAAGATTGAGGATTGGGTTTTGAGGATTGAAGAATGAGGATTGAGGATTGAGGATTGAGTATTGAGGATTGAAGATTGAGTATTGAGGATTGAAGATTGAGGATTGAGGACTGAGGATTGAGGATTGAGTATTGAGGATTGAGGATTGAGGATTAAAGATTGAGTATTGAGGATTGAAGATTGAGGATTGTGGATTGAAGATTGAGTATTGAGGATTGAAGATTGAGGATTGAGGATTGAGGATTGAGAATTGACGATGACGTCTGAGGGTTGAGGATTGAGGTTTGAGAACTGAGGACTGAGGATTGAGGATTGAGAATTGAGGATTGAGGATTGAGGATTGAGGATTGAAGATTGAGGATTGGGTATTGAGGATTGAACATTGAGGATTGAGGATTGAGGATCGAGGATTGAGGATTGAGGATTGAAGATTGAATATTGATGATTGAAAATTGAGGATTGAGGATTGAGGGTTGTGGATTGAGGACGAGGACGAGGACTGAGTGTTGAGTATTGATGTTTGAGGTCTGATGATTGAGGATTGAGGATTGAGAATTGAGGATTGAGGATTGAGGATTGAAGATTGAGGATTGGGTATTGAGGATTGAAGAATGAGGGTTGAGGATTGAGTATTGAGGATTGAGGATTGAAGATTGAGTATTGGGGATTGAAACTGACGATTGAGGATTGAGGATTGAGGGTTGAGGACTTAGTATTGAGAATTGAGGATTGAGGATTGAGGATTGAAGATTGAGGATTGGATATTGAGGACTGAGGACTGAGGATTGAGTATTGAGTATTGAGGATTGAGGATTAAAGATTGAGTATTGAGGATTGAGGATTGAGGATTGAAGTTTGAGTATTGAGAATTTCGGATTGATGGTTGAGTATTGAGGATTGATGGTTGAGGGTTGTGTGGTGAATATTGAGGATTGGCGGATTGAGTATTGAAAATTGAGGACTGAGGACTGAGGATTGAGTATTGAGGATTGAGGATTCAGTATTGAGGATTGAGGATTTAAGAGTATTGATGAGTGAAGATTGCGGATTTATTATTGAGGGTTGAGGTTTGAGGACGAGGACTGAGGGTTGTGGATTGAGGTTTGAGGACAGAAGATTGAGGATTGATGATTGAGAATTGATAATTGAAGATTGAGGATTGAAAATTTAGGATTGGGTATTGAGGATTGAGGATTGGGTATTGAGGATTTAGAATTGGAGATTGATTATTTAGGACTGAAGATAGAGGGTTGATGATTGAGGATTATGGATTGAGAATTGAGAATTGAGGATGATGACTGAGGTTTGAGGATTGAGGTTTGAGGAATGAGGATTGAGGATTGAGGATTGAGGATTGAGGATTGATGATTGAGTATTGAATGTTGAGGATTGATGACTGAGGATTGAGGATTGAGGATTGAGGATTGAGGATTGAGGATTGAAGATTGAGTGTTGAGGATTGAGTGTTGAGGAGTGAGGATTGAGGATTGAGAATTGAGGATTGAGGATTGAGGATTGAGGATTGAAGATTGAGGATTGGGTATTGAAGATTGAGGATTGAAGATTTAGGATTGGGTATTGAGGATGGAGGATTGGGGATTGAGGATTTAGTATTGGAGATTGATTATTTAGGATTGAAGATAGAGGGTTGAGGATTGAGGATTGAGGATTGAGAATTGAGAATTGAGGATGATGACTGAGGTTTGAGGATTGAGGTTTGAGGAATGAGGATTGAGGATTGAAGATTGGGGATTGGTAACTGAGGATTGAAGAATGAGGATTCAGGATTGAGGATTAATGATTGGGGATTGAAGATTGAGTATTGAGGATTGAAGATTGAGTATTGATGATTGAAGATTGAGGATTGAGGGTTGAGGGTTGAGGGTTGCGGACGAGGACTGACGGTTGAGGATTGAGGTGTGAGGATTGAGGGTTGAGGACTGAGGACTGAGGATAGAGGATTGAGGATGGAGCATTGAGGATTGAAGATTGAGGACTGGGGATTGAGGACTGAAGATTGAGGATAAGGATTGAGGATTGGTGATTGAGGATCTAGGGTTGAATATTGATTATTGAGGATTAAAGATTGAGGATTGAGGATTGAGGATTGAGAATTGAGAATTGAGGATAAGGAATGAGGGTTGAGGATTGAGGTTTGAGGAATGAGGATTGAGGATTGAGGATTGAGGATTGGTGATTGAGTATTGATGATTGAAGATTGAGGATTGAGGATTGAGGGTTGAGGATTGAGGACGATGACTGACGGTTGAGGATTGTGGTTTGAGGATTGAGGATTGAGGATTGAGTATTGAGGATGAGGACTGTGGTTTGAGGATTGAGGTTTGAGGAATGAGGATTGAGGATTGAGGATTGAGAATTGAGGATTGAGGATTGAGGATTGAAGATTGAGGATTTGGTATTAAGGATTGAAGAATGAGGATTGAGGATTGAGGATTCAGAATTGATGTTTGAGGACTGAGGATTGAGGATTGAAGGTTGATTATTGAGAATTGAGGATTGAGAATTGAGGATTGAAGATTGAGGATTGAAGATTGAGGATTGAAGGTTGAGGATGGAGGATTGAAAAGAGTGGACTGAGTGTTGAGGATTGAGTGTTGAGAATTGATGTTTGAGGATTGAGATTTGATTATTGAATATTGTGGATTGAGTATTGAACCATGAGAATTCAGGATACTCTATTGAGTATTAGGAATTGAGGATTGATGGTTGAGTATTGAAGATTGGTGGTTGAGGGTTGTGTGTTGAATATTGAGGATTGAGGATTGAGGATTGAGGATTGAAGATTGAGGATTGAATATTGAGTCTTGATGATTGATGATTGAGGATTGAGGATTGAGTGTTGTGGATTGAGGACGAGGACTGAGTGTTGAAAATTGATGTTTGAGGTCTGAGGATTGAGGATTGAGGATTGAGAATTGTGGATTGAGGATTGAGGATTGAAGATTGAGGATTGGGTATTGAGGATTGAAGAATGAGGACTGAGGATTTAGGATTGAGGATCGAGGAATGAAGATTGAGTATTGGGGATTGAAGATTGAGGATTGAGGATTGTGGATTGAGGATTGAGGATTGAGTATTCAGGATTGAGGATTGAGGATTGTAGATTGAGGATTGAGGATTGGTGATTAAAGATTGAGTGTTGAGGATTGAAGATTGAGGATTGATGATTGGGGATTGAGGATTGAGGATTGAGGATTGAGCATTGAGTATTGAATGCTGAGAATTGATGATTGAGGATTGAGGATTGAGGATTGAGGATTGAGTATTGAGGTCTGAGGGTTGAAGATTGAGGATTGATGATTGAGGTTTAAAGATTGAGTATTGAGGATTGATGATTGAAGATTGAGAATTGAGGATCGAGGATTGAACATTGAGGACTGAGTGTTGAGGGTAGAGTGATGAGAATTGATGTTTGTGGATAGAGATTTGAAGATTGCAGATTGAGTATTGTGTATTGTAAACTGTGAATTGAGGATATTCTATTGAGGATTGGGGATTGTCACCTGATTGTTGAGGACTGAGGGCTGAAGATTGAGGATTCAGGATTGAGGATTCAGAATTGAGGTTTGAGGACTGAGGATTGAGGATTGAAAATTGATTATTGAGGATTGAGGATTGAGAATTGAGGATTGTGGATTGAGGATTGAAGATTGAGGATTGGGTTTTGAGGATTGAAGAATGAGGATTGAGGATTGAGGATTGAGGATTGAGGATTGAAGATTGAGTATTGAGGATTGAAGATTGAGGATTGAGGACTGAGGATTGAGGATTGAGTATTGAGGATTGAGGATTGAGGATTAAAGATTGAGTATTGAGGATTGAAGATTGGGGATTGTGGATTGAAGTTTGCGTATTGAGGATTGAAGATTGAGGATTGAGGATTGAGGATTGAGAATTGACGATGAGGTCTGAGGGTTGAGGATTGAGGTTTGAGGACTGAGGACTGAGGATTGAGGATTGAGAATTGAGGATTGAGGATTGAGGATTGAGGATTGAAGATTGAGGATTGGGTATTGAAGATTGAGGATTGAAAATTTAGGATTGGGTATTGAGGATTGAGGATTGGGGATTGAGGATTTAGTATTGGAGTTTGATTATTTAGGATTGAAGATAGAGGGTTGAGGATTCAGGATTGAGGATTGAGAATTGAGAATTGAGGATGATGACTGAGGTTTGAGGATTGAGGTTTGAGGAATGAGGATTGAGGATTGAAGATTGGGGATTGGTAACTGAAGATTAAAGAATGAGGATTCAGGATTGAGGATTAATGATTGGGGATTGAAGATTGAGTATTGAGGAATGAAGATTGAGTATTGGGGATTGAAGACTGAGGATTGAGGATTGTGGATTGAGGATTGAGGATTGAGTATTCAGGATTGAGGATTGAGGATTGTAGATTGAGGATTGAGGATTGGTGATTAAAGATTGAGTGTTGAGGATTGAAGATTGAGGATTGTGGATTGAAGATTGAGTATTGAGGATTGAAGATTGAGAATTGAGGATTGAGGGTTGAACATTGAGGACTGAGTGTTGAGGGTTGAGTGATGAGAATTGATGTTTGTGGATAGAGATTTGAAGATTGCAGATTGAGTATTGTGTATTGAAAACTGTGCATTGAGAATATTCTATTGAGGATTGAGGATTGTCACCTGATTGTTGAGGACTGAGTGCTGAAGATTGAGGATTCAGTATTGAGGATACAGAATTGAGGTTTGAGGACTGAGGATTGAGGATGGAGGATCGAAGATTGAGTATTGAGGGTTGAAGATTGAGGATTGAGGATTGAGGATGAGGGCTGAGGGTTGAGGATTGAGATTTAAGGACTGAGGACTGAGGATTGAGGATTGAGAATTGAGGATTGAGGATTGAGGATTGAAGATTGAGGATTTGGTATTAAGGATTGAAGAAAGAGGATTGAGGATTGAGGATTGAGAATTCAGAATTGATGTTTGAGGACTGAGGATTGAGGATTGAAGATTGATTATTGAGGATTGAGGATTGAGAATTGAGGATTGAAGATTGAGGATTGAGGATTGAGGATTGAGGATTGAGGATTGAAGATTGGGGATTGAGGATTGAGGGTTGTGGATTGAGGACGAGGACTGAGGGTTGAGTATTGAGGATTGAGGATTGAGGATTGAAGTTTGAGTATTGAGGATTGAAGATTGAGGATTGAGGATTGAGGATTGAGGATAGAGGATTGAAGATTGAGGATTGCGGACTGAGTGTTGAGGGTTGAGTAATGAGAATTGATGTTTGTGGATGGAGATTTGAAAATTGAAGATTGAGGGTTGAGTATTGAAAGCTGAGAATTCAGGATATTCTATTGAGTATTGAGAATTTTGGATTGATGGTTGAGTATTGAGGATTGATGGTTGAGGGTTGTGTGTTGAATATTGAGGATTGGCGGATTGAGTATTGAAGATTGAGGACTGAGGGCTGAGGATTGAGTATTGAGGATTGAGGATTCAGTATTGAGGGTTGAGCATTTAAGAGTATTGATGAGTGAAGATTGCGGATTTATTATTGAGGGTTGAGGTTTGAGGACGAGGACTGAGGGTTGTGGATTGAGGTTTGAGGACAGAAGATTGAGGATTGAGGATTGAGAATTGAGAATTGAAGATTGAGGATTGAAAATTTAGGATTGGGTATTGAGGATTGAGGATTGGGGATTGAGGATTTAGTATTGGAGATTGATTATTTAGGATTGAAGATAGAGGGTTGAGGATTGAGGATTGAGGATTGAGAATTGAGAATTGAGGATGATGACTGAGGTTTGAGGATTGAGGTTTGAGGAATGAGGATTGAGGATTGAAGATTGCGGATTGGTAATTGAGGATTGAAGAATGAGGATTCAGGATTGAGGATTGATGATTGGGGATTGAAGATTGAGTATTGAGGATTGAAGATTGAGTATTGATGATTGAAGATTGAGGATTGAGGGTTGAGGGTTGAGGGTTGCGGACGAGGACTGACGGTTGAGGATTGAGGTGTGAGGATTGAGGGTTGAGGACTGAGGACTGAGGATAGAGGATTGAGGATGGAGCATTGAGGATTGAAGATTGAGGACTGGGGATTGAGGACTGATGATTGAGGATAAGGATTGAGGATTGGTGATTGAGGATCTAGGGTTGAATATTGATTATTGAGGATTAAAGATTGAGGATTGAGGATTGAGGATTGAGAATTGAGAATTGAGGATAAGGAATGAGGGTTGAGGATTGAGGTTTGAGGAATGAGGATTGAGGATTGAGGATTGAGGATTGGTGATTGAGTATTGATGATTGAAGATTGAGGATTGAGGATTGAGGGTTGAGGATTGAGGACGATGACTGACGGTTGAGGATTGTGGTTTGAGGATTGAGGATTGAGGATTGAGTATTGAGGATGAGGACTGGGGTTTGAGGATTGAGGTTTGAGGAATGAGGATTGAGGATTGAGGATTGAGAATTGAGGATTGAGGATTGAGGATTGAAGATTGAGGATTTGGTATTAAGGATTGAAGAATGAGGATTGAGGATTGAGGATTCAGAATTGATGTTTGAGGACTGAGGATTGAGGATTGAAGATTGATTATTGAGGATTGAGGATTGAGAATTGACGATTGAAGATTGAGGATTGAAGATTGAGGATTGAAGGTTGAGGATGGAGGATTAAAAAGAGTGGACTGAGTGTTGAGGATTGAGTGTTGAGAATTGATGTTTGAGGATTGAGATTTGATTATTGAATATTGTGGATTGAGTATTGAACCATGAGAATTCAGGATACTCTATTGAGTATTAGGAATTGAGGATTGATGGTTGAGTATTGAAGATTGGTGGTTGTGGGTTGTGTGTTGAATATTGAGGATTGAGGATTGAGGATTGAGGATTGAAGATTGAGGATTGAATATTGAGTCTTGATGATTGATGATTGAGGATTGAGGATTGAGTGTTGTGGATTGAGGACGAGGACTGAGTGTTGAAAATTGATGTTTGAGGTCTGAGGATTGAGGATTGAGGATTGAGAATTGTGGATTGAGGATTGAGGATTGAAGATTGAGGATTGGGTATTGAGGATTGAAGAATGAGGACTGAGGATTTAGGATTGAGGATCGAGGAATGAAGATTGAGTATTGGGGATTGAAGATTGAGGATTGAGGATTGTGGATTGAGGATTGAGGATTGAGTATTCAGGATTGAGGATTGAGGATTGTAGATTGAGGATTGAGGATTGGTGATTAAAGATTGAGTGTTGAGGATTGAAGATTGAGGATTGATGATTGGGGATTGAGGATTGAGGATTGAGGATTGAGCATTGAGTATTGAATGCTGAGAATTGATGATTGAGGATTGAGGATTGAGGATTGAGGATTGAGTATTGAGGTCTGAGGGTTGAAGATTGAGGATTGATGATTGAGGTTTAAAGATTGAGTATTGAGGATTGAAGATTGAAGATTGAGAATTGAGGATTGAGGATTGAACATTGAGGACTGAGTGTTGAGGGTAGAGTGATGAGAATTGATGTTTGTGGATAGAGATTTGAAGATTGCAGATTGAGTATTGTGTATTGTAAACTGTGAATTGAGGATATTCTATTGAGGATTGGGGATTGTCACCTGATTGTTGAGGACTGAGGGCTGAAGATTGAAGATTCAGGATTGAGGATTCAGAATTGAGGTTTGAGGACTGAGGATTGAGGATTGAAAATTGATTATTGAGGATTGAGGATTGAGAATTGAGGATTGTGGATTGAGGATTGAAGATTGAGGATTGGGTTTTGAGGATTGAAGAATGAGGATTGAGGATTGAGGATTGAGGATTGAGGATTGAAGATTGAGTATTGAGGATTGAAGATTGAGGATTGAGGACTGAGGATTGAGGATTGAGTATTGAGGATTGAGGATTGAGGATTAAAGATTGAGTATTGAGGATTGAAGATTGGGCATTGTGGATTGAAGATTGCGTATTGAGGATTGAAGATTGAGGATTGAGGATTGAGGATTGAGAATTGACGATGAGGTCTGAGGGTTGAGGATTGAGGTTTGAGGACTGAGGACTGAGGATTGAGGATTGAGAATTGAGGATTGAGGATTGAGGATTGAGGATTGAAGATTGAGGATTGGGTATTGAAGATTGAGGATTGAAAATTTAGGATTGGGTATTGAGGATTGAGGATTGGGGATTGAGGATTTAGTATTGGAGATTGATTATTTAGGATTGAAGATAGAGGGTTGAGGATTCAGGATTGAGGATTGAGAATTGAGAATTGAGGATGATGACTGAGGTTTGAGGATTGAGGTTTGAGGAATGAGGATTGAGGATTGAAGATTGGGGATTGGTAACTGAGGATTGAAGAATGAGGATTCAGGATTGAGGATTAATGATTGGGGATTGAAGATTGAGTATTGAGGATTGAAGATTGAGTATTGATGATTGAAGATTGAGGATTGAGGGTTGAGGGTTGAGGGTTGCGGACGAGGACTGACGGTTGAGGATTGAGGTTTGAGGACAGAAGATTGAGGATTGAGGATTGAGAATTGATAATTGAAGATTGAGGAGTGAAAATTTAGGATTGGGTATTGAGGATTGAGGATTGGGGATTGAGGATTGAGAATTGATAATTGAAGATTGAGGATTGAAAATTTAGGATTGGGTATTGAGGATTGAGGATTGGGGATTGAGGATTTAGTATTGGAGATTGATTATTTAGGATTGAAGATAGAGGGTTGAGGATTGAGGATTGAGGATTGAGAATTGAGAATTGAGGATGATGACTGAGGTTTGAGGATTGAGGTTTGAGGAATGAGGATTGAGGATTGAAGATTGGGGATTGGTAACTGAGGATTGAAGAATGAGGATTCAGGATTGAGGATTGATGATTGGGGATTGAAGATTGAGTATTGAGGATTGAAGATTGAGTATTGATGATTGAAGATTGAGGATTGAGGGTTGAGGGTTGAGGGTTGCGGACGAGGACTGACGGTTGAGGATTGAGGTTTGAGGATTGAGGGTTGAGGACTGAGGACTGAGGATAGAGGATTGAGGATGGAGCATTGAGGATTGAAGATTGAGGACTGGGGATTGAGGACTGAAGATTGAGGATTAAGGATTGAGGATTGGTGATTGAGGATCTAGGACTGAATATTGATTATTGAGCATTAAAGATTGAGGATTGAGGATTGAGGACTGAGAATTGAGAATTGAGGATAAGGACTGAGGGTTGAGGATTGAGGTTTGAGGAATGAGGATTGAGGATTGAGGATTGAGGATTGAAGATTGAGTATTGATGATTGAAGATTGAGGATTGAGGATTGAGGGTTGAGGATTGAGGTCGAGGACTGACGGTTGAGGATTGTGGTTTGAGGATTGAGGATTGAGGATTGAGTATTGAGGATGAGGACTGGGGTTTGAGGATTGAGGTTTGAGGAATGAGGATTGAGGATTGAGGATTGAGGACAGAGGATTGACGATTGAGGATTGAGGATTGAGGGTTGAAGGTTGAGTGTGGAGGATTGAAGGTTGAGGATTGACGATTGAGGAAAGAGGATTGAGGATGATGGCATAGGTTTGAGGTTTGAGGTTTGAGGTTTGAGTATTGAATCCTGAGAATTCAGGATGTTCTATTGGGTATTGAGAATTGAGGATTGATGGTTTAGTATTGAGGATTCAGGATTGAGGATTGAGGATTGAGTATTGAAGATTGAGGATTGATGGTTGAGGATTTAGAATTGAGGATTGAGGATTGAGGATTGAGGATTGAGGATTGAAAATTGAGTATTGAGGATTGAAGATTGAGGACTGAGGAGTAAAGATTGAGGATTGAGGATGAGGGCTGAAGGTTGAGGATTGAGGCTTGAGGATTGAGGACTGAGGATTGAGGATTGAGAATTGAGGATTGATGGTTGAGTATTGAGGATTGAGGATTGAGGATTGAGGACTGAGTATCGAAGATTGAGGATTGATGATTGAGGATTGAGGATTGAGGATTGAGGATTGAGGATTGAGTATTGAAGATTGAGAATTGAGGATTGAAGGTTGAGGATTGAGGAATGAGGTTTGAGGATTGAGGACGATGGCTGATGGTTGAGGGTTGAGGTTTTAGGACTGTGGACTGAGGATTGAGGATTGAGAATTGAGGATTGAGGATTGAGGATTGAAGATTGGGGATTGGTAATTGAGGATTGAAGAATGAGGATTCAGGATTGAGGATTGATGATTGGGGATTGAAGATTGAGAATTGAGGATTGAAGATTGAGTATTGATGATTGAAGATTGAGGATTGAGGGTTGAGGGTTGAGGGTTGCGGACGAGGACTGACGGTTGAGGATTGAGGTTTGAGGATTGAGGGTTGAGGACTGAGGACTGAGGATAGAGGATTGAGGATGGAGCATTGAGGATTGAAGATTGAGGACTGTGGATTGAGGGCTGAAGATTGAGGATTAAGGATTGAGGATTGGTGACTGAGGATCTAGGACTGAATATTGATTATTGAGCATTAAAGATTGAGGATTGAGGATTGAGGACTGAGAATTGAGAATTGAGGATAAGGACTGAGGGTTGAGGATTGAGTTTTGAGGAATGAGGATTGAGGATTGAGGATTGAGGATTGAAGATTGAGTATTGATGATTGAAGATTGAGGATTGAGGATTGAGGGTTGAGGATTGAGGTCGAGGACTGACGGTTGAGGATTGTGGTTTGAGGATTGAGGATTGAGGATTGAGTATTGAGGATGAGGACTGGTGTTTGAGGATTGAGGTTTGAGGAATGAGGATTGAGGATTGAGGATTGAGGACTGAGGATTGACGATTGAGGATTGAGGATTGAGGGTTGAAGGTTGAGTGTTGAGGATTGAAGGTTGAGGATTGACGATTGAGGAAAGAGGATTGAGGATGATGGCATAGGTTTGAGGTTTGAGGTTTGAGGTTTGAGTATTGAATCCTGAGAATTCAGGATGTTCTATTGGGTATTGAGAATTGAGGATTGATGGTTTAGTATTGAGGATTCAGGATTGAGGATTGAGGATTGAGTATTGAAGATTGAGGATTGATGGTTGAGGATTTAGAATTGAGGATTGAGGATTGAGGATTGAGGATTGAAAATTGAGTATTGAGGATTGAAGACTGAGGACTGAGGAATAAAGATTGAGGATTGAGGATGAGGGCTGAGGGTTGAGGATTGAGGCTTGAGGACTGAGAACTGAGGATTGAGGATTGAGAATTGAGGATAGAGGATTGAGGATTGAAGATTGAGGATTGGGTATTGAGGATTGAAGAATGAGGATTGAGGATTGAGGATTGAGGATTGAGTATTGAGGATTGAAGATTGAGTATTGAGGATTGAAGATTGAGGATTGAGGACTGAGGATTGAGGGTTGAGTATTGAGGATTGAGGATTGAGGATTAAAGATTGACTATTGAGGATTGAAGATTGAGGATTGTGGATTGAAGATTGAGTATTGAGTATTGAAGATTGAGGATTGAGGATTGAGGATTGAGAATTGAAGATGAGGGCTGAGGGTTGAGGATTGAGGTTTGAGGACTGCGGACTGAGGATTGAGGATTGAGAATTGATGAATGAGGATTGAGGATTGAGGATTGAAGATTGGGGATTGAGGATTGAGGGTTGTGGATTGAGGACGAGGACTGAGGGTTGAGTATTGATGTTTGAGGTCTGAGGATTGAGGATTGAGGATTGAGAATTGAGGATTGAAGATTGAGTATTAAGGATTGAGGATGATGCCTGAGGTTTGAGGATTGAGGTTTGAGGAATGAGGATTGAGGATTGAGGATTGAGGATTGAAGATTGAGTATTGATGATTGAAGATTGTGGATTGAGGATTGAGGGTTGAGGATTGAGGACGAGGACTGACGGTTGAGGATTGTGGTTTGAGGATTGACGATTGAGGATTGAGTATTGAGGATGAGGACTGGGGTTTGAGGATTGAGGTTTGAGGAATGAGGATTGAGGATTGAGGATTGAGGATTGAGGATTGAGGATTGAGTATCGAAGGTTCAGGATTGATGACTGAGGATTGAGGATTGCGGATTGACGATTGAGGATTGAGGATTGAGGGTTGAAGGTTGAGTGTTGAGGATTGAAGGTTGAGGATTGACGATTGAGGATTGAGGATTGTGGATGATGGCTGAGGTTTGAGGTTTGAGGTTTGAGGTTTGAGTATTGAATCATGAGAATTCAGGATGTTCTATTGAGTATTGAGAAATGAGCATTGATGGTTTAGTATTGAGCATTCAGGATTGAGGATTGAGGATTAAGTATTGAAGATTGAGGATTGATGGTTGAGGATTTAGAATTGAGGATTGAGTATTGAGGATTGAGGATTGAAAATTGAGTATTGAGGGTTGAAGTTTGAGGACTGAGGAATAAGTATTGAGGATTGAGGATTGAGGATTGAAGATTGAGGATTGGGTATTGAGGATTGAAGAATGAGGATTGAGGAATGAGGATCGAGGATTGAGGATTGAAGATTGAGTATTGAGGATTGAAGATTGAGGATTGAGGATTGAGGATTGAGGATTGAGGATTGAGGATTGAGGATTGAAGGTTGAGGATTGGGGACTGAGTGTTGAGGGTTGAGTGATGAGAATTAATGTTTGTGGATAGAGATTTGAAGATTGCAGATTGAGTATCGAGTATTGAAAACTGTGAATTGAGGATATTCTATTGAGGAATGAGGATTGACAATTGATTGTCGAGGACTGAGGGCTGAAGATTGAGGATTAAGGATTGAGGATGCAGAATTGAGGTTTGAGGACTGAGGATTGAGGATTGAAGATTGAGTATTGAGGATTGAAGATTGAGGATTGAGGACTGAGGATGGAGGATTGAAGAGAGAGGACTGAGTGTTGAGGATTGAGTGTTGAGAATTGATGTTTGAGGGTTGAGATTTGATTATTAATTTTTGTGGATTGAGTATTGAACGATGAGAATTCAGGGTATTCTATTGAGTATTGAGAATTGAGAATTGAGGACTGATTGTTGAATATTGAGGATTGATGGTTGAGGGTTTTGTGATGAATACTGAGGATTGAGGATTGAGGATTGAGGATTGAGGATTGAGGATTGAGGATTGAAGATTGAGTATTGAGGATTGAAGGTTGAGGATTGAGGATTGAGGATTGAGGATTGAGGATTGAGGATTGAGAATTGAGGATTGAGGATTGAGGATTCAAGATTGAGGATTGGGTATTGAGGATTGTAGAATGAGGATTGAGGATTGAGGATTGAGGATTGAGGATTGAAGGTTGAGTATCGAGGATTGAAGATTGAGCATTGATGATTGAGGATTAAGGATTGGGTATTGAAGGTTGAGGATTGATGACTGGGGACTGATGATTGAGGATTGAGGATTGAGTATTGAGGACTGAGGATTGAAGATTGAGGATTGAGGATTGAGGATTAAAGATTGAGTACTGAGGATTGAAGATTGAGAATTGAGGATTGAGGATTGAACATTGAGGACTGAGTGTTGAGGGTTGAGTGATGAGAAGTGATGTTTGTGGATAGAGATTTGAGGATTGCAGATTCAGTATTGTGTATTGAAAACTGTGAATTGAGGATGTTCTATTGAGGATTGAGGATTGTTACGTGATTGTTGAGGACTGATGGCTGAAGGTTGAGGATTCAGTATTGAGGATTCAGAATTGAGGTTTGAGGACTGAGGATTGAGGATGGAGGATCGAAGATTGAGTATTGAGGATTGAAGATTGAGGACTGAGGATTGAGGATTGAGGATTGGGGATGAGGGCTGAGGGTTGAGGATTGAGATTTAAGGACTGAGGACTGGGGATTGAGGATTGAGAATTGAGGATTGTGGATTGAGGATTGAAGATTGAGGATTGGGTTTTGAGGATTGAAGAATGAGGATAGAGGATTGGTGATTGAGGATTGAGGATTGAAGATTGAGTATTGAGGATTGAAGATTGAGGATTGAGGACTGAGGATTGAGGATTGAGTATTGAGGATTGAGGATTGAGGATTAAAGATTGAGTATTGAGTTTTGAAGATTGGGGATTGTGGATTGAAGATTGAGTATTGATGATTGAAGATTGAGGATTGAGTATTGAGGGTTGAGGATTGAGGACGATCACTGACGGTTGAGGATTGTGGTTTGAGGATTGAGGATTGAGGATTGAGTATTGAGGATGAGGACTGGGGTTTGAGGATTGAGGTTTGAGGAATGAGGATTGAGGATTGAGGATTGAGAATTGAGGATTGAAGATTGAGGATTGAAGATTGAGGATTGAAGGTTGAGGATGGAGGATTGAAAAGAGTGGACTGAGTGTTGAGGATTGAGTGTTGAGAATTGATGTTTGAGGATTGAGATTTGATTATTGAATATTGTGGATTGAGTATTGAACCATGAGAATTCAGGATACTCTATTGAGTATTAGGAATTGAGGATTGATGGTTGAGTATTGATGATTGGTGGTTGTGGGTTGTGTGTTGAATATTGAGGATTGAGGATTGAGGATTGAGGATTGAAGATTGAGGATTGAATATTGAGTCTTGATGATTGATGATTGAGGATTGAGGATTGAGTGTTGTGGATTGAGGACGAGGACTGAGTGTTGAAAATTGATGTTTGAGGTCTGAGGATTGAGGATTGAGGATTGAGAATTGTGGATTGAGGATTGAGGATTGAAGATTGAGGATTGGGTATTGAGGATTGAAGAATGAGGACTGAGGATTTAGGATTGAGGATCGAGGAATGAAGATTGAGTATTGGGGATTGAAGATTGAGGATTGAGGATTGTGGATTGAGGATTGAGGATTGAGTATTCAGGATTGAGGATTGAGGATTGTAGATTGAGGATTGAGGATTGGTGATTAAAGATTGAGTGTTGAGGATTGAAGATTGAGGATTGATGATTGGGGATTGAGGATTGAGGATTGAGGATTGAGCATTGAGTATTGAATGCTGAGAATTGATGATTGAGGATTGAGGATTGAGGATTGAGGATTGAGTATTGAGGTCTGAGGGTTGAAGATTGAGGATTGATGATTGAGGTTTAAAGATTGAGTATTGAGGATTGAAGATTGAAGATTGAGAATTGAGGATTGAGGATTGAACATTGAGGACTGAGTGTTGAGGGTAGAGTGATGAGAATTGATGTTTGTGGATAGAGATTTGAAGATTGCAGATTGAGTATTGTGTATTGTAAACTGTGAATTGAGGATATTCTATTGAGGATTGGTGATTGTCACCTGATTGTTGAGGACTGAGGGCTGAAGATTGAAGATTCAGGATTGAGGATTCAGAATTGAGGTTTGAGGACTGAGGATTGAGGATTGAAGATTGAGTATTGAGGATTGAAGATTGAGGATTGAGGACTGAGGATGGAGGATTGAAGAGAGAGGACTGAGTGTTGAGGATTGAGTGTTGAGAATTGATGTTTGAGGGTTGAGATTTGATTATTAATTTTTGTGGATTGAGTATTGAACGATGAGAATTCAGGGTATTCTATTGAGTATTGAGAATTGAGAATTGAGGATTGATTGTTGAATATTGAGGATTGATGGTTGAGGGTTTTGTGATGAATATTGAGGATTGAGGATTGAGGATTGAGGATTGAGGATTGAGGATTGAGGATTGAAGATTGAGTATTGAGGATTGAAGGTTGAGGATTGAGGATTGAGGATTGAGGATTGAGGATTGAGGATTGAGAATTGAGGATTGAGGATTGAGGATTCAAGATTGAGGATTGGGTATTGAGGATTGTAGAATGAGGATTGAGGATTGAGGATTGAGGATTGAGGATTGAAGGTTGAGTATCGAGGATTGAAGATTGAGGATTGATGATTGAGGATTAAGGATTGGGTATTGAAGGTTGAGGATTGATGACTGGGGACTGATGATTGAGGATTGAGGATTGAGTATTGAGGACTGAGGATTGAAGATTGAGGATTGAGGATTGAGGATTAAAGATTGAGTATTGAGGATTGAAGATTGAGAATTGAGGATTGAGGATTGAACATTGAGGACTGAGTGTTGAGGGTTGAGTGATGAGAAGTGATGTTTGTGGATAGAGATTTGAGGATTGCAGATTCAGTATTGTGTATTGAAAACTGTGAATTGAGGATGTTCTATTGAGGATTGAGGATTGTTACGTGATTGTTGAGGACTGAGGGCTGAAGGTTGAGGATTCAGTATTGAGGATTCAGAATTGAGGTTTGAGGACTGAGGATTGAGGATGGAGGATCGAAGATTGAGTATTGAGGATTGAAGATTGAGGACTGAGGATTGAGGATTGAGGATTGGGGATGAGGGCTGAGGGTTGAGGATTGAGATTTAAGGACTGAGGACTGGGGATTGAGGATTGAGAATTGAGGATTGTGGATTGAGGATTGAAGATTGAGGATTGGGTTTTGAGGATTGAAGAATGAGGATAGAGGATTGGTGATTGAGGATTGAGGATTGAAGATTGAGTATTGAGGATTGAAGATTGAGGATTGAGGACTGAGGATTGAGGATTGAGTATTGAGGATTGAGGATTGAGGATTAAAGATTGAGTATTGAGTTTTGAAGATTGGGGATTGTGGATTGAAGATTGAGTATTGATGATTGAAGATTGAGGATTGAGTATTGAGGGTTGAGGATTGAGGACGATCACTGACGGTTGAGGATTGTGGTTTGAGGATTGAGGATTGAGGATTGAGTATTGAGGATGAGGACTGGGGTTTGAGGATTGAGGTTTGAGGAATGAGGATTGAGGATTGAGGATTGAGAATTGAGGATTGAAGATTGAGGATTGAAGATTGAGGATTGAAGGTTGAGGATGGAGGATTGAAAAGAGTGGACTGAGTGTTGAGGATTGAGTGTTGAGAATTGATGTTTGAGGATTGAGATTTGATTATTGAATATTGTGGATTGAGTATTGAACCATGAGAATTCAGGATACTCTATTGAGTATTAGGAATTGAGGATTGATGGTTGAGTATTGATGATTGGTGGTTGTGGGTTGTGTGTTGAATATTGAGGATTGAGGATTGAGGATTGAGGATTGAAGATTGAGGATTGAATATTGAGTCTTGATGATTGATGATTGAGGATTGAGGATTGAGTGTTGTGGATTGAGGACGAGGACTGAGTGTTGAAAATTGATGTTTGAGGTCTGAGGATTGAGGATTGAGGATTGAGAATTGTGGATTGAGGATTGAGGATTGAAGATTGAGGATTGGGTATTGAGGATTGAAGAATGAGGACTGAGGATTTAGGATTGAGGATCGAGGAATGAAGATTGAGTATTGGGGATTGAAGATTGAGGATTGAGGATTGTGGATTGAGGATTGAGGATTGAGTATTCAGGATTGAGGATTGAGGATTGTAGATTGAGGATTGAGGATTGGTGATTAAAGATTGAGTGTTGAGGATTGAAGATTGAGGATTGATGATTGGGGATTGAGGATTGAGGATTGAGGATTGAGCATTGAGTATTGAATGCTGAGAATTGATGATTGAGGATTGAGGATTGAGGATTGAGGATTGAGTATTGAGGTCTGAGGGTTGAAGATTGAGGATTGATGATTGAGGTTTAAAGATTGAGTATTGAGGATTGAAGATTGAAGATTGAGAATTGAGGATTGAGGATTGAACATTGAGGACTGAGTGTTGAGGGTAGAGTGATGAGAATTGATGTTTGTGGATAGAGATTTGAAGATTGCAGATTGAGTATTGTGTATTGTAAACTGTGAATTGAGGATATTCTATTGAGGATTGGTGATTGTCACCTGATTGTTGAGGACTGAGGGCTGAAGATTGAAGATTCAGGATTGAGGATTCAGAATTGAGGTTTGAGGACTGAGGATTGAGGATTGAAGATTGAGTATTGAGGATTGAAGATTGAGGATTGAGGACTGAGGATGGAGGATTGAAGAGAGAGGACTGAGTGTTGAGGATTGAGTGTTGAGAATTGATGTTTGAGGGTTGAGATTTGATTATTAATTTTTGTGGATTGAGTATTGAACGATGAGAATTCAGGGTATTCTATTGAGTATTGAGAATTGAGAATTGAGGATTGATTGTTGAATATTGAGGATTGATGGTTGAGGGTTTTGTGATGAATATTGAGGATTGAGGATTGAGGATTGAGGATTGAGGATTGAGGATTGAGGATTGAAGATTGAGTATTGAGGATTGAAGGTTGAGGATTGAGGATTGAGGATTGAGGATTGAGGATTGAGGATTGAGAATTGAGGATTGAGGATTGAGGATTCAAGATTGAGGATTGGGTATTGAGGATTGTAGAATGAGGATTGAGGATTGAGGATTGAGGATTGAGGATTGAAGGTTGAGTATCGAGGATTGAAGATTGAGGATTGATGATTGAGGATTAAGGATTGGGTATTGAAGGTTGAGGATTGATGACTGGGGACTGATGATTGAGGATTGAGGATTGAGTATTGAGGACTGAGGATTGAAGATTGAGGATTGAGGATTGAGGATTAAAGATTGAGTATTGAGGATTGAAGATTGAGAATTGAGGATTGAGGATTGAACATTGAGGACTGAGTGTTGAGGGTTGAGTGATGAGAAGTGATGTTTGTGGATAGAGATTTGAGGATTGCAGATTGAGTATTGTGTATTGAAAACTGTGAATTGAGGATGTTCTATTGAGGATTGAGGATTGTTACCTGATTGTTGAGGACTGAGGGCTGAAGGTTGAGGATTCAGTATTGAGGATTCAGAATTGAGGTTTGAGGACTGAGGATTGAGGATGGAGGATCGAAGATTGAGTATTGAGGATTGAAGATTGAGGACTGAGGATTGAGGATTGAGGATTGGGGATGAGGGCTGAGGGTTGAGGATTGAGATTTAAGGACTGAGGACTGGGGATTGAGGATTGAGAATTGAGGATTGTGGATTGAGGATTGAAGATTGAGGATTGGGTTTTGAGGATTGAAGAATGAGGATAGAGGATTGGTGATTGAGGATTGAGGATTGAAGATTGAGTATTGAGGATTGAAAATTGAGGATTGAGGACTGAGGATTGAGGATTGAGTATTGAGGATTGAGGATTGAGGATTAAAGATTGAGTATTGAGTTTTGAAGATTGGGGATTGTGGATTGAAGATTGAGTATTGAGGATTGAAGATTGAGGATTGAGGATTGAGGATTGAGAATTGACGATGAGGTCTGAGGGTTGAGGATTGAGGTTTGAGGACTGAGGACTGAGGATTGAGGATTGAGAATTGAGGATTGAGGATTGAGGGATGAGGATTGAAGATTGAGGATTGGGTATTGAGGATTGAACATTGAGGATTGAGGATTGAGGATCGAGGATTGCGTATTGAGGATTGAAGATTGAATATTGATGATTGAAGATTGAGGATTGAGGATTGAGGGTTGTGGATTGAGGACGAGGACTGAGAGTTGAGTATTGATGTTTGAGGTCTGATGATTGAGAATTGAGGATTGAGAATTGAGGATTGAGGATTGAGAATTGAGAATTGAGGATGATGACTGAGGTTTGAGGATTGAGGTTTGAGGAATGAGGATTGAGGATTGAAGATTGCGGATTGGTAATTGAGGATTAAAGATTGAGTATTGAGGATTGAGGATTGATGATTGGGGATTGAAGATTGAGTATTGAGGATTGAAGATTGAGTATTGATGATTGAAGATTGAGGATTGAGGGTTGAGGGTTGAGGGTTGCGGACGAGGACTGACGGTTGAGGATTGAGGTGTGAGGATTGAGGGTTGAGGACTGAGGACTGAGGATAGAGGATTGAGGATGGAGCATTGAGGATTGAAGATTGAGGACTGGGGATTGAGGACTGAAGCTTGAGGATAAGGATTGAGGATTGGTGATTAAGGATCTAGGGTTGAATATTGATTATTGAGGATTAAAGATTGAGGATTGAGGATTGAGGATTGAGAATTGAGAATTGAGGATAAGGAATGAGGGTTGAGGATTGAGGTTTGAGGAATGAGGATTGAGGATTGAGGATTGAGAATTGAGGATTGAGGATTGAGGATTGAAGATTGAGGATTTGGTATTAAGGATTGAAGAATGAGGATTGAGGATTGAGGATTCAGAATTGATGTTTGAGGACTGAGGATTGAGGATTGAAGATTGATTATTGAGGATTGAGGATTGAGAATTGAGGATTGAAGATTGAGCATTGAAGATTGAGGATTGGGTATTGAGAATTGAAGAATGAGGATTGAGGATTGAGGATTGAGTATTGAGGATTGAGGATTGAGTATTGAGGATTGAAGATTGAGGATTGAGGACTGAGGATTGAGGGTTGAGTATTGAGGATTGAGGATTGAGGATTAAAGATTGACTATTGAGGATTGAAGATTGAGGATTGTGGATTGAGATTGAGTATTGAGGATTGAAGATTGAGAATTGAGGATTGAGGATTGAACATTGAGGACTGAGTGTTGAGGGGTGAGTGATGGGAATTGATGTTTGTGGTTTGAGATTTGAAGATTGAAGAATGGGGATTGAGTATTGAAAACTGTGAATTGAGGATATTCTATTGAGGGTTGAGTTTTGACAATTGATTGTTGAGGACTGAGGGCTAAAGATTGAGGATTCAGGATTGAGGATTCGGGATTGAAGTTTAAGGACAGAGGATTGAGGGCTGAGGATTGAGGATTCAGGATTGACGCTTGAGGATTGAAGGTTGAGGATGGAGGATTGAAAAGTGTGGACTGAGTGTTGAGGATTGAGTGTTTAGAATTGATGTTTGGGGATTGAGATTTGATTATTGAATATTGTGGATTGAGTATTGAACCACGAGAATTCAGGATACTCTATTGAGTATTAGGAATTGAGGATTGATGGTTGAGTATTGAGGATTGGTGGTTGAGGGTTGTGTGTTGAACATTGAGGATTGAGGATTGAAGATTGAGAATTGAGGATTGAGGATTGAACATTGAGGACTGAGTGTTGAGGGTTGAGTGATGAGAATTGATGTTTGTCGATAGAGATTTGAAGATTGCAGATTGAGTATTGTGTATTGAAAACTGTGAATTGAGGATATTCTTTTGAGGATTGAGGATTGTCACCTGATTGTTGAGGACTGAGTGCTGAAGATTGAGGATTGAGGATTGAGGATTCAGAATTGAGGTTTGAGGACTGAGCATTGAGGATTGAGGATTGAAGATTGAGTATTGAGGATTGAAGGTTGAGGATTGAGGATTGAGAATTGAGGATTGAGGATGAGGGCTGAGGGTTGAGGATTGAGGTTTAAGGGTTGAGTATTGAAGATTGAGGATTGATGGTTGAGGATTTAGAATTGAGGATTGAGGATTCAGGATTGAGGATTGAAAACTGAGTATTGAGGATTGAAGATTGAGGACTGAGGAATAAGGATTGAGGATTGAGGATGAGGGCTGAGGGTTGAGAATTGAGGCTTGAGGATTGAGGACTGAGGATTGAGGATTGAGAATTGAGGATTGATGGTTGAGTATTGAGGATTGAGGATTGAGGATTGAGGATTGAGTATTGAAGATTGAGGATTGATGATTGAGGATTGAGGATTGAGGATTGAGGATTGAGGATTGAGTATTGAAGATTGAGAATTGAGAATTGAAGGTTGAGGATTGAGGAATGAGGTTTGAGGATTGAAGATTGGGGATTGGTAATTGAGGATTGAAGAATGAGGATTCAGGATTGAGGATTGATGATTGGGGATTGAAGATTGAGTATTGAGTATTGAAGATTGAGTATTGATGATTGAAGATTGAGGATTGAGGGTTGAGGGTTGAGGGTTGCGGACGAGGACTGACGGTTGAGGATTGAGGTTTGAGGATTGAGGGTTGAGGACTGAGGACTGAGGATAGAGGATTGAGGATGGAGCATTGAGGATTGAAGATTGAGGACTGGGGATTGAGGACTGAAGATTGAGGATTAAGGATTGAGGATTGGTGATTGAGGATCTAGGACTGAATATTGATTATTGAGGATTAAAGATTGAGGATTGAGGATTGAGGACTGAGAATTGAGAATTGAGGATAAGGACTGAGGGTTGAGGAATGAGGTTTGAGGAATGAGGATTGAGGATTGAGGATTGAGTATTGAGGATTGAAGATTGAGGATTGAGGACTGAGGATTGAGGGTTGAGTATTGAGGATTGAGGATTGAGGATTAAAGATTGACTATTGAGGATTGAAGATTGAGGATTGTGGATTGAAGATTGAGTATTGAGGATTGAAGATTGAGGATTGAGGATTGAGGATTGAGAATTGAAGATGGGGGCTGAGGGTTGAGGATTGAGGTTTGAGGACTGCGGACTGAGGATTGAGGATTGAGAATTGAGGAATGAGGATTGAGGATTGAGGATTGAAGATTGGGGATTGAGGATTGAGGGTTGTGGATTGAGGACGAGGACTGAGGGTTGAGTATTGATGTTTGAGGTCTGAGGATTGAGGATTGAGGATTGAGAATTGAGGATTGAAGATTGAGTATTGAGGATTGAAGGTTGAGGATTGAGGGTTGAGGATTGAAGATTGAGGACTTAGTGTTGAGGGTTGTGTGATGGGAATTGATGTTTGTGGATTGAGATTTGAAGATTGAAGAATGGGGATTGAGTATTGAAAACTGTGAATTGAGGATATTCTATTGAGGATTGAGTATTGACAATTGATTGTTGAGGACTGATGGCTAAAGATTGAGGATTCAGGATTCAGGATTCGGGATTGAGGTTTAAGGACAGAGGATTGAGGGTTGAGGATTGAGTATTGAGGATTGACGCTTGAGGATTGAAGGTTGATGATGGAGGATTGAAAAGAGTGGACTGAGAGTTGAGGATTGAGTGTTGAGAATTGATGTTTGAGGATTGAGATTTGATTATTGAATATTGTGGATTGAGTATTGAACCATGAGAATTCAGGATACTCTATTGAGTATTAGGAATTGAGGATTGATGGTTGAGTATTGAAGATTGGTGGTTGAGGGTTGTGTGTTGAATATTGAGGATTGAGGATTGAGGATTGAGGATTGAAGATTGAGGATTGAATATTGAGTCTTGATGATTGATGATTGAGGATTGAGGATTGAGTGTTGAGGATTGAGGACGAGGACTGACGGTTGAGGATTGAGGTTTGAGGTTTGAGGATTGAGGATTGAGGACTGAGGATTGAGGATTGAGGATTGAGCATTGAGGATTGAAGATTGAGGACTGGGGATTGAGGATTGAAGATTGACGATTGAGGATTGTGGATTGAGGATTGAGGGTTGAGGATTAAAGATTGAATATTGATGATTGAAGATTGAGGATTGAGGATTGAGGGTTGTGGATTGAGGACGAGGACTGAGTGTTGAGAATTGATGTTTGAGGTCTGAGGCTTGAGGATTGAGGATTGAGAATTGAGGATTGAGGATTGAGGATTGAAGATTGAGGATTGGGTATTGAGGATTGAAGAATGAGGACTGAGGATTTAGGATTGAGGATCGAGGAATGAAGATTGAGTATTGGGGATTGAAGATTGAGGATTGAGGACTGTGGATTGAGGATTGAGGATTGAGTATTCATGATTGAGGATTGAGGATTGTAGATTGAGGATTGAGGATTGATGATTAAAGATTGAGTGTTGAGGATTGAAGATTGAGGATTGATGATTGGGGATTGAGGATTGAGGATTGAGGATTGAGGATTGAGTATTGAAGGCTGAGGATTGATGATTGAGGATTGAGGATTGAGTATTGAGTATTGAGTATTGAGGACTGAGGGTTGAAGATTGAGGATTGATGATTGAGGTTTAAAGATTGAGTATTGAGGATTGAAGATTGAAGATTGAGAATTGAGGATTGAGGATTGAACATTGAGGACTGAGTGTTGAGGGTTGAGTGATGAGAATTGATGTTTGTGGATAGAGATTTGAAGATTGCAGATTGAGTATTGTGTATTGTAAACTGTGAATTGAGGATATTCTATTGATGATTGGGGATTGTCACCTGATTGTTGAGGACTGAGGGCTGAAGATTGAGGATTCAGGATTGAGGATTCAGAATCGAGGTTTGAGGACTGAGGATTGAGGATTGAAAATTGATTATTGAGGATTGAGGATTGAGAATTGAGGATTGTGGATTGAGGATTGAAGATTGAGGATTGGGTTTTGAGGATTGAAGAATGATGATTGAGGATTGAGGATTGAAGATTGAGTATTGAGGATTGAAGATTGAGGATTGAGGACTGAGGATTGAGGATTGAGTATTGAGGATTGAGGATTGAGGATTAAAGATTGAGTATTGAGGATTGAAGATTGAGGACTGTGGATTGAAGATTGAGTATTGAGGATTGAACATTGAGGATTGAGGATTGAGGATTGAGGATCGACGATTGCGGATTGAGGATTGAAGATTGAATATTGATGATTGAAGATTGAGGATTGAGGATTGAGGGTTGTGGATTGAGGACGAGGACTGAGTGTTGAGAATTGATGTTTGAGGTCTGAGGATTGAGGATTGGGGATTGAGAATTGAGGATTGAGGATTGAGGATTGAAGATTGAGGATTGGGTATTGACAATTGAAGAATGAGGATTGAGGATTGAGGATTGAGTATTGAGGATTGAGGATTGAGTATTGAGGATTGAAGATTGAGGATTGAGGACTGAGGATTGAGGGTTGAGTATTGAGGATTGAGGATTGAGGATTAAAGATTGACTATTGAGGATTGAAGATTGAGGATTGTGGATTGAGATTGAGTATTGAGGATTGAAGATTGAGAATTGAGGATTGAGGATTGAACATTGAGGACTGAGTGTTGAGGGGTGAGTGATGGGAATTGATGTTTGTGGTTCGAGATTTGAAGATTGAAGAATGGGGATTGAGTATTGAAAACTGTGAATTGAGGATATTCTATTGAGGGTTGAGTATTGACAATTGATTGTTGAGGACTGAGGGCTAAAGATTGAGGATTCAGGATTGAGGATTCGGGATTGAAGTTTAAGGACAGAGGATTGAGGGTTGAGGATTGAGGATTCAGGATTGACGCTTGAGGATTGAAGGTTGAGGATGGAGGATTGAAAAGAGTGGACTGAGTGTTGAGGATTGAGTGTTGAGAATTGATGTTTGGGGATTGAGATTTGATTATTGAATATTGTGGATTGAGTATTGAACCATGAGAATTCAGGATACTCTATTGAGTATTAGGAATTGAGGATTGATGGTTGAGTATTGAGGATTGGTGGTTGAGGGTTGTGTGTTGAATATTGAGGATTGAGGATTGAAGATTGAGAATTGAGGATTGAGGATTGAACATTGAGGACTGAGTGTTGAGGGTTGAGTGATGAGAATTGATGTTTGTCGATAGAGATTTGAAGATTGCAGATTGAGTATTGTGTATTGAAAACTGTGAATTGAGGATATTCTTTTGAGGATTGAGGATTGTCACCTGATTGTTGAGGACTGAGTGCTGAAGATTGAGGATTGAGGATTGAGGATTCAGAATTGAGGTTTGAGGACTGAGGATTGAGGATTGAGGATTGAAGATTGGGTATTGAGGATTGAAGGTTGAGGATTGAGGATTGAGAATTGAGGATTGAGGATGAGGGCTGAGGGTTGAGGATTGAGGTTTAAGGGTTGAGTATTGAAGATTGAGGATTGATGGTTGAGGATTTAGAATTGAGGATTGAGGATTGAGGATTGAGGATTGAAAACTGAGTATTGAGGATTGAAGATTGAGGACTGAGGAATAAGGATTGAGGATTGAGGATGAGGGCTGAGGGTTGACGATTGAGGCTTGAGGATTGAGGACTGAGGATTGAGGATTGAGAATTGAGGATTGATGGTTGAGTATTGAGGATTGAGGATTGAGGATTGAGGATTGAGTATTGAAGATTGAGGATTGATGATTGAGGATTGAGGATTGAGGATTGAGGATTGAGGATTGAGTATTGAAGATTGAGAATTGAGGATTGAAGGTTGAGGATTGAGGAATGAGGTTTGAGGATTGAGGACGATGGCTGATGGTTGAGGGTTGAGGTTTTAGGACTGAGGACTGAGGATTGAGGATTGAGAATTGAGGATTGAGGATTGAGGATTGAAGATTGGGGATTGGTAATTGAGGATTGAAGAATGAGGATTCAGGATTGAGGATTGATGATTGGGGATTGAAGATTGAGTATTGAGGATTGAAGATTGAGTATTGATGATTGAAGATTGAGGATTGAGGGTTGAGGGTTGAGGGTTGCGGACGAGGACTGACGGTTGAGGATTGAGGTTTGAGGATTGAGGGTTGAGGACTGAGGACTGAGGATAGAGGATTGAGGATGGAGCATTGAGGATTGAAGATTGAGGACTGGGGATTGAGGACTGAAGATTGAGGATTAAGGATTGAGGATTGGTGATTGAGGATCTGGGACTGAATATTGATTATTGAGGATTAAGGATTGAGGATTGAGGATTGAGGACTGAGAATTGAGAATTGAGGATAAGGACTGAGGGTTGAGGATTGAGGTTTGAGGAATGAGGATTGAGGATTGAGGATTGAGTATTGAGGATTGAAGATTGAGGATTGAGGACTGAGGATTGAGGGTTGAGTATTGAGGATTGAGGATTGAGGATTAAAGAATGACTATTGAGGATTGAAGATTGAGGATTGTGGATTGAAGATTGAGTATTGAGGATTGAAGATTGAGGATTGAGGATTGAGGATTGAGAATTGAAGATGAGGGCTGAGGGTTGAGGATTGAGGTTTGAGGACTGCGGTCTGAGGATTGAGGATTGAGAATTGAGGAATGAGGGTTGAGGATTGAGGATTGAAGATTGGGGATTGAGGATTGAGGGTTGTGGATTGAGGACGAGGACTGAGGGTTGAGTATTGATGTTTGAGGTCTGAGGATTGAGGATTGAGGATTGAGAATTGAGGATTGAAGATTGAGTATTGAGGATTGAAGGTTGAGGATTGAGGGTTGAGGATTGAAGATTGAGGACTTAGTGTTGAGGGTTGAGTGATGGGAATTGATGTTTGTGGATTGAGATTTGAAGATTGAAGAATGGGGATTGAGTATTGAAAACTGTGAATTGAGGATATTCTATTGAGGATTGAGTATTGACAATTGATTGTTGAGGACTGATGGCTAAAGATTGAGGATTCAGGATTCAGGATTCGGGATTGAGGTTTAAGGACAGAGGATTGAGGGTTGAGGATTGAGTATTGAGGATTGACGCTTGAGGATTGAAGGTTGAGGATGGAGGATCGAAAAGAGTGGACTGAGAGTTGAGGATTGAGTGTTGGGAATTGATGTTTGAGGATTGAGATTTGATTATTGTATATTGTGGATTGAGTATTGAACCATGAGAATTCAGGATACTCTATTGAGTATTAGGAATTGAGGATTGATGGTTGAGTATTGAAGATTGGTGGTTGAGGGTTGTGTGTTGAGTATTGAGGATTGAGGATTGAGGATTGAGGATTGAAGATTGAGGATTGAATATTGAGTCTTGATGATTGATGATTGAGGATTGAGGATTGAGTGTTGAGGATTGAGGACGAGGACTGACGGTTGAGGATTGAGGTTTGAGGTTTGAGGATTGAGGATTGAGGACTGAGGATTGAGGATTGAGGATTGAGCATTGAGGATTGAAGATTGAGGACTGGGGATTGAGGATTGAAGATTGACGATTGAGGATTGTGGATTGAGGATTGAGGGTTGAGGATTAAAGATTGAATATTGATGATTGAAGATTGAGGATTGAGGATTGAGGGTTGTGGATTGAGGACGAGGACTGAGTGTTGAGAATTGATGTTTGAGGTCTGAGGATTGAGGATTGAGGATTGAGGATTGAGGATTGAGGATTGAGGATTGAAGATTGAGGATTGGGTATTGAGGATTGAAGAATGAGGACTGAGGATTTAGGATTGAGGATCGAGGAATGAAGATTGAGTATTGGGGATTGAAGATTGAGGATTGAGGATTGTGGATTGAGGATTGAGGATTGAGTATTCATGATTGAGGATTGAGGATTGTAGATTGAGGATTGAGGATTGATGATTAAGGATTGAGTGTTGAGGATTGAAGATTGAGGGTTGATGATTGGGGATTGAGGATTGAGGATTGAGGATTGAGGATTGAGTATTGAAGGCTGAGGATTGATGATTGAGGATTGAGGATTGGGTATTGAGTATTGAGTATTGAGGACTGAGGGTTGAATATTGAGGATTGATGATTGAGGTTTAAAGATTGAGTATTGAGGATTGAAGATTGAAGTTTGAGAATTGAGGATTGAGGATTGAACATTGAGGACTGAGTGTTGAGTGTTGAGTGATGAGAATTGATGTTTGTGGATAGAGATTTGAAGATTGCAGATTGAGTATTGTGTATTGCAAACTGTGAATTGAGGATACTCTATTGAGGATTGGGGATTGTCACCTGATTGTTGAGGACTGAGGGCTGAAGATTGAGGATTCAGGATTGAGGATTCAGAATTGAGGCTTGAGGACTGAGGATTGAGGATTGAAAATTGATTATTGAGGATTGAAGATTGAGAATTGAGGATTGTGGATTGAGGATTGAAGATTGAGGATTGGGTTTTGAGGATTGAAGAATGAGGATTGAGGATTGAGGATTGAGGATTGAGGATTGAAGTTTGAGTATTGAGGATTGAAGATTGAGGATTGAGGACTGAGGATTGAGGATTGAGTATTGAGGATTGAGGATTGAGGATTAAAGATTGAGTATTGAGGATTGAAGATTGAGGATTGTGGATTGAAGATTGAGTGTTGAGCATTGAACATTGAGGATTGAGGATTGAGGATTGAGGATCGAGGATTGCGGATTGAGGATTGAAGATTGAATATTGATGATTGAAGATTGAGGATTGAGGATTGAGGGTTGTGGATTGAGGACGAGGACTGAGTGTTGAGAATTGATGTTTGAGGTCTGAGGATTGAGGATTGAGGATTGAGAATTGAGGATTGAGGATTGAGGATTGAAGATTGAGGATTGGGTATTGAGGATTGAAGAATGAGGACTGACGATTTAGGATTGAGGATCGAGGATTGAAGATTGAGTATTGGGGATTGAAGATTGAGGATTGAGGATTGAGTATTCAGGATTGAGGATTGAGGATTGTAGATTGAGTATTGAGGATTGATGATTAAAGATTGAGTGTTGAGGATTGAAGATTGAGGATTGATGATTGGGGATTGAGGATTGAGGATTGAGGATTGAGGATTGAGTATTGAAGGCTGAGGATTGATGATTGAGGATTGAGGATTGAGGATTGAGGATTGAGTATTGAGGACTGAGGGTTGAAGATTGAGGATTGATGATTGAGGATTAAAGATTGAGTATTGAGGATTGAAGATTGAGAATTGAGGATTGAGGATTGAAGAATGAGGACTGAGTGTTGAGGGTTGAGTGATGAGAATTGATGTTTGTGGATAGAGATTTGAAGATAGCAGATTGAGTATTGTGTATTGTAAGCTGTGAATTGAGGATATTTTATTGAGGATTGAGGATTGTCACCTGATTGTTGAGGACTGAGGGCTGAAGATTGAGGATTCAGGATTGAGGATTCAGAATTGAGGTTTGAGGACTGAGGATTGAGGATTGAAGATTGATTATTGAGGATTGAGGATTGAGAATTGAGGATTGTGGATTGAGGATTGAAGATTGAGGATTGGGTCTTGAGGATTGAAGAATGAGGATTGAGGATTGAGGATTGAGGATTGAGGATTGAAGATTGAGTATTGAGGATTGAAGATTGAGGATTGAAGACTGAGGATTGAGGATTGAGTATTGAGGATTGAGGATTGAGGATTAAAGATTGAGTACTGAGGATTGAAGATTGAGGATTGTGGATTGAGGATTGAGTATTGAGGATTGAGGGTTGAGGATTGAGGATTGAAGATTGGGAATTGACGATGAGGTTTGAGGACTGAGGACTGAGGATTGAGGATTGAGAATTGAGGATTGAGGATTGAGGATTGAGGATTGAAGATTGAGGATTGGGTATTGAGGATTGAACATTGAGGATTGAGGATTGAGGATCGAGGATTGCGGATTGAGGATTGAAGATTGAATATTGATGATTGAAGATTGAGGATTGAGGATTGAGGGTTGTGGATTGAGGACGAGGACTGAGTGTTGAGTATTGATGTTTGAGGTCTGATGATTGAGGATTGAGGATTGAGAATTGAGGATTGAGGATTGAGGATTGAAGATTGAGGATTGGGTATTGAGGATTGAAGAATGAGGATCGAGGATTGAGTATTGAGGATTGAGGATTGAAGATTGAGTATTGGGGATTGAAGACTGACGATTGAGGATTTAGGATTGAGGGTTGAGGATTTACTATTGAGAATTGAGGATTGAGGATTGAGGATTGAAGGCTGAGGATTGGGTATTGAGGACTGAGGACTGAGGATTGAGAATTGAGGATTGAGGATTGAGGATTAAAGATTGAGTATTGAGGATTGAGGATTGAGGATTGAAGTTTGAGTATTGAGGATTGAAGATTGAGGATTGAGGATTGAGGATTGAGGATTGAGGATTGAAGATTGAGGATTGGGGACTGAGTGTTGAGGCTTGAGTAATGAGAATTGATGTTTGTGGATGGAGATTTGAAGATTGAAGGTTGAGGATTGAGTATTGAAAGCTGAGAATTCAGGATATTCTATTGGGTATTGAGAATTTTGGATTGATGGTTGAGTATTGAGGATTGATGGTTGAGTGTTGTGTGTTGAATATTGAGGATTGACGGATTGAGTATTGAAGATTGAGGACAGAGGACTGAGGATTGAGTATTGAGGATTGAGGATTCAGTATTGAGGATTGAGGATTTAAGAGTATTGATGAGTGAAGATTGCGGATTTATTATTGAGGGTTTAGGTTTGAGGACGAGGACTTAGGGATGTGGATTGAGGTTTGAGGACAGAAGATTGAGGATTGAGGATTGAGAATTGATAATTGAAGATTGAGGATTGAAAATTTAGGATTGGGTATTGAGGATTGAGGATTGGGGATTGAGGATTTAGTATTGGAGGTTGATTATTTAGGATTGAAGATAGAGGGTTGAGGATTGAGGTTTGAGGAATGAGGTTTGAGGATTGAGGATTGAGGATTGAGGATTGATGATTGAGTATTGAAGGTTGAGGATTGATGACTGAGGATTGAGGATTGAGGATTGAGGATTGAGGATTGAGGATTGAAGATTGAGTGTTGAGGATTGAGTGTTGAGGAGTGAGGATTGAGTGTTGAGGATTGAGGATGAGGGCTGAGGTTTGAGGTTTGAGGTTTGAGTATTGAATCCTGAGAATTCAGGATATTCTGTTGAGTATTGAGAATTCAGGATTGATGGTTGAGTATTGAGGATTGAGGATTGAGGATTGAGGATTGAGTATTGAAGATTGAGGATTGATGATTGAGGATTGAGGATTGAGGATTGAGGAATGAGGTTTGAGGATTGAGAACGATGGCTGATGGTTGAGGGTTGATGTTTTAGGACTGAGGACTGAGGATTGAGGATTGAGAATTGAGGATTGAGGATTGAGGATTGAAGATTGGGGATTGGTAATTGAGGATTGAAGAATGAGGATTCAGGATTGAGGATTCATGATTGGGGATTGAAGATTGAGTATTGAGGATTGATGATTGAGTATTGATGATTGAAGATTGAGGATTGAGTGTTGAGGGTTGAGGTTTGCGTACGAGGACTGACGGTTGAGGATTGAGGTGTGAGGATTGAGGGTTGAGGACTGAGGACTGAGGACAGAGGATTGAGGATGGAGCATTGAGGATTGAAGATTGAGGACTGGGGATTGAGGACTGAAGATTGAGGATTAAGGATAGAGGATTGGTGATTGAGGATCTAGGACTGAATATTGATTATTGAGGATTAAAGATTGAGGATTGAGGATTGAGAATTGAGAATTGAGAATTGAGGATAAGGACTGAGGGTTGAGGATTGAGGTTTGAGGAATGAGGATTGAGGATTGAGGATTGAGGATTGAAGATTGAGTATTGATGATTGAAGATTGAGGATTGAGGATTGAGGGTTGAGGATTGAGGACGAGGACTGACGGTTGAGGATTGTAGTTTGAGGATTGAGGATTGAGGATTGAGTATTGAGGATGGGGACTGGGGTTTGAGGATTGAGGTTTGAGGAATGAGGATTGAGGATTGAGGATTGAGGATTGAGGATTGAGGATTGAGTATTGAAGGTTGAGGATTGATGACTGAGGATTGAGGATTGCGGATTGACGATTGAGGATTCAGGATTGAGGGTTGAAGGTTGAGTGTTGAGGATTGAAGGTTGAGGATTGACGATTGAGGATTGAGGATTGAGGATGAAGGCTGAGGTTTGAGGTTTGAGGTTTGAGGTTTGAGTATTGAATCCTGAGAATTCAGGATGTTCTATTGAGTATTGAGAATTGAGGATTGATGGTTTAGTATTGAGGATTCAGGATTGAGGATTGAGGATTGAGTATTGAAGATTGAGGATTGATGGTTGAGGATTTAGAATTGAGGATTGAGGATTGAGGATTGAGGATTGAAAATTGAGTATTGAGGATTGAAGATTGAGGACTGAGGAATAAAGATTGAGGATTGAGGATGAGGGCTGAGGGTTGAGGATTGAGGCTTGAGGACTGAGGACTGAGGATTGAGGATTGAGAATTGAGGATAGAGGATTGAGGATTGAAGATTGAGGATTGGGTATTGAGGATTGAAGAATGAGGATTGAGGATTGAGGATTGAGGATTGAGGATTGAAGATTGAGTATTGAGGATTGAAGATTGAGTATTGAGGATTGAGGATTGAGGATTGAGGACTGAGGATTCAGGATTGAGGATTGAGAATTGAAGATTGAGGACTGAGGACTGGGGATTAAAGATTGAGTGTTGAGGATTGAAGATTGAGGACTGAGGACTGGGGATTAAAGATTGAGTGTTGAGGATTGAAGATTGAGGATTGATGATTGAGGATTGAGGATTGAGGATTAAAGATTGACTATTGAGGATTGAAGATTGAGGATTGTGGATTGAAGATTGAGTATTGAGGATTGAAGATTGAGGATTGAGGATTGAGGATTGAGAATTGAAGATGAGGGCTGAGGGTTGAGGATTGAGGTTTGAGGACTGCGGACTGAGGATTGAGGATTGAGAATTGATGATTGAGGACTGAGGATTGAAGATTGAGGATTTGGTATTAAGGATTGAAGAATGAGGATTGAGGATTGAGGATTGAGTATTCAGAATTGATGTTTGAGGACTGAGGATTGAGGATTGAGGATTGAAGATTGAGTATTGAGGATTGAAGGTTGAGGATTGAGGATTGAGAATTGAGGATTGAGGATGAGGGCTGAGTGTTGAGGATTGAGGTTTAAGGGTTGAGTATTGAAGATTGAGGATTGATGGTTGAGGATTTAGAATTGAGGATTGAGGATTGAGGATTGAGGATTGAAAACTGAGTATTGAGGATTGAAGATTGAGGACTGAGGAATAAGGATTGAGGATTGAGGATTGAAGATTGGGGATTGAGGATTGAGGGTTGTGGATTGAGGACGAGGACTGAGGGTTGAGTATTGATGTTTGAGGTCTGAGGATTGAGGATGAGGATTGAGAATTGAGGATTGAAGATTGAGTATTGAGGATTGATGGTTGAGGATTGAGGGTTGAGGATTGAAGATTGAGGACTTAGTGTTGAGGGTTGAGTGATGGGAATTGATGTTTGTGGATTGAGATTTGAAGATTGAAGAATGGGGATTGAGTATTGAAAACTGTGAATTGTGGATATTCTATTGAGGATTGAGTATTGACAATTGATTGTTGAGGACTGACGGCTAAAGATTGAGGATTCAGGATTCAGGATTCGGGATTGAGGTTTAAGGACAGAGGATTGAGGGTTGAGGATTGAGGATTGAGGATTGACGCTTGAGGATTGAAGGTTGAGGATGGAGGATTGAAAAGAGTGGACTGAGTGTTGAGGATTGAGTGTTGAGAATTGATGTTTGAGGATTGAGATTTGATTATTGAATATTGTGGATTGAGTATTGAACCATGAGAATTCAGGATACTCTATTGAGTATTAGGAATTGAGGATTGATGGTTGAGTATTGAAGATTGGTGGTTGAGGGTTGTGTGTTGAATATTGAGGATTGAGGATTGAGGATTGAGGATTGAAGATTGAGTATTGATGATTGAAGATTGAGGATTGAGGATTGAGGGTTGAGGATTGAGGACGAGGACTGATGGTTGAGGATTGTGGTTTGAGGATTGAGGATTGAGGATTGAGTATTGAGGATGAGGACTGGGGTTTGAGGATTGAGGTTTGAGGAATGAGGATTGAGGATTGAGGATTGAGGATTGAGGATTGAGGTTTGAGGTTTGAGGTTTGAGTATTGAATCATGAGAATTCAGGATGTTCTATTGAGTATTGAGAAATGAGGATTGATGGTTTAGTATTGAGCATTCAGGATTGAGGATTGAGGATTAAGTATTGAAGATTGAGGATTGATGGTTGAGGATTTAGAATTGAGGATTGAGGATTGAGGATTGAGGATTGAAAATTGAGTATTGAGGGTTGAAGATTGAGGACTGAGGAATAAGTATTGAGGATTGAGGATTGAGGATTGAAGATTGAGGATTGGGTATTGAGGATTGAGGATTGAGGATTGAAGATTGAGTATTGAGGATTGAAGATTGAGGATTGAGGACTGAGGATTGAGGATTGAGTATTGAGGATTGAGGATTGAGGATTAAAGATTGAGTATTGAGGATTGAAGATTGAGGATTGTGGATTGAAGATTGAGTATTGAGGATTGAAGATTGAGGATTGAGGATTGAGGATTGAGAATTGACGATGAGGTCTGAGGGTTGAGGATTGAGGTTTGAGGACTGAGGACTGAGGATTGAGGATTGAGAATTGAGGATTGAGTATTGAGGGATGAGGATTGAAGATTGAGGATTGGGTATTGAGGATTGAACATTGAGGATTGAGGATTGAGGATCGAGGATTGCGGATTGAGGATTGAAGATTGAATATTGATGATTGAAGATTGAGGATTGAGGATTGAGGGTTGTGGATTGAGGACGAGGACTGAGTGTTGAGTATTGATGTTTGAGGTCTGATGATTGAGGATTGAGGATTGAGAATTGAGGATTGGCGATTGAGGGTTGAGGATTGAGGATTGAGGATTGAAGATTGAGGATTGTGGATTGAAGATTGAGTATTGAGGATTGAAGATTGAGGATTGAGGATTGAGGATTGAGAATTGAAGATGAGGGCTGAGGGTTGAGGATTGAGGTTTGAGGACTGCGGACTGAGGATTGAGGATTGAGAATTGAGGAATGAGGATTGAGGATTGAGGATTGAAGATTGGGGATTGAGGATTGAGGGTTGTGGATTGAGGACGAGGACTGAGGGTTGAGTATTGATGTTTGAGGTCTGAGGATTGAGGATTGAGGATTGAGAATTGAGGATTGAAGATTGAGTATTGAGGATTGAAGGTTGAGGATTGAGGGTTGACGATTGAAGATTGAGGACTTAGTGTTGAGGGTTGAGTGATGGGAATTGATGTTTGTGGATTGAGATTTGAAGATTGAAGAATGGGGATTGAGTATTGAAAACTGTGAATTGAGGATATTCTATTGAGGATTGAGTATTGACAATTGATTGTTGAGGACTGATGGCTAAAGATTGAGGATTCAGGATTCAGGATTCGGGATTGAGGTTTAAGGACAGAGGATTGAGTGTTGAGGATTGAGGATTGAGGATTGACGCTTGAGGATTGAAGGTTGAGGATGGAGGATTGAAAAGAGTGGACTGAGTGTTGAGGATTGAGTGTTGAGAATTGATGTTTGAGGATTGAGATTTGATTATTGAATATTGTGGATTGAGTATTGAACCATGAGAATTCAGGATACTCTATTGAGTATTAGGAATTGAGGATTGATGGTTGAGTATTGAAGATTGGTGGTTGAGGGTTGTGTGTTGAATATTGAGGATTGAGGATTGAGGATTGAGGATTGAAGATTGAGGATTGAATATTGAGTCTTGATGATTGATGATTGAGGATTGAGGATTGAGTGTTGAGGATTGAGGACGAGGACTGACGGTTGAGGATTGAGGTTTGAGGTTTGAGGATTGAGGATTGAGGACTGAGGATTGTGGATTGAGGATTGAGCATTGAGGATTGAAGATTGAGGACTGGGGATTGAGGATTGAAGATTGACGATTGAGGATTGTGGATTGAGGATTGAGGGTTGAGGATTAAAGATTGAATATTGATGATTGAAGATTGAGGATTGAGGATTGAGGGTTGTGGATTGAGGACGAGGACTGAGTGTTGAGAATTGATGTTTGAGGTCTGAGGATTGAGGATTGAGGATTGAGAATTGAGGATTGAGGATTGAGGATTGAAGATTGAGGATTGGGTATTGAGGATTGAAGAATGAGGACTGAGGACTTAGGATTGAGGATCGAGGAATGAAGATTGAGTATTGGGGACTGAAGATTGAGGATTGAGGATTGTGGATTGAGGATTGAGGATTGAGTATTCATGATCGAGGATTGAGGATCGTAGATTGAGGATTGAGGATTGATGATTAAAGATTGAGTGTTGAGGATTGAAGATTGAGGATTGATGATTGGGGATTGAGGATTGAGGATTGAGGATTGAGGATTGAGTATTGAAGGCTGAGGATTGATGATTGAGGATAGAGATTTGAAGATTGCAGATTGAGTATTGTGTATTGTAAACTGTGAATTGAGGATATTCTATTGAGGATTGGGGATTGTCACCTGATTGTTGAGGACTGAGGGCTGAAGATTGAGGATTCAGGATTGAGGATTCAGAATTGAGGTTTGAGGACTGAGGATTGAGGATTGAAAATTGATTATTGAGGATTGAGGATTGAGAATTGAGGATTGTGGATTGAGGATTGAAGATTGAGGATTGGGTTTTGAGGATTGAAGAATGAGGATTGAGGATTGAGGATTGAGGATTGAGGATTGAAGATTGAGTATTGAGGATTGAAGATTGATGATTGAAGACTGAGGATTGAGGATTGAGTATTGAGGATTGAAGATTGAATATTGATGATTGAAGATTGAGGATTGAGGATTGAGGGTTGTGGATTGAGGACGAGGACTGAGTGTTGAGAATTGATGTTTGAGGTCTGAGGATTGAGGATTGAGGATTGAGAATTGAGGATTGAGGATTGAGGATTGAAGATTGAGGATTGGGTATTGAGGATTGAAGAATGAGGACTGAGGATTTAGGATTGAGGATCGAGGATTGAAGATTGAGTATTGGGGATTGAAGATTGAGGATTGAGGATTATGGATGGAGGATTGAGGATTGAGTATTCAGGATTGAGGATTGAGGATTGTAGATTGAGTATTGAGGATTGATGATTAAAGATTGAGTGTTGAGGATTGAAGATTGAGGATTGATGATTGGGGATTGAGGATTGAGGATTGAGGATTGAGGATTGAGTATTGAAGGCTGAGGATTGATGATTGAGGATTGAGGATTGAGGATTGAGGATTGAGTATTGAGGACTGAGGGTTGAAGATTGAGGATTGATGATTGAGGATTAAAGATTGAGTATTGAGGATTGAAGATTGAGAATTGAGGATTGAGGATTGAAGATTGAGGACTGAGTGTTGAGGGTTGAGTGATGAGAATTGATGTTTGTGGATAGAGAGTTGAAGATAGCAGATTGAGTATTGTGTATTGTAAACTGTGAATTGAGGATATTTTATTGAGGATTGAGGATTGTCACCTGATTGTTGAGGACTGAGGGCTGAAGATTGAGGATTCAGGATTGAGGATTCAGGATTGAGGTTTGAGGACTGAGGATTGAGGATTGAAGATTGATTATTGAGGACTGAGGATTGAGAATTGAGGATTGTGGATTGAGGATTGAAGATTGAGGATTCGGTCTTGAGGATTGAAGAATGAGGATTGAGGATTGAGGATTGAGGATTGAGGATTGAAGATTCAGTATTGAGGATAGAAGATTGAGGATTGAAGACTGAGGATTGAGGATTGAGTATTGAGGATTGAGGATTGAGGATTAAAGATTGAGTATTGAGGATTGAAGATTGAGGATTGTGGATTGAAGATTGAGTATTGAGGATTGAGGGTTGAGGATTGAGGATTGAAGATTGAGAATTGACGATGAGGTTTGAGGATTGAGAATTGAGGATTGAGGATTGAGGATTGAGGATTGAGGATTGAGGATTGAAGATTGAGTATTGAGGATTGAAGATTGAGGATTGAAGACTGAGGATTGAGGATTGAGTATTGAGGATTGAGGATTGAGGATTAAAGATTGAGTATTGAGGATTGAAGATTGAGGATTGTGGATTGAAGATTGAGTATTGAGGATTGAGGGTTGAGGATTGAGGATTGAAGATTGAGAATTGACGATGAGGTTTGAGGACTGAGGACTGAGGATTGAGAATTGAGAATTGAGGATTGAGGATTGAGGATTGAGGATTGAAGATTGAGGATTGGGTATTGAGGATTGAACATTGAGGATTGAGGATTGAGGATCGAGGATTGCGGATTGAGGATTGAAGATTGAATATTGATGATTGAAGATTGAGGATTGAGTATTGAGGATTGAGGATTGAAGATTGAGTATTGGGGATTGAAGACTGACGATTGAGGATTTAGGATTGAGGGTTGAGGATTTAGTATTGAGAATTGAGGATTGAGGATTGAGGATTGAAGGTTGAGGATTGGGTATTGAGGACTGAGGACTGAGGATTGAGAATTGAGGATTGAGGATTGAGGATTAAAGATTGAGTATTGAGGATTGAGGATTGAGGATTGAAGTTTGAGTATTGAGGATTGAAGGTTAAGGATTGAGGATTGAGAATTGAGGATTGAGGATTGAAGATTGAGGATTGGGGACTGAGTGTTGAGTGTTGAGTAATGAGAATTGATGTTTGTGGATGGAGATTTGAAGATTGAAGATTGAGGATTGAGGACTGAGGATTGAGGATTCAGGATTGAGAATTGAAGATTGACGAATGAGGACTGGGGATTGAGTATTGAGGATTGAGGATTAAGTATTGAGGATTGATGATTGAAGATTGAGTATTGATGATTGAAGGTTGCGGATTGATTATTGAGGGTTGAGGATTGATGACGAGGACTGAGGGTTGACGATTGAGGACTGAGGATTGAGGATGGAGGATTGGGCATTGAGGATTGAAGATTGAGGATTGAGGATTGAGGATTGAGGGTTGAGTATTGAGGATTGAGGATTGAGGATTGAGGATTGAGTATTGAAGATTGAGGTCTGAGGACTGGGGATTGAGTATAGAGGATTGAGTATTCAGAATTGAGGATTGAGGATTGAAGTTCGAGTATTGATGATTGAAGATTGCGGATTGATTATTGAGGGTTGAGGATTGATGACGAGGTCTGAGGGTTGAGGATTGAGTACTCAGGATTGAGGATGGAGGTTTGGGCATTGAGGATTGAAGATTGAGGACTGGGGATTGAGGATTGAATATTGAGGATTAAGGATTGAGGATTGGGGATAGGGGATCTAGGATTGGAGATTGATTATTGAGGATTGAAGATTGAGTGTTGAGGATTGAGGATTGAGAATTGAGGATAAGGACTGAGGGTTGAGGATTGAGGTTTGAGGAATGAGGATTGAGGATTGAAGGTTGAGGGTTGAGGACTGAGGATTGAAGATTGAGGATTGAGGATTGGGGATTGAAGATTGAGGACTGAGGATTGAGGATTGAGGATTGAGCATTGAGGATTGAAGATTGGGGACTGGGGATTGAGGATTGAAGATTGAGGATTAAGGATTGAGGATTGGGGATTGGAGATCTAGGATTGGAGATTGATTATTGAGGATTGATGATTGAGGTTTGAGGTTTGAGGATTGAGAATTGAGAATTGAGAATTCAGGATGAGGACTGAGGGTTGAGGATTGAGGTTTGAGGTACGAGGATTGAGGATTGAGGATTGAGGACTGAGGATTGAGGACTGACTATTGAGGATTGAGGATTGAGTATTGAAGATTGAGAATTGAGGATTGAAGATTGAGGATTGTGCAATGAAGATTGAGTATTGAGGGTTGAAGATTGAGGGTTGAGGATTGAGGTTTGAGGACTGAGGACTGAGGATTGAGGATTGAGGATTGAGGATTGAGGATTGAGGGTTGAGGATTGAGTATTGAAGATTGAGGACTGAGGATTGATGATTAAAGATTGAGTATTGAGGATTGAAGATTGAGGATTGATGATTGAGGATTGAGGAATGAGGATTGAGGATTGAGGATTGATGATTGAGGATTGAGGAATGAGGATTGAGGATTGAGGATTGAGGATTGAGTATTGAAGATTGAGAATTGATGATTGAGGATTGAGGATTGAGGATTGAGGATTGAGTATTGAGGACTGAGGATTGAAGATTGAGGATTGAGGATTGAGGATTAAAGATTGAGTACTGAGGATTGAAGATTGAGAACTGAGGATTGAGGATTGAACATTGAGGACTGAGTGTTGAGGGTTGAGTGATGAGAATTGATGTTTGTGGATAGAGGTTTGAAGATTCCAGATTGAGTATTGTGTATTGAAAACTGTGAATTGAGGATATTCTATTGAGGATTGAGGATTGTCACCTGATTGTTGAGGACTGAGGGCTGAAGATTGAGGATTCAGGATTGGGGATTCAGAATTGAGGTTTGAGGACTGAGGATTGAGGATTGAGGATTGAAGATTGAGTATTGATGATTGAAGATTGAGGATTGAGGATTGTGGGTTGAGGATTGAGGACGAGGACTGACAGCTGAGGATTGTGGTTTGAGGATTGAGGGTTGAGGATTGAGAATTGAGGATGAGAACTGAGGTTTGAGGATTGAGGTTTGAGGAATGAGGATTGAGGATTGAGGATTGAGGATTGAGAATTGAGGATTGAGGATTGAGTATTGAAGGCTGAGGATTGATGACTGAGGATCGAGGATTGAGGATTGAAGATTGAGTATTGAGGATTGAAGATTGAGGATTAAGGATTGAGGATTTGGGATTGAGGATCTAGGATTGAAAATTGATTATTGAGGATTGAAGATTGAGGGTTGAGGATTGAGAATTGAGAATTGAGGATAAGGACTGAGGGTTGAGGATTGAGGTTTGAGGAATGAGGATTGAGGATTGAAGATTGAGGGTTGAGGATTGAGGATTGAGAATTGAGAATTGAGGATGAGGACTGAGGGTTGAAGAATGAGGATTGAGGATTGAGGATTCAGGATTGACGATTGAAGATTGAGGATTGACGATTGAGTATTGAGGATTGAGGATTGACGACTGAGGATTGAGGATTGAGGATTGATGATTGCGGATTGAGTATTGAAAATTGAGTATTGAGGATTGAATATTGAGGATTGAAGGTTGGGGATTGAGGATTGAAGATTGAGTATTGAGGATTGAAGATTAAGGATTGAGGATTGACGATTGAGGATTGAGGATTGAGGTTTGAGGATTGACGATGAGGGATGAGGGTTGAGGATTGAGGTTTGAGGTCTGAGGACTGAGGATTGGGGATTAAGAATTGATGATTGAGGATTGAGGATTGAAGATTGAGGATTGGGTATTGAGGATTGAAGAATGAGGATTGAGTATTGAGGATTGAGGATAGGGGACTGAGGATTGAAGATTCAGGATTGAGGATTGAGGATTGAGGATTGAGGATTGAGGATTGAAGATTCACTATTGAGGATCGAGGACTGAGAATTGAGGATTGACGATTGAACATTGAGGACTGAGTGTTGTGGGTTGAGTGATGAGAATTGATGACTGTGGATAGAGATCTGAAGATTGCAGATTGAGTATTGAGTATTGAAAACTGTGAATTGAGAATATTATACTGAGGATTGAGGATTGACAACTGATTGTTGAGGACTGAGGGCTGAAGGTTGAGGATTCAGGATTGAGGATTCAGAATTGAGGTTTGAGGACTGAGGATTGAGGATTGAAGGTTGAGTATTGAGGATTGAAGGTTGAGGATTGAGGTTGAGGATTGAGGATTGAGGATGAGGGCTGAGGGTTGAGGATTGATGTTTGAGGACTGAGGTCTGAGGATTGAGTATTGAGAATTGAGGATTGAGGATTGAGTATTGAAGATTGAGGATTGGGTATTGAGGATTGAAGAATGAGGATTGAGGATTGAGGATTCAGGATTGTGGATTGAATACTGAGTATTGAGGATTGAAGACTGACGATTGAGTATTGAGGATTGAGGATTGAGGATTGAGAATTGAGGACTGATGATTGAGTATTGATGGTTGAAGATTGAGGATTGAGGATTGAGGATTGAGGATTGAGGATTGATGATTGAGGATTGTGGACTGAGTGTTGAGGGTTGTGTGATGAGAATTGATGTTTGTGGATAGATATTTGAAGATTGCAGATTGAGCATTGAGTATTGAAAACTGTGAATTGATGATTTTCTATTGAGGATTGAGAATTGACAGCTGATTGTTGAGGACCGAGGGCTGAAGATTGAGGATTCAGGATTGAGAATTCAGAATTGAGGATTGAGGACTGAGGACTGAGGATTGAAGACTGAGTATTGAGGATTGAAGATTGAGGATTAAGGATTGAGGATTGGGGATTGAGGATCTAGGATTGAAAATTGATTATAGAGGATCGAAGGTTGAGGATTGAGGATTGAGGATCGAGAATTGAGAATTGAGGATAAGGACTGAGGGTTGAGGATTGAGGTTTGAGGAATGAGGATTGAGGATTGAGGGTTGAGGATTGAAGATTGAGTATTGATGATTGAAGATTGAAGATTGAGGATTGAGGGTTGCAGATTGAGGACGAGGACTGACAGTTGAGGATTGTGGTTTGAGGATTGAGGGTTGAGGATTGAGAATTGAGGATGAGAACTGAGGTTTGATGATTGAGGTTTGAGGAATGAGGATTGAGGATTGAGGATTGAGGATTGAGGATTGAGGATTGAGTATTGAAGGTTGAGGATTGATGACTGAGGATTGAGGATTGCGGATTGACGATTGAGGATTGAGGATTGAGGGTTGAAGTTTGAGGATTGAGGGTTGAGGGTTGAGGATTGAAGATTGAATATTGAGGATTGAAGATTGAGGATTCAGAATTGAGGTTTGAGGACTGAGGATTGAGGATTGAAGATTGAGTATTGAGGATTGAAGATTGAGGATTGAGGATTGAGGATGGAGGATTGAAGAGAGAGGACTGAGTGTTGAGGATTGAGTGTTGAGAATTGATGTTTGAGGGTTGAGATTTGATTATTGATTTTTGTGGATTGAGTATTGAACGATGAGAATTCAGGGTATTCTATTGAGTATTGAGAATTGAGTATTGATTGTTGAGTATTGAGGATTGATGGTTGAGGGTTTTGTGTTGAATATTGAGGATTGAGGGTTGAGGATTGAGGATTGAGGATTGAGGATTGAGGATTGAAGATTGAGTATTGAGAATTGAAGGTTGAGGACTGAGGCTTGAGGATTGAGGATTGAGGATTGAAGATTGAGGATTGGGGATTGAGGATTGACGATTGAGGATTGAGTATTGATGATCGAGAATTGAGGATTGAGGATTGGAGATTGAGTATTGAGGATTGAAGATTGAGGATTGAGGATTGGGGATTGAAGATTGAGGACTGAGGATTGAGGATTGAGGATTGAGCATTGAGGATTGAAGATTGGGGACTGGGGATTGAGGATTGAAGATTGAGGATTAAGGATTGAGGATTGGGGATTGGAGATCTAGGATTGGAGATTGATTATTGAGGATTGATGATTGAGGTTTGAGGTTTGAGGATTGAGAATTGAGAATTCAGGATGAGGACTGAGGGTTGAGGATTGAGGTTTGAGGTACGAGGATTGAGGATTGAGGATTGAGGACTGAGGATTGAGGACTGACTATTGAGGATTGAGGATTGAGTATTGAAGATTGAGTATTGAGGATTGAAGATTGAGGATTGTGCAATGAAGATTGAGTATTGAGGGTTGAAGATTGAGGGTTGAGGATTGAGGTTTGAGGACTGAGGACTGAGGATTGAGGATTGAGGATTGAGGATTGAGGATTGAGGGTTGAGGATTGAGTATTGAAGATTCAGGACTGAGGATTGATGATTAAAGATTGAGTATTGAGGATTGAAGATTGAGGATTGATGATTGAGGATTGAGGAATGAGGATTGAGGATTGAGGATTGATGATTGAGGATTGAGGAATGAGGATTGAGGATTGAGGATTGAGGATTGAGTATTGAAGATTGAGAATTGATGATTGAGGATTGAGGATTGAGGATTGAGGATTGAGTATTGAGGACTGAGGATTGAAGATTGAGGATTGAGGATTCAGGATTAAAGATTGAGTACTGAGGATTGAAGATTGAGAATTGAGGTTTGAGGATTGAACATTGAGGACTGAGTGTTGAGGGTTGAGTGATGAGAATTGATGTTTGTGGATAGAGATTTGAAGATTCCAGATTGAGTATTGTGTATTGAAAACTGTGAATTGAGGATATTCTATTGAGGATTGAGGATTGTCACCTGATTGTTGAGGACTGAGGGCTGAAGATTGAGGATTCAGGATTGGGGATTCAGAATTGAGGTTTGAGGACTGAGGATTGAGGATTGAGGATTGAAGGTTGAGGATTGTGGATTGAAGATTGAGGATTGAACATTGAGGACTGAGTGTTAAGGGTTGAGTGATTAGAATTGATGCTTGTGGATAGAGGTTTGAAGATTGCAGATTGAGTATTGAGTATTGAAAGCTGTGAATTGAGGATATTCTATTGAGGATTCAGGATTGTCAACTGATTGTTGAGTACTGAGGGCTGAAGATTGAGGATTCAGGATTGAGGATTCAGAATTGAGGTTTGAGGACTGAGGATTGAGGACTGAAGATTGATTATTGAGGATTGAAGATTAAGGATTGAGGATTGAGGATTGAGGATTGAGGATTGAGGATGAGAGCTGTGCGTTGAGGATTGATGCTTGAGGGCTGAGGACTGAGGAATGAGGATTGAGAATTGGGGATTGATGATTGAGTATTGAAGATTGAGGATTGGGTATTGAGGATTGAAGGATGATGCTTGAGGATTGAGGATTGAGGATTGAGGATGGAAGATTGAGTATTGAGGTTTGAAGAGTGACGATTGAGGGTAGAGGATTGATGATTGAGGATTGAGGATTGATGATTGAGTATTGAGGACTGAAGATTGAGGATTGAGGTTTGAGGATTGAGGATTGAGGATTGAGGATTGAAGATTGAGGATTGGGGACTGAGTGTTGAGGGTTGAGTTATGAGAATTGATGTTTGTGGAAAGATATTTGAAGATTGCATATTGAGCATTGAGTATTGAAAACTGTGAATTGATGATATTCTATTGAGGATTGAGAATTGACAACTGATTGTTGAGGACTGAGGGCTGAAGATTGAGGATTCAGGATTGGGAATTCAGAATTGATGATTGAGGACTGAGGACTGATGGTTGAAGATGGAGTATTGAGGATTGAAGATTGAGGATTAAGGATTGAGGATTGGGGATTGAGGATCTAGGACTGAAAATTGATTATTGAGGGTTGAAGATTGAGGATTGAGGATTGAGGATTGAGAATTGAGAATTGAGGATAAGGACTGAGGGTTGAGGATTGAGGTTTGAGGAATGAGGATTGAGGATTGAGGATTGAGGATTGAAGATTGAGTATTGATGATTGAAGATTGAGGATTGAGGATTGAGGGTTGAGGATTGAGGACGAGGACTGACAGTTGGGGATTGTGGTTTGAGGATTGAGGTTTGAGGATTGAGAATTGAGGATGAGAACTGAGGTTTGAGGATTGAGGTTTGAGGAATGAGGATTGAGGATTGAGGATTGAGGATTGGGGAATGAGTGTTGAGGGTTGAGTTATGAGAATTGATGTTTGTGGATAGATATTTGAAGATTGCAGATTGAGCATTGAGTATTGAAAACTGTGAATTGATGATATTCTATTGAGGATTGAGAATTGACATCTGATTGTTGAGGACTGAGGGCTGAAGATTGAGGATTCAGGATTGGGAATTCAGAATTGATGATTGAGGACTGAGGACTGAGTGTTGAAGATAGAGTATTGAGGATTGAAGATTGAGGATTGAGGTTTGAGGATTGAGGATTGAGGATTGAGGATTGAAGATTGAGGATTGGGGACTGAGTGTTGAGGGTTGAGTTATGAGAATTGATGTTTGTGGATAGATATTTGAAGATTGCAGATTGAGCATTGAGTATTGAAAACTGTGAATTGAGGATATTCTATTGAGGATTCAGGGTTGACATCTGATTGTTGAGGAGTGAGGGCTTGAGATTGAGGATGCAGGGTTGAGGATTCAGGATTGAGGTTTGAGGACTGAGGATTGAGGATTGAAGATTGAGGATTGAGGATTGAGGATTGAGGATTGAAGATTGAGGATTGGGTATTGCGGATTGAACATTGAGGATTGAGGACTGAGGATTGAGGATTGATGATTGAGGATTGAAGATTGAGTATTGAGGATTGAAGACTGACGATTGAGGGTAGAGGATTGAGGATTGAGGATTGAGGATTGATGATTGTGTATTGAGGACTGAAGATTGAGGATTGAGGTTTGAGGATTAAGGATTGAGGATTGAGGATTGAAGATTGAGGATTGGGGACTGAGTGTTGAGGGTTGAGTTATGAGAATTGATGTTTGTGGATAGATATTTGAAGATTGCAGATTGAGCATTGAGTATTCAAAACTGTGAATTGATGATATTCTATTGAGGATTGAGAATTGACAACTGATTGTTAAGGACTGAGGGCTGAAGATTGAGGGTTCAGGATTGGGAATTCAGAATTGATGATTGAGGACTGAGGACTGAGGGTTGAAGATAGAGTATTGAGGATTGAAGGTTGAGGATTAAGGACTGAGGATTGGGGATTGAGGATCTAGGACTGAAAATTGATTATTGAGGGTTGAAGGTTGAGGATTGAGGATTGAGTATTGATAACTGTGAATTGAGGATATTCTATTGAGCATTGAGGATTGACAATTGATTGTTGAGGCCTGAGGGCTAAAGATTGAGGATTCAGGATTAAGGATTCGGGATTGATGTTTGAGGACTGAGCATTGAGGGTTGAGGATTGAGGATTGAGGATTGACGCTTGAGCATTGAGGGTTGAGGATGGAGGATTGAAGAGAGAGGACCGCGTGTTGAGGATTGAGTGTTGAGAATTGATGTTTGAGGATTGAGATTTGAGTATTGAATATTGTGGATTGAGTATTGAACCATGAGAATTCAGGATACTCTATTGAGTATTGAGAATTGAGGATTCATGGTTGAGTATTGAGGATTGGTGGTTGAGGGTTGTGTGTTGAATATTGAGGATTGAGGATTGAGGATTGAGGATTGAGTATTGAGGATTGAAGATTGAGTATTGGGTATTGCGGATTGAACATTGAGGATTGAGGACTGAGGATTGAGGATTGAGGATTGAGGATTGAGGATTGAGGATTGATGATTGAAGGTTGAGGATTGAGGATTGAAGATTGAGGATTGTGGATTGAAGATTGAGTATTGAGGATTGAGGGTTGAGGATTGAGGATTGAAGATTGAGAATTGACGATGAGGTTTGAGGACTGAGGACTGAGGATTGAGGATTGAGAATTGAGGATTGAGGATTGAGGATTGAGGATTGAAGATTGAGGATTGGGTATTGAGGATTGAACATTGAGGATTCAGGATTTAGGATCGAGGATTGCGGATTGAGGATTGAAGATTGAATATTGATGATTGAATATTGAGGATTGAGGATTGAGGGTTGTGGATTGAGGACGAGGACTGAGTGTTGAGTATTGATGTTTGAGGTCTGATGATTGAGGATTGAGGATTGAGAATTGAGGATTGAGGATTGAGGATTGATGATTGAGGATTGGGTATTGAGGATTGAAGAATGAGGATCGAGGATTGAGTATTGAGGATTGAGGATTGAAGATTGAGTATTGGGGATTGAAGACTGACGATTGAGGATTTAGGATTGAGGGTTGAGGATTTAGTATTGAGAATTGAGGATTGAGGATTGAGGATTGAAGGTTGAGGATTGGGTATTGAGGACTGAGGACTGAGGATTGAGAATTGGGGATTGAGGATTGAGGATTAAAGATTGAGTATTGAGGATTGAGGATTGAGGATTGAAGTTTGAGTATTGAGGATTGAAGGTTGAGGATTGAGGATTGAGGATTGAGGATTGAGGATTGAAGATTGAGGATTGGGGACTGAGTGTTGAGGGTTGAGTAATGAGAATTGATGTTTGTGGATGGAGATTTGAAGATTGAAGATTGAGGATTGAGGACTGAGGATTGAGGATTCAGGATTGAGAATTGAAGATTGACGAATGAGGACTGGGGATTGAGTATTGAGGATTGAGGATTAAGTATTGAGGATTGATGATTGAAGATTGAGTATTGATGATTGAAGGTTGCGGATTGATTATTGAGGGTTGAGGATTGATGACGAGGACTGAGGGTTGAGGATTGAGGACTGAGGATTGAGGATGGAGGATTGGGCATTGAGGATTGAAGATTGAGGATTGAGGATTGAGGATTGAGGATTGAGTATTGAGGATTGAGGATTGAGGATTGAGGATTGAGTATTGAAGATTGAGGTCTGAGGACTGGGGATTGAGTATAGAGGATTGAGTATTCAGAATTGAGGTTTGAGGATTGAAGATCGAGTATTGATGATTGAAGATTGCGGATTGATTATTGAGGGTTGAGGATTGATGACGAGGTCTGAGGGTTGAGGATTGAGTACTCAGGATTGAGGATGGAGGTTTGGGCATTGAGGATTGAAGATTGAGGACTGGGGATTGAGGATTGAATATTGAGGATTAAGGATTGAGGATTGGGGATAGGGGATCTAGGATTGGAGATTGATTATTGAGGATTGAAGATTGAGTGTTGAGGATTGAGGATTGAGAATTGAGGATAAGGACTGAGGGTTGAGGATTGAGGTTTGAGGAATGAGGATTGAGGATTGAAGGTTGAGGGTTGAGGATTGAGGATTGAAGATTGAGGATTGAGGATTGGGGATTGAAGATTGAGGACTGAGGATTGAGGATTGAGGATTGAGCATTGAGGATTGAAGATTGGGGACTGGGGATTGAGGATTGAAGATTGGGGATTAAGGATTGAGGATTGGGGATTGGAGATCTAGGATTGGAGATTGATTATTGAGGATTGATGATTGAGGTTTGAGGTTTGAGGATTGAGAATTGAGAATTGAGAATTCAGGATGAGGACTGAGGGTTGAGGATTGAGGTTTGAGGTACGAGGATTGAGGATTGAGGATTGAGGACTGAGGATTGAGGACTGACTATTGAGGATTGAGGATTGAGTATTGAAGATTGAGAATTGAGGATTGAAGATTGAGGATTGTGCAAGGAAGATTGAGTATTGAGGGTTGAAGATTGAGGGTTGAGGATTGAGGTTTGAGGACTGAGGACTGAGGATTGAGGATTGAGGATCGAGGATTGAGGATTGAGGGTTGAGGATTGAGTATTGAAGATTGAGGACTGAGGATTGATGATTAAAGATTGAGTATTGAGGATTGAAGATTGAGGATTGATGATTGAGGATTGAGGAATGAGGATTGAGGATTGAGGATTGATGATTGAGGATTGAGGAATGAGAATTGAGGATTGAGGATTGAGGATTGAGTATTGAAGATTGAGAATTGATGATTGAGGATTGAGGATTGAGGATTGAGGATTGAGTATTGAGGACTGAGGATTGAAGATTGAGGATTGAGGACTGAGGATTAAAGATTGAGTACTGAGGATTGAAGATTGAGAACTGAGGATTGAGGATTGAACATTGAGGACTGAGTGTTGAGGGTTGAGTGATGAGAATTGATGTTTGTGGATAGAGATTTGAAGATTCCAGATTGAGTATTGTGTATTGAAAACTGTGAATTGAGGATATTCTATTGAGGATTGAGGATTGTCACCTGATTGTTGTGGACTGAGGGCTGAAGATTGAGGATTCAGGATTGGGGATTCAGAATTGAGGTTTGAGGACTGAGGATTGAGGATTGAGGATTGAAGATTGAGTATTGAGGATTGAAGATTGAGGATTGAGGATTGAGGATTGAGGATTGAGGATTGAGGATGAGGGCTGAGGGTTGAGAATTGAGGTTTAAGGACTGAGGACTGAGGATTGAGGATTGAGAATTGAGGATTGAGTATTGAGGATTGAAGATTGAGGATTTGGTATTGAGGATTGAAGAATGAGGTTTGAGGATTGAGGATTGAAGATTGAGTATTGAATATTGAAGATTGACGATTGAGTATTGTGGATTGAAGATTGAGGATTGAACATTGAGGACTGAGTGTTAAGGGTTGAGTGATGAGAATTGATGCTTGTGGATAGAGGTTTGAAGATTGCAGATTGAGTATTGAGTATCGAAAGCTGTGAATTGAGGATATTCTATTGAGGACTCAGGATTGTCAACTGATTGTTGAGTACTGAGGGCTGAAGATTGAGGATTCAGGATTGAGGATTCAGAATTGAGGTTTGAGGACTGAGGATAGAGGACTAAAGATTGATTATTGAGGATTGAAGATTGAGGATTCAGGATTGAGGATCGAGGATTGAGGATTGAGGATGAGAGCTGTGCGTTGAGGATTGAGGTTTGAGGACTGAGGACTGAGGAATGAGGATTGAGAATTGGGGATTGAGGATTGAGTATTGAAGATTGAGGATTGGGTATTGAGGATTGAAGGATGAGGCTTGAGTATTGAGGATTGAGGATTGAGGATTGAAGATTGAGTATTGAGGTTTGAAGACTGACGATTGAGGGTTGAGGATTGAGGATTGAGGATTGAGGATTGATGATTGAGTATTGAGGATTGAAGATTGAGGATTGAGGTTTGAGGATTGAGGATTGAGGATTGAGGATTGAAGATTGAGGATTGGGGACTTAGAGTTGAGGGTTGAGTTATGAGAATTGATGTTTGTGGATAGATATTTGAAGATTCCAGATTGAGTATTGTGTATTGAAAACTGTGAATTGAGGATATTCTATTGAGGATTGAGGATTGTCACCTGATTGTTGAGGACTGAGGGCTGAAGATTGAGGATTCAGGATTGGGGATTCAGAATTGAGGTTTGAGGACTGAGGATTGAGGATTGAGGATTGAAGATTGAGTATTGAGGATTGAAGATTGAGGATTGAGGATTGAGGATTGAGGATTGAGGATTGAGGATGAGGGCTGAGGGTTGAGAATTGAGGTTTAAGGACTAAGGACTGAGGATTGAGGATTGAGAATTGAGGATTGAGTATTGAGGATTGAAGATTGAGGATTTGGTATTGAGGATTGAAGAATGAGGTTTGAGGATTGAGGATTGAAGATTGAGTATTGAATATTGAAGATTGACGATTGAGTATTGTGGATTGAAGATTGAGGATTGAACATTGAGGACTGAGTGTTAAGGGTTGAGTGATGAGAATTGATGCTTGTGGATAGAGGTTTGAAGATTGCAGATTGAGTATTGAGTATCGAAAGCTGTGAATTGAGGTAATTCTATTGAGGACTCAGGATTGTCAACTGATTGTTGAGTACTGAGGGCTGAAGATTGAGGATTCAGGATTTAGGATTCAGAATTGAGGTTTGAGGACTGAGGATTGAGGACTAAAGATTGATTATTGAGGATTGAAGATTGAGGATTCAGGATTGAGGATTGAGGATTGAGGATTGAGGATGAGAGCTGTGCGTTGAGGATTGAGGTTTGAGGACTGAGGACTGAGGAATGAGGATTGAGAATTGGGGATTGAGGATTGAGTATTGAAGATTGAGGATTGGGTATTGAGGATTGAAGGATGAGGCTTGAGTATTGAGGATTGAGGATTGAGGATTGAAGATTGAGTATTGAGGTTTGAAGACTGACGATTGAGCGTTGAGGATTGAGGATTGAGGATTGAGGATTGATGATTGTGTATTGAGGATTGAAGATTGAGGATTGAGGTTTGAGGATTGAGGATTGAGGATTGAGGATTGAAGATTGAGGATTGGGGACTTAGTGTTGAGGGTTGAGTTATGAGAATTGATGTTTGTGGATAGATATTTGAAGATTGCAGATTGAGCATTGAGTATTGAAAACTGTGAATTGATGATATTCTATTGAGGATTGAGAATTGACAACTGATTGTTGAGGACTGAGGGCTGAAGATTGAGGATTCAGGATTGGGAATTCAGAATTGATGATTGAGGACTGAGGACTGAGGATTGAAGATAGAGTATTGAGGATTGAAGATTGAGGATTAAGGGTTGAGGATTGGGGATTGAGGATCTAGGACTGAAAATTGATTATTGAGAATTGAAGATTGAGGATTGTGGATTGAGGATTGAGAATTGAGAATTGAGGATAAGGACTGAGGGTTGAGGTTTGAGGTTTGAGGAATGAGGATTGAGGATTGAGGATTGAGGATTGAAGATTGAGTATTGATGATTGAAGATTGAGGATTGAGGATTGTGGGTTGAGGATTGAGGACGAGGACTGACAGCTGAGGATTGTGGTTTGAGGATTGAGGGTTGAGGATTGAGAATTGAGGATGAGAACTGAGGTTTGAGGATTGAGGTTTGAGGAATGAGGATTGAGGATTGAGGATTGAGTATTGAAGGCTGAGGATTGATGACTGAGGATCGAGGATTGAGGATTGAAGATTGAGTATTGAGGATTGAAGATTGAGGATTAAGGATTGAGGATTTGGGATTGAGGATCTAGGATTGAAAATTGATTATTGAGGATTGAAGATTGAGGGTTGAGGATTGAGAATTGAGAATTGAGGATAAGGACTGAGGGTTGAGGATTGAGGTTTGAGGAATGAGGATTGAGGATTGAAGATTGAGGGTTGAGGATTGAGGATTGAGAATTGAGAATTGAGGATGAGGACTGAGGGTTGAAGAATGAGGATTGAGGATTGAGGATTCAGGATTGACAATTGAAGATTGAGGATTGACGATTGAGTATTGAGGATTGAGGATTGACGACTGAGGATTGAGGATTGAGGATTGATGATTGCGGATTGAGTATTGAAAATTGAGTATTGAGGATTGAATATTGAGGATTGAAGATTGGGGATTGAGGATTGAAGATTGAGTATTGAGGATTGAAGATTAAGGATTGAGGATTGACGATTGAGGATTGAGGATTGAGGTTTGAGGATTGACGATGAGGGATGAGGGTTGAGGATTGAGGTTTGAGGTCTGAGGACTGAGGATTGGGGATTGAGAATTGATGATTGATGATTGAGGATTGAGGATTGAAGATTGAGGATTGGGTATTGAGGATTGAAGAATGAGGATTGAGTATTGAGGATTGAGGATAGGGGACTGAGGATTGAAGATTCAGGATTGAGGATTGAGGATTGAGGATTGAGGATTGAGGATTGAAGATTCACTATTGAGGATCGAGGATTGAGAATTGAGGATTGACGATTGAACATTGAGGACTGAGTGTTGAGGGTTGAGTGATGAGAATTGATGACTGTGGATAGAGATTTGAGGATTGCAGATTGAGTATTGAGTATTGAAAACTGTGAATTGAGAATATTATACTGAGGATTGAGGATTGACAACTGATTGTTGAGGACTGAGGGCTGAAGGTTGAGGATTCAGGATTGAGGATTCAGAATTGAGGTTCGAGGACTGAGGATTGAGGATTGAAGATTGAGTATTGAGGATTGAAGGTTGAGGATTGAGGTTGAGGATTGAGGATTGAGGATGAGGGCTGAGGGTTGAGGATTGATGTTTGAGGACTGAGGTCTGAGGATTGAGTATTGAGAATTGAGGATTGAGGATTGAGTATTGAAGATTGAGGATTGGGTATTGAGGATTGAAGAATGAGGATTGAGGATTGAGGATTCAGGATTGTGGATTGAATATTGAGTATTGAGGATTGAAGACTGACGATTGAGTATTGAGGATTGAGGATTGAGGATTGAGAATTGAGGACTGATGATTGAGTATTGATGGTTGAAGATTGAGGATTGAGGATTGAGGATTGAGGATTGAGGATTGAAGATTGAGGATTGTGGACTGAGTGTTGAGGGTTGTGTGATGAGAATTGATGTTTGTGGATAGATATTTGAAGATTGCAGATTGAGCATTGAGTATTGAAAACTGTGAATTGATGATTTTCTATTGAGGATTGAGAATTGACAGCTGATTGTTGAGGACCGAGGGCTGAAGATTGAGGATTCAGGATTGAGAATTCAGAATTGAGGATTGAGGACTGAGGACTGAGGATTGAAGACTGAGTATTGAGGATTGAAGATTGAGGATTAAGGATTGAGGATTGGGGATTGAGGATCTAGGATTGAAAATTTATTATAGAGGATCGAAGGTTGAGGATTGAGGATTGAGGATCGAGAATTGAGAATTGAGGATAAGGACTGAGGGTTGAGGATTGAGGTTTGAGGAATGAGGATTGAGGATTGAGGGTTGAGGATTGAAGATTGAGTATTGATGGTTGAAGATTGAAGATTGAGGATTGAGGGTTGCAGATTGAGGACGAGGACTGACAGTTGAGGATTGTGGTTTGAGGATTGAGGGTTGAGGATTGAGAATTGAGGATGAGAACTGAGGTTTGATGATTGAGGTTTGAGGAATGAGGATTGAGGATTGAGGATTGAGGATTGAGGATTGAGGATTGAGTATTGAAGGTTGAGGATTGATGACTGAGGATTGAGGATTGCGGACTGACGATTGAGGATTGAGGATTGAGGGTTGAAGTTTGAGGATTGAGGGTTGAGGGTTGAGGATTGAAGATTGAATATTGAGGATTGAAGATTGAGGATTCAGAATTGAGGTTTGAGGACAGAGGATTGAGGATTGAAGATTGAGTATTGAGGATTGAAGATTGAGGATTGAGGATTGAGGATGGAGGATTGAAGAGAGAGGACTGAGTGTTGAGGATTGAGTGTTGAGAATTGATGTTTGAGGGTTGAGATTTGATTATTGATTTTTGTGGATTGAGTATTGAACGATGAGAATTCAGGGTATTCTATTGAGTATTGAGAATTGAGTATTGATTGTTGAGTATTGAGGATTGATGGTTGAGGGTTTTATGTTGAATATTGAGGATTGAGGGTTGAGGATTGAGGATTGAGGATTGAGGATTGAGGATTGAAGATTGAGTATTGAGAATTGAAGGTTGAGGACTGAGGCTTGAGGATTGAGGATTGAGGATTGAAGATTGAGGATTGGGGATTGAGGATTGACGATTGAGGATTGAGTATTGATGATCGAGAATTGAGGATTGAGGATTGGAGACTGAGTATTGAGGATTGAAGATTGAGGATTGAGGATTGGGGATTGAAGATTGAGGACTGAGGATTGAGGATTGAGGATTGAGCATTGAGGATTGAAGATTGGGGACTGGGGATTGAGGATTGAAGATTGAGGATTAAGGATTGAGGATTGGGGATTGGAGATCTAGGATTGGAGATTGATTATTGAGGATTGATGATTGAGGTTTGAGGTTTGAGGATTGAGAATTGAGAATTCAGGATGAGGACTGAGGGTTGAGGATTGAGGTTTGAGGTACGAGGATTGAGGATTGAGGATTGAGGACTGAGGATTGAGGACTGACTATTGAGGATTGAGGATTGAGTATTGAAGATTGAGTATTGAGGATTGAAGATTGAGGATTGTGCATTGAAGGTTGAGTATTGAGGTTTGAGGACTGAGGACTGAGGATTGAGGATTGAGAATTGAGGACTGTAGATTGAGGATTGAGGATTGAAGAATGTGGATTGAGGATTGAGGATTGAAGATTGAGTATTGAGTATTGAAGTTTGACGATTGAGGATTGTGGATTGAAGATTGAGGATTGAGGATTGAGGATTGAGGATTGAGGATTGAAGATTGAGTATTGGGGATTGAAGATTGAGGATTGAGGATTGAGGATTGAGGATTGAGGATTGAAGATTGAGTACTGAGGATTGAAGATTAAGATTGAGGATTGAGGATTGAGGACTGAGGATTGAGGATTGAGTATTGAAGGTTCAGTATTGAGGATTGAAGATTGAGAATTGAGGATTGAGGATTGAACATTGAGGACTGAGTGTTGAGGGTTGAGTGATGAGAATTGATGTTTGTGGATAGAGATTTGAAGATTGCAGATTGAGTATTGAGTATTGAAAACTGTGAATTGAGTATATTCTATTGAGGATTGAGGATTGACAACTGATTGTTGAGGACTGAGGGCTGAAGATTGAGGGTTCCGGATTGAGGTTTCAGAATTGAAATTTGAGGACTGAGCATTGAGGATTGAAGATTGAGTATTGAGGATTGAAAATTGAGAATTGAGGATTGAGGATTGAGGATTGAGCATGAGGGCTGAGGGTTGAGGATTGAGGTTTGAGGACCGAGGACTGAGGATTGATGATTGAGAATTGAGGATTGAGGATTGAGGGTTGAAGACTGAGGATTGGGTATTGAGGATTGAAGAATGAGGATTGAGGATTGAGGATTGAGGATTTAGGATTGAAGATTGAGTATTGAGGATTGAAGATTGACGATCGAGTACTGAGAATTGAGGATTGAGTATTGAGGATTGAGGATTGAAGATTGAGTATTGAGGATTGAAGGATGAGGATTGTGGATTGAGGATTGAGGATTGAGGATTGAAAATTGAGGATTGGGGCTGAATGTTGAGGGTTGAATGATGAGAATTGATGTTTGTGGGTAGAGATTTGAAGATTGCAGATTGAGTATTGAGTATTGAAAACTGTGAATTGATGATATTCTATTGAGGATTGAGGATTGACAACTGATTGTTGAGGACTGAGGGCTGAAGCTTGAGGATTCTGGATTGAGGATTCAGGATTGAGGTTTGAGGAGAGAGGACTGAGGATTGAGGATTGTGGATTGAGAATTGAGGGTTGAGGATTGAGGATTGAAGATTGAGGATTGGCTGTTGAGGATTGAACATTGAGGATTGAGGATTGAGGATTGGGGGTTGAGGGTTGAAGATTGAGTTTTGAGGATTGAAGATTGAGGATTGAGGATTGAGGATTGAGGATTGAGGATTGAGGATTGAAGATCGAGGATTGGGTATTGCGGATTGAACATTGAGGATTGAGGATTGAGGATTATGGATTGAGGATTGAGGACTGAAGATTGAATATTGATGATTGAAGATTGAGGATTGAGGATTGATGGTTGTGGATTGAGGACGTGGTCTTAGGGTTGAGTATTGCTGTTTGAAGTCTGAGGATTGAGGATTGAGGATTGAGAATTGAGGATTGAGGATTGAGGATTGAAGATTGAGGATTGGGTATTGAGGATTGAAGAATGAGGATTGAGGATTGAGGATTGAGGATTGAGGGTTGAAGATTGAGGATTGGGTATTGAGGATTGAAGAATGAGGATTGAGGATTGAGGATTAAGGATTGAGGATTGAAGATGGAGTATTGAGGATTGAAGATTGACGATTGAGGATTGAGGATTGAGGATTGAGGATTGAGGATTGAGGATTGAGGATTGAAGATTGAGTATTGAGGATTGAAGATTGAGGATTGAGGATTGAGGATTGAGGATTGAGGGTTGATGATTGAAGATTGAGTATTGAGGATTGAAGATTAAGATTGAGGATTGAGGGTTGAGGATTTAGGGTTGATGATTGAGGATTGGGGACTGAGTATTGAGGGTTGAGTGATGAGAATTGATGTTTGTGGATAGAGATCTGAAGATTGCAGATTGAGTATTGAGTATTGAGAACTGTGATTTGAGGATATTGTATTGAGGATTCAGGATTGGCAACTGATTGTTGAGGACTCAGGGCTGAAGATTGAGGAATCAGGATTGAGGATTCAGGATTGAGGTTTGAGGTCTGAGGATTGAGGATTGAGGATTGAGGATTGAGGATTGAGGATTGAAGACTGAGGATTGGGTATTGTGGATTGAACATTGAGGATTGCGTGTTGAGGATTGAGGATTGAGTATTGAGGATTGAAGATTGAATGTTAATGATTGATGATTGAGGATTCAGGATTGAGGGTTGTGGATTGAGGACGAGGTCTGAGGGTTGAGTATTGATGTTTGATGTCTGAGGATTGAAGATTGAGGATTGAGGATTGAGGATCGGGGATTGAGGATCTGGGATTGGAGATTGATTATTGAGGACTGAAGATTGAGAATTGAGGATTGAGGATTGAGAATTGAGAATTGAGGGTGAGTACTGAGTGTTGAGGATTGATGTTTGAGGAACGAGGATTGAGGATTGAGGATTGAGGACTGAGGATTGACGATTGAGTATTGAAGGTTGAGGATTGATTACTGAGGATTGAGGATTGAGGATTGAGGATTGAGGATTGGGGATTGAGGATTGAGGGTTGAAGATTGAGGATTGGGTATTGAGCATTGAAGAATGAGGATTGAGGATTGAGGATTAAGGATTGAGGATTGAAGATGGAGTATTGAGGATTGAAGATTGACGATTGAGGATTGAGGATTGAGGATTGAGGATTGAGGATTGAGGATTGAAGATTGAGTATTGAGGATTGAAGATTGAGGATTGAGGATTGATGATTGAGGATTGAGGGTTGAGGATTGAAGATTGAGTATTGAGGATTGAAGATTAAGATTGAGGATTGAGGGTTGAGGATTTAGGGTTGATGATTGAGCATTGGGTACTGAGTATTGAGGGTTGAGTGATGAGAATTGACGTTTGTGGATAGAGATCTGAAGATTGCAGATTGAGTATTGAGTATTGAAAACTGTGAATTGAGGATATTGTATTGAGGATTCAGGATTGGCAACTGATTGTTGAGGACTCAGGGCTGAAGATTGAGGATTCAGGATTGAGGATTCAGGATTGAGGTTTGAGGTCTGAGGATTGAGGATTGAGGATTGACGATTGAGTATTGAAGGTTGAGGATTGATTACTGAGGATTGAGGATTGAGGATTGAGGATTGAGGATTGAAGATTCAGTATTGACGATTGAAGATTGAGAATTGAGGATTGAGGATTGAACATTGAGGACTGAGCGTTCAGGGTTGAGTGATGAGAATTGATGTTTCTGGATAGAGATTTGAAGATTGCAGATTCAGTATTGAGTATTGAAAACTGTGGATTGAGGATATTCTATTGGGGATTGAGGATTGACAACTGATTGTTGAGGACTGAGGGCTGAGGATTGAGGATGCAGGATTGAGGATTCAGAATTGAGATTTGAGGACTGAGGATTGAGGATTGAATATTGAGTATTGAGGATTGAAGATTAAGGATTGAGGATTGAGGATTGAGGATTGATAATGAGGGCTGAGGTTTGAGGATTGAGGTTTGATGACTGTGGACTGAGGATTGAGGGTTGAGAATTGAGGATTGAGGATTGAGGATTGAAGATTGAGGATTGGGTATTGAGGATTGAAGAATGAGGATTGAGGATTGAGGATTGAGGATTGAGGATTGAGGATTGAAGATTGAGGATTGGGTATTGAGGATTGAAGAATGAGGATTGAGGATTGAGGATTGAGGATTGAGGATTGAAGATTGACGATCGAGTAATGAGAATTGAGGATTGAGTATTGAGGATTGAGGATTGAAGATTGAGTATTGAGGATTGAATGTTGAGGATTGTGGATTGAGGATTGAGGATTGAGGATTGAAAATTGAGGGTTGGGGACTGAATGCTGAGGGTTGAATGATGAGAATTGATGTTTGTGGATGGAGATTCGAAGATTGCAGGTTGAGTATTGAGTATTGAAAACTGTGAAATCATGGTATTCTATTGAGGATTGAGGATGGACCACTGACTGTTGAGGACTGAGGGCTGAAGATTGAGGATTCAGGATTGAGGATACAGGATTGAAGTTTGAGGACTGAGGATTGAGGATTGAGGATTGAGGATTGAGGATTGAGGATTGTGGATTGAAGACTGAGAATCGGGTATTGATGATTGAACATTGAGGATTGAGGATTGAGGATTGAGGATTGAGGATTGAGGATTGAAGGTTGAATATTGATGAATGAAGATTGAGTATTGAGGATTGAAGATTGAGGATTGAGGATTGGGGATTGAAGATTGAGGACTGAGGATTGAGGATTGAGGATTGAGCATTGAGGATTGAAGATTGGGGACTGGGGATTGAGGATTGAAGATTGAGGATTAAGGATTGAGAATTGGGGATTGGATATCTAGGATTGGAGATTGATTATTGAGGATTGAAGATTGAGGGTTGAGGTTTGAGGATTGAGAATTGAGAGTTCAGGATGAGGACTGAGGGTTGAGGATTGAGGTTTGAGGTACGAGAATTGAGGATTGGGGATTGAGGACTGAGGATTGAGGATTGACTGTTGAGGATTGAGGATTGAGAATTGAAGGTTGAGTATTGAGGATTGAAGATTGAGGATTGCGCATTGAAGGTTGAGTATTGAGGGTTGAAGATTGAGGAGTGAGGATTGAGGATTGAGAATTGACGATGAGGGCTGAGGGTTGAGGATTGAGGTTTGAGGACTGAGGACTGAGGATTGAGGATTGAGAATTGAGGACTGTAGATTGAGGATTGAGGATTGAAGAATGTGGATTGAGGATTGAGGATTGAAGATTGAGTATTGAGTATTGAAGTTTGACGATTGAGGATTGTGGATTGAAGATTGAGGATTGAGGATTGAGGATTGAGGATTGAGGATTGAAGATTGAGTATTGGGGATTGAAGATTGAGGATTGAGGATTGAGGATTGAGGATTGAGGATTGAAGATTGAGTACTGAGGATTGAAGATTAAGATTGAGGATTGAGGATTGAGGACTGAGGATTGAGGATTGAGGATTGAAGGTTCAGTATTGAGGATTGAAGATTGAGAATTGAGGATTGAGGATTGAACATTGAGGACTGAGTGTTGAGGGTTGAGTGATGAGAATTGATGTTTGTGGATAGAGATTTGAAGATTGCAGATTGAGTATTGAGTATTGAAAACTGTGAATTGAGTATATTCTATTGAGGATTGAGGATTGACAACTGATTGTTGAGGACTGAGGGCTGAAGATTGAGGGTTCCGGATTGAGGATTCAGAATTGAAATTTGAGGACTGAGCATTGAGGATTGAAGATTGAGTATTGAGGATTGAAAATTGAGAATTGAGGATTGAGGATTGAGGATTGAGCATGAGGGCTGAGGGTTGAGGATTGAGGTTTGAGGACCGAGGACTGAGGATTGAGGATTGAGAATTGAGGATTGAGGATTGAGGGTTGAAGACTGAGGATTGGGTATTGAGGATTGAAGAATGAGGATTGAGTATTGAGGATTGAGGATTTAGGATTGAAGATTGAGTATTGAGGATTGAAGATTGACGATCGAGTACTGAGAATTGAGGATTGAGTATTGAGGATTGAGGATTGAAGATTGAGTATTGAGGATTGAAGGTTGAGGATTGTGGATTGAGGATTGAGGATTGAGGATTGAAAATTGAGGATTGGGGCTGAATGTTGAGGGTTGAATGATGAGAATTGATGTTTGTGGGTAGAGATTTGAAGATTGCAGATTGAGTATTGAGTATTGAAAACTGTGAATTGATGATATTCTATTGAGGATTGAGGATTGACAACTGATTGTTGAGGACTGAGGGCTGAAGCTTGAGGATTCTGGATTGAGGATTCAGGATTGAGGTTTGAGGAGAGAGGACTGAGGATTGAGGATTGAGGATTGAGAATTGAGGGTTGAGGATTGAGGATTGAAGATTGAGGATTGGCTGTTGGGGATTGAACATTGAGGATTGAGGATTGAGGATTGGGGGTTGAGGGTTGAAGATTGAGTTTTGAGGATTGAAGATTGAGGATTGAGGATTGAGGATTGAGGATTGAGGATTGAGGATTGAAGATCGAGGATTGGGTATTGCGGATTGAACATTGAGGATTGAGGATTGAGGATTATGGATTGAGGATTGAGGACTGAAGATTGAATATTGATGATTGAAGATTGAGGATTGAGGATTGATGGTTGTGGATTGAGGACGTGGTCTTAGGGTTGAGTATTGCTGTTTGAAGTCTGAGGATTGAGGATTGAGGATTGAGAATTGAGGATTGAGGATTGAGGATTGAAGATTGAGGATTGGGTATTGAGGATTGAAGAATGAGGATTGAGGATTGAGGATTGAGGATTGAGGGTTGAAGATTGAGGATTGGGTATTGAGGATTGAAGAATGAGGATTGAGGATTGAGGATTAAGGATTGAGGATTGAAGATGGAGTATTGAGGATTGAAGATTGACGATTGAGGATTGAGGATTGAGGATTGAGGATTGAGGATTGAGGATTGAGGATTGAGGATTGAAGATTGAGTATTGAGGATTGAAGATTGAGGATTGAGGATTGAGGATTGAGGATTGAGGGTTGAGGATTGAAGATTGAGTATTGAGGATTGAAGATTAAGATTGAGGATTGAGGGTTGAGGATTTAGGGTTGATGATTGAGGATTGGGGACTGAGTATTGAGGGTTGAGTGATGAGAATTGATGTTTGTGGATAGAGATCTGAAGATTGCAGATTGAGTATTGAGTATTGAGAACTGTGATTTGAGGATATTGTATTGAGGATTCAGGATTGGCAACTGATTGTTGAGGATTCAGGGCTGAAGATTGAGGAATCAGGATTGAGGATTCAGGATTGAGGTTTGAGGTCTGAGGATTGAGGATTGAGGATTGAGGATTGAGGATTGAAGACTGAGGATTGGGTATTGAGGATTGAACATTGAGGATTGCGTGTTGAGGATTGAGGATTGAGTATTGAGGATTGAAGATTGAATGTTAATGATTGATGATTGAGGATTCAGGATTGAGGGTTGTGGATTGAGGACGAGGTCTGAGGGTTGAGTATTGATGTTTGATGTCTGAGGATTGAAGATTGAGGATTGAGGATTGAGGATCGGGGATTGAGGATCTGGGATTGGAGATTGATTATTGAGGACTGAAGATTGAGAATTGAGGATTGAGGATTGAGAATTGAGAATTGAGGGTGAGTACTGAGTGTTGAGGATTGATGTTTGAGGAACGAGGATTGAGGATTGAGGATTGAGGACTGAGGATTGACGATTGAGTATTGAAGGTTGAGGATTGATTACTGAGGATTGAGGATTGAGGATTGAGGATTGAGGATTGGGGATTGAGGATTGAGGGTTGAAGATTGAGGATTGGGTATTGAGGATTGAAGAATGAGGATTGAGGATTGAGGATTAAGGATTGAGGATTGAAGATGGAGTATTGAGGATTGAAGATTGACGATTGAGGATTGAGGATTGAGGATTGAGGATTGAGGATTGAAGATTGAGTATTGAGGATTGAAGATTGAGGATTGAGGATTGATGATTGAGGATTGAGGGTTGAGGATTGAAGATTGAGTATTGAGGATTGAAGATTAAGATTGAGGATTGAGGGTTGAGGATTTAGGGTTGATGATTGAGCATTGGGTACTGAGTATTGAGGGTTGAGTGATGAGAATTGACGTTTGTGGATAGAGATCTGAAGATTGCAGATTGAGTATTGAGTATTGAAAACTGTGAATTGAGGATATTGTATTGAGGATTCAGGATTTGCAACTGATTGTTGAGGACTCAGGGCTGAAGATTGAGGATTCAGGATTGAGGATTCAGGATTGAGGTTTGAGGTCTGAGGATTGAGGATTGAGGATTGACGATTGAGTATTGAAGGTTGAGGATTGATTACTGAGGATTGAGGATTGAGGATTGAGGATTGAAGATTCAGTATTGACGATTGAAGATTGAGAATTGAGGATTGAGGATTGAACATTGAGGACTGAGCGTTCAGGGTTGAGTGATGAGAATTGATGTTTCTGGATAGAGATTTGAAGATTGCAGATTGAGTATTGAGTATTGAAAACTGTGGATTGAGGATATTCTATTGGGGATTGAGGATTGACAACTGATTGTTGAGGACTGAGGGCTGAGGATTGAGGATGCAGGATTGAGGATTCAGAATTGAGATTTGAGGACTGAGGATTGAGGATTGAATATTGAGTATTGAGGATTGAAGATTAAGGATTGAGGATTGAGGATTGAGGATTGATAATGAGGGCTGAGGTTTGAGGATTGAGGTTTGTTCGACTGTGGACTGAGGATTGAGGGTTGAGAATTGAGGATTGAGGATTAAGGATTGAAGATTGAGGATTGGGTATTGAGGATTGAAGAATGAGGATTGAGGATTGAGGATTGAGGATTGAGGATTGAGGATTGAAGATTGAGGATTGGGTATTGAGGATTGAAGAATGAGGATTGAGGATTGAGGATTGAGGATTGAGGATTGAAGATTGACGATCGAGTAATGAGAATTGAGGATTGAGTATTGAGGATTGAGGATTGAAGATTGAGTATTGAGGATTGAAGGTTGAGGATTGTGGATTGAGGATTGAGGATTGAGGATTGAAAATTGAGGGTTGAAGACTGAGGATTGGGTATTGAGGATTGAAGAATGAGGATTGTGGATTGAGCATTGAGTATTGAGGATTGAAGATTGACGATCGAGTAATGAGAATTGAGGATTGAGTATTGAGGATTGAGGATTGAAGATTGAGTATTGAGGATTGAAGGTTGAGGATTGTGGATTGAGGATTGAGGATTGAGGATTGAAAATTGAGGATTGGGGACTGAATGTTGAGGGTTGAATGATGAGAATTGATGTTTGTGGATAGAGATTCGAAGATTGCAGGTTGAGTATTGAGTATTGAAAACTGTGAAATCATGGTATTCTATTGAGGATTGAGGATGGACCACTGACTGTTGAGGACTGAGGGCTGAAGATTGAGGATTCAGGATTGAGGATACAGGATTGAAGATTGAGGACTGAGGATTGAGGATTGAGGATTGAGGATTGAGGATTGAGGATTGTGGATTGAAGACTGAGAATCGGGTATTGATGATTGAACATTGAGGATTGAGGATTGAGGATTGAGGATTGAGGATTGAGGATTGAAGGTTGAATATTGATGAATGAAGATTGAGGATTGAGGATTGAAGATTGACGATTGAGGATTGAGGATTGAGGATTGAGAATAGAGGATTGAGGATTGAGGATTGAAGATTGAGTATTGAGGATTGAAGATTGAGGATTGAGGATTGAGGATTCAGGAATGAGGATTGAACATTGAGTACTGAAGATTGAAGATTGAGTATTGAGGATTGAGGATTGAGGATTGAGGATTGAGGATTGAGGATTGAAGATTGAGAATTGGGGATTGAAGATTGAGGATTGAGGATTGAGGATTGAGGATTGAGGATTGAAGATTGAGTACTGAGGATTGAAGATTAAGATTGAGGATTGAGGATTGAGGACTGAGGATTGAGGATTGAGGATTGAAGGTTCAGTATTGAGGATTGAAGATTGTGAATTGAGGATTGAGGATTGAACATTGAGGACTGAGTGTTGAGGGTTGAGTGATGAGAATTGATGTTTGTGGATAGAGATTTGAAGATTGCAGATTGAGTATTGAGTATTGAAAACTGTGAATTGAGTATATTCTATTGAGGATTGAGGATTGACAACTGATTGTTGAGGACTGAGGGCTGAAGATTGAGGTTTCCGGATTGAGGATTCAGAATTGAAATTTGAGGACTGAGCATTGAGGATTGAAGATTGAGTATTGAGGATTGAAAATTGAGAATTGAGGATTGAGGATTGAGGATTGAGGATGAGGGCTGAGGGTTGAGGATTGAGGTTTGAGGACCGAGGACTGAGGATTGAGGATTGAGAATTGAGGATTGAGGATTGAGGGTTGAAGACTGAGGATTGGGTATTGAGGATTGAAGAATGAGGATTGAGGATTGAGGATTGAGGATTTAGGATTGAAGATTGAGTATTGAGGATTGAAGAATGACGATCGAGTACTGAGAATTGAGGATTGAGTATTGAGGATTGAGGATTGAAGATTGAGTATTGAGGATTGAAGGTTGAGGATTGTGGATTGAGGATTGAGGATTGAGGATTGAAAATTGAGGATTGGGGCTGAATGTTGAGGGTTGAATGATGAGAATTGATGTTTGTGGGTAGAGATTTGAAGATTGCAGATTGAGTATTGAGTATTGAAAACTGTGAATTGATGATATTCTATTGAGGATTGAGGATTGACAACTGATTGTTGAGGACTGAGGGCTGAAGCTTGAGGATTCTGGATTGAGGATTCAGGATTGAGGTTTGAGGAGAGAGGACTGAGGATTGAGGATTGAGGATTGAGAATTGAGGGTTGAGGATTGAGGATTGAAGATTGAGGATTGGCTGTTGAGGATTGAACATTGAGGATTGAGGATTGAGGATTGGGGGTTGAGGGTTGAAGATTGAGTTTTGAGGATTGAAGATTGAGGATTGAGGATTGAGGATTGAGGATTGAGGATTGAGGATTGAAGATTGAGTATTGAGGATTGAAGATTAAGATTGAGGATTGAGGATTGAGGATTGAGGATTGAGGGTTGGGGATTGAAGATTGAGTATTGAGGATTGAAGATTAAGATTGAGGATTGAGGGTTGAGGATTTAGGGTTGATGATTGAGGATTGGGGACTGAGTATTGAGGGTTGAGTGATGAGAATTGATGTTTGTGGATAGAGATCTGAAGATTGCAGATTGAGTATTGAGTATTGAGAACTGTGAATTGAGGATATTGTATTGAGGATTCAGGATTGGCAACTGATTGTTGAGGACTCAGGGCTGAAGATTGAGGAATCAGGATTGAGGATTCAGGATTGAGGTTTGAGGTCTGAGAATTGAGGATTGAGGATTGAGGATTGAGGATTGAGGATTGAAGACTGAGGATTGGGTATTGAGGATTGAACATTGAGGATTGCGTGTTGAGGATTGAGGATTGAGTATTGAGGATTGAAGATTGAATGTTAATGATTGATGATTGAGGATTCAGGATTGAGGGTTGTGGATTGAGGACGAGGTCTGAGGGTTGAGTATTGATGTTTGATGTCTGAGGATTGAAGATTGAGGATTGAGGATTGAGGATCGGGGATTGAGGATCTGGGATTGGAGATTGATTATTGAGGACTGAAGATTGAGAATTGAGGATTGAGGATTGAGAATTGAGAATTGAGGGTGAGTACTGAGTGTTGAGGATTGATGTTTGAGGAACGAGGATTGAGGATTGAGGATTGAGGACTGAGGATTGACGATTGAGTATTGAAGGTTGAGGATTGATTACTGAGGATTGAGGATTGAGGATTGAGGATTGAGGATTGGGGATTGAGGATTGAGGGTTGAAGATTGAGGATTGGGTATTGAGGATTGAAGAATGAGGATTGAAGAATGAGGATTGAGGATTGAGGATTAAGGATTGAGGATTGAAGATGGAGTATTGAGGATTGAAGATTGACGATTGAGGATTGAGGATTGAGGATTGAGGATTGAGGATTGAGGATTGAAGATTGAGTATTGAGGATTGAAGATTGAGGATTGAGGATTGATGATTGAGGATTGAGGGTTGAGGATTGAAGATTGAGTATTGAGGATTGAAGATTAAGATTGAGGATTGAGGGTTGAGGATTGAGAATTGAAAATTGAGGATTGGGGACTGAGTGTTGAGGGTTGAATGATGAGAATTGATGTTTGTGGATAGAGATTTGAAGATTGCAGATTGAGTATTGAGGATTGAAGATTGAGAATTGAGGATTGAGGATTGAGGATTGAGGATGAGGGCTGAGGGTTGAGGATTGAGGTTTGAGGACCGAGGACTGAGGATTGAGCATTGAGAATTGAGGATTGAGGATTGAGGGTTGAAGACTGAGGATTGGGTATTGAGGATTGAAGAATGAGGATTGTGGATTGAGCATTGAGTATTGAGGATTGAAGATTGACGATCGAGTAATGAGAATTGAGGATTGAGTATTGAGGATTGAGGATTGAAGATTGAGTATTGAGGATTGAAGGTTGAGGATTGTGGATTGAGGATTGAGGATTGAGGACTGAAGATTGAATATTGATGATTGAAGATTGAGGATTGAGGATTGATGGTTGTGGATTGAGGACGTGGTCTTAGGGTTGAGTATTGCTGTTTGAAGTCTGAGGATTGAGGATTGAGGATTGAGAATTGAGGATTGAGGATTGAGGATTGAAGATTGAGGATTGGGTATTGAGGATTGAAGAATGAGGATTGAGGATTGAGGATTGAGGATTGAGGGTTGAAGATTGAGGATTGGGTATTGAGGATTGAAGAATGAGGATTGAGGATTGAGGATTAAGGATTGAGGATTGAAGATGGAGTATTGAGGATTGAAGATTGACGATTGAGGATTGAGGATTGAGGATTGAGGATTGAGGATTGAGGATTGAGGATTGAAGATTGAGTATTGAGGATTGAAGATTGAGGATTGAGGATTGAGGATTGAGGATTGAGGGTTGAGGATTGAAGATTGAGTATTGAGGATTGAAGATTAAGATTGAGGATTGAGGGTTGAGGATTTAGGGTTGATGATTGAGGATTGGGGACTGAGTATTGAGGGTTGAGTGATGAGAATTGATGTTTGTGGATAGAGATCTGAAGATTGCAGATTGAGTATTGAGCATTGAGAACTGTGATTTGAGGATATTGTATTGAGGATTCAGGATTGGCAACTGATTGTTGAGGACTCAGGGCTGAAGATTGAGGAATCAGGATTGAGGATTCAGGATTGAGGTTTGAGGTCTGAGGATTGAGGATTGAGGATTGAGGATTGAGGATTGAGGATTGAAGACTGAGGATTGGGTATTGAGGATTGAACATTGAGGATTGCGTGTTGAGGATTGAGGATTGAGTATTGAGGATTGAAGATTGAATGTTAATGATTGATGATTGAGGATTCAGGATTGAGGGTTGTGGATTGAGGACGAGGTCTGAGGGTTGAGTATTGATGTTTGATGTCTGAGGATTGAAGATTGAGGATTGAGGATTGAGGATCGGGGATTGAGGATCTGGGATTGGAGATTGATTATTGAGGACTGAAGATTGAGAATTGAGGATTGAGGATTGAGAATTGAGAATTGAGGGTGAGTACTGAGTGTTGAGGATTGATGTTTGAGGAACGAGGATTGAGGATTGAGGATTGAGGACTGAGGATTGACGATTGAGTATTGAAGGTTGAGGATTGATTACTGAGGATTGAGGATTGAGGATTGAGGATTGAGGATTGGGGATTGAGGATTGAGGGTTGAAGATTGAGGATTGGGTATTGAGGATTGAAGAATGAGGATTGAGGATTGAGGATTAAGGATTGAGGATTGAAGATGGAGTATTGAGGATTGAAGATTGACGATTGAGGATTGAGGATTGAGGATTGAGGATTGAGGATTGAGGATTGAAGATTGAGTATTGAGGATTGAAGATTGAGGATTGAGGATTGATGATTGAGGATTGAGGGTTGAGGATTGAAGATTGAGTATTGAGGATTGAAGGTTAAGATTGAGGATTGAGGGTTGAGGATTTAGGGTTGATGATTGAGCATTGGGTACTGAGTATTGAGGGTTGAGTGATGAGAATTGACGTTTGTGGATAGAGATCTGAAGATTGCAGATTGAGTATTGAGTATTGAAAACTGTGAATTGAGGATATTGTATTGAGGATTCAGGATTGGCAACTGATTGTTGAGGACTCAGGGCTGAAGATTGAGGATTCAGGATTGAGGATTCAGGATTGAGGTTTGAGGTCTGAGGATTGAGGATTGAGGATTGACGATTGAGTATTGAAGGTTGAGGATTGATTACTGAGGATTGAGGATTGAGGATTGAGGATTGAGGATTGAAGATTCAGTATTGACGATTGAAGATTGAGAATTGAGGATTGAGGATTGAACATTGAGGACTGAGCGTTCAGGGTTGAGTGATGAGAATTGATGTTTCTGGATAGAGATTTGAAGATTGCAGATTGAGTATTGAGTATTGAAAACTGTGGATTGAGGATATTCCATTGGGGATTGAGGATTGACAACTGATTGTTGAGGACTGAGGGCTGAGGATTGAGGATGCAGGATTGAGGATTCAGAATTGAGATTTGAGGACTGAGGATTGAGGATTGAATATTGAGTATTGAGGATTGAAGATTAAGGATTGAGGATTGAGGATTGAGGATTGATAATGAGGGCTGAGGTTTGAGGATTGAGGTTTGATGACTGTGGACTGAGGATTGAGGGTTGAGAATTGAGGATTGAGGATTAAGGATTGAAGATTGAGGATTGGGTATTGAGGATTGAAGAATGAGGATTGAGGATTGAGGATTGAGGATTGAGGATTGAGGATTGAAGATTGAGGATTGGGTATTGAGGATTGAAGAATGAGGATTGAGGATTGAGGATTGAGGATTGAGGATTGAAGATTGACGATCGAGTAATGAGAATTGAGGATTGAGTATTGAGGATTGAGGATTGAAGATTGAGTATTGAGGATTGAAGGTTGAGGATTGTGGATTGAGGATTGAGGATTGAGGATTGAAAATTGAGGGTTGGGGACTGAATGTTGAGGGTTGAATGATGAGAATTGATGTTTGTGGATAGAGATTCGAAGATTGCAGGTTGAGTATTGAGTATTGAAAACTGTGAAATCATGGTATTCTATTGAGGATTGAGGATGGACCACTGACTGTTGAGGACTGAGGGCTGAAGATTGAGGATTCAGGATTGAGGATACAGGATTGAAGTTTGAGGACTGAGGATTGAGGATTGAGGATTGAGGATTGAGGATTGAGGATTGTGGATTGAAGACTGAGAATCGGGTATTGATGATTGAACATTGAGGATTGAGGATTGAGGATTGAGGATTGAGGATTGAGGATTGAAGGTTGAATATTGATGAATGAAGATTGAGGATTGAGGATTGAAGGTCGTGGATTGAGGACGAGGACTGAGGGTTGAGTATTGATACTTGAGGCCTGAGGATTGAGGATTGAGGATTGCGAATTGAGGATTGAGGATTTAAGATTGAGGATTGGGTAATGAGGATTGAAGATTGAGCGTTGAGGATTGAGGACAGAGGATTTAGGATTGAAGATTGAGGATTGAGGATTGAGGATTGAGGATTGAAGATTGAGTACTGAGGATTGAAGATTAAGATTGAGGATTGAGGATTGAGGACTGAGGATTGAGGATTGAGGATTGAAGGTTCAGTATTGAGGATTGAAGATTGAGAATTGAGGATTGAGGATTGAACATTGAGGACTGAGTGTTGAGGGTTGAGTGATGAGAATTGATGTTTGTGGATAGAGATTTGAAGATTGCAGATTGAGTATTGAGTATTGAAAACTGTGAATTGAGTATATTCTATTGAGGATTGAGGATTGACAACTGATTGTTGAGGACTGAGGGCTGAAGATTGAGGGTTCCGGATTGAGGATTCAGAATTGAAATTTGAGGACTGAGCATTGAGGATTGAAGATTGAGTATTGAGGATTGAAAATTGAGAATTGAGGATTGAGGATTGAGGATTGAGGATGAGGGCTGAGGGTTGAGGATTGAGGTTTGAGGACCGAGGACTGAGGATTGAGGATTGAGAATTGAGGATTGAGGATTGAGGGTTGAAGACTGAGGATTGGGTATTGAGGATTGAAGAATGAGGATTGAGGATTGAGGATTGAGGATTTAGGATTGAAGATTGAGTATTGAGGATTGAAGATTGACGATCGAGTACTGAGAATTGAGGATTGAGTATTGAGGATTGAGGATTGAATATTGAGTATTGAGGATTGAAGGTAGAGGATTGTGGATTGAGGATTGAGGATTGAGGATTGAAAATTGAGGATTGGGGCTGAATGTTGAGGGTTGAATGATGAGAATTGATGTTTGTGGGTAGAGATTTGAAGATTGCAGATTGAGTATTGAGTATTGAAAACTGTGAATTGATGATATTCTATTGAGGATTGAGGATTGACAACTGATTGTTGAGGACTGAGGGCTGCAGCTTGAGGATTCTGGATTGAGGATTCAGGATTGAGGTTTGAGGAGAGAGGACTGAGGATTGAGGATTGAGGATTGAGAATTGAGGGTTGAGGATTGAGGATTGAAGATTGAGGATTGGCTGTTGAGGATTGAACATTGAGGATTGAGGATTGAGGATTGGGGGTTGAGGGTTGAAGATTGAGTTTTGAGGATTGAAGATTGAGGATTGAGGATTGAGGATTGAGGATTGAGGATTGAGGATTGAAGATCGAGGATTGGGTATTGCGGATTGAACATTGAGGATTGAGGATTGAGGATTATGGATTGAGGATTGAAGACTGAAGATTGAATATTGATGATTGAAGATTGAGGATTGAGGATTGATGGTTGTGGATTGAGGACGTGGTCTTAGGGTTGAGTATTGCTGTTTGAAGTCTGAGGATTGAGGATTGAGGATTGAGAATTGAGGATTGAGGATTGAGGATTGAAGATTGAGGATTGGGTATTGAGGATTGAAGAATGAGGATTGAGGATTGAGGATTGAGGATTGAGGGTTGAAGATTGAGGATTGGGTATTGAGGATTGAAGAATGAGGATTGAGGATTGAGGATTAAGGATTGAGGATTGAAGATGGAGTACTGAGGATTGAAGATTGACGATTGAGGATTGAGGATTGAGGATTGAGGATTGAGGATTGAGGTTTGAGGATTGAAGATTGAGTATTGAGGATTGAAGATTGAGGATTGAGGATTGAGGATTGAGGATTGAGGGTTGAGGATTGAAGATTGAGTATTGAGGATTGAAGATTAAGATTGAGGATTGAGGGTTGAGGACTTAGGGTTGATGATTGAGGATTGGGGACTGAGTATTGAGGGTTGAGTGATGAGAATTGATGTTTGTGGATAGAGATATGAAGATTGCAGATTGAGTATTGAGTATTGAGAACTGTGAATTGAGGATATTGTATTGAGGATTCAGGATTGACAACTGATTGTTGAGGACTCAGGGCTGAAGATTGAGGAATCAGGATTGAGGATTCAGGATTGAGGTTTGAGGTCTGAGGATTGAGGATTGAGGATTGAGTATTGAGGATTGAGGATTGAAGACTGAGGATTGGGTATTGAGGATTGAACATTGAGGATTGCGTGTTGAGGATTGAGGATTGAGTATTGAGGATTGAAGATTGAATGTTAATGATTGATGATTGAGGATTCAGGATTGAGGGTTGTGGATTGAGGACGAGGTCTGAGGGTTGAGTAATGATGTTTGATGTCTGAGGATTGAAGATTGAGGATTGAGGATTGAGGATCGGGGATTGAGGATCTGGGATTGGAGATTGATTATTGAGGACTGAAGATTGAGAATTGAGGATTGAGGATTGAGAATTGAGAATTGAGGGTGAGTACTGAGTGTTGAGGGTTGATGTTTGAGGAACGAGGATTGAGGATTGAGGATTGAGGACTGAGGATTGACGATTGAGTATTGAAGGTTGAGGATTGATTACTGAGGATTGAGGATTGAGGATTGAGGATTGAGGATTGAGGATTGAGGATTGAGGGTTGAAGATTGAGAATTGGGTATTGAGGATTGAAGAATGAGGATTGAGGATTGAGGATTAAGGATTGAGGATTGAAGATGGAGTATTGAGGACTGAAGATTGACGATTGAGGATTGAGGATTGAGGATTGAGGATTGAGGATTGAGGATTGAAGATTGAGTATTGAGGATTGAAGATTGAGGATTGAGGATTGATGATTGAGGATTGAGGGTTGAGGATTGAAGATTGAGTATTGAGGATTGAAGATTAAGATTGAGGATTGAGGGTTGAGAATTTAGGGTTGATGATTGAGGATTGGGTACTGAGTATTGAGGGTTGAGTGATGAGAATTGACGTTTGTGGAGAGAGATCTGAAGATTGCAGATTGAGTATTGAGTATTGAAAACTGTGAATTGAGGATATTGTATTGAGGATTCAGGATTGGCAACTGATTGCTGAGGACTCAGGGCTGAAGATTGAGGATTCATGATTGAGGATTCAGGATTGAGGTTTGAGGTCTGAGGATTGAGGATTGAGGATTGACGATTGAGTATTGAAGGTTGAGGATTGATTACTGAGGATTGAGGATTGAGGATTGAGGATTGAGGATTGAAGATTCAGTATTGACGATTGAAGATTGAGAATTGAGGATTGAGGATTGAACATTGAGGACTGAGCGTTCAGGGTTGAGTGATGAGAATTGATGTTTCTGGATAGAGATTTGAAGATTGCAGATTGAGTATTGAGTATTGAAAACTGTGGATTGAGGATATTCTATTGGGGATTGAGGATTGACAACTGATTGTTGAGGACTGAGGACTGAGTGTTGAGGGTTGAGTGATGAGAATTGATGTTTGTGGATAGAGATTTGAAGATTGCAGATTGAGTATTGAGTATTGAAAACTGTGAATTGAGTATATTCTATTGAGGATTGAGGATTGACAACTGATTGTTGAGGACTGAGGGCTGAAGATTGAGGGTTCCGGGTTGAGGATTCAGAATTGTAATTTGAGGACTGAGCATTGAGGATTGAAGATTGAGTATTGAGGATTGAAGATTGAGAATTGAGGATTGAGGATTGAGGATTGAGGATGAGGGCTGAGGGTTGAGGATTGAGGTTTGAGGACCGAGGACTGAGGATTGAGCATTGAGAATTGAGGATTGAGGATTGAGGGTTGAAGACTGAGGATTGGGTATTGAGGATTGAAGAATGAGGATTGTGGATTGAGCATTGAGTATTGAGGATTGAATATTGACGATCGAGTAATGAGAATTGAGGATTGAGTATTGAGGATTGAGGATTGAAGATTGAGTATTGAGGATTGAAGGTTGAGGATTGTGGATTGAGGATTGAGGATTGAGGATTGAAAATTGAGGATTGGGGACTGAATGTTGAGGGTTGAATGATGAGAATTGATGTTTGTGGATAGAGATTCGAAGATTGCAGGTTGAGTATTGAGTATTGAAAACTGTGAAATCATGGTATTCTATTGAGGATTGAGGATGGACCACTGACTGTTGAGGACTGAGGGCTGAAGATTGAGGATTCAGGATTGAGGATACAGGATTGAAGTTTGAGGACTGAGGATTGAGGATTGAGGATTGAGGATTGAGGATTGAGGATTGTGGATTGAAGACTGAGAATCGGGTATTGATGATTGAACATTGAGGATTGAGGATTGAGGATTGAGGATTGAGGATTGAGGATTGAAGGTTGAATATTGATGAATGAAGATTGAGGATTGAGGATTGAAGATTGACGATTGAGGATTGAGGATTGAGGATTGAGGATAGAGGATTGAGGATTGAGGATTGAAGATTGAGTATTGAGGATTGAAGATTGAGGATTGAGGATTGAGGATTCAGGAATGAGGATTGAAGATTGAGTACTGAAGATTGAAGATTGAGTATTGAGGATTGAGGATTGAGGATTGAGGATTGAGGATTGAGGATTGAAGATTGAGTATTGGGGATTGAAGATTGAGGATTGAGGATTGAGGATTGAGGATTGAGGATTGAGGATTGAAGATTGAGTACTGAGGATTGAAGATTAAGATTGAGGATTGAGGATTGAGGACTGAGGATTGAGGATTGAGGATTGAAGGTTCAGTATTGAGGATTGAAGATTGTGAATTGAGGATTGAGGATTGAACATTGAGGACTGAGTGTTGAGGGTTGAGTGATGAGAATTGATGTTTGTGGATAGAGATTTGAAGATTGCAGATTGAGTATTGAGTATTGAAAACTGTGAATTGAGTATATTCTATTGAGGATTGAGGATTGACAACTGATTGTTGAGGACTGAGGGCTGAAGATTGAGGTTTCCGGATTGAGGATTCAGAATTGAAATTTGAGGACTGAGCATTGAGGATTGAAGATTGAGTATTGAGGATTGAAAATTGAGAATTGAGGATTGAGGATTGAGGATTGAGGATGAGGGCTGAGGGTTGAGGATTGAGGTTTGAGGACCGAGGACTGAGGATTGAGGATTGAGAATTGAGGATTGAGGATTGAGGGTTGAAGACTGAGGATTGGGTATTGAGGATTGAAGAATGAGGATTGAGGATTGAGGATTGAGGATTTAGGATTGAAGATTGAGTATTGAGGATTGAAGATTGACGATCGAGTACTGAGAATTGAGGATTGAGTATTGAGGATTGAGGATTGAAGATTGAGTATTGAGGATTGAAGGTTGAGGATTGTGGATTGAGGATTGAGGATTGAGGATTGAAAATTGAGGATTGGGGCTGAATGTTGAGGGTTGAATGATGAGAATTGATGTTTGTGGGTAGAGATTTGAAGATTGCAGATTGAGTATTGAGTATTGAAAACTGTGAATTGATGATATTCTATTGAGGATTGAGGATTGACAACTGATTGTTGAGGACTGAGGGCTGAAGCTTGAGGATTCTGGATTGAGGGATCAGGATTGAGGTTTGAGGAGAGAGGACTGAGGATTGAGGATTGAGGATTGAGAATTGAGGGTTGAGGATTGAGGATTGAAGATTGAGGATTGGCTGTTGAGGATTGAACATTGAGGATTGAGGATTGAGGATTGGGGGTTGAGGGTTGAAGATTGAGTTTTGAGGATTGAAGATTGAGGATTGAGGATTGAGGATTGAGGATTGAGGATTGAGGATTGAAGATCGAGGATTGGGTATTGCGGATTGAACATTGAGGATTGAGGATTGAGGATTATGGATTGAGGATTGAGGACTGAAGATTGAATATTGATGATTGAAGATTGAGGATTGAGGATTGATGGTTGTGGATTGAGGACGTGGTCTTAGGGTTGAGTATTGCTGTTTGAAGTCTGAGGATTGAGGATTGAGGATTGAGAATTGAGGATTGAGGATTGAGGATTGAAGATTGAGGATTGGGTATTGAGGATTGAAGAATGAGGATTGAGGATTGAGGATTGAGGATTGAGGGTTGAAGATTGAGGATTGGGTATTGAGGATTGAAGAATGAGGATTGAGGATTGAGGATTAAGGATTGAGGATTGAAGATGGAGTATTGAGGATTGAAGATTGACGATTGAGGATTGAGGATTGAGGATTGAGGATTGAGGATTGAGGATTGAAGATTGAGTATTGAGGATTGAAGATTGAGGATTGAGGATTGAGGATTGAGGATTGAGGGTTGAGGATTGAAGATTGAGTATTGAGGATTGAAGATTAAGATTGAGGATTGAGGGTTGAGGATTTAGGGTTGATGATTGAGGATTGGGGACTGAGTATTGAGGGTTGAGTGATGAGAATTGATGTTTGTGGATAGAGATCTGAAGATTGCAGATTGAGTATTGAGTATTGAGAACTGTGAATTGAGGATATTGTATTGAGGATTCAGGATTGGCAACTGATTGTTGAGGACTCAGGGCTGAAGATTGAGGAATCAGGATTGAGGATTCAGGATTGAGGTTTGAGGTCTGAGGATTGAGGATTGAGGATTGAGGATTGAGGATTGAGGATTGAAGACTGAGGATTGGGTATTGAGGATTGAACATTGAGGATTGCGTGTTGAGGATTGAGGATTGAGTATTGAGGATAGAAGATTGAATGTTAATGATTGATGATTGAGGATTCAGGATTGAGGGTTGTGGATTGAGGACGAGGTCTGAGGGTTGAGTATTGATGTTTGATGTCTGAGGATTGAAGATTGAGGATTGAGGATTGAGGATCGGGGATTGAGGATCTGGGATTGGAGATTGATTATTGAGGACTGAAGATTGAGAATTGAGGATTGAGGATTGAGAATTGAGAATTGAGGGTGAGTACTGAGTGTTGAGGATTGATGTTTGAGGAACGAGGATTGAGGATTGAGGATTGAGGACTGAGGATTGACGATTGAGTATTGAAGGTTGAGGATTGATTACTGAGGATTGAGGATTGAGGATTGAGGATTGAGGATTGGGGATTGAGGATTGAGGGTTGAAGATTGAGGATTGGGTATTGAGGATTGAAGAATGAGGATTGAGGATTGAGGATTAAGGATTGAGGATTGAAGATGGAGTATTGAGGATTGAAGATTGACGATTGAGGATTGAGGATTGAGGATTGAGGATTGAGGATTGAGGATTGAAGATTGAGTATTGAGGATTGAAGATTGAGGATTGAGGATTGATGATTGAGGATTGAGGGTTGAGGATTGAAGATTGAGTATTGAGGATTGAAGATTAAGATTGAGGATTGAGGGTTGAGGATTTAGGGTTGATGATTGAGGATTGGGTACTGAGTATTGAGGGTTGAGTGATGAGAATTGACGTTTGTGGATAGAGATCTGAAGATTGCAGATTGAGTATTGAGTATTGAAAACTGTGAATTGAGGATATTGTATTGAGGATTCAGGATTGGCAACTGATTGTTGAGGACTCAGGGCTGAAGATTGAGGATTCAGGATTGAGGATTCAGGATTGAGGTTTGAGGTCTGAGGATTGAGGATTGAGGATTGACGATTGAGTATTGAAGGTTGAGGATTGATTACTGAGGATTGAGGATTGAGGATTGAGGATTGAGGATTGAAGATTCAGTATTGACGATTGAAGATTGAGAATTGAGGATTGAGGATTGAACATTGAGGACTGAGCGTTCAGGGTTGAGTGATGAGAATTGATGTTTCTGGATAGAGATTTGAAGATTGCAGATAGAGTATTGAGTATTGAAAACTGTGGATTGAGGATATTCTATTGGGGATTGAGGATTGACAACTGATTGTTGAGGACTGAGGGCTGAGGATTGAGGATGCAGGATTGAGGATTCAGAATTGAGATTTGAGGACTGAGGATTGAGGATTGAATATTGAGTATTGAGGATTGAAGATTAAGGATTGAGGATTGAGGATTGAGGATTGATAATGAGGGCTGAGGTTTGAGGATTGAGGTTTGATGACTGTGGACTGAGGATTGAGGGTTGAGAATTGAGGATTGAGGATTAAGGATTGAAGATTGAGGATTGGGTATTGAGGATTGAAGAATGAGGATTGAGGATTGAGGATTGAGGATTGAGGATTGAGGATTGAAGATTGAGGATTGGGTATTGAGGATTGAAGAATGAGGATTGAGGATTGAGGATTGAGGATTGAGGATTGAAGATTGACGATCGAGGATTGAGAATTGAGGATTGAGTATTGGGGATTGAGGATTGAAGATTGAGTATTGAGGATTGAAGGTTGAGGATTGTGGATTGAGGATTGAGGATTGAGGATTGAAGATTGAGGATTGGGGACTGAGTGTTGAGGGTTGAATGATGAGAATTGATGTTTGTGGATAGAGATTTGAAGATTGCAGATTGAGTATTGAGGATTGAAGATTGAGAATTGAGGATTGAGGATTGAGGATTGAGGATGAGGGCTGAGGGTTGAGGATTGAGGTTTGAGGACCGAGGACTGAGGATTGAGCATTGAGAATTGAGGATTGAGGATTGAGGGTTGAAGACTGAGGATTGGGTATTGAGGATTGAAGATTGAGGATTGAGGATTGAGGATTGAAAATTGAGGATTGGGGACTGAATGTTGAGGGTTGAATGATGAGAATTGATGTTTGTGGATAGAGATTCGAAGATTGCAGGTTGAGTATTGAGTATTGAAAACTGTGAAATCATGGTATTCTATTGAGGATTGAGGATGGACCACTGACTGTTGAGGACTGAGAGCTGAAGATTGAGGATTCAGGATTGAGGATACAGGATTGAAGTTTGAGGACTGAGGATTGAGGATTGAGGATTGAGGATTGAGGATTGAGGATTGTGGATTGAAGACTGAGAATCGGGTATTGATGATTGAACATTGAGGATTGAGGATTGAGGATTGAGGATTGAGGATTGAGGATTGAAGGTTGAATATTGATGAATGAAGATTGAGGATTGAGGATTGAAGGTCGTGGATTGAGGACGAGGACTGAGGGTTGAGTATTGATACTTGAGGCCTGAGGATTGAGGATTGAGGATTGCGAATTGAGGATTGAGGATTTAAGATTGAGGATTGGGTAATGAGGATTGAAGATTGAGCGTTGAGGATTGAGGACAGAGGATTTAGGATTGAAGATTGAGTATTGAGGATTGAAGATTGACGATTGAGGATTGAGGATTGAGGATTGAGGATAGAGGATTGAGGATTGAGGATTGAAGATTGAGTATTGAGGATTGAAGATTGAGGATTGAGGATTGAGGATTCAGGAATGAGGATTGAAGATTGAGTACTGAAGATTGAAGATTGAGTATTGAGGATTGAGGATTGAGGATTGATGATTGAGGATTGAGGATTGAAGATTGAGTATTGGGGATTGAAGACTGAGGATTGAGGATTGAGGATTGAGGATTGAGGATTGAAGATTGAGTACTGAGGATTGAAGATTAAGATTGAGGATTGAGGATTGAGGACTGAGGATTGAGGATTGAGGATTGAAGGTTCAGTATTGAGGATTGAAGATTGAGAATTGAGGATTGAGGGTTGAACATTGAGGACTGAGTGTTGAGGGTTGAGTGATGAGAATTGATGTTTGTGGATAGAGATTTGAAGATTGCAGATTGAGTATTGAGTATTGAAAACTGTGAATTGAGTATATTCTATTGAGGATTGAGGATTGACAACTGATTGTTGAGGACTGAGGGCTGAAGATTGAGGTTTCCGGATTGAGGATTCAGAATTGAAATTTGAGGACTGAGCATTGAGGATTGAAGATTGAGTATTGAGGATTGAAAATTGAGAATTGAGGATTGAGGATTGAGGATTGAGGATGAGGGCTGAGGGTTGAGGATTGAGGTTTGAGGGCCGAGGACTGAGGATTGAGGATTGAGAATTGAGGATTGAGGATTGAGGGTTGAAGACTGAGGATTGGGTATTGAGGATTGAAGAATGAGGATTGAGGATTGAGGATTTAGGATTGAAGATTGAGTATTGAGGATTGAAGATTGACGATCGAGTACTGAGAATTGAGGATTGAGTATTGAGGATTGAGGATTGAAGATTGAGTATTGAGGATTGAAGGTTGAGGATTGTGGATTGAGGATTGAGGATTGAGGATTGAAAATTGAGGATTGGGGCTGAATGTTGAGGGTTGAATGATGAGAATTGATGTTTGTGGGTAGAGATTTGAAGATTGCAGATTGAGTATTGAGTATTGAAAACTGTGAATTGATGATATTCTATTGAGGATTGAGGATTGACAACTGATTGTTGAGGACTGAGGGCTGAAGCTTGAGGATTCTGGATTGAGGATTCAGGATTGAGGTTTGAGGAGAGAGGACTGAGGATTGAGGATTGAGGATTGAGAATTGAGGGTTGAGGATTGAGGATTGAAGATTGAGGATTGGCTGTTGAGGATTGAACATTGAGGATTGAGGATTGAGGATTGGGGGTTGAGGGTTGAAGATTGAGTTTTGAGGATTGAAGATTGAGGATTGAGGATTGAGGATTGAGGATTGAGGATTGAGGATTGAAGATCGAGGATTGGGTATTGCGGATTGAACATTGAGGATTGAGGATTGAGGATTATGGATTGAGGATTGAGGACTGAAGATTGAATATTGATGATTGAAGATTGAGGATTGAGGATTGATTGTTGTGGATTGAGGACGTGGTCTTAGGGTTGAGTATTGCTGTTTGAAGTCTGAGGATTGAGGATTGAGGATTGAGAATTGAGGATTGAGGATTGAGGATTGAAGATTGAGGATTGGGTATTGAGGATTGAAGAATGAGGATTGAGGATTGAGGATTGAGGATTGAGGGTTGAAGATTGAGGATTGGGTATTGAGGATTGAAGAATGAGGATTGAGGATTGAGGATTAAGGATTGAGGATTGAAGATGGAGTATTGAGGATTGAAGATTGACGATTGAGGATTGAGGATTGAGGATTGAGGATTGAGGATTGAGGATTGAAGATTGAGTATTGAGGATTGAAGATTGAGGATTGAGGATTGAGGATTGAGGATTGAGGGTTGAGGATTGAAGATTGAGTATTGAGGATTGAAGATTAAGGTTGAGGATTGAGGGTTGAGGATTTAGGGTTGATGATTGAGGATTGGGGACTGAGTATTGAGGGTTGAGTGATGAGAATTGATGTTTGTGGATAGAGATCTGAAGATTGCAGATTGAGTATTGAGTATTAAGAACTGTGAATTGAGGATATTGTATTGAGGATTCAGGATTGGCAACTGATTGTTGAGGACTCAGGGCTGAAGATTGAGGATTCAGGATTGAGGATTCAGGATTGAGGTTTGAGGTCTGAGGATTGAGGATTGAGGATTGACGATTGAGTATTGAAGGTTGAGGATTGATTACTGAGGATTGAGGATTGAGGATTGAGGATTGAGGATTGAAGATTCAGTATTGACGATTGAAGATTGAGAATTGAGGATTGAGGATTGAACATTGAGGACTGAGCGTTCAGGGTTGAGTGATGAGAATTGATGTTTCTGGATAGAGATTTGAAGATTGCAGATTGAGTATTGAGTATTGAAAACTGTGGATTGAGGATATTCTATTGGGGATTGAGGATTGACAACTGATTGTTGAGGACTGAGGGCTGAGGATTGAGGATGCAGGATTGAGGATTCAGAATTGAGATTTGAGGACTGAGGATTGAGGATTGAATATTGAGTATTGAGGATTGAAGATTAAGGATTGAGGATTGAGGATTGAGGATTGATAATGAGGGCTGAGGTTTGAGGATTGAGGTTTGATGACTGTGGACTGAGGATTGAGGGTTGAGAATTGAGGATTGAGGATTAAGGATTGAAGATTGAGGATTGGGTATTGAGGATTGAAGAATGAGGATTGAGGATTGAGGATTAAGGATTGAGGATTGAGGATTGAAGATTGAGGATTGGGTATTGAGGATTGAAGAATGAGGATTGAGGATTGAGGATTGAGGATTGAGGATTGAAGATTGACGATCGAGGATTGAGAATTGAGGATTGAGTATTGAGGATTGAGGATTGAAGATTGAGTATTGAGGATTGAAGGTTGAGGATTGTGGATTGAGGATTGAGGATTGAGGATTGAAGATTGAGGATTGGGGACTGAGTGTTGAGGGTTGAATGATGAGAATTGATGTTTGTGGATAGAGATTTGAAGATTGCAGATTGAGTATTGAGGATTGAAGATTGAGAATTGAGGATTGAGGATTGAGGATTGAGGATGAGGGCTGAGGGTTGAGGATTGAGGTTTGAGGACCGAGGACTGAGGATTGAGCATTGAGAATTGAGGATTGAGGATTGAGGGTTGAAGACTGAGGATTGGGTATTGAGGATTGAAGATTGAGGATTGAGGATTGAGGATTGAAAATTGAGGATTGGGGACTGAATGTTGAGGGTTGAATGATGAGAATTGATGTTTGTGGATAGAGATTCGAAGATTGCAGGTTGAGTATTGAGTATTGAAAACTGTGAAATCATGGTATTCTATTGAGGATTGAGGATGGACCACTGACTGTTGAGGACTGAGGGCTGAAGATTGAGGATTCTGAATTGAGGGTTCAGGATTGAGGTTTGAGGAGAGAGGACTGAGGATTGAGGATTGAGGATTGAGGATTGAGGATTGTGGATTGAAGACTGAGAATCGGGTATTGATGATTGAACATTGAGGATTGAGGATTGAGGATTGAGGATTGAGGATTGAGGATTGAAGGTTGAATATTGATGAATGAAGATTGAGGATTGAGGATTGAAGGTCGTGGATTGAGGACGAGGACTGAGGGTTGAGTATTGATACTTGAGGCCTGAGGATTGAGGATTGAGGATTGCGAATTGAGGATTGAGGATTTAAGATTGAGGATTGGGTAATGAGGATTGAAGATTGAGCGTTGAGGATTGAGGACAGAGGATTTAGGATTGAAGATTGAGTATTGAGGATTGAAGATTGACGATTGAGGATTGAGGATTGAGGATTGAGGATAGAGGATTGAGGATTGAGGATTGAAGATTGAGTATTGAGGATTGAAGATTGAGGATTGAGGATTGAGGATTCAGGAATGAGGATTGAAGATTGAGTACTGAAGATTGAAGATTGAGTATTGAGGATTGAGGATTGAGGATTGAGGATTGAGGATTGAGGATTGAAGATTGAGTATTGGGGATTGAAGACTGAGGATTGAGGATTGAGGATTGAGGATTGAGGATTGAAGATTGAGTACTGAGGATTGAAGATTAAGATTGAGGATTGAGGATTGAGGACTGAGGATTGAGGATTGAGGATTGAAGGTTCAGTATTGAGGATTGAAGATTGAGAATTGAGGATTGAGGGTTGAACATTGAGGACTGAGTGTTGAGGGTTGAGTGATGAGAATTGATGTTTGTGGATAGAGATTTGAAGATTGCAGATTGAGTATTGAGTATTGAAAACTGTGAATTGAGTATATTCTATTGAGGATTGAGGATTGACAACTGATTGTTGAGGACTGAGGGCTGAAGATTGAGGTTTCCGGATTGAGGATTCAGAATTGAAATTTGAGGACTGAGCATTGAGGATTGAAGATTGAGTATTGAGGATTGAAAATTGAGAATTGAGGATTGAGGATTGAGGATTGAGGATGAGGGCTGAGGGTTGAGGATTGAGGTTTGAGGACCGAGGACTGAGGATTGAGGATTGAGAATTGAGGATTGAGGATTGAGGGTTGAAGACTGAGGATTGGGTATTGAGGATTGAAGAATGAGGATTGAGGATTGAGGATTGAGGATTTAGGATTGAAGATTGAGTATTGAGGATTGAAGATTGACGATCGAGTACTGAGAATTGAGGATTGAGTATTGAGGATTGAGGATTGAAGATTGAGTATTGAGGATTGAAGGTTGAGGATTGTGGATTGAGGATTGAGGATTGAGGATTGAAAATTGAGGATTGGGGCTGAATGTTGAGGGTTGAATGATGAGAATTGATGTTTGTGGGTAGAGATTTGAAGATTGCAGATTGAGTATTGAGTATTGAAAACTGTGAATTGATGATATTCTATTGAGGATTGAGGATTGACAACTGATTGTTGAGGACTGAGGGCTGAAGCTTGAGGATTCTGGATTGAGGATTCAGGATTGAGGTTTGAGGAGAGAGGACTGAGGATTGAGGATTGAGGATTGAGAATTGAGGGTTGAGGATTGAGGATTGAAGATTGAGGATTGGCTGTTGAGGATTGAACATTGAGGATTGAGGATTGAGGATTGGGGGTTGAGGGTTGAAGATTGAGTTTTGAGGATTGAAGATTGAGGATTGAGGATTGAGGATTGAGGATTGAGGATTGAGGATTGAAGATCGAGGATTGGGTATTGCGGATTGAACATTGAGGATTGAGGATTGAGGATTATGGATTGAGGATTGAGGACTGAAGATTGAATATTGATGATTGAAGATTGAGGATTGAGGATTGATGGTTGTGGATTGAGGACGTGGTCTTAGGGTTGAGTATTGCTGTTTGAAGTCTGAGGATTGAGGATTGAGGATTGAGAATTGAGGATTGAGGATTGAGGATTGAAGATTGAGGATTGGGTATTGAGGATTGAAGAATGAGGATTGAGGATTGAGGATTGAGGATTGAGGGTTGAAGATTGAGGATTGGGTATTGAGGATTGAAGAATGAGGATTGAGGATTGAGGATTAAGGATTGAGGATTGAAGATGGAGTATTGAGGATTGAAGATTGACGATTGAGGATTGAGGATTGAGGATTGAGGATTGAGGATTGAGGATTGAAGATTGAGTATTGAGGATTGAAGATTGAGGATTGAGGATTGAGGATTGAGGATTGAGGGTTGAGGATTGAAGATTGAGTATTGAGGATTGAAGATTAAGGTTGAGGATTGAGGGTTGAGGATTTAGGGTTGATGATTGAGGATTGGGGACTGAGTATTGAGGGTTGAGTGATGAGAATTGATGTTTGTGGATAGAGATCTGAAGATTGCAGATTGAGTATTGAGTATTAAGAACTGTGAATTGAGGATATTGTATTGAGGATTCAGGATTGGCAACTGATTGTTGAGGACTCAGGGCTGAAGATTGAGGATTCAGGATTGAGGATTCAGGATTGAGGTTTGAGGTCTGAGGATTGAGGATTGAGGATTGACGATTGAGTATTGAAGGTTGAGGATTGATTACTGAGGATTGAGGATTGAGGATTGAGGATTGAGGATTGAAGATTCAGTATTGACGATTGAAGATTGAGAATTGAGGATTGAGGATTGAACATTGAGGACTGAGCGTTCAGGGTTGAGTGATGAGAATTGATGTTTCTGGATAGAGATTTGAAGATTGCAGATTGAGTATTGAGTATTGAAAACTGTGGATTGAGGATATTCTATTGGGGATTGAGGATTGACAACTGATTGTTGAGGACTGAGGTCTGAGGATTGAGGATGCAGGATTGAGGATTCAGAATTGAGATTTGAGGACTGAGGATTGAGGATTGAATATTGAGTATTGAGGATTGAAGATTAAGGATTGAGGATTGAGGATTGAGGATTGATAATGAGGGCTGAGGTTTGAGGATTGAGGTTTGATGACTGTGGACTGAGGATTGAGGGTTGAGAATTGAGGATTGAGGATTAAGGATTGAAGATTGAGGATTGGGTATTGAGGATTGAAGAATGAGGATTGAGGATTGAGGATTAAGGATTGAGGATTGAGGATTGAAGATTGAGGATTGGGTATTGAGGATTGAAGAATGAGGATTGAGGATTGAGGATTGAGGATTGAGGATTGAAGATTGACGATCGAGGATTGAGAATTGAGGATTGAGTATTGAGGATTGAGGATTGAAGATTGAGTATTGAGGATTGAAGGTTGAGGATTGTGGATTGAGGATTGAGGATTGAGGATTGAAGATTGAGGATTGGGGACTGAGTGTTGAGGGTTGAATGATGAGAATTGATGTTTGTGGATAGAGATTTGAAGATTGCAGATTGAGTATTGAGGATTGAAGATTGAGAATTGAGGATTGAGGATTGAGGATTGAGGATGAGGGCTGAGGGTTGAGGATTGAGGTTTGAGGACCGAGGACTGAGGATTGAGCATTGAGAATTGAGGATTGAGGATTGAGGGTTGAAGACTGAGGATTGGGTATTGAGGATTGAAGATTGAGGATTGAGGATTGAGGATTGAAAATTGAGGATTGGGGACTGAATGTTGAGGGTTGAATGATGAGAATTGATGTTTGTGGATAGAGATTCGAAGATTGCAGGTTGAGTATTGAGTATTGAAAACTGTGAAATCATGGTATTCTATTGAGGATTGAGGATGGACCACTGACTGTTGAGGACTGAGGGCTGAAGATTGAGGATTCAGGATTGAGGATACAGGATTGAAGTTTGAGGACTGAGGATTGAGGATTGAGGATTGAGGATTGAGGATTGAGGATTGTGGATTGAAGACTGAGAATCGGGTATTGATGATTGAACATTGAGGATTGAGGATTGAGGATTGAGGATTGAGGATTGAGGATTGAAGGTTGAATATTGATGAATGAAGATTGAGGATTGAGGATTGAAGGTCGTGGATTGAGGACGAGGACTGAGGGTTGAGTATTGATACTTGAGGCCTGAGGATTGAGGATTGAGGATTGCGAATTGAGGATTGAGGATTTAAGATTGAGGATTGGGTAATGAGGATTGAAGATTGAGCGTTGAGGATTGAGGACAGAGGATTTAGGATTGAAGATTGAGTATTGAGGATTGAAGATTGACGATTGAGGATTGAGGATTGAGGATTGAGGATAGAGGATTGAGGATTGAGGATTGAAGATTGAGTATTGAGGATTGAAGATTGAGGATTGAGGATTGAGGATTCAGGAATGAGGATTGAAGATTGAGTACTGAAGATTGAAGATTGAGTATTGAGGATTGAGGATTGAGGATTGAGGATTGAGGATTGAGGATTGAAGATTGAGTATTGGGGATTGAAGACTGAGGATTGAGGATTGAGGATTGAGGATTGAGGATTGAAGATTGAGTACTGAGGATTGAAGATTAAGATTGAGGATTGAGGATTGAGGACTGAGGATTGAGGATTGAGGATTGAAGGTTCAGTATTGAGGATTGAAGATTGAGAATTGAGGATTGAGGATTGAACATTGAGGACTGAGTGTTGAGGGTTGAGTGATGAGAATTGATGTTTGTGGATAGAGATTTGAAGATTGCAGATTGAGTATTGAGTATTGAAAACTGTGAATTGAGTATATTCTATTGAGGATTGAGGATTGACAACTGATTGTTGAGGACTGAGGGCTGAAGATTGAGGGTTCCGGATTGAGGATTCAGAATTGAAATTTGAGGACTGAGCATTGAGGATTGAAGATTGAGTATTGAGGATTGAAAATTGAGAATTGAGGATTGAGGATTGAGGATTGAGGATGAGGGCTGAGGGTTGAGGATTGAGGTTTGAGGACCGAGGACTGAGGATTGAGGATTGAGAATTGAGGATTGAGGATTGAGGGTTGAAGACTGAGGATTGGGTATTGAGGATTGAAGAATGAGGATTGAGGATTGAGGATTGAGGATTGAGGATTTAGGATTGAAGATTGAGTATTGAGGATTGAAGATTGACGATCGAGTACTGAGAATTGAGGATTGAGTATTGAGGATTGAGGATTGAAGATTGAGTATTGAGGATTGAAGGTTGAGGATTGTGGATTGAGGATTGAGGATTGAGGATTGAAAATTGAGGATTGGGGCTGAATGTTGAGGGTTGAATGATGAGAATTGATGTTTGTGGGTAGAGATTTGAAGATTGCAGATTGAGTATTGAGTATTGAAAACTGTGAATTGATGATATTCTATTGAGGATTGAGGATTGACAACTGATTGTTGAGGACTGAGGGCTGAAGCTTGAGGATTCTGGATTGAGGATTCAGGATTGAGGTTTGAGGAGAGAGGACTGAGGATTGAGGATTGAGGATTGAGAATTGAGGGTTGAGGATTGAGGATTGAAGATTGAGGATTGGCTGTTGAGGATTGAACATTGAGGATTGAGGATTGAGGATTGGGGGTTGAGGGTTGAAGATTGAGTTTTGAGGATTGAAGATTGAGGATTGAGGATTGAGGATTGAGGATTGAGGATTGAGGATTGAAGATCGAGGATTGGGTATTGCGGATTGAACATTGAGGATTGAGGATTGAGGATTATGGATTGAGGCTTGAGGACTGAAGATTGAATATTGATGATTGAAGATTGAGGATTGAGGATTGATGGTTGTGGATTGAGGACGTGGTCTTAGGGTTGAGTATTGCTGTTTGAAGTCTGAGGATTGAGGATTGAGGATTGAGAATTGAGGTTTGAGGATTGAGGATTGAAGATTGAGGATTGGGTATTGAGGATTGAAGAATGAGGATTGAGGATTGAGGATTGAGGATTGAGGGTTGAAGATTGAGGATTGGGTATTGAGGATTGAAGAATGAGGATTGAGGATTGAGGATTAAGGATTGAGGATTGAGGATTGAGGATGAGGGCTGAGGGTTGAGGATTGAGGTTTGAGGACCGAGGACTGAGGATTGAGGATTGAGAATTGAGGATTGAAGATTGAGTATTGAGGATTGAAGATTGAGGATTGAGGATTGAGGATTGAGGATTGAGGGCTGAGGATTGAAGATTGAGTATTGAGGATTGAAGATTAAGATTGAGGATTTAGGGTTGAGGATTTAGGGTTGATGATTGAGGATTGGGGACTGAGTATTGAGGGTTGAGTGATGAGAATTGATGTTTGTGGATAGAGATCTGAAGATTGCAGATTGAGTATTGAGTATTGAGAACTGTGAATTGAGGATATTGTATTGAGGATTCAGGATTGGCAACTGATTGTTGAGGACTCAGGGCTGAAGATTGAGGAATCAGGATTGAGGATTCAGGATTGAGGTTTGAGGTCTGAGGATTGAGGATTGAGGATTGAGGATTGAGGATTGAGGATTGAAGACTGAGGATTGGGTATTGAGGATTGAACATTGAGGATTGCGTGTTGAGGATTGAGGATTGAGTATTGAGGATTGAAGATTGAATGTTAATGATTGATGATTGAGGATTCAGGATTGAGGGTTGTGGATTGAGGACGAGGTCTGAGGGTTGAGTATTGATGTTTGATGTCTGAGGATTGAAGATTGAGGATTGAGGATTGAGGATCGGGGATTGAGGATCTGGGATTGGAGATTGATTATTGAGGACTGAAGATTGAGAATTGAGGATTGAGGATTGAGAATTGAGAATTGAGGGTGAGTACTGAGTGTTGAGGATTGATGTTTGAGGACCGAGGATTGAGGATTGAGGATTGAGGACTGAGGATTGACGATTGAGTATTGAAGGTTGAGGATTGATTACTGAGGATTGAGGATTGAGGATTGAGGATTGAGGATTGAGGATTGAGGATTGAGGGTTGAAGATTGAGGATTGGGTATTGAGGATTGAAGAATGAGGATTGAGGATTGAGTATTAAGGATTGAGGATTGAAGATGGAGTATTGAGGATTGAAGATTGACGATTTAGGATTGAGGATTGAGGATTGAGGATTGAGGATTGAGGATTGAAGATTGAGTATTGAGGATTGAAGATTGAGGATTGAGGATTGATGATTGAGGATTGAGGGTTGAGGATTGAAGATTGAGTATTGAGGATTGAAGATTAAGATTGAGGATTGAGGGTTGAGGATTTAGGGTTGATGATTGAGGATTGGGTACTGAGTATTGAGGGTTGAGTGATGAGAATTGACGTTTGTGGATAGAGATCTGAAGATTGCAGATTGAGTATTGAGTATTGAAAACTGTGAATTGAGGATATTGTATTGAGGATTCAGGATTGGCAACTGATTGTTGAGGACTCAGGGCTGAAGATTGAGGATTCAGGATTGAGGTTTGAGGTCTGAGGATTGAGGATTGAGGATTGAGGATTGACGATTGAGTATTGAAGGTTGAGGATTGATTACTGAGGATTGAGGATTGAGGATTGTGGATTGAGGATTGAAGATTCAGTATTGACGATTGAAGATTGAGAATTGAGGATTGAGGATTGAACATTGAGGACTGAGCGTTCAGGGTTGAGTGATGAGAATTGATGTTTCTGGATAGAGATTTGAAGATTGCAGATTGAGTATTGAGTATTGAAAACTGTGGATTGAGGATATTCTATTGGGGATTGAGGATTGACAACTGATTGTTGAGGACTGAGGACTGAGTGTTGAGGGTTGAGTGATGAGAATTGATGTTTGTGGATAGAGATTTGAAGATTGCAGATTGAGTATTGAGTATTGAAAACTGTGAATTGAGTATATTCTATTGAGGATTGAGGATTGACAACTGATTGTTGAGGACTGAGGGCTGAAGATTGAGGGTTCCGGATTGAGGATTCAGAATTGAAATTTGAGGACTGAGCATTGAGGATTGAAGATTGAGTATTGAGGATTGAAAATTGAGAATTGAGGATTGAGGATTGAGGATTGAGGATGAGGGCTGAGGGTTGAGGATTGAGGTTTGAGGACCGAGGACTGAGGATTGAGGATTGAGAATTGAGGATTGAGGATTGAGGGTTGAAGACTGAGGATTGGGTATTGAGGATTGAAGAATGATTATTGAGGATTGAGGATTGAGGATTTAGGATTGAAGATTGAGTATTGAGGATTGAAGATTGACGATCGAGTACTGAGAATTGAGGATTGAGTATTGAGGATTGAGGATTGAAGATTGAGTATTGAGGATTGAAGGTTGAGGATTGTGGATTGAGGATTGAGGATTGAGGATTGAAAATTGAGGATTGGGGCTGAATGTTGAGGGTTGAATGATGAGAATTGATGTTTGTGGGTAGAGAGTTGAAGATTGCAGATTGAGTATTGAGAATTGAAAACTGTGAATTGATGATATTCTATTGAGGATTGAGGATTGACAACTGATTGTTGAGGACTGAGGGCTGAAGCTTGAGGATTCTGGATTGAGGATTCAGGATTGAGGTTTGAGGAGAGAGGACTGAGGATTGAGGATTGAGGATTGAGAATTGAGGGTTGAGGATTGAGGATTGAAGATTGAGGATTGGCTGTTGAGGATTGAACATTGAGGATTGAGGATTGAGGATTGGGGGTTGAGGGTTGAAGATTGAGTTTTGAGGATTGAAGATTGAGGATTGAGGATTGAGGATTGAGGATTGAGGATTGAGGATTGAAGATCGAGGATTGGGTATTGCGGATTGAACATTGAGGATTGAGGATTGAGGATTATGGATTGAGGATTGAGGACTGAAGATTGAATATTGATGATTGAAGATTGAGGATTGAGGATTGATGGTTGTGGATTGAGGACGTGGTCTTAGGGTTGAGTATTGCTGTTTGAAGTCTGAGGATTGAGGATTGAGGATTGAGAATTGAGGATTGCGGATTGAGGATTGAAGATTGAGGATTGGGTATTGAGGATTGAAGAATGAGGATTGAGGATTGAGGATTGAGGATTGAGGGTTGAAGATTGAGGATTGGGTATTGAGGATTGAAGAATGAGGATTGAGGATTGAGGATTAAGGATTGAGGATTGAGGATTGAGGATGAGGGCTGAGGGTTGAGGATTGAGGTTTGAGGACCGAGGACTGAGGATTGAGGATTGAGAATTGAGGATTGAAGATTGAGTATTGAGGATTGAAGATTGAGGATTGAGGATTGAGGATTGAGGATTGAGGGCTGAGGATTGAAGATTGAGTATTGAGGATTGAAGATTAAGATTGAGGATTTAGGGTTGAGGATTTAGGGTTGATGATTGAGGATTGGGGACTGAGTATTGAGGGTTGAGTGATGAGAATTGATGTTTGTGGATAGAGATCTGAAGATTGCAGATTGAGTATTGAGTATTGAGAACTGTGAATTGAGGATATTGTATTGAGGATTCAGGATTGGCAACTGATTGTTGAGGACTCAGGGCTGAAGATTGAGGAATCAGGATTGAGGATTCAGGATTGAGGTTTGAGGTCTGAGGATTGAGGATTGAGGATTGAGGATTGAGGATTGAGGATTGAAGACTGAGGATTGGGTATTGAGGATTGAACATTGAGGATTGCGTGTTGAGGATTGAGGATTGAGTATTGAGGATTGAAGATTGAATGTTAATGATTGATGATTGAGGATTCAGGATTGAGGGTTGTGGATTGAGGACGAGGTCTGAGGGTTGAGTATTGATGTTTGATGTCTGAGGATTGAAGATTGAGGATTGAGGATTGAGGATCGGGGATTGAGGATCTGGGATTGGAGATTGATTATTGAGGACTGAAGGTTGAGAATTGAGGATTGAGGATTGAGAATTGAGAATTGAGGGTGAGTACTGAGTGTTGAGGATTGATGTTTGAGGACCGAGGATTGAGGATTGAGGATTGAGGACTGAGGATTGACGATTGAGTATTGAAGGTTGAGGATTGATTACTGAGGATTGAGGATTGAGGATTGAGGATTGAGGATTGAGGATTGAGGATTGAGGGTTGAAGATTGAGGATTGGGTATTGAGGATTGAAGAATGAGGATTGAGGATTGAGTATTAAGGATTGAGGATTGAAGATGGAGTATTGAGGATTGAAGATTGACGATTTAGGATTGAGGATTGAGGATTGAGGATTGAGGATTGAGGATTGAAGATTGAGTATTGAGGATTGAAGATTGAGGATTGAGGATTGATGATTGAGGATTGAGGGTTGAGGATTGAAGATTGAGTATTGAGGATTGAAGATTAAGATTGAGGATTGAGGGTTGAGGATTTAGGGTTGATGATTGAGGATTGGGTACTGAGTATTGAGGGTTGAGTGATGAGAATTGACGTTTGTGGATAGAGATCTGAAGATTGCAGATTGAGTATTGAGTATTGAAAACTGTGAATTGAGGATATTGTATTGAGGATTCAGGATTGGCAACTGATTGTTGAGGACTCAGGGCTGAAGATTGAGGATTCAGGATTGAGGTTTGAGGTCTGAGGATTGAGGATTGAGGATTGAGGATTGACGATTGAGTATTGAAGGTTGAGGATTGATTACTGAGGATTGAGGATTGAGGATTGTGGATTGAGGATTGAAGATTCAGTATTGACGATTGAAGATTGAGAATTGAGGATTGAGGATTGAACATTGAGGACTGAGCGTTCAGGGTTGAGTGATGAGAATTGATGTTTCTGGATAGAGATTTGAAGATTGCAGATTGAGTATTGAGTATTGAAAACTGTGGATTGAGGATATTCTATTGGGGATTGAGGATTGACAACTGATTGTTGAGGACTGAGGACTGAGTGTTGAGGGTTGAGTGATGAGAATTGATGTTTGTGGATAGAGATTTGAAGATTGCAGATTGAGTATTGAGTATTGAAAACTGTGGATTGAGGATATTCTATTGGGGATTGAGGATTGACAACTGATTGTTGAGGACTGAGGGCTGAGGATTGAGGATGCAGGATTGAGGATTCAGAATTGAGATTTGAGGGCTGAGGATTGAGGATTGAATATTGAGTATTGAGGATTGAAGATTAAGGATTGAGGATTGAGGATTGAGGATTGATAATGAGGGCTGAGGTTTGAGGATTGAGGTTTGATGACTGTGGACTGAGGATTGAGGGTTGAGAATTGAGGATTGAGGATTAAGGATTGAAGATTGAGGATTGGGTATTGAGGATTGAAGAATGAGGATTGAGGATTGAGGATTAAGGATTGAGGATTGAGGATTGAAGATTGAGGATTGGGTATTGAGGATTGAAGAATGAGGATTGAGGATTGAGGATTGAGGATTGAGGATTGAAGATTGACGATCGAGGATTGAGAATTGAGGATTGAGTATTGAGGATTGAGGATTGAAGATTGAGTATTGAGGATTGAAGGTTGAGGATTGTGGATTGAGGATTGAGGATTGAGGATTGAAGATTGAGGATTGGGGACTGAGTGTTGAGGGTTGAATGATGAGAATTGATGTTTGTGGATAGAGATTTGAAGATTGCAGATTGAGTATTGAGGATTGAAGATTGAGAATTGAGGATTGAGGATTGAGGATTGAGGATGAGGGCTGAGGGTTGAGGATTGAGGTTTGAGGACCGAGGACTGAGGATTGAGCATTGAGAATTGAGGATTGAGGATTGAGGGTTGAAGACTGAGGATTGGGTATTGAGGATTGAAGATTGAGGATTGAGGATTGAGGATTGAAAATTGAGGATTGGGGACTGAATGTTGAGGGTTGAATGATGAGAATTGATGTTTGTGGATAGAGATTCGAAGATTGCAGGTTGAGTATTGAGTATTGAAAACTGTGAAATCATGGTATTCTATTGAGGATTGAGGATGGACCACTGACTGTTGAGGACTGAGGGCTGAAGATTGAGGATTCAGGATTGAGGATACAGGATTGAAGTTTGAGGACTGAGGATTGAGGATTGAGGATTGAGGATTGAGGATTGAGGATTGTGGATTGAAGACTGAGAATCGGGTATTGATGATTGAACATTGAGGATTGAGGATTGAGGATTGAGGATTGAGGATTGAGGATTGAAGGTTGAATATTGATGAATGAAGATTGAGGATTGAGGATTGAAGGTCGTGGATTGAGGACGAGGACTGAGGGTTGAGTATTGATACTTGAGGCCTGAGGATTGAGGATTGAGGATTGCGAATTGAGGATTGAGGATTTAAGATTGAGGATTGGGTAATGAGGATTGAAGATTGAGCGTTGAGGATTGAGGACAGAGGATTTAGGATTGAAGATTGAGTATTGAGGATTGAAGATTGACGATTGAGGATTGAGGATTGAGGATTGAGGATAGAGGATTGAGGATTGAGGATTGAAGATTGAGTATTGAGGATTGAAGATTGAGGATTGAGGATTGAGGATTCAGGAATGAGGATTGAAGATTGAGTACTGAAGATTGAAGATTGAGTATTGAGGATTGAGGATTGAGGATTGAGGATTGAGGATTGAGGATTGAAGATTGAGTATTGGGGATTGAAGACTGAGGATTGAGGATTGAGGATTGAGGATTGAGGATTGAAGATTGAGTACTGAGGATTGAAGATTAAGATTGAGGATTGAGGATTGAGGACTGAGGATTGAGGATTGAGGATTGAAGGTTCAGTATTGAGGATTGAAGATTGAGAATTGAGGATTGAGGATTGAACATTGAGGACTGAGTGTTGAGGGTTGAGTGATGAGAATTGATGTTTGTGGATAGAGATTTGAAGATTGCAGATTGAGTATTGAGTATTGAAAACTGTGAATTGAGTATATTCTATTGAGGATTGAGGATTGACAACTGATTGTTGAGGACTGAGGGCTGAAGATTGAGGGTTCCGGATTGAGGATTCAGAATTGAAATTTGAGGACTGAGCATTGAGGATTGAAGATTGAGTATTGAGGATTGAAAATTGAGAATTGAGGATTGAGGATTGAGGATTGAGGATGAGGGCTGAGGGTTGAGGATTGAGGTTTGAGGACCGAGGACTGAGGATTGAGGATTGAGAATTGAGGATTGAGGATTGAGGGTTGAAGACTGAGGATTGGGTATTGAGGATTGAAGAATGAGGATTGAGGATTGAGGATTGAGGATTGAGGATTTAGGATTGAAGATTGAGTATTGAGGATTGAAGATTGACGATCGAGTACTGAGAATTGAGGATTGAGTATTGAGGATTGAGGATTGAAGATTGAGTATTGAGGATTGAAGGTTGAGGATTGTGGATTGAGGATTGAGGATTGAGGATTGAAAATTGAGGATTGGGGCTGAATGTTGAGGGTTGAATGATGAGAATTGATGTTTGTGGGTAGAGATTTGAAGATTGCAGATTGAGTATTGAGTATTGAAAACTGTGAATTGATGATATTCTATTGAGGATTGAGGATTGACAACTGATTGTTGAGGACTGAGGGCTGAAGCTTGAGGATTCTGGATTGAGGATTCAGGATTGAGGTTTGAGGAGAGAGGACTGAGGATTGAGGATTGAGGATTGAGAATTGAGGGTTGAGGATTGAGGATTGAAGATTGAGGATTGGCTGTTGAGGATTGAACATTGAGGATTGAGGATTGAGGATTGGGGGTTGAGGGTTGAAGATTGAGTTTTGAGGATTGAAGATTGAGGATTGAGGATTGAGGATTGAGGATTGAGGATTGAGGATTGAAGATCGAGGATTGGGTATTGCGGATTGAACATTGAGGATTGAGGATTGAGGATTATGGATTGAGGCTTGAGGACTGAAGATTGAATATTGATGATTGAAGATTGAGGATTGAGGATTGATGGTTGTGGATTGAGGACGTGGTCTTAGGGTTGAGTATTGCTGTTTGAAGTCTGAGGATTGAGGATTGAGGATTGAGAATTGAGGTTTGAGGATTGAGGATTGAAGATTGAGGATTGGGTATTGAGGATTGAAGAATGAGGATTGAGGATTGAGGATTGAGGATTGAGGGTTGAAGATTGAGGATTGGGTATTGAGGATTGAAGAATGAGGATTGAGGATTGAGGATTAAGGATTGAGGATTGAGGATTGAGGATGAGGGCTGAGGGTTGAGGATTGAGGTTTGAGGACCGAGGACTGAGGATTGAGGATTGAGAATTGAGGATTGAAGATTGAGTATTGAGGATTGAAGATTGAGGATTGAGGATTGAGGATTGAGGATTGAGGGCTGAGGATTGAAGATTGAGTATTGAGGATTGAAGATTAAGATTGAGGATTTAGGGTTGAGGATTTAGGGTTGATGATTGAGGATTGGGGACTGAGTATTGAGGGTTGAGTGATGAGAATTGATGTTTGTGGATAGAGATCTGAAGATTGCAGATTGAGTATTGAGTATTGAGAACTGTGAATTGAGGATATTGTATTGAGGATTCAGGATTGGCAACTGATTGTTGAGGACTCAGGGCTGAAGATTGAGGAATCAGGATTGAGGATTCAGGATTGAGGTTTGAGGTCTGAGGATTGAGGATTGAGGATTGAGGATTGAGGATTGAGGATTGAAGACTGAGGATTGGGTATTGAGGATTGAACATTGAGGATTGCGTGTTGAGGATTGAGGATTGAGTATTGAGGATTGAAGATTGAATGTTAATGATTGATGATTGAGGATTCAGGATTGAGGGTTGTGGATTGAGGACGAGGTCTGAGGGTTGAGTATTGATGTTTGATGTCTGAGGATTGAAGATTGAGGATTGAGGATTGAGGATCGGGGATTGAGGATCTGGGATTGGAGATTGATTATTGAGGACTGAAGATTGAGAATTGAGGATTGAGGATTGAGAATTGAGAATTGAGGGTGAGTACTGAGTGTTGAGGATTGATGTTTGAGGACCGAGGATTGAGGATTGAGGATTGAGGACTGAGGATTGACGATTGAGTATTGAAGGTTGAGGATTGATTACTGAGGATTGAGGATTGAGGATTGAGGATTGAGGATTGAGGATTGAGGATTGAGGGTTGAAGATTGAGGATTGGGTATTGAGGATTGAAGAATGAGGATTGAGGATTGAGTATTAAGGATTGAGGATTGAAGATGGAGTATTGAGGATTGAAGATTGACGATTTAGGATTGAGGATTGAGGATTGAGGATTGAGGATTGAGGATTGAAGATTGAGTATTGAGGATTGAAGATTGAGGATTGAGGATTGATGATTGAGGATTGAGGGTTGAGGATTGAAGATTGAGTATTGAGGATTGAAGATTAAGATTGAGGATTGAGGGTTGAGGATTTAGGGTTGATGATTGAGGATTGGGTACTGAGTATTGAGGGTTGAGTGATGAGAATTGACGTTTGTGGATAGAGATCTGAAGATTGCAGATTGAGTATTGAGTATTGAAAACTGTGAATTGAGGATATTGTATTGAGGATTCAGGATTGGCAACTGATTGTTGAGGACTCAGGGCTGAAGATTGAGGATTCAGGATTGAGGTTTGAGGTCTGAGGATTGAGGATTGAGGATTGAGGATTGACGATTGAGTATTGAAGGTTGAGGATTGATTACTGAGGATTGAGGATTGAGGATTGTGGATTGAGGATTGAAGATTCAGTATTGACGATTGAAGATTGAGAATTGAGGATTGAGGATTGAACATTGAGGACTGAGCGTTCAGGGTTGAGTGATGAGAATTGATGTTTCTGGATAGAGATTTGAAGATTGCAGATTGAGTATTGAGTATTGAAAACTGTGGATTGAGGATATTCTATTGGGGATTGAGGATTGACAACTGATTGTTGAGGACTGAGGACTGAGTGTTGAGGGTTGAGTGATGAGAATTGATGTTTGTGGATAGAGATTTGAAGATTGCAGATTGAGTATTGAGTATTGAAAACTGTGAATTGAGTATATTCTATTGAGGATTGAGGATTGACAACTGATTGTTGAGGACTGAGGGCTGAAGATTGAGGGTTCCGGATTGAGGATTCAGAATTGAAATTTGAGGACTGAGCATTGAGGATTGAAGATTGAGTATTGAGGATTGAAAATTGAGAATTGAGGATTGAGGATTGAGGATTGAGGATGAGGGCTGAGGGTTGAGGATTGAGGTTTGAGGACCGAGGACTGAGGATTGAGGATTGAGAATTGAGGATTGAGGATTTAGGGTTGAAGACTGAGGATTGGGTATTGAGGATTGAAGAATGATTATTGAGGATTGAGGATTGAGGATTTAGGATTGAAGATTGAGTATTGAGGATTGAAGATTGACGATCGAGTACTGAGAATTGAGGATTGAGTATTGAGGATTGAGGATTGAAGATTGAGTATTGAGGATTGAAGGTTGAGGATTGTGGATTGAGGATTGAGGATTGAGGATTGAAAATTGAGGATTGGGGCTGAATGTTGAGGGTTGAATGATGAGAATTGATGTTTGTGGGTAGAGAGTTGAAGATTGCAGATTGAGTATTGAGAATTGAAAACTGTGAATTGATGATATTCTATTGAGGATTGAGGATTGACAACTGATTGTTGAGGACTGAGGGCTGAAGCTTGAGGATTCTGGATTGAGGATTCAGGATTGAGGTTTGAGGAGAGAGGACTGAGGATTGAGGATTGAGGATTGAGAATTGAGGGTTGAGGATTGAGGATTGAAGATTGAGGATTGGCTGTTGAGGATTGAACATTGAGGATTGAGGATTGAGGATTGGGGGTTGAGGGTTGAAGATTGAGTTTTGAGGATTGAAGATTGAGGATTGAGGATTGAGGATTGAGGATTGAGGATTGAGGATTGAAGATCGAGGATTGGGTATTGCGGATTGAACATTGAGGATTGAGGATTGAGGATTATGGATTGAGGATTGAGGACTGAAGATTGAATATTGATGATTGAAGATTGAGGATTGAGGATTGATGGTTGTGGATTGAGGACGTGGTCTTAGGGTTGAGTATTGCTGTTTGAAGTCTGAGGATTGAGGATTGAGGATTGAGAATTGAGGATTGAGGATTGAGGATTGAAGATTGAGGATTGGGTATTGAGGATTGAAGAATGAGGATTGAGGATTGAGGATTGAGGATTGAGGGTTGAAGATTGAGGATTGGGTATTGAGGATTGAAGAATGAGGATTGAGGATTGAGGATTAAGGATTGAGGATTGAGGATTGAGGATGAGGGCTGAGGGTTGAGGATTGAGGTTTGAGGACCGAGGACTGAGGATTGAGGATTGAGAATTGAGGATTGAAGATTGAGTATTGAGGATTGAAGATTGAGGATTGAGGATTGAGGATTGAGGATTGAGGGCTGAGGATTGAAGATTGAGTATTGAGGATTGAAGATTAAGATTGAGGATTTAGGGTTGAGGATTTAGGGTTGATGATTGAGGATTGGGGACTGAGTATTGAGGGTTGAGTGATGAGAATTGATGTTTGTGGATAGAGATCTGAAGATTGCAGATTGAGTATTGAGTATTGAGAACTGTGAATTGAGGATATTGTATTGAGGATTCAGGATTGGCAACTGATTGTTGAGGACTCAGGGCTGAAGATTGAGGAATCAGGATTGAGGATTCAGGATTGAGGTTTGAGGTCTGAGGATTGAGGATTGAGGATTGAGGATTGAGGATTGAGGATTGAAGACTGAGGATTGGGTATTGAGGATTGAACATTGAGGATTGCGTGTTGAGGATTGAGGATTGAGTATTGAGGATTGAAGATTGAATGTTAATGATTGATGATTGAGGATTCAGGATTGAGGGTTGTGGATTGAGGACGAGGTCTGAGGGTTGAGTATTGATGTTTGATGTCTGAGGATTGAAGATTGAGGATTGAGGATTGAGGATCGGGGATTGAGGATCTGGGATTGGAGATTGATTATTGAGGACTGAAGGTTGAGAATTGAGGATTGAGGATTGAGAATTGAGAATTGAGGGTGAGTACTGAGTGTTGAGGATTGATGTTTGAGGACCGAGGATTGAGGATTGAGGATTGAGGACTGAGGATTGACGATTGAGTATTGAAGGTTGAGGATTGATTACTGAGGATTGAGGATTGAGGATTGAGGATTGAGGATTGAGGATTGAGGATTGAGGGTTGAAGATTGAGGATTGGGTATTGAGGATTGAAGAATGAGGATTGAGGATTGAGTATTAAGGATTGAGGATTGAAGATGGAGTATTGAGGATTGAAGATTGACGATTTAGGATTGAGGATTGAGGATTGAGGATTGAGGATTGAGGATTGAAGATTGAGTATTGAGGATTGAAGATTGAGGATTGAGGATTGATGATTGAGGATTGAGGGTTGAGGATTGAAGATTGAGTATTGAGGATTGAAGATTAAGATTGAGGATTGAGGGTTGAGGATTTAGGGTTGATGATTGAGGATTGGGTACTGAGTATTGAGGGTTGAGTGATGAGAATTGACGTTTGTGGATAGAGATCTGAAGATTGCAGATTGAGTATTGAGTATTGAAAACTGTGAATTGAGGATATTGTATTGAGGATTCAGGATTGGCAACTGATTGTTGAGGACTCAGGGCTGAAGATTGAGGATTCAGGATTGAGGTTTGAGGTCTGAGGATTGAGGATTGAGGATTGAGGATTGACGATTGAGTATTGAAGGTTGAGGATTGATTACTGAGGATTGAGGATTGAGGATTGTGGATTGAGGATTGAAGATTCAGTATTGACGATTGAAGATTGAGAATTGAGGATTGAGGATTGAACATTGAGGACTGAGCGTTCAGGGTTGAGTGATGAGAATTGATGTTTCTGGATAGAGATTTGAAGATTGCAGATTGAGTATTGAGTATTGAAAACTGTGGATTGAGGATATTCTATTGGGGATTGAGGATTGACAACTGATTGTTGAGGACTGAGGACTGAGTGTTGAGGGTTGAGTGATGAGAATTGATGTTTGTGGATAGAGATTTGAAGATTGCAGATTGAGTATTGAGTATTGAAAACTGTGAATTGAGTATATTCTATTGAGGATTGAGGATTGACAACTGATTGTTGAGGACTGAGGGCTGAAGATTGAGGGTTCCGGATTGAGGATTCAGAATTGAAATTTGAGGACTGAGCATTGAGGATTGAAGATTGAGTATTGAGGATTGAAAATTGAGAATTGAGGATTGAGGATTGAGGATTGAGGATGAGGGCTGAGGGTTGAGGATTGAGGTTTGAGGACCGAGGACTGAGGATTGAGGATTGAGAATTGAGGATTGAGGATTGAGGGTTGAAGACTGAGGATTGGGTATTGAGGATTGAAGAATGATTATTGAGGATTGAGGATTGAGGATTTAGGATTGAAGATTGAGTATTGAGGATTGAAGATTGACGATCGAGTACTGAGAATTGAGGATTGAGTATTGAGGATTGAGGATTGAAGATTGAGTATTGAGGATTGAAGGTTGAGGATTGTGGATTGAGGATTGAGGATTGAGGATTGAAAATTGAGGATTGGGGCTGAATGTTGAGGGTTGAATGATGAGAATTGATGTTTGTGGGTAGAGAGTTGAAGATTGCAGATTGAGTATTGAGAATTGAAAACTGTGAATTGATGATATTCTATTGAGGATTGAGGATTGACAACTGATTGTTGAGGACTGAGGGCTGAAGCTTGAGGATTCTGGATTGAGGATTCAGGATTGAGGTTTGAGGAGAGAGGACTGAGGATTGAGGATTGAGGATTGAGAATTGAGGGTTGAGGATTGAGGATTGAAGATTGAGGATTGGCTGTTGAGGATTGAACATTGAGGATTGAGGATTGAGGATTGGGGGTTGAGGGTTGAAGATTGAGTTTTGAGGATTGAAGATTGAGGATTGAGGATTGAGGATTGAGGATTGAGGATTGAGGATTGAAGATCGAGGATTGGGTATTGCGGATTGAACATTGAGGATTGAGGATTGAGGATTATGGATTGAGGATTGAGGACTGAAGATTGAATATTGATGATTGAAGATTGAGGATTGAGGATTGATGGTTGTGGATTGAGGACGTGGTCTTAGGGTTGAGTATTGCTGTTTGAAGTCTGAGGATTGAGGATTGAGGATTGAGAATTGAGGATTGAGGATTGAGGATTGAAGATTGAGGATTGGGTATTGAGGATTGAAGAATGAGGATTGAGGATTGAGGATTGAGGATTGAGGGTTGAAGATTGAGGATTGGGTATTGAGGATTGAAGAATGAGGATTGAGGATTGAGGATTAAGGATTGAGGATTGAAGATGGAGTATTGAGGATTGAAGATTGACGATTGAGGATTGAGGATTGAGGATTGAGGATTGAGGATTGAGGATTGAGGATTGAAGATTGAGTATTGAGGATTGAAGATTGAGGATTGAGGATTGAGGATTGAGGATTGAGGATTGAAGATTGAGTATTGAGGATTGAAGATTAAGATTGAGGATTGAGGGTTGAGGATTTAGGGTTGATGATTGAGGATTGGGTACTGAGTATTGAGGGTTGAGTGATGAGAATTGACGTTTGTGGATAGAGATCTGAAGATTGCAGATTGAGTATTGAGTATTGAAAACTGTGAATTGAGGATATTGTATTGAGGATTCAGGATTGGCAACTGATTGTTGAGGACTCTGGGCTGAAGATTGAGGATTCAGGATTGAGGATTCAGGATTGAGGTTTGAGGTCTGAGGATTGAGGATTGAGGATTGACGATTGAGTATTGAAGGTTGAGGATTGATTACTGAGGATTGAGGATTGAGGATTGAGGATTGAGGATTGAAGATTCAGTATTGACGATTGAAGATTGAGAATTGAGGATTGAGGATTGAACATTGAGGACTGAGCGTTCAGGGTTGAGTGATGAGAATTGATGTTTCTGGATAGAGATTTGAAGATTGCAGATTGAGTATTGAGTATTGAAAACTGTGGATTGAGGATATTCTATTGGGGATTGAGGATTGACAACTGATTGTTGAGGACTGAGGGCTGAGGATTGAGGATGCAGGATTGAGGATTCAGAATTGAGATTTGAGGACTGAGGATTGAGGATTGAATATTGAGTATTGAGGATTGAAGATTAAGGATTGAGGATTGAGGATTGAGGATTGATAATGAGGGCTGAGGTTTGAGGATTGAGGTTTGATGACTGTGGACTGAGGATTGAGGGTTGAGAATTGAGGATTGAGGATTAAGGATTGAAGATTGAGAATTGGGTATTGAGGATTGAAGAATGAGGATTGAGGATTGAGGATTGAGGATAGAGGATTGAGGATTGAAGATTGAGGATTGGGTATTGAGGATTGAAGAATGAGGATTGAGGATTGAGGATTGAGGATTGAGGATTGAAGATTGACGATCGAGGATTGAGAATTGAGGATTGAGTATTGAGGATTGAGGATTGAAGATTGAGTATTGAGGATTGAAGGTTGAGGATTGTGGATTGAGGATTGAGGATTGAGGATTGAAAATTGAGGATTGGGGACTGAGTGTTGAGGGTTGAATGATGAGAATTGATGTTTGTGGATAGAGATTTGAAGATTGCAGATTGAGTATTGAGGATTGAAGATTGAGAATTGAGGATTGAGGATTGAGGATTGAGGATGAGGGCTGAGGGTTGAGGATTGAGGTTTGAGGACCGAGGACTGAGGATTGAGCATTGAGAATTGAGGATTGAGGATTGAGGGTTGAAGACTGAGGATTGGGTATTGAGGATTGAAGAATGAGGATTGTGGATTGAGCATTGAGTATTGAGGATTGAAGATTGACGATCGAGTAATGAGAATTGAGGATTGAGTATTGAGGATTGAGGATTGAAGATTGAGTATTGAGGATTGAAGGTTGAGGATTGTGGATTGAGGATTGAGGATTGAGGATTGAAAATTGAGGATTGGGGACTGAATGTTGAGGGTTGAATGATGAGAATTGATGTTTGTGGATAGAGATTCGTAGATTGCAGGTTGAGTATTGAGTATTGGAAACTGTCAAATCATGGTATTCTATTGAGGATTGAGGATGGACCACTGACTGTTGAGGACTGAGGGCTGAAGATTGAGGATTCAGGATTGAGGATACAGGATTGAAGTTTGAGGACTGAGGATTGAGGATTGAGGATTGAGGATTGAGGATTGAGGATTGTGGATTGAAGACTGAGAATCGGGTATTGATGATTGAACATTGAGGATTGAGGATTGAGGATTGAGTATTGAGGATTGAGGATTGAGGATTGAGGATTGAAGGTTGAATATTGATGAATGAAGATTGAGGATTGAGCATTGAAGGTCGTGGATTGAGGACGAGGACTGAGGGTTGAGTATTGATACTTGAGGCCTGAGGATTGAGGATTGAGGATTGCGAATTGAGGATTGAGGATTTAAGATTGAGGATTGGGTAATGAGGATTGAAGATTGAGCGTTGAGGATTGAGGACAGAGGATTTAGGATTGAAGATTGAGTATTGAGGATTGAAGATTGACGTTTGAGGATTGAGGATTGAGGATTGAGGATAGAGGATTGAGGATTGAGGATTGAAGATTGAGTATTGAGGATTGAAGATTGAGGATTGAGGATTGAGGATTCAGGAATGAGGATTGAAGATTGAGTACTGAAGATTGAAGATTGAGTATTGAGGATTGAGGATTGAGGATTGAGTATTGAGGATTGAGGATTGAAGATTGAGTATTGGGGATTGAAGACTGAGGATTGAGGATTGAGGATTGAGGATTGAGGATTGAAGATTGAGTACTGAGGATTGAAGATTAAGATTGAGGATTGAGGATTGAGGACTGAGGATTGAGGATTGAGGATTGAAGGTTCAGTATTGAGGATTGAAGATTGAGAATTGAGGATTGAGGATTGAACATTGAGGACTGAGTGTTGAGGGTTGAGTGATGAGAATTGATGTTTGTGGATAGAGATTTGAAGATTGCAGATTGAGTATTGAGTATTGAAAACTGTGAATTGAGTATATTCTATTGAGGATTGAGGATTGACAACTGATTGTTGAGGACTGAGGGCTGAAGATTGAGGGTTCCGGATTGAGGATTCAGAATTGAAATTTGAGGACTGAGCATTGAGGATTGAAGATTGAGTATTGAGGATTGAAAATTGAGAATTGAGGATTGAGGATTGAGGATTGAGGATGAGGGCTGAGGGTTGAGGATTGAGGTTTGAGGACCGAGGACTGAGGATTGAGGATTGAGAATTGAGGATTGAGGATTGAGGGTTGAAGACTGAGGATTGGGTATTGAGGATTGAAGAATGAGGATTGAGAATTGAGGATTGAGGATTTAGGATTGAAGATTGAGTATTGAGGATTGAAGATTGACGATCGAGTACTGAGAATTGAGGATTGAGTATTGAGGATTGAGGATTGAAGATTGAGTATTGAGGATTGAAGGTTGAGGATTGTGGATTGAGGATTGAGGATTGAGGATTGAAAATTGAGGATTGGGGCTGAATGTTGAGGGTTGAATGATGAGAATTGATGTTTGTGGGTAGAGATTTGAGGATTGCAGATTGAGTATTGAGTATTGAAAACTGTGAATTGATGATATTCTATTGAGGATTGAGGATTGACAACTGATTGTTGAGGACTGAGGGCTGAAGCTTGAGGATTCTGGATTGAGGATTCAGGATTGAGGTTTGAGGAGAGAGGACTGAGGATTGAGGATTGAGGATTGAGAATTGAGGGTTGAGGATTGAGGATTGAAGATTGAGGATTGGCTGTTGAGGATTGAACATTGAGGATTGAGGATTGAGGATTGGGGGTTGAGGGTTGAAGATTGAGTTTTGAGGATTGAAGATTGAGGATTGAGGATTGAGGATTGAGGATTGAGGATTGAGGATTGAAGATCGAGGATTGGGTATTGCGGATTGAACATTGAGGATTGAGGATTGAGGATTATGGATTGAGGATTGAGGACTGAAGATTGAATATTGATGATTGAAGATTGAGGATTGAGGATTGATGGTTGTGGATTGAGGACGTGGTCTTAGGGTTGAGTATTGCTGTTTGAAGTCTGAGGATTGAGGATTGAGGATTGAGAATTGAGGATTGAGGATTGAGGATTGAAGATTGAGGATTGGGTATTGAGGATTGAAGAATGAGGATTGAGGATTGAGGATTGAGGATTGAGTATTGAGGATTGAAGATTGAATGTTAATGATTGAGGATTGAAGATTGAGGATTGAGGATTGATGATTGAGGATTGAGAGTTGAGGATTGAAGATTGAGTATTGAGGATTGAAGATTAAGATTGAGGATTGAGGGTTGAGGATTTAGGGTTGATGATTGAGGATTGGGTACTGAGTATTGAGGGTTGAGTGATGAGAATTGACGTTTGTGGATAGAGATCTGAAGATTGCAGATTGAGAATTGAGTATTGAAAACTGTGAATTGAGGATATTGTATTGAGGATTCAGGATTGGCAACTGATTGTTGAGGACTCAGTGCTGAAGATTGAGGATTCAGGATTGAGGATTCAGGATTGAGGTTTGAGGTCTGAGGATTGAGGATTGAGGATTGACGATTGAGTATTGAAGGTTGAGGATTGATTACTGAGGATTGAGGATTGAGGATTGAGGATTGAGGATTGAAGATTCAGTATTGACGATTGAAGATTGAGAATTGAGGATTGAGGATTGAACATTGAGGACTGAGCGTTCAGGGTTGAGTGATGAGAATTGATGTTTCTGGATAGAGATTTGAAGATTGCAGATTGAGTATTGAGTATTGAAAACTGTGGATTGAGGATATTCTATTGGGGATTGAGGATTGACAACTGATTGTTGAGGACTGAGGGCTGAGGATTGAGGATGCAGGATTGAGGATTCAGAATTGAGATTTGAGGACTGAGGATTGAGGATTGAATATTGAGTATTGAGGATTGAAGATTAAGGATTGAGGATTGAGGATTGAGAATTGAAGATTGAGTACTGAGGATTGAAGATTAAGATTGAGGATTGAGGATTGAGGACTGAGGATTGAGGATTGAGGATTGAAGGTTCAGTATTGAGGATTGAAGATTGAGAATTGAGGATTGAGGATTGAACATTGAGGACTGAGTGTTGAGGGTTGAGTGATGAGAATTGATGTTTGTGGATAGAGATTTGAAGATTGCAGATTGAGTATTGAGTATTGAAAACTGTGAATTGAGTATATTCTATTGAGGATTGAGGATTGACAACTGATTGTTGAGGACTGAGGGCTGAAGATTGAGGGTTCCGGATTGAGGATTCAGAATTGAAATTTGAGGACTGAGCATTGAGGATTGAAGATTGAGTATTGAGGATTGAAAATTGAGAATTGAGGATTGAGGATTGAGGATTGAGGATGAGGGCTGAGGGTTGAGGATTGAGGTTTGAGGACCGAGGACTGAGGATTGAGGATTGAGAATTGAGGATTGAGGATTGAGGGTTGAAGACTGAGGATTGGGTATTGAGGATTGAAGAATGAGGATTGAGAATTGAGGATTGAGGATTTAGGATTGAAGATTGAGTATTGAGGATTGAAGATTGACGATCGAGTACTGAGAATAGAGGATTGAGTATTGAGGATTGAGGATTGAAGATTGAGTATTGAGGATTGAAGGTTGAGGATTGTGGATTGAGGATTGAGGATTGAGGATTGAAAATTGAGGATTGGGGCTGAATGTTGAGGGTTGAATGATGAGAATTGATGTTTGTGGGTAGAGATTTGAGGATTGCAGATTGAGTATTGAGTATTGAAAACTGTGAATTGATGATATTCTATTGAGGATTGAGGATTGACAACTGATTGTTGAGGACTGAGGGCTGAAGCTTGAGGATTCTGGATTGAGGATTCAGGATTGAGGTTTGAGGAGAGAGGACTGAGGATTGAGGATTGAGGATTGAGAATTGAGGGTTGAGGATTGAGGATTGAAGATTGAGGATTGGCTGTTGAGGATTGAACATTGAGGATTGAGGATTGAGGATTGGGGGTTGAGGGTTGAAGATTGAGTTTTGAGGATTGAAGATTGAGGATTGAGGATTGAGGATTGAGGATTGAGGATTGAGGATTGAAGATCGAGGATTGGGTATTGCGGATTGAACATTGAGGATTGAGGATTGAGGATTATGGATTGAGGATTGAGGACTGAAGATTGAATATTGATGATTGAAGATTGAGGATTGAGGATTGATGGTTGTGGATTGAGGACGTGGTCTTAGGGTTGAGTATTGCTGTTTGAAGTCTGAGGATTGAGGATTGAGGATTGAGAATTGAGGATTGAGGATTGAGGATTGAAGATTGAGGATTGGGTATTGAGGATTGAAGAATGAGGATTGAGGATTGAGGATTGAGGATTGAGTATTGAGGATTGAAGATTGAATGTTAATGATTGAGGATTGAAGATTGAGGATTGAGGATTGATGATTGAGGATTGAGAGTTGAGGATTGAAGATTGAGTATTGAGGATTGAAGATTAAGATTGAGGATTGAGGGTTGAGGATTTAGGGTTGATGATTGAGGATTGGGTACTGAGTATTGAGGGTTGAGTGATGAGAATTGACGTTTGTGGATAGAGATCTGAAGATTGCAGATTGAGAATTGAGTATTGAAAACTGTGAATTGAGGATATTGTATTGAGGATTCAGGATTGGCAACTGATTGTTGAGGACTCAGTGCTGAAGATTGAGGATTCAGGATTGAGGATTCAGGATTGAGGTTTGAGGTCTGAGGATTGAGGATTGAGGATTGACGATTGAGTATTGAAGGTTGAGGATTGATTACTGAGGATTGAGGATTGAGGATTGAGGATTGAGGATTGAAGATTCAGTATTGACGATTGAAGATTGAGAATTGAGGATTGAGGATTGAACATTGAGGACTGAGCGTTCAGGGTTGAGTGATGAGAATTGATGTTTCTGGATAGAGATTTGAAGATTGCAGATTGAGTATTGAGTATTGAAAACTGTGGATTGAGGATATTCTATTGGGGATTGAGGATTGACAACTGATTGTTGAGGACTGAGGGCTGAGGATTGAGGATGCAGGATTGAGGATTCAGAATTGAGATTTGAGGACTGAGGATTGAGGATTGAATATTGAGTATTGAGGATTGAAGATTAAGGATTGAGGATTGAGGATTGAGAATTGAAGATTGAGTACTGAGGATTGAAGATTAAGATTGAGGATTGAGGATTGAGGACTGAGGATTGAGGATTGAGGATTGAAGGTTCAGTATTGAGGATTGAAGATTGAGAATTGAGGATTGAGGATTGAACATTGAGGACTGAGTGTTGAGGGTTGAGTGATGAGAATTGATGTTTGTGGATAGAGATTTGAAGATTGCAGATTGAGTATTGAGTATTGAAAACTGTGAATTGAGTATATTCTATTGAGGATTGAGGATTGACAACTGATTGTTGAGGACTGAGGGCTGAAGATTGAGGGTTCCGGATTGAGGATTCAGAATTGAAATTTGAGGACTGAGCATTGAGGATTGAAGATTGAGTATTGAGGATTGAAAATTGAGAATTGAGGATTGAGGATTGAGGATTGAGGATGAGGGCTGAGGGTTGAGGATTGAGGTTTGAGGACCGAGGACTGAGGATTGAGGATTGAGAATTGAGGATTGAGGATTGAGGGTTGAAGACTGAGGATTGGGTATTGAGGATTGAAGAATGAGGATTGAGAATTGAGGATTGAGGATTTAGGATTGAAGATTGAGTATTGAGGATTGAAGATTGACGATCGAGTACTGAGAATTGAGGATTGAGTATTGAGGATTGAGGATTGAAGATTGAGTATTGAGGATTGAAGGTTGAGGATTGTGGATTGAGGATTGAGGATTGAGGATTGGAAATTGAGGATTGGGGCTGAATGTTGAGGGTTGAATGATGAGAATTGATGTTTGTGGGTAGAGATTTGAGGATTGCAGATTGAGTATTGAGTATTGAAAACTGTGAATTGATGATATTCTATTGAGGATTGAGGATTGACAACTGATTGTTGAGGACTGAGGGCTGAAGCTTGAGGATTCTGGATTGAGGATTCAGGATTGAGGTTTGAGGAGAGAGGACTGAGGATTGAGGATTGAGGATTGAGAATTGAGGGTTGAGGATTGAGGATTGAAGATTGAGGATTGGCTGTTGAGGATTGAACATTGAGGATTGAGGATTGAGGATTGGGGGTTGAGGGTTGAAGATTGAGTTTTGAGGATGAAGATTGAGGATTGAGGATTGAGGATTGAGGATTGAGGATTGAGGATTGAAGATCGAGGATTGGGTATTGCGGATTGAACATTGAGGATTGAGGATTGAGGATTATGGATTGAGGATTGAGGACTGAAGATTGAATATTGATGATTGAAGATTGAGGATTGAGGATTGATGGTTGTGGATTGAGGACGTGGTCTTAGGGTTGAGTATTGCTGTTTGAAGTCTGAGGATTGAGGATTGAGGATTGAGAATTGAGGATTGAGGATTGAGGATTGAAGATTGAGGATTGGGTATTGAGGATTGAAGAATGAGGATTGAGGATTGAGGATTGAGGATTGAGTATTGAGGATTGAAGATTGAATGTTAATGATTGAGGATTGAAGATTGAGGATTGAGGATTGATGATTGAGGATTGAGAGTTGAGGATTGAAGATTGAGTATTGAGGATTGAAGATTAAGATTGAGGATTGAGGGTTGAGGATTTAGGGTTGATGATTGAGGATTGGGTACTGAGTATTGAGGGTTGAGTGATGAGAATTGACGTTTGTGGATAGATATCTGAAGATTGCAGATTGAGAATTGAGTATTGAAAACTGTGAATTGAGGATATTGTATTGAGGATTCAGGATTGGCAACTGATTGTTGAGGACTCAGGGCTGAAGATTGAGGATTCAGGATTGAGGATTCAGGATTGAGGTTTGAGGTCTGAGGATTGAGGATTGAGGATTGACGATTGAGTATTGAAGGTTGAGGATTGATTACTGAGGATTGAGGATTGAGGATTGAGGATTGATTGAGGATTGAGGATTGAGGATTGAGGATTGAAGATTCAGTATTGACGATTGAAGATTGAGAATTGAGGATTGAGGATTGAACATTGAGGACTGAGCGTTCAGGGTTGAGTGATGAGAATTGATGTTTCTGGATAGAGATTTGAAGATTGCAGATTGAGTATTGAGTATTGAAAACTGTGGATTGAGGATATTCTATTGGGGATTGAGGATTGACAACTGATTGTTGAGGACTGAGGGCTGAGGATTGAGGATGCAGGATTGAGTATTCAGAATTGAGATTTGAGGACTGAGGATTGAGGATTGAATATTGAGTATTGAGGATTGAAGATTAAGGATTGAGGATTGAGGATTGAGAATTGATAATGAGGGCTGAGGTTTGAGGATTGAGGTTTGATGACTGTGGACTGAGGATTGAGGGTTGAGAATTGAGGATTGAGGATTAAGGATTGAAGATTGAGGATTGGGTATTGAGGATTGAAGAATGAGGATTGAGGATTGAGGATTGAGGATTGAGGATTGAGGATTGAAGATTGAGGATTGGGTATTGAGGATTGAAGAATGAGGATTGAGGATTGAGGATTGAGGATTGAGGATTGAAGATTGACGATCGAGGATTGAGAATTGAGGATTGAGTATTGAGGATTGAGGATTGAAGATTGAGTATTGAGGATTGAAGGTTGAGGATTGTGGATTGAGGATTGAGGATTGAGGATTGAAAATTGAGGATTGTGGACTGAGTGTTGAGGGTTGAATGATGAGAATTGATGTTTGTGGATAGAGATTTGAAGATTGCAGATTGAGTATTGAGTATTGAAAACTGTGAATTGATGATATTCTATTGAGGATTGAGGATTGACAACTGATTGTTGAGGACTGAGGGCTGAAGTTTGAGGATTCAGGATTGAGGATTCAGGATTGAGGTTTGAGGAGAGAGGTCTGATGATTGAGGATTGAGGAATGAGAATTGAGGATTGAGGATTGAGGATTGAAGATTCAGGATTGGCTGTTGAGGATTGAACATTGAGGATTGAGGATTGAGGATTGAGGATTGAGGATTGAAGGTTGAATATTGATGAATGAAGATTGAGGATTGAGGATTGAGGTTTGTGGATTGAGAACGAGGACTGAGGGTTGAGTGTTGATGCCTGAGGTCTGAGGATTGAGGACTGAGGATTGCGAACTGAGGATTGAGGATTGAGGATTGAAGATTGAGGATTGGGTATTGAGGATTGAAGAATGAGGATTGAAGAATGAGGATTGGGGATTGAGTATTGAGGATTGAGTATTGAATATTGAGTATTGAGGATTGAATATTGAGGATTGAGGATTGAGGATTGAGGATTGAGGATTGAGGTTTGAGGATTGAAGATTGAGTATTGAGGATTGAAGATTGAGGATTGAGTATTGAGGATTGAGGATTGAGGATTGAGGATTGAGGATTGAAGATTGAGGATTGAGGATTGAGGATTGAGGATTGAGGGTTGTGGATTGAGGACGAGGACTGAGGGTTGAATATTTATGATTGAGGTCTGAGGATTGAGGATTGAGGATTGAGAATTGAGGATTGAGGATTGAGGATTGAAGATTGAGGATTGGGTATTGAGGATTGAGGATTGAGGATTGAAGATTGAGGATAGGGTATTGAGGATTGAAGAATGATGATTGAGGGTTGAAGAATGATGATTGAGGATTATGGATTGAGAATTGAGGGTTGAATATTGAGTATTGAGGATTGAAGTTCGACTATTGAGGATTGCGGATTGAGGATTGAGGGCTGGGGATTGAGGATTGAAGATTGAGTATTGAGGATTGAAGGTTGAGGATTGTGGATTGAGGATTGAGGCTTGAATATTGAGGATTGGGGACTGAGTGTTGAGGGTTGAGTGATAGGGATTGATGTATGTGTATAGAGATTTGAAGATTGCAGGTTGAGTATTGAGTATTGAAAACTGTGAAATCATGATATTCTATTGAGGATTGAGGATGGACCACTGATTGTTGAGGTCTGAGGGCTGAAGATTGAGGATTCAGGATTGAGGATTCAGGATTGAGGTTTGAGGACTGAGGATTGAGGATTGAGGATTGAGGATTGAGGATTGAGGATTGAGAATTGAGGATTGAGGATTGAGGATTGAAGATTGAGGATTGGCTGTTGAGGATTGAATATTGAGGATTGAGGATTGAGGATTGAGGATTGAATATTGATGAATGAAGATTGAGGATTGAGGATTGAAGGTCGTGGATTGAGGACAAGGACTGAGGGTTGATTATTGATACTTGAGGCCAGAGGATTGAGGATTGAGGGTTGCGAATTGAGGATTGAGGATTTAAGATTGAGGATTGGGTATTGAGGATTGAAGAATGAGGATTGAGGATTGAGGACAGAGGATTGAGGATTGAAGATTGAGTATTGAGGATTGAAGATTGACGATTGAGGATTGCGGATTGAGGATTGAGGATTGAGGATTTAGGATTCAGGATTGAGGATTGAGTATTGAGGATTGAACATTGAGGATTGAGGATTGAGGAATGACGATTGAAGATTAAGATTGAGGATTGAGGATTGAGGAGTGAGGATTGAGGATTGAGGATTGAAGATTGAGTATTGAGGATTGAAGATTGAGGATTGAGGATTGAGGATTGAGGATTGAGGATTGAAGATTGAGTACTGAGGATTGAAGATTAAGATTGAGGGTTGAGCATTGAGGACTGAGGATGGAGGATTGAGGATTGAAGGTTCAGTATTGGGGATTGAAGATTGAGTATTGAGGATTGAGGATTGAACATTGAGGACTGAGTGTTGAGGGTTGAGTGATGAGAATTGATGTTTGTGGATAGAGATTTGAAGATTGCATATTGAGTATTGAGTATTGAAAACTGTGAATTGAGTATATTCTATTGAGGATTGAGGATTGACAACTGATTGTTGAGGACTAAGGGCTGAAGATTGAGGGTTCCGTATTGAGGATTCAGAATTGAAATTTGAGGATTGAGGATTGAGGATTGAGGATTGAGGATTGAGGATTGGGGATTGAGGATTGAAGATTGAGTATTGAGGATTGAGGATTGAGGATTGAGGATTGAGATTGAGGATTGACGATTGAGGATTGAAGATTGAGTACTGAGGATTGAAGATTAAGATTGAGGATTGAGGATTGAGGACTGACGATTGAGGATTGAGGATTGAAGGTTCAGTATTGAGGATTGAAGATTGAGAATTGAGGATTGAGGATTGAACATTGAGGACTGAGTGTTGAGGTTTGAGTGATGAGAATTGATGTTTGTGGATAGAGATTTGAATATTGCAGATTGAGTATTGAGTATTCAAAACTGTGAATTGATTATATTCTATTGAGGATTGAGGATTGACAACTGATTGTTGAGGACTGAGGGCTGAAGATTGAGTGTTCCGGATTGAGGATTCAGAATTGAAATTTGAGGACTGAGCATTGAGGATTGAAGATTGAGTATTGAGGATTGAAGATTGAGAATTGACGATTGAGGATTCAGGATTGAGGATGAGGGCTGAGGGTTGAGGATTGAGGTTTGAGGACTGAGGACTGAGGATTGAGTATTGAGAATTGAGGATTGAGGATTGGGGGTTGAAGATTGAGGATTGGGTATTGAGGATTGAAGAATGAGGATTGAGGATTGAGGATTGAGGATTGAGGATTGAAGATTGAGTATTGAGGATTGAAGATTGACGATCGAGGATTGAGAATTGAGGATTGAGTATTGAGGATTCAGGATTGAAGATTGAGTATTGAGGATTGAAGGTTGAGGATTGTGGATTGAGGATTGAGGATTGAGGATTGAGGATTGAATATTGAGGATTGGGGACTGAGTGTTGAGGGTTGAATGATGAGAATTGATGTTTGTGGATAGAGATTTGACGACTGCAGATTGAGTATTGAGTATTGAAAACTGTGAATTGATGATATTCTATTGTGGATTGAGGATTGACAACTGATTGTTGAGGACTGAGTGCTGAAGCTTGAGGATTCAGGATCGAGGATTCAGGATTGAGGTTTGAGGAGAGAGGACTGAGGATTGAGGATTGAGGATTGAGAATTGAGGATTGAGGATTGAGGATTGAAGATTGAGGATTGGCTGTTGAGGATTGAACATTGAGGATTGAGGATTGAGGATTGAGGATTGAGGATTGAAGGTTGAATATTGATGAATGGAGATTGAGGATTGAGGATTGAGGGTTGTGGATTGAGAGCGAGGACTGAGGGTTGAGTGTTGATGCCTGAGGTCCGAGGATTGAGCATTGAGGATTGTGAACTGATTATTGAGGATTGAGGATTGAAGATTGAGGATTGGGTATTGAGGATTGAAGAATGAGGATTGAAGAATGAGGATTGGGGATTGAGTATTGAGGATTGAGGTTGAAGATTGAGGATAGGGTATTGAGGATTGAAGGATGATGATTGAGGATTGGGGATTGAGGATTGAGGATTGAATATTGAGTATTGAGGATTGAAGATCGACTATTGAGGATTGCGGATTGAGGATTGGGGGTTGGGGATTGAGGATTGAAGATTGAGTATTGAGGATTGAAGGTTGAGGATTGTGGATTGAGGATTGAGGATTGAGGCTTGAATATTGAGGATTGGGGACTGAGGATTGAGGATTGAAGACTGAGGGTTGGGTATTGATGTTTGAACATTGACGATTGAGGATTGAGGTTTGAGGTGTGAAGATTGAGGATTGAGGATTGAGGATTGAGGATCGAGTGTTGAGGGTTGAAGATTGAATATTGATGATTAAAGATTGAGGGATGAGGATTGCGGGTTGTGGATTGAGGACGAGGACTGAGTGTTGAATATTGATGTCTGAGGTCTGAGGATTGAGGATTGAGAATTGAGAATTGAGGATTGAGGATTGAAGATTGAGGATTGGGTATTGAGGATCGAAGAATGAGGATTGAGGATTGAGGATTGAGGATTGAGGATTGAATATTGATTATTGAGGATTGAAGATTGACTATTGAGGGTTGCGAATTGAGGATTGAGGATTGAGGATTGAGGATTGAAGATTGAGTATTGGGGATTGAAGGTTGAGGATTGTGGATTGAGGATTGAGGATTGAGGCTTGAATATTGAGGATTGGGGCTGAGTGTTGAGGGTTGAGTGATGAGAATTGATGTTTGTGGATAGAGATTTGAGATTGCAGGTTGAGTATTGAGTACTGAAAGCTTTGAATTCATGATATTCTATTGAGGATTGAGGATTGACCACTGATTGTTGAGGACTGAGGGCTGAAGATTGAGGATTCAGGATTGAGGTTTGAGGACTGAGGATTGAGATTGAGGATTGAGGATTGAGGATTGAAGATTGAGTATTGAGAATTGAAGATTGAGGATTGAGGATTGAGGATTGAAGATTGAGAACTGAGGATTGAAGATTAAGATTGAGGACTGAGGATTGAGGATTGGGGATTGAGGATTGAGGATTGAAGATTGTGTATTGAGGATTGAAGATTGAGGATTGAGGATTGAGGATTGAGGATTGAGGATTGAAGATTGAGTACTGGGGATTGAAGATTAAGAGTGAGGATTGAGGATTGAGGACTGAGGATTGAGGATTGAGGATTGAGGAATGAGAATTGAGGATTGAGGATTGAGGATTGAAGATTGAGGATTGGCTGTTGAGGATTGAACATTGAGGATTGAGGATTGAGGATTGAGGATTGAATATTGATGAATGAAGATTGAGGATTGAGGATTGAAGGTCGTGGATTGAGGACGAGGACTGAGGGTTGAGTATTGATACTTGAGGCGTGAGGATTGAGGATTGAGGATTGAGAATTGAGGATTGAGGATTGAGGATTGAAGATTGAGGATTGGGTATTGAGGATTGAGGATTGAGGATTGAAGATTGAGGATAGGGTATTGAGGATTGAAGAATGATGATTGAGGATTGAAGAATGATGATTGAGGATTATGGATTGAGAATTGAGGATTGAATATTGAGTATTGAGGATTGAAGATCGACTATTGAGGATTGCGGATTGAGGATTGAGGGTTGGGGATTGAGGATTGAAGATTGAGTATTGAGGATTGAAGGTTGAGGACTGTGGATTGAGGATTGAGGCTTGAATATTGAGGATTGGGGACTGAGTGTTGAGGGTTGAGTGATGAGGATTGATGTTTGTGGATAGAGATTTGAAGATTGCAGGTTGAGTATTGAGTATTGAAAACTGTGAAATCATGAAATTCTATTGAGGATTGAGGATGGACCACTAATTGTTGAGGACTGAGGGCTGAAGATTGAGGATTCAGGATTGAGGATTCAGGATTGAGGTTTGAGGACTGAGGATTGAGGATTGAGGATTGAGGATTGAGGATTGAGGATTGAGAATTGAGGATTGAGGATTGAGGATTGAAGATTGAGGATTGGCTGTTGAGGATTGAACATTGAGGATTGAGGATTGAGGATTGAGGATTGAATATTGACGAATGAAGATTGAGGATTGAGGATTGAATATCGTGGATTTAGGACGAGGACTGAGGGTTGATTATTGATACTTGAGGCCAGAGGATTGAGGATTGAGGGTTGCGAATTGAGGATTGAGGATTTAAGATTAAGGATTGGGTATTGAGAATTGAAGAATGAGGATTGAGGATTGAGGACAGAGGATTTAGGATTGAAGATTGAGTATTGAGGATTGAAGATTGACGATTGAGGATTGCGGATTGAGGATTGAGGATTGAAGATTTAGGATTGAGTATTGAGGATTGAGTATTGAGGATTGAAGATTGAGGATTGAGGATTGAGGATTGAGGATTGAAGATTAAGATTGAGGATTGAGGATTGAGGAGTGAGGATTGTGGATTGAGGATTGAGGATTGAGAATTGAGGATTGAGGATTGAGGATTGAAGATTGAGGATTGGCTGTTGAGGATTGAACATTGAGGATTGAGGATTGAGGATTGAGGATTGAGGATTGAAGGTTGAATATTGATGAATGGAGATTGAGGATTGAGGATTGAGGGTTGTGGATTGAGAGCGAGGACTGAGGGTTGAGTGTTGATGCCTGAGGTCCGAGGATTGAGGATTGAGGATTGCGAACTGATTATTGAGGATTGAGGATTGAAGATTGAGGATTGGGTATTGAGGATTGAAGAATGAGGATTGAAGAATGAGGATTGGGGATTGAGTATTGAGGATTGAGGGTTGAAGATTGAGGATAGGGTATTGAGGATTGAAGGATGATGATTGAGGATTGGGGATTGAGGATTGAAGATTGTGTATTGAGGATTGAAGATTGAGGATTGAGGATTGAGGATTGAGGATTGAGGATTGAAGATTGAGTACTGAGGATTGAAGATTAAGAGTGAGGATTGAGGATTGAGGACTGAGGATTGAGGATTGAGGATTGAGGAATGAGAATTGAGGATTGAGGATTGAGGATTGAAGATTGAGGATTGGCTGTTGAGGATTGAACATTGAGGATTGAGGATTGAGGATTGAGGATTGAATATTGATGAATGAAGATTGAGGATTGAGGATTGAAGGTCGTGGATTGAGGACGAGGACTGAGGGTTGAGTATTGATACTTGAGGCCTGAGGATTGAGGATTGAGGATTGCGAATTGAGGAATGAGGATTTAAGATTGAGGATTGGGTATTGAGGATTGGGTATTGAGGATTGAAGAATGAGGATTGAGGATTGAGGACAGAGGATTGAGGATTGAAGATTGAGTATTGAGGATTGAAGATTGACGATTGAGGATTGAGGATTGAGGATTGAGGATTGAGGATTGAGGATTGAGGATTGAGGATTGAGTATTGAGGACTGAAGATTGAGGATTGAGGATTGAGGATTGAGGATTGAAGATTAAGATTGAGGATTGAGGATTGAGGATTGATGATTGAGGATTGAGGATTGAGGATTGAAGATTGAGTATTGAGGATTGAAGATTGAGTATTGAGGATTGAGGATTGAGGATTGAGGATTGAAGATTGAGTACTGAGGATTGAAGATTAAGATTGAGGATTGAGGATTGAGGACTGAGAATGGAGGATTGAGGATTGAAGGTTCAGTATTGAGGATTGAAGATTGAGTATTGAGGATTGAGGATTGAACATTGAGGACTGAGTGTTGAGGGTTGAGTGATGAGAATTGATGTTTGTGGATAGAGATTTGAAGATTGCAGATTGAGTATTGAGTATTGAAAACTGTGAATTGAGTATATTCTATTGAGGATTGAGGATTGACAACTGATTGTTGAGGACTGAGGGCTGAAGATTGAGGGTTCCGGATTGAGGATTCAGAATTGAAATTTGAGGACTGAGCATTGAGGATTGAAGATTGAGTATTGAAGATTGAAGATTGAGAGTTGAGGATTGAGGATTGAGGATTGAGGATGAGGGCTGAGGGTTGAGGATTGAGGTTTGAGGACTGAGGACTGAGGACTGAGGATTGAGGATTGGTAATTGAGGATTGAGGATTGAGGGTTGAAGATTGAGGATTGGGTATTGAGGATTGAAGAATGAGGATTGAGGATTGAGGATTGAGGATTGAGGATTGAAGATTGAGTATTGAGGATTGAAGATTGACGATCGAGGATTGAGCATTGAGGATTGAGTATTGAGGATTCAGGATTGAAGATTGAGTATTGAGGATTGAAGGTTGAGGATTGTGGATTGAGGATTGAGGATCGAGGATTCAATATTGAGGATTGGGGACTGAGTGTTGAGGGTTGAATGATGAGAATTGATGTTTGTGGATAGAGGTTTGAAGATTGCAGATTGAGTATTGAGTATTGAAAACTGTGAATTGATGATATTCTATTGAGGATTGAGGATTGACAACTGATTGTTGAGGACTGAGGGCTGAAGGTTGAGGATTCAGGATTAAGGATTCAGGATTGAGGTTTGAGGACTGAGGATTGAGGATTGAGGATTGAGGATTGAGGATTGAGGATTGAGAATTGAGGATTGAGGATTGAGGATTGAAGATTGAGGATTGGCTGTTGAGGATTGAACATTGAGGATTGAGGATTGAGGATTGAGGATTGAATATTGATGAATGAAGATTGAGGATTGAGGATTGAATATCGTGGATTTAGGACGAGGACTGAGGGTTGATTATTGATACTTGAGGCCAGAGGATTGAGGATTGAGGGTTGCGAATTGAGGATTGAGGATTTAAGATTAAGGATTGGGTATTGAGAATTGAAGAATGAGGATTGAGGATTGAGGACAGAGGATTTAGGATTGAAGATTGAGTATTGAGGATTGAAGATTGACGATTGAGGATTGCGGATTGAGGATTGAGGATTGAAGATTTAGGATTGAGTATTGAGGATTGAGTATTGAGGATTGAAGATTGAGGATTGAGGATTGAGGATTGAGGATTGAAGATTAAGATTGAGGATTGAGGATTGAGGAGTGAGGATTGTGGATTGAGGATTGAGGATTGAGAATTGAGGATTGAGGATTGAGGATTGAAGATTGAGGATTGGCTGTTGAGGATTGAACATTGAGGATTGAGGATTGAGGATTGAGGATTGAGGATTGAAGGTTGAATATTGATGAATGGAGATTGAGGATTGAGGATTGAGGGTTGTGGATTGAGAGCGAGGACTGAGGGTTGAGTGTTGATGCCTGAGGTCCGAGGATTGAGGATTGAGGATTGCGAACTGATTATTGAGGATTGAGGATTGAAGATTGAGGATTGGGTATTGAGGATTGAAGAATGAGGATTGAAGAATGAGGATTGGGGATTGAGTATTGAGGATTGAGGGTTGAAGATTGAGGATAGGGTATTGAGGATTGAAGGATGATGATTGAGGATTGGGGATTGAGGATTGAAGATTGTGTATTGAGGATTGAAGATTGAGGATTGAGGATTGAGGATTGAGGATTGAGGATTGAAGATTGAGTACTGAGGATTGAAGATTAAGAGTGAGGATTGAGGATTGAGGACTGAGGATTGAGGATTGAGGATTGAGGAATGAGAATTGAGGATTGAGGATTGAGGATTGAAGATTGAGGAATGGCTGTTGAGGATTGAACATTGAGGATTGAGGATTGAGGATTGAGGATTGAATATTGATGAATGAAGATTGAGGATTGAGGATTGAAGGTCGTGGATTGAGGACGAGGACTGAGGGTTGAGTATTGATACTTGAGGCCTGAGGATTGAGGATTGAGGATTGCGAATTGAGGAATGAGGATTTAAGATTGAGGATTGGGTATTGAGGATTGGGTATTGAGGATTGAAGAATGAGGATTGAGGATTGAGGACAGAGGATTGAGGATTGAAGATTGAGTATTGAGGATTGAAGATTGACGATTGAGGATTGAGGATTGAGGATTGAGGATTGAGGATTGAGGATTGAGGATTGAGGATTGAGTATTGAGGACTGAAGATTGAGGATTGAGGATTGAGGATTGAGGATTGAAGATTAAGATTGAGGATTGAGGATTGAGGATTGATGATTGAGGATTGAGGATTGAGGATTGAAGATTGAGTATTGAGGATTGAAGATTGAGTATTGAGGATTGAGGATTGAGGATTGAGGATTGAAGATTGAGTACTGAGGATTGAAGATTAAGATTGAGGATTGAGGATTGAGGACTGAGAATGGAGGATTGAGGATTGAAGGTTCAGTATTGAGGATTGAAGATTGAGTATTGAGGATTGAGGATTGAACATTGAGGACTGAGTGTTGAGGGTTGAGTGATGAGAATTGATGTTTGTGGATAGAGATTTGAAGATTGCAGATTGAGTATTGAGTATTGAAAACTGTGAATTGAGTATATTCTATTGAGGATTGAGGATTGACAACTGATTGTTGAGGACTGAGGGCTGAAGATTGAGGGTTCCGGATTGAGGATTCAGAATTGAAATTTGAGGACTGAGCATTGAGGATTGAAGATTGAGTATTGAAGATTGAAGATTGAGAGTTGAGGATTGAGGATTGAGGATTGAGGATGAGGGCTGAGGGTTGAGGATTGAGGTTTGAGGACTGTGGACTGAGGACTGAGGATTGAGGATTGGTAATTGAGGATTGAGGATTGAGGGTTGAAGATTGAGGATTGGGTATTGAGGATTGAAGAATGAGGATTGAGGATTGAGGATTGAGGATTGAGGATTGAAGATTGAGTATTGAGGATTGAAGATTGACGATCGAGGATTGAGCATTGAGGATTGAGTATTGAGGATTCAGGATTGAAGATTGAGTATTGAGGATTGAAGGTTGAGGATTGTGGATTGAGGATTGAGGATCGAGGATTCAATATTGAGGATTGGGGACTGAGTGTTGAGGGTTGAATGATGAGAATTGATGTTTGTGGATAGAGGTTTGAAGATTGCAGATTGAGTATTGAGTATTGAAAACTGTGAATTGATGATATTCTATTGAGGATTGAGGATTGACAACTGATTGTTGAGGACTGAGGGCTGAAGGTTGAGGATTCAGGATTGAGGATTCAGGATTGAGGTTTGAGGAGAGAGGACTGAGGGTTGAGGATTGAGGATTGAGAATTGAGGATTGAGGATTGAGGATTGAAGACTGAGGATTGGCTGTTGAAGATGGAACATTGAGGATTGAGGAGTGAGGATTGAGGATTGAGGATTGAAAGTTGAATATTGATGATTGAAGATTGAGGATTGAGGATTGAGGGTTGTGGATTGAGAACGAGGACTGGGGGTTGAGTGTTGATGCCTGAGGTCTGAGGATTGAGGATTGAGGATTGCGAACTGAGGATTGAGGATTGAGGATTGAAGATTGAGGATTGGGTATTGAGGATTGAAGAATGAGGATTGAAGAATGAGGATTGGGGATTGAGTACTGAGGATTGAGGATTGAATATTGAGTATTGAGGATTGAATATTGAGGATTGAGGATTGAGGATTGAGGATTGAGGATTGAGGATTGAAGATTGAGTATTGAGGATTGAAGATTGAGGATTAAGTATTGAGGATTGAGGATTGAGGATTGAGGATTGAGGATTGAAGATTGAGGATTGAGGATTGAGGATTGAGGATTGAGGGTTGTGGATTGAGGACGAGGACTGAGGGTTGAATATTTATGATTGAGGTCTGAGGATTGAGGATTGAGGATTGATAATTGAGGATTGAGGATTGAGGATTGAAGATTGAGGATTGGTTATTGAGGATTGAGTATTGAGGATTGAAGATTGAGGATAGGGTATTGAGGATTGAAGAATGATGATTGAGGATTGAAGTATGATGATTGAGGATTATAGATTGAGAATTGAGGATTGAATATTGAGTATTGAGGATTGAAGATCTACTATTGAGGATTGCGGATTGAGGATTGAGGGTTGGGGATTGAGGATTGAAGATTGAGTATTGAGGATTGAAGGTTGAGGATTGTGGATTGAAGGTTGAGGATTGTGGATTGAGGATTGAGGATTGAGGATTGAATATTGAGGATTGGGGACTGAGTGTTGAGGGTTGAATGATGAGAATTGATGTTTGTGGATAGAGATTTGATGATTGCAGATTGAGTATTGAGTATTGAAAGCTGTGAATTTATGATATTCTATTGAGGATTGAGGATTGACAACTGATTGTTGAGGACTGAGTGCTGAAGCTTGAGGATTCAGGATCGAGGATTCAGGATTGAGGTTTGAGGAGAGAGGACTGAGGATTGAGGATTGAGGATTGAGAATTGAGGATTGAGGATTCAGGATTGAAGATTGAGGATTGGCTGTTGAGGATTGAACATTGAGGATTGAGGATTGAGGATTGAGGATTGAGTATTGAAGGTTGAATATTGATGAATGGAGATTGAGGATTGAGGATTGAGGGTTGTGGATTGAGAGCGAGGACTGAGGGTTGAGTGTTGATGCCTGAGGTCCGAGGATTGAGGATTGAGGATTGCGAACTGATTATTGAGGATTGAGGATTGAAGACTGAGGATTGGGTATTGAGGATTGAAGAATGAGGATTGAAGAATGAGGATTGGGGATTGAGTATTGAGGATTGAGGGTTGAATATTGAGTATTGAGGATTGAATATTGAGGATTGAGCGTTGAGGATTGAGGATTGAGGATTGAGGATTGAAGATTGAGTATTGAGGATTGAAGATTGAGGATTGAGGATTGAGGGTTGAGGATTGAGGATTGAGGATTGAGGATTGAGGATCGAGGATTGAATATTGATTATTGAGGATTGCAGATTGACTATTGAGGATTGCGAATTGAGAATTGAGGATTGAGGATTGAGGATTGAAGATTGAGTATTGAGGATTGAAGGTTGAGGATTGTGGATTGAGGATTGAGGATTGAGGCTTGAATATTGAGGATTGGGGCCGAGTGTTTAGGGTTGAGTGATGAGAATTGATGTTTGTGGATAGAGATTTGAAGATTGCAGGTTGAGTATTGAGTATTGAAAACTTTGAATTCATGATATTCTATTGAGGATTGAGGATTGACCACTGATTGTTGAGGACTGAGGGCTGAAGATTGAGGATTCAGGATTGAGGTTTGAGGACTGAGGATTGAGGATTGAGGATTGAGGATTGAGGATTGAGGATTGAGGATTGAAGGTTGAATATTGATGAATGAAGATTGAGGATTGAGGATTGAGGGGTTTGGATTGAGAACGAGGACTGAGGGTTGAGTGTTGATGCCTGAGGTCTGAGGATTGAGGATTGAGGATTGCGAACTGAGGATTGAGGATTGAGGATTGAAGATTGAGTATTGAGGATTGAAGATTGAGGATTGAGGATTGTGGATTGAGGATTGAGGATTGAGGATTGAAGATTGAGTATTGAGGATTGAGGATTGAGGATTGAGGGTTGTGGATTGAGGACGAGGACTGAGGGTTGAATATTTATGTTTGAGGTCTGAGGATTGAGGATTGAGGATTGAGAATTGAGGATTGAGGATTGAGGATCGAAAATTGAGGATTGGGAATTGAGGATTGAGGATTGAGGATTGAAGATTGAGGATAGGGTATTGAGGATTGAAGAATGATGATTGAGGATTGAGGATTGAGGATTGAGGATTGAAGATTGAGTACTGAGGATTGAAGATCGACTATTGAGGATTGCGAATTGAGGATTTAGGGTTGGGGATTAAGGATTGAAGATTGAGTATTGAGGATTGAAAGTTGAGGATTGTGGTTTGAGGATTGAGGATTGAGGCTTGAATATTGAGGATTGGGGCTGAGTGTTGAGGGTTGAGTGATGAGAATTGATGTTTGAGGATAGAGATTTGAAGATTGCAGGTTGAGTATTGAGTATTGAAAACTGTGAATTCATGATATTCTATTGAGGCTTGAGGATTGACCACTGATTGTTGAGGACTGAGGGCTGAAGCTTGAGGATTCAGGATTGAGGATTCAGGATTGAGGTTTGTGGAGAGAGGACTGAGGGTTGAGGATTGAGGATTGAGAATTGAGGATTGAGGATTGAGGATTGAAGATTGAGGATTGGCTGTTGAGGATTGAACATTGAGGATTGAGGATTGAGGATTGAGGATTGAGGATTGAAGGTTGAATAATGATGAATGAAGATTGAGGATTGAGGATTGAGGGTTGTGGATTGAGAACGAGGACTGAGGGTTGAGTGTTGATGCCTGAGGTCTGAGGATTGAGGATTGAGGATTGCGAACTGAGGATTGAGGATTCAGGATTGAAGATTGAGTATTGAGGATTGAAGATTGAGGATTGAGGATTGAGGAATGAGGATTGAGGATTGAGGATTGAGGATTGAAGATTGAGGATTGAGGATTGAGGATTGAGGATTGAGGGTTGTGGATTGAGGACGAGGACTGAGGGTTGAATATTTATGTTTGAGGTCTGAGGATTGAGGATTGAGGATTGAGAATTGAGGATTGAGGACTGAGGATTGAGGATTGAAGACTGAGGATCGGGTATTGAGGATTGAACATTGAGGATTGAGGATTGAGGATTGAAGATTCAGTAATGAGGATTGAAGATTAAGAGTGAGGATTGAGGATTGAGGACTGAGGATTGAGGATTGAGGATTGAAGGTTCAGTATTGAGGATTCAAGATTGAGAATTGAGGATTGAGGGTTGAACATTGAGGACTGAGTGTTGAGGGTTGAGTGATGAGAATTGATGTTTGTGGATAGAGATTTGAAAATTGCAGATTGAGTATTGAGTATTGAAAACTGTGAATTGAGTATATTCTATTGAGGATTGAGGATTGAGGATTGAGGATTGAGGATGAGGGCTGAGGGTTGAGGATTGAGGTTTGAAGACTAAGGACAGAGGATTGAGGATTGAGAATTGAGGGTTGAGGATTGAGGATTGAAGATTGAGGATTGGGTATTGAGGATCGAAGAATGAGGATTGAGGATTGAGGATTGAGGATTGAGGATTGAATATTGAGTATTGAGGATTGAAGATTGACTATTGAGGATTGCGAATTGAGGATTGAGGTTTGAGGATTGGGGATTGAAGATTGATTATTGAGGATTGAAGGTTGAGGATTGTGGATTGAGAATTGAGGATTGAGGCTTGAATATTTAGGATTGGGGCTGAGTGTTGAGGGTTGAGTGATGAGAATTGATGTTTGTGGATAGAGATTTGAAGATTGCAGGTTGAGTATTGAGTATTGAAAACTGTGAATTCATGATATTCTATTGAGGATTGAGGATTGACCACTGATTGTTGAGGACTGAGGGCTGAAGATTGAGGATTCAGGATTGAGGATTCAGGATTGAGGTTTGAGGACTGAGGATTGAGGATTGAGGATTGAGAATTGAGGATTGAGGATTGAGGATTGAAGATTGAGGATTGGCAGTTGAGGATTGAACATTGACGATTGAGGATTGAGGATTGAGGATTGAGGATTGAAGGTTGAATATTGATGATTGAAGATTGAGGATTGAGGATTGAGGGTTGTGGATTGAGAACGAGGACTGAGGGTTGAGTGTTGATGCCTGAGGTCTGAGGATTGAGGATTGAGGATTGCGAACTGAGGACTGAGGATTGAGGATTGAACATTGAGGATTGGGTATTGAGGATTGAAGAATGAGGATTGAAGAATGAGGATTGGGGATTGAGAATTGAGGATTGAGGATTGAATATTGAGTATTGAGGATTGAATATTGAGGATTGAGGATTGAGGATTGAGGATTGAGTATTGAAGATTGAGGATTGGGTATTGAGGATTGAGGATTGAGGATTGAAGACTGAGGATAGGGTATTGAGGATTGAAGAATGATGTTTGAGGATTGAGGATTGAGGATTGAGGATTGAGGATTGAATATTGAGTATTGAGGATTGAAGGTCCACTATTGAGAATTGCGAATTGAGGATTGAGGGCTGGGGATTGAGGATTGAAGATTGAGTATTGAGGATTGAAGGTTGAGGATTGTGGATCGAAGATTGAGGATTGAGGCTTGAATATTGAGGATTGGGGACTGAGTGTTGAGTGTTGAGTGATGAGGATTGATGTTTGTGGATAGAGATTTGAAGATTGCAGGTTGAGTATTGAGTATTGAAAACTGTGAAATCATGATATTCTATTGAGGATTGAGGATGGACCACTGATTGTTGAGGACTGAGGGCTGAAGATTGAGGATTCAGGATTGAGGATTCAGGATTGAGGTTTGAGGACTGAGGATTGAGGATTGAGGATTGAGGATTGAGGATTGAGGATTGAGAATTGAGGATTGAGGATTGAGGATTGATGATTGAGGATTGGCTGTTGAGGACTGAGCATTGAGGATTGAGGATTGAGGATTGAGGATTGAATATTGATGAATGAATGTTGAGGATTGAGGATTGAAGGTCGTGGACTGAGGACGAGGACTGAGGGTTGAGTATTGACACTTGAGGCCTGAGGATTGAGGATTGAGGATTGCGAATTGATGACTGAGGATTTAAGATTGAGGATTGGGTATTGAGGATTGAAGAATGAGGATTGAGGATTGAGGACAGAGAATTGAGGATTGAAGATTGAAGATTGAGGATTGAAGATTGTCGATTGAGGATTGAGGATTGAGGATTGAGGATTGAGGATTGAGGATTGAGGATTGAAGATTGAGTATTGAGGATTAAAGATTGAGGATTGAGGATTGAGGACTGAGGATGGAGGATTAAGGATTAAAGGTTCAGTATTGAGGATTGAAGATTGAGTATTCAGGATTGAGGATTGAACATTGAGGACTGAGTGTTGAGGGTTGAGTGATGAGAATTGATGTTTGTGGATAGAGGTTTGAAGATTGCAGATTGAGTATTGAGTATTGAAAACTGTGAATTGAGTATATTCTATTGGGGATTGAGGACTGACAACTGATTGTTGAGAACTGAGGGCTGAAGGTTGAGGGTTCCGGATTGAGGATTCAGAATTGAATTTTGAGGACTGAGCATTGAGGATTGAAGATTGAGTATTGAGGATTGAAGATTGAGAATTGAGGATTGAGGATTGAGGATTGAGGATGAGGGCTGAGGGTTGAGGATTGAGGTTTGAGGACTGAGGACTGAGGATTGAGGATTGAGAATTGAGGATTGAGGATTGAGGGTTGAAGATTGAGGATTGGGTATTGAGGATTGAAGAATGTGGATTGAGGATTGAGGATTGAGGATTGAGGATTGAGGATTGAAGATTGATTATTGAGGATTGAAGATTGACGATCGAGGATTGAGCATTGAGGAATGAGTTTTGAGGATTCAGGATTGAAGATTGAGTATTGAGGATTGAAGGTTGAGGATTGTGGATTGAGGATTGAGGATCGAGGATTCAATATTGAGGATTGGGGACTGAGTGTTGAGGGTTGAATGATGAGAATTGATGTTTGTGGATAGAGGTTTGAAGATTGCAGATTGAGTATTGAGTATTGAAAACTGTGAATTGATGATATTCTATTGAGGATTGAGGATTGACAACTGATTGTTGAGGACTGAGGGCTGAAGGTTGAGGATTCAGGATTGAGGATTCAGGATTGAGGTTTGAGGAGAGAGGACTGAGGGTTGAGGATTGAGGATTGAGAATTGAGGATTGAGGATTGAGGATTGAAGACTGAGGATTGGCTGTTGAAGATGGAACATTGAGGATTGAGGAGTGAGGATTGAGGATTGAGGATTGAAAGTTGAATATTGATGATTGAAGATTGAGGATTGAGGATTGAGGGTTGTGGATTGAGAACGAGGACTGGGGGTTGAGTGTTGATGCCTGAGGTCTGAGGATTGAGGATTGAGGATTGCGAACTGAGGATTGAGGATTGAGGATTGAAGATTGAGGATTGGGTATTGAGGATTGAAGAATGAGGATTGAAGAATGAGGATTGGGGATTGAGTACTGAGGATTGAGGATTGAATATTGAGTATTGAGGATTGAATATTGAGGATTGAGGATTGAGGATTGAGGATTGAGGATTGAGGATTGAAGATTGAGTATTGAGGATTGAAGATTGAGGATTAAGTATTGAGGATTGAGGATTGAGGATTGAGGATTGAGGATTGAAGATTGAGGATTGAGGATTGAGGATTGAGGATTGAGGGTTGTGGATTGAGGACGAGGACTGAGGGTTGAATATTTATGATTGAGGTCTGAGGATTGAGGATTGAGGATTGATAATTGAGGATTGAGGATTGAGGATTGAAGATTGAGGATTGGTTATTGAGGATTGAGTATTGAGGATTGAAGATTGAGGATAGGGTATTGAGGATTGAAGAATGATGATTGAGGATTATAGATTGAGAATTGAGGATTGAATATTGAGTATTGAGGATTGAAGATCTACTATTGAGGATTGCGGATTGAGGATTGAGGGTTGGGGATTGAGGATTGAAGATTGAGTATTGAGGATTGAAGGTTGAGGATTGTGGATTGAAGGTTGAGGATTGTGGATTGAGGATTGAGGATTGAGGATTGAATATTGAGGATTGGGGACTGAGTGTTGAGGGTTGAATGATGAGAATTGATGTTTGTGGATAGAGATTTGATGATTGCAGATTGAGTATTGAGTATTGAAAGCTGTGAATTTATGATATTCTATTGAGGATTGAGGATTGACAACTGATTGTTGAGGACTGAGTGCTGAAGCTTGAGGATTCAGGATCGAGGATTCAGGATTGAGGTTTGAGGAGAGAGGACTGAGGATTGAGGATTGAGGATTGAGAATTGAGGATTGAGGATTCAGGATTGAAGATTGAGGATTGGCTGTTGAGGATTGAACATTGAGGATTGAGGATTGAGGATTGAGGATTGAGTATTGAAGGTTGAATATTGATGAATGGAGATTGAGGATTGAGGATTGAGGGTTGTGGATTGAGAGCGAGGACTGAGGGTTGAGTGTTGATGCCTGAGGTCCGAGGATTGAGGATTGAGGATTGCGAACTGATTATTGAGGATTGAGGATTGAAGACTGAGGATTGGGTATTGAGGATTGAAGAATGAGGATTGAAGAATGAGGATTGGGGATTGAGTATTGAGGATTGAGGGTTGAATATTGAGTATTGAGGATTGAATATTGAGGATTGAGCGTTGAGGATTGAGGATTGAGGATTGAGGATTGAAGATTGAGTATTGAGGATTGAAGATTGAGGATTGAGGATTGAGGGTTGAGGACTGAGGATTGAGGATTGAGGATTGAGGATCGAGGATTGAATATTGATTATTGAGGATTGCAGATTGACTATTGAGGATTGCGAATTGAGAATTGAGGATTGAGGATTGAGGATTGAAGATTGAGTATTGAGGATTGAATGTTGAGGATTGTGGATTGAGGATTGAGGATTGAGGCTTGAATATTGAGGATTGGGGCCGAGTGTTTAGGGTTGAGTGATGAGAATTGATGTTTGTGGATAGAGATTTGAAGATTGCAGGTTGAGTATTGAGTATTGAAAACTTTGAATTCATGATATTCTATTGAGGATTGAGGATTGACCACTGATTGTTGAGGACTGAGGGCTGAAGATTGAGGATTCAGGATTGAGGTTTGAGGACTGAGGATTGAGGATTGAGGATTGAGGATTGAGGATTGAGGATTGAGGATTGAAGGTTGAATATTGATGAATGAAGATTGAGGATTGAGGATTGAGGGGTTTGGATTGAGAACGAGGACTGAGGGTTGAGTGTTGATGCCTGAGGTCTGAGGATTGAGGATTGAGGATTGCGAACTGAGGATTGAGGATTGAGGATTGAAGATTGAGTATTGAGGATTGAAGATTGAGGATTGAGGATTGTGGATTGAGGATTGAGGATTGAGGATTGAAGATTGAGTATTGAGGATTGAGGATTGAGGATTGAGGGTTGTGGATTGAGGACGAGGACTGAGGGTTGAATATTTATGTTTGAGGTCTGAGGATTGAGGATTGAGGATTGAGAATTGAGGATTGAGGATTGAGGATCGAAAATTGAGGATTGGGAATTGAGGATTGAGGATTGAGGATTGAAGATTGAGGATAGGGTATTGAGGATTGAAGAATGATGATTGAGGATTGAGGATTGAGGATTGAGGATTGAAGATTGAGTACTGAGGATTGAAGATCGACTATTGAGGATTGCGAATTGAGGATTGAGGGTTGGGGATTAAGGATTGAAGATTGAGTATTGAGGATTGAAAGTTGAGGATTGTGGTTTGAGGATTGAGGATTGAGGCTTGAATATTGAGGATTGGGGCTGAGTGTTGAGGGTTGAGTGATGAGAATTGATGTTTGAGGATAGAGATTTGAAGATTGCAGGTTGAGTATTGAGTATTGAAAACTGTGAATTCATGATATTCTATTGAGGCTTGAGGATTGACCACTGATTGTTGAGGACTGAGGGCTGAAGCTTGAGGATTCAGGATTGAGGATTCAGGATTGAGGTTTGTGGAGAGAGGACTGAGGGTTGAGGATTGAGGATTGAGAATTGAGGATTGAGGATTGAGGATTGAAGATTGAGGATTGGCTGTTGAGGATTGAACATTGAGGATTGAGGATTGAGGATTGAGGATTGAGGATTGAAGGTTGAATAATGATGAATGAAGATTGAGGATTGAGGATTGAGGGTTGTGGATTGAGAACGAGGACTGAGGGTTGAGTGTTGATGCCTGAGGACTGAGGATTGAGGATTGAAGACTGAGGATCGGGTATTGAGGATTGAACATTGAGGATTGAGGATTGAGGATTGAAGATTCAGTAATGAGGATTGAAGATTAAGAGTGAGGATTGAGGATTGAGGACTGAGGATTGAGGATTGAGGATTGAAGGTTCAGTATTGAGGATTCAAGATTGAGAATTGAGGATTGAGGGTTGAACATTGAGGACTGAGTGTTGAGGGTTGAGTGATGAGAATTGATGTTTGTGGATAGAGATTTGAAAATTGCAGATTGAGTATTGAGTATTGAAAACTGTGAATTGAGTATATTCTATTGAGGATTGAGGATTGAGGATTGAGGATTGAGGATGAGGGCTGAGGGTTGAGGATTGAGGTTTGAAGACTAAGGACAGAGGATTGAGGATTGAGAATTGAGGGTTGAGGATTGAGGATTGAAGATTGAGGATTGGGTATTGAGGATCGAAGAATGAGGATTGAGGATTGAGGATTGAGGATTGAGGATTGAATATTGAGTATTGAGGATTGAAGATTGACTATTGAGGATTGCGAATTGAGGATTGAGGATTGAGGATTGGGGATTGAAGATTGATTATTGAGGATTGAAGGTTGAGGATTGTGGATTGAGAATTGAGGATTGAGGCTTGAATATTTAGGATTGGGGCTGAGTGTTGAGGGTTGAGTGATGAGAATTGATGTTTGTGGATAGAGATTTGAAGATTGCAGGTTGAGTATTGAGTATTGAAAACTGTGAATTCATGATATTCTATTGAGGATTGAGGATTGACCACTGATTGTTGAGGACTGAGGGCTGAAGATTGAGGATTCAGGATTGAGGATTCAGGATTGAGGTTTGAGGACTGAGGATTGAGGATTGAGGATTGAGAATTGAGGATTGAGGATTGAGGATTGAAGATTGAGGATTGGCAGTTGAGGATTGAACATTGACGATTGAGGATTGAGGATTGAGGATTGAGGATTGAAGGTTGAATATTGATGATTGAAGATTGAGGATTGAGGATTGAGGGTTGTGGATTGAGAACGAGGACTGAGGGTTGAGTGTTGATGCCTGAGGTCTGAGGATTGAGGATTGAGGATTGCGAACTGAGGACTGAGGATTGAGGATTGAACATTGAGGATTGGGTATTGAGGATTGAAGAATGAGGATTGAAGAATGAGGATTGGGGATTGAGAATTGAGGATTGAGGATTGAATATTGAGTATTGAGGATTGAATATTGAGGATTGAGGATTGAGGATTGAGGATTGAGTATTGAAGATTGAGGATTGGGTATTGAGGATTGAGGATTGAGGATTGAAGACTGAGGATATTGTATTGAGGATTGAAGAATGATGTTTGAGGATTGAGGATTGAGGATTGAGGATTGAGGATTGAATATTGAGTATTGAGGATTGAAGGTCCACTATTGAGAATTGCGAATTGAGGATTGAGGGCTGGGGATTGAGGATTGAAGATTGAGTATTGAGGATTGAAGGTTCAGGATTGTGGATCGAAGATTGAGGATTGAGGCTTGAATATTGAGGATTGGGGACTGAGTGTTGAGTGTTGAGTGATGAGGATTGATGTTTGTGGATAGAGATTTGAAGATTGCAGGTTGAGTATTGAGTATTGAAAACTGTGAAATCATGATATTCTATTGAGGATTGAGGATGGACCACTGATTGTTGAGGACTGAGGGCTGAAGATTGAGGATTCAGGATTGAGGATTCAGGATTGAGGTTTGAGGACTGAGGATTGAGGATTGAGGATTGAGGATTGAGGATTGAGGATTGAGGATTGAAGACTGAGGATCGGGTATTGAGGATTGAACATTGAGGATTGAGGATTGAGGATTGAGTATTGAGGATTGAGAATTGAAGGTTGAATATTGATGAATGAATATTGAGAATTGAGGATTGAAGGTCGTGGATTGAGGACGAGGACTGAGGGTTGAGTATTGATACTTGAGGCCTGAGGATTGAGGATTGAGGATTGCGAATTGAGGATTGAGGATTTAAGATTGAGGATTGGGTATTGAGTATTGAAGAATGAGGATTGAGGATTGAGGATTGAGGATTGAAGATTGAGTATTGAGGATTGAAGATTGAGGATTGAGGATTGAGGATTGAGTATTGAGCATTGAGGATTGAAGATTGAGTACTGAGGATTGAAGATTAATATTGAGGATTGAGGATTGAGGACTGAGGATTGAGAATTGAGGATTGAAGGTTGAGTATTGAGGATTGAAGATTGAGGATTGAGGATTGAGGATTGAGGATTGAGAATTGAAGATTGAGTAATGAGGATTGAAGATTAAGAGTGGGGATTGAGGGTTGAGGACTGAGGATTGAGGATTGAGGATTGAAGGTTCAGTATTGAGGATTGAAGATTGAGAATTGAGGATTGAGGGTTGAACATTGAATACTGAGTGTTGAGGGTTGAGTGTTGAGAATTTATGTTTCTGGATAGAGATTTGAAGATTGCAGATTGAGTATTGAGTATTGAAAACTGTGAATTGAGGATATTCTATTGAGGATTGAGGATTGACAACTGAATGTTGAGGACTGAGGGCTGAAGATTGGGATTCAGGATTGAGGATTCAGAATTGAGGTTTGAGGACTGAGGATTGAGGATTGAAGGTTGAGTATTGAGGATTGAAGGTTGAGGATTGAGGATTGAGGATTGAGGATTGAGGATGAGGGCTGAGGGTTGAGGATTGAGGTTTGAGGACTAAGGACAGAGGATTGAGGATTGAGAATTGAGGATTGAGGATTGAGGACTGAAGATTAAGGATTGGGTATTGAGGATCGAAGAATGAGGATTGAGGATTGAGGATTGAGGATTGAGGATTGAATATTGAGTATTGAGGATTGAAGATTGACTATTGAGGATTGCGAATTGAGGATTGAGTATTGAGGATTGGGGATTGAAGATTGAGTATTGAGGATTGAAGGTTGAGGATTGTGGATTGAGAATTGAGGATTGAGGCTTGAATATTGAGGATTGGGGCTGAGTGTTGAGGTTTGAGTGATGAGAATTGATGTTTGTGGATAGAGATTCGAAGATTGCTGGTTGAGTATTGAGTATTGAAAACTGTGAATTCATGATATTCTATTGAGGATTGAGGATTGACCACTGATTGTTGAGGAGTGAGGGCTGAAGATTGAGGATTCAGGATTGAGGATTCAGGATTGAGGTTTGAGGACTGAGGATTGAGGATTGAGGATTGAGGATTGAGGATTGAGGATTGAGGATTGAAGACTGAGGATCGGGTATTGAGGATTGAACATTGAGGATTGAGGATTGAGGATTGAGGATTGAGGATTGAGGATTGAGGATTGAAGGTTGAATATTGATGAATGAAGATTGAGGATTGAGGATTGAAGGTCGTGGATTGAGGACGAGGACTGAGGGTTGAGTATTGATACTTGAGGCCTGAGGATTGAGGATTGAGGATTGCGAATTGAGGATTGAGGATTTAAGGTTGAGGATTGGGTATTGAGGATTGAAGAATGAGGATTGAGGATTGAGGGCAGAGGATTGAGGATTGAAGATTGACGATTGAGGATTGAGGATTGAGGATTGAGGATTGAGGATTGAGGATTGAGGATTGAAGATTGAGTATTGAGGATTGAAGATTGAGGAGTGAGGATTCAGGATTGAGGATTGAGGATTGAAGATTGAGTACTGAGGATTGAAGATTAAGAGTGAGGATTGAGGGTTGAGGACTGAGGATTGAGGATTGAGGATAGAAGGTTCAGTATTGAGGATTGAAGATTGAGAATTGAGGATTGAGGGTTGAACATTGAGGACTGAGTGTTGAAGGTTGAGTGATGAGAATTGATGTTTGTGGATAGAGATTTGAAGATTGCAGATTCAGTATTGAGTATTGAAAACTGTGAATTGAGTATATTCTATTGAGGATTCAGGATTGACAACCGATTGTTGAGGACTGAGGGCTGAAAATTGAGGGTTCCGGATTGAGGATTCAGAATTGAAATTTGAGGACTGAGCATTGAGGATTGAAGATTGAGTATTGAGGATTGAAGATTGAGAATTGACGATGAGGATTGAGGATTGAGGATGAGGGCTGAGGGTTGAGGATTGAGGATTGAGAATTGAGGATTGAGGATTGAGGGTTGAAGACTGAGGATTGGGTATTGAGGATTGAAGAATGAGGATTGAGTATTGAGGATTGAGGATTGAGGATTGAAGATTGAGTATTGAGGATTGAAGATTGACGATCGAGGATTGAGAATTGAGGATTGGGTATTGAGGATTGAGGATTGAAGATTGAGTATTGAGGATTGAAGGTTGAGGATTGTGGATTGAGGATTGATAATTGAGCATTGAATATTGAGGATTGGGGACTGAGTGTTGAGGGTTGAATGATGAGAATTGATGTTTGTGGATAGAGATTTGAAGATTGCAGATTGAGTATTGAGTATTGAAAACTGTGAATTGATGATATTCTATTGAGGATTGAGGATTGACATCTGATTGCAGAGGACTGAGGGCTGAAGCTTGAGGATTCAGGATTGAGGATTCAGGATTGAGGTTTGAGGAGAGAGGACTGAGGATTGAGGATTGAGGGTTGAGAATTGAGGATTGAGGATTGAGGATTGAAGATTGAGGATTTGCTGTTGAGGATTGAACATTGAGGATTGAGGATTGAGTATTGAGGATTGAGGATTGAAGGTTGAATATTGATGAACGAAGATTGAGGATAGAGGATTGAGGGTTATGGATTGTGAACGAGGACTGAGGGTTGAGTGTTGATGCCTGAGGTCTGAGGATTGAGGATTGAGGATTGCGAACTGAGGATTGAGGATTGAGGATTGAAGATTGAGGATTGGGTATTGAGGATTGAAGAATGAGGATTGAAGAATGAGGATTGAAGAATGAGGATTGAAGAATTAGGATTGGGGATTGAGTATTGAGGATTGAGGATTGAATATTGAGTATTGAGGATTGAATATTGAGGATTGAGGATTGAGGATTGAGGATTGAGGATTGAGGATTGAAGATTGAGTATTGAGGATTGAAGATTGAGGATTGACGATTGAGGATTGAGGATTGAGGATTGAGGATTGAGGATTGAAGATTGAGGATTGAGGATTGAGGATTGAGGATTGAGGGTTGTGGATTGAGGACCAGGACTGAGGGTTGAATATTTATGATTGAGGTCTGAGGATTGAGGATTGAGGATTGAGAATTGAGGATTGAGGATTGAGGATTGAAGATTGAGGATTGGGTATTGAGGATTGAGGATTGAGAATTGAAGATTGAGGATAGGGTATTGAGGATTGAAGAATGATGATTGAGGATTATGAATTGAGGATTGAGGATTGAATATTGAGTATTGTGGATTGAAGATCGACTATTGAGGATTGCGAATTGAGGATTGAGGGTTGGGGATTGAGGATTGAAGATTGAGTATTGAGGATTCAAGGTTGAGGATTGTGGATTGAGGATTGAGGATTGAGGCTTGAATATTGAGGATTGGGGACTGAGTGTTGAGAGTTGAGTGATGAGGATTGATGTTTGTGGATAGAGATTTGAAGATTACAGGTTGAGTATTGAGTATTGAAAACTGTGAAATCATGATATTCTATTGAGGATTGAGGATGGACCACTGATTGTTGAGGACTGAGGGCTGAAGGTTGAGGATTCAGGATTGAGGATTCAGGATTGAGGTTTGAGGACTGAGGATTGAGGATTGAGGATTGAGGATTGAGGATTGAGGATTGAGAATTGAGGATTGAGGATTGAGGATTGAGGATTGAGGATTGGCTGTTGAGGACTGAGCATTGAGGATTGAGGATTGAGGATTGAGGATTGAATATTGATGAATGAATGTTGAGGATTGAGGATTGAAGGTCGTGGACTGAGGACGAGGACTGAGGGTTGAGTATTGACACTTGAGGCCTGAGGATTGAGGATTGAGGATTGCGAATTGATGACTGAGGATTTAAGATTGAGGATTGGGTATTGAGGATTGAAGAATGAGGATTGAGGATTGAGGACAGAGAATTGAGGATTGAAGATTGAAGATTGAGGATTGAAGATTGTCGATTGAGGATTGAGGATTGAGGATTGAGGATTGAGGATTGAGGATTGAGGATTGAAGATTGAGTATTGAGGATTAAAGATTGAGGATTGAGGATTGAGGACTGAGGATGGAGGATTAAGGATTGAAGGTTCAGTATTGAGGATTGAAGATTGAGTATTCAGGATTGAGGATTGAACATTGAGGACTGAGTGTTGAGGGTTGAGTGATGAGAATTGATGTTTGTGGATAGAGGTTTGAAGATTGCAGATTGAGTATTGAGTATTGAAAACTGTGAATTGAGTATATTCTATTGGGGATTGAGGACTGACAACTGATTGTTGAGAACTGAGGGCTGAAGGTTGAGGGTTCCGGATTGAGGATTCAGAATTGAATTTTGAGGACTGAGCATTGAGGATTGAAGATTGAGTATTGAGGATTGAAGATTGAGAATTGAGGATTGAGGATTGAGGATTGAAGATGAGGGCTGAGGGTTGAGGATTGAGGTTTGAGGACTGAGGACTGAGGATTGAGGATTGAGAATTGAGGATTGAGGATTGAGGGTTGAAGATTGAGGATTGGGTATTGAGGATTGAAGAATGTGGGTTGAGGATTGAGGATTGAGGATTGAGGATTGAGGATTGAAGATTGATTATTGAGGATTGAAGATTGACGATCGAGGATTGAGCATTGAGGAATGAGTTTTGAGGATTCAGGATTGAAGATTGAGTATTGAGGATTGAAGGTTGAGGATTGTGGATTGAGGATTGAGGATTGAGGATTGAATATTGAGGATTGGGGACTGAGTGTTGAGGGTTGAACGATGAGAATTGATGTTTATGGATAGAGATTTGAAGATTGCAGATTTAGTATTGAGTATTGAAAACAGTGAATTGATGATATTCTATTGAGGATTGAGGATTGACAACTGATTGTTGAGGACTGAGGGCTGAAGGTTGAGGATTCAGGATTGAGGATTCAGGATTGAGGTTTTAGGAGAGAGGACTGAGGATTGAGGATTGGGGATTGAGAATTGAGGATTGAGGATTGAGGATTGAAGATTGAGGATTGGCTGTTGAGGATTGAACATTGAGGATTGAGGAGTGAGGATTGAGGATTGAGGATTGAAGGCTGAATATTGATGCATGAGGATTGAGGATTGAGATTTGAGGGTTGTGGATTGAGAACGAGGACTGGGGGTTGAATATTTATGATTGAGGTATGAGGATTGAGGATTGAGGATTGAGAATTGAGGATTGAGGATTGAGGATTGAAGATTGAGGATTGGGTATTGAGGATTGAGGATTGAGGATTGAAGATTGAGGATAGGGTATTGAGGATTGAAGAATGATGATAGAGGATTATGGATTGAGGATTGAGGATTGAATATTGATTATTGAGGATTGAAGATCGACTATTGAGGATTGCGAATTGAGGATTGAGTGTTGGGGATTGAGGATTGAAGATTGAGTATTGAGGATTGACGGTTGAGGATTGTGGATTGAGGATTGAGGATTGAGGCTTGAATATTGAGGATTGGGGACTGAGTGTTGAGGGTTGAGTGATGAGCATTGATGCTTGTGGATAGAGATTTGAAGATTGCAGGTTGAGTATTGAGTATTGAAAACTGTGAAATCACTATATTCTATTGAGGATTGAGGATGGACCACTGATTGTTGAGGACTGAGGGCTGAAGATTGAGGATTCAGGTTTCAGGATTCAGGATTGAGGTTTGAGGACTGAGGATTGAGGATTGAGGATTGAGGATTGAGGATTGATGATTGAGGATTGAGGATTGAAGACTGAGGATTGGGTATTGAGGTTTGAACATTGAGGATTGAGGATTGAGGTTTGAGGAGTGAAGATTGAGGATTGAGGATTGAGGATTGAGGATCGAGGATTGAGGATTGAAGATTGAATATTGATGATTAAAGATTGAGGGTTGAGGATTGAGGGTTGTGGATTGAGGACGAGGACTGAGTGTTGAATATTGATGTCTGAGGTCTGAGGATTGAGGATTGAGAATTGAGAATTGAGGATTGAGGATTGAAGATTGAGGATTGGGTATTGAGGATTGACGAATGAGGATTGAGGATTTCGGATTGAGGATTGAAGATTGAGTATTGAGGATTGAAGATTGAGGATTGAGGATTGAAGGTTGAGGATTGTGGATTGAGGATTGAGGATTGAGGATTGAGCATTGAATATTGAGGATTGGGGACTGAGTGTTGAGGGTTGAATGATGAGAATTGATGTTTGTGGATAGAGATTTGAAGATTGCAGATTGAGTATTGAGTATTGAAAACTGTGAATTGATGATATTCTATTGAGGATTGAGGATTGACATCTGATTGCTGAGGACTGAGGGCTGAAGCTTGAGGATTCAGGATTGAGGATTCAGGATTCAGGTTTGAGGATTCAGGATTGAGGTTTGAGGACTGAGGATTGAGGATTGAGGATTGAGGATTGAGGATTGATGATTGAGGATTGAGGATTGAAGACTGAGTATTGGGTATTGAGGTTTGAACATTGAGGATTGAGGATTGAGGTTTGAGGAGTGAAGATTGAGGATTGAGGATTGAGGATTGAGGATCGAGGATTGAGGATTGAAGATTGAATATTGATGATTAAAGATTGAGGGTTGAGGATTGAGGGTTGTGGATTGAGGACGAGGACTGAGTGTTGAATATTGATGTCTGAGGTCTGAGGATTGAGGATTGAGAATTGAGAATTGAAGATTGAGGATTGAAGATTGAGGATTGGGTATTGAGGATTGACGAATGAGGATTGAGGATTGCGGATTGAGGACTGAAGATTGAGAATTGAGGATTGAAGATTCAGGACTGAGGATTGAGGATTGAGGATTGGGGATTGAGGATTGCGAATTGAATATTCAGTATTGAGGATTGAAGATTCAGAATTGAGGACTGAGGATTGAGGATTGAGGATTGAAGACTGAGAATCGGGTATTGAGGACTGAACATTGAGGATTGAGGATTGAGGATTGAGGATTGAGGATTGAGGATTGAAGGTTGAATATTGATGAATGAAGATTGAGGATTGAGAACTGAAGGTCGTGGATTGAGGACGAGGACTGAGGGTTGAGTATTCATACTTGAGGCCTGATGATTGAGGATTGAGGATTGCGAATTGAGTATTGAGGATTTAAGATTGAGGATTGGGTATTGAGGATTGAAGAATGAGGATTGAGGATTGAGGACAGAGGATTGAGGATTGAAGATTGAGTACTGAGGATTGAAGATTGACGATTGAGGATTGAGGATTGAGGATTGTGGATTGAGGATTGAGGATTGAGGATTGAAGATTGAGTATTGAGGATTGAAGATTGAGGATTGAGGATTGAGGATTGAAGATTGAGTACTGAGGATTGAAGATTAAGATTGAGGATTGAGGATTCAGGATTGAGGATTGAGGATTGAGGATTGAAGATTGAGTATTGAGGATTGAAGATTGAGGATTGAGGATTGAGGATTGAGGATTGAGGATTGAAGATTGAGTACTGAGGATTGAAGATTAAGAGTGAGGATTGAGGATTGAGGACTGAGGATTGAGGATTGAGGATTGAAGGTTCAGTATTGAGGATTGAAGATTGAGAATTGAGGATTGAGGGTTGAACATTGAGGACTGAGTGTTGAGGGTTGAGTGATGAGAATTGATGTTTGTGGATAGAGATTTGAAGATTGCAGATTGAGTATTGAGTATTGAAAACTGTGAATTGAGTATATTCTATTGAGGATTGAGGATTGACAACTGAATGTTGAGGACTGAGGGCTGAAGATAGAGGATTCAGGATTGAGGATTCAGAATTGAGGTTTGAGGACTGAGGATTGAGGATTGAAGATTGAGTATTGAGGATTGAAGATTGAGGATTGAGGATTGAGGATTGAGTATTGAGGATGAGGGCTGAGTGTTGAGGATTGAGGTTTGAGGACTAAGGACGGAGGATTGAGGATCGAAGAAAGAGGATTGAGGATTGAGGATTGAGGATTGAGGATTGAATATTGAGTATTGAGGATTGAAGATTGACTATTGAGGATTGCGAATTCAGGATTGAGGATTCAGGATTGAGGATTCAGGATTGAGGTTTGAGGACTGAGGATTGAGGATTGAGGATTGAGGATTGAGGATTGAGGATTGTGGATTGAAGACTGAGGGTCGGGTATTGAGGATTGAACATTGAGGATTGAGGATTGAGGATTGAGGATTGAGGATTGAGGATTGAAGGTTGAATATTGATGAATGAAGATTGAGGATTGAGGATTGAAGGTCGTGGATTGAGGACGAGGACTGAGGGTCGAGTATTGATACTTGAGGCCTGAGGATTGAGGATTGAGGATTGCGAATTGAGGATTGAGGATTTAAGATTGAGGGTTGGGTATTGAGGATTGAAGAATGAGGATTGAGGATTGAGGACAGAGGATTGAGGATTGAGGATTGAGGATTGAGGATTGAGGATTGAGGATTGAGTATTGAAGACTGAGTATTGAGGATTGAAGATTGAGGATTGAGGATTGAGGATTGAGGATTGAGGATTGAAGATTGAGGATTGGGGACTGAGTGTTGAGGGTTGAGTGATGAGAATTGATGTTTGTGGATAGAGATTTGAAGATTGCAGGTTGAGTATTGAGTATTGAAAACTGTGAAATCATGATACTCTATTGAGGATTGAGGATGGACCACTGATTGTTGAGGACTGAGGGCTGAAGGTTGAGGATTCAGGATTGACGATTCAGGATTGAGGTTTGAGGACTGAGGATTGAGGATTGAGGATTGAGGATTGAGGATTGAGGATTGAGGATTGAAGACTGAGGATCGGGTATTGAGGATTGAACATTGAGGATTGAGGATTGAGGATTGAGGATTGAGGATTGAGGATTGAGGATTGAAGGTTGCATATTGATGAATGAAGGTTGAGGATTGAGGATTGAAGGCCGTGGATTGAGGACGAGGACTGAGGGTTGAGTATCGATACTTGAGGCCTGAGGATTGAGGATTGAGGATTGCGAATTGAGGATTGAGGATTGGGGATTGAAGATTGAGGATTGAGGATTGAGGATTAAGGATTGAGGATTGAGGATTGAGGACTGAGGATTGAAGATTGAGGATTGAGGATTGAGGATTGAGGATTGCGGGTTGTGGATTGAGGACGAGGACTGAGGGTTGAATATTTATGTTTGAGGTCTGAGGATTGAGGACTGAGGATTGAGAATTGAGGATTGAGGATTGAGGATTGAAGATTGAGGATTGTGTATTGAGGATTGAGGATTGAGGATTGAAGATTGAGGATAGGGTATTGAGGATTGAAGAATGATGATTGAGGATTGAGGATTGAGGATTGAGGGTTGAATATTGAGTATTGATGATTGAAGATCGACTATTGAGGGTTGCGAATTGAGGATTGAGGGTTGGGGATTGAGTATTGAAGATTGAGTATTGAGGATTGAGTGTTGAGGATTGTGGATTGAGGATTGAGGCTTGAATATTGAGGATTGGGGACTGAGTGTTGAGGGTTGAGTGATGAGGATTGATGTTTGTGGATAGAGATTTGAAGATTGCAGGTTGAGTATTGAGTATTGAAAACTGTGAAATCATGATATTCTATTGAGGATTGACGATTGACCACTGATTGTTGAGGACTGAGGGCTGAAGATTGAGGATTCAGGATTGAGGATTCAGGATTGAGGTTTGAGGACTGAGGATTGAGGATTGAGGATTGGGGATTGAGGATTGAGGATTGAGGATTGAAGACTGAGTATAGGGTATTGAGGATTGAACATTGAGGATTGAGGATTGAGGATTGAGTATTGAGGATTGTGAATTGAAGGTTGAATATTGATGAATGAAGATTGAGGATTGAGGATTGAAGGTCGTGGATTGAGGACGAGGACTGAGGGTTGAGTATTGATACTTGAGGCCTGAGGATTGAGGATTGAGGATTGCGAATTGAGGATTGAGGATTTAAGATTGAGGATTGGGTATTGAGGATTGAAGAATGAGGATTGAGGATTGAGGGCAGAGGATTGAGGATTGAAGATTGACGATTGAGGATTGAGGATTGAGGATTGAGGATTGAGGATTGAGGATTGAGGATTGAAGATTGAGGATTGAGGATTGAGGATTGAGGATTGAGGATTGAAGATTGAGTACTGAGGATTGAAAATTAAGAGTGAGGATTGAGGGTTGAGGACTGAGGATTGAGGATTGAGGATTGAAGGTTCAGTATTGAGGATTGAAGATTGAGAATTGAGGATTGAGGGTTGAACATTGAGGACTGAGTGTTGAGGGTTGAGTGACGAGAATTGATGTTTGTGGATAGAGATTTGAAGATTGCAGATTGAGTATTGAGTATTGAAAACTGTGAATTGATGATATTCTATTGAGGATTGAGGATTGACAACTGATTGTTGAGGTCTGAGGGCTGAAGATTGAGGGCTCCGGGTTGAGGATTCAGAATTGAAATTTGAGGACTGAGCATTGAGGATTGAAGACTGATTATTGAGGATTGAAGATTGAGAATTGAGGATTGAGGATTGAGGATTGAGGATGAGGGCTGAGGGTTGATGATTGAGGTTTGAGGACTGAGGACTGAGGATTGAGGATTGAGAATTGAGGATTGAGGATTGAGGGTTGAAGATTGAGGATTGGGTATTGAGGATTGAAGAATGAGGATTGAGGATTGAGGATTGACGATTGAGGAGTGAATATTGAGTATTGAGGATTGAAGATCGACTATTGAGGATTGCGAATTGAGGATTGCGGGTTGAGGATTGAGGATTGAAGATTGAGTATTGAGGATTGAAGGTTGAGGATTGTGGATTGAGGATTGAGGATTGAGGCTTGAATATTGAGGATTGGGGACTGAGTTTTGAGGGTTGAGTGATGAGAATTGATGTTTGTGGATAGAGATTTGAAGATTGCAGGTTGAGTATTGAGTATTGAAAACTGTGAAATCATGATATTCTATTGAGGATTGAGGATGGACCACTGACTGTGGAGGACTGAGGGCTGAAGATTGAGGATTCAGGATTGCGGATTGAGGATTGAGGTTTGAGGACTGAGGATTGAGGATTGAGGATTGAGGATTGAGGATTGAGGATTGAGGGTTGAAGACTGAGGATTGGGTATTGAGGATTGAACATTGAGGATTGAGGATTGAGGATTGAGGATTGAGGATTGAGGATTGAGGGTTGAGGATTGAAGATTCAGTATTGAGGATTGACGATTGAGGATTGAGGATTGAGTATTGACGATTGAGGATTGCAGACTGAGTATTGAGGATTGACGATGGGAGGATTGAGGATTGCGGATAGAAGATTGAGAATTGGGGACTGAGGATTCCAGATTGAGGATCGAAGATTGAGAATTGAGGATCGAAGATTGAGAATTGAGGATTGAAGATTGATAATTGAGGATTCAGGTTTGAAGATTGAGTATTGAGGATAGAAGATTGAGGATTGAGGATTGTCGATTAAGGATTGAGGATGAGGGCTGAGGGTTGAGGATTGAGGTTTGAGGACTGAGGACTGAGGATTGAGGATTGAGAATTGAGGATTGAGGATTGAGGATTGAAGATTGAGGATTGGGTATTGAGGATTGAAGAATGAGGATTGAGGATTGAGGATTGAGGATTGAGGATTGAAGATTGAGTATTGAGCATTGAAGCCTGACGATTGAGGATTGAGGATTGAGGATTGAGGATTGAGGATGGAGGATTGAAGATTGAGTATTGAGGATCGAAGATTGGGGATCGAGGACTGAGGATTGAGGATTGAGGATTGAGGATTGAAGAATGAGGATTGAGGATTGAAGATTGAGTATTGAGGATTGAAGATTGAGGGTTGAGGATTGAGGATTCAGCATTGAGGATTGAAGATTGAGTACTGAGGATTGAAGATTAAGGTTGAGGATTGAGGATTGAGGGTTGAGGATTGAGGATTGAGGATTGAGGATTGAAGATTGAGGATTGCGTATTGAGGATAGAACATTGAGGATTGAGTATTGAGTATTGAGGATTGAGGATTGAGGATTGAAGATTGAATATTGATGATTGAAGGTTGAGGATCGAGGATTGACGGTTGTGGATTGAGTACGAGGACTGAGGGTTGAGTATTGATGGTTGAGGTCTGAGGATTGAGGATTGAGTATTGAGGATTGATGATTGAGGATTCAGGATTAAGGATTGAAGATTGAGGATTGGGTATTGAGGATTGAAGAATGAGGATTGAGGATTGAGGGTTGAGGATTAAGGATTGAAGATTGAGTATTGAGGATTGAAGGTTGACGATTGAGGATTGAGGATTGAGGATTGAGGATTGAGGATTGAGGATTGAGGAATGAAGGTTGAGTATTGAGGATTGAAGATTGAGGATTGTGGATTGAGGATTGACGATTGAGGATTGAAGATTGAGGATTGAGGATTGAGGATTGAGGATTGAGGATTGAAGATTGAGGATTGGGTATTGAGGATTGAAGAATGAGGATTGAGTATTGAGTATTGAGGATTGAGGATTGAAGATTGAGTATTGAGGATTGAAGATTGACGATTGAGGATTGAGGATTGAGGATTGAGGATTGAGGATTGAGGATTGAGGATTGAGGATTGAAGATTTTAGTATTGGGGATTGAAGATTGAGGATTGAGAATTGAGGATTGAGGATTGAGGATTGAAGATTGAGTACTGAGGATTGAAGATTAAGATTGAGGATTGAGGATTGAGGATTGAGGATTGAGGATTGAGGATACAAGATTGAGTATTGAGGATTGAAGATTGAGGATTGAGGATTGAGGATTGAGGATTGAGGATTGGAGATTGAGTACTGAGGATTGAAGATTAAGATTGACGATTGAGGATTGAGGATTGAGGATTGAGGATTGAGGATTGAGGATTGAAGATTGAGGATTGCGTATTGAGGATAGAACATTGAGGATTGAGGATTGAGTATTGAGGATTGAGGATTGAGGATTGAAGATTGAATATTGATTATTGAAGATTGAGGATCGAGGATTGAGGGTTGTGGATTGAGGACGAGGACTGAGGGTTGAGTATTGATGTTTGAGGTCTGAGGATTGAGGACTGAGGATTGAGAATTGAGGATTGAGGATTGAGGATTGAAGATTGAGGATTGGGTGTTGAAGATTGAAGAATGAGGATTGAGGATTGAGGATTGAGGATTGAGGATTGAAGATTGAGTATTGAGGATTGAATATTGAGGATTGAGGATTGAGGATTGAGCATTGAGGATTGAGGATTGCGGATAGAAGATTGAGGATTGGGTATTGCGGATTGAACATTGAGGATTGAGGATTGAGGATTGTGGATTGAGGACTGAAGATTGAATATTGATGATTGAATATTGAGGATTGAGGATTGATGGTTGTGGATTGAGGACGAGGACTGAGGGTTGAGTATTGCTGTTTGAGGTCTGAGGATTGAGGATTGAGGATTGAGAATTGAGGATTGAGGATTGAGGGTTGAACATTGAGGACTGAGTGTTGAGGGTTGAGTGACGAGAATTGATGTTTGTGGATAGAGATTTGAAGATTGCAGATTGAGTATTGAGTATTGAAAACTGTGAATTGATGATATTCTATTGAGGATTGAGGATTGACAACTGATTGTTGAGGTCTGAGGGCTGAAGATTGAGGGCTCCGGGTTGAGGATTCAGAATTGAAATTTGAGGACTGAGCATTGAGGATTGAAGACTGATTATTGAGGATTGAAGATTGAGGATTGAGGATTGAAGATTGAGTATCGAAGATTGAAGATTGACGATTGAGGATTGAGGATTGAGGATTGAGGATTGAGGATTGATGATTGAGGATTGAAGATTGAGTATTGGGTATTGAAGATTGAGGATTGAGGATTGAGGATTGTGGATTGAGGATTGAAGATTGAGTACTGAGGATTGAAGATTAAGATTGAGGATTGAGGATTGAGGATTGAGGATTGAGGATTGAGGATTGAAGATTGAGTATTGAGGATTGAAGATTGAGGATTGAGGATTGAGGATTGAGGATTGAGGATTGAAGATTGAGTATTGAGGATTGAAGATTGAGGATTGAGGATTGAGGATTGAGGATTGAGGATTGAGGATTGAGGATTGCGGATAGAAGATTGAGGATTGGGTATTGCGGATTGAACATTGAGGATTGAGGATTGAGGATTGAGGATTGAGGGCTGAAGATTGAATATTGATGATTGAATATTGAGGATTGAAGATTGATGGTTGTAGATTGAGGACGAGGACTGAGGGTTGACTACTGCTGTTTGAGGTCTGAGGATTGAGGATTGAGGATTGAGAATTGAGGATTGAGGATTGAGGATTGAAGATTGAGAATTGGGTATTGAGGATTGAAGAATGAGGATTGAGGATTGAGGATTGAGGATTGAGGATTGAAGACTGAGTGCTGAGGTTTGAGTGATGAGAATTGATGTTTGTGGATAGAGATTTGAAGATTGCAGATTGAGTATTGTGTATTGAAGACTGTGAATTGATGATATTCTCTTGAGGATTGAGGATTGACAACTGATTGTTGAGGACTGAGGGCTGAAGGTTGAGGATTCAGGATTGAGGATTCAGGACTGTGGATTCAGGATTGAGGATTGAGAATTGAAGATTGAGGATTGAGTATTGGGGGTTGTGGATTGAGGACGAGGACTGAGGGTTGAGTACTGATGTTTGAGGTCTGAGGATTGAGGGTTGAGGATTGAGAATTGAGGATTGAGGATTGAAGATTGAGGATTGGGTATTGAGGATTGAAGAATGAGGATTGAGTACTGAGTATTGAGGATTGAGGGTTGAAGATTGAGTATTGAGCATTGAATATTGACGATTGAGGATTGAGGATTGAGGATTGAGGATTGAGGATTGAGGATTGAGTATTGGTGATTGAGGATTGCGAATTGAAGATTCAGTATTAAGGATTGAAGATTCAAAATTGAGGATGAGGATTGAACATTGAGTACTGAGTGTTGAGGGTTGAGTGATGAGAATTTATGTTTCTGGATACAGATTTGAAGATTGCAGATTGAGTATTGGGTATTGAAAACTGTGAATTGAGGATATTCTATTGAGGATTGAGGATTGACAACTGAATGTTGAGGACTGAGGGCTGAAGATTGAGAATTCAGGATTGAGGATTCAGAATTGAGGTTTGAGGACTGAGGATTGAGGATTGAAGATTGAGTATTGAGGATTGAAGATTGAGGGTTGAGGATTGAGGATTGAGGATTGAGGATGAGGGCTGAGGGTTGAGGATTGAGGTTCGAGGACTAAGGACAGAGGATTGAGGATTGAGAATTGAGGATTGAGGATTGAGGATTGAAGATCGATAATTGGGTATTGAGGATCGAAGAATGAGGATTGAGGATTGAGGATTGAGGATTGATGATAGAAGATTGAGTATTGAGGATTGAAGATTGACGATTGAGGATTGAGGATTGAGGATTGAGGATTGAGGATTGAGGGTTGAGGATTGAAGATTGAGTATTGAGGATTGACGATTGAGGATTGAGGATTGAGTATTGACGATTGAGGATTGCAGACTGAGTATTGAGGATTGACGATGGGAGGATTGAGGATTGCGGATAGACGATTGAGAATTGGGGACTGAGGATTCAAGATTGAGGATCGAAGATTGAGAATTGAGGATTGAAGATTGATAATTGAGGATTCAGGATTGAAGATTGAGTATTGAGGATAGAAGATTGAGGATTGAGGATTGTCGATTAAGGATTGAGGATGAGGGCTGAGGGTTGAGGATTGAGGTTTGAGGACTGAGGACTGAGGATTGAGGATTGAGGATTGAGGATTGAAGATTGAGTACTGAGGATTGAAGATTAAGGTTGAGGATTGAGGATTGAGGGTTGAGGATTGTGGATTGAGGATTGAGGATTGAAGATTGAGGATTGCGTATTGAGGATAGAACATTGAGGATTGAGTATTGAGTATTGAGGATTGAGGATTGAGGATTGAAGATTGAGTATTGAGGATTGAAGACTGAGGATTGATGATTGAGGATTGAGGATTGGGGATTGAGGACTGCGAATTGAATATTCAGTATTGGGCATTGAAGATTCAAGATTGAGGATGAGGATTGAACATTGAGTACTGAGTGCTGAGGGTTGAATGATGAGAATTTATGTTTCTGGATAGAGATGTGAAGATTGCAGATTGAGTATTGGGTATTGAAAACTGTGAATTGAGGATATTCTATTGAGGATTGTGGATTGACAACTGAATGTTGAGGACTGAGGGCTGAAGATTGAGGATTCAGGATTGAGGATTCAGAATTGAGGTTTGAGGACTGAGGATTGAGGATTGAAGATTGAGTATTGAGGATTGAAGATTGAGGGTTGAGGATTGAGGATTGAGGATTGAGGATGAGGGCTGAGGGTTGAGGATTGAGGTTTGAGGACTAAGGACAGAGGATTGAGGATTGAGAATTGGGGATTGAGGATTGAGGATTGAAGATTGAGGATTGGGTATTGAGGATCGAAGAATGAGGATTGAGGATTGAGGATTGAGGATTGAGGATTGAATATTGAGTATTGAGGATTGAAGATTGACTATTGAGGATTGCGAATTGAGGATTGAGGATTGAGGATTGAGGATTCAAGATTGAGTATTGAGGATTGAATGTTGAGAATTGTGGATTGAGGATTGAGGATTGAGGCTTGAATATTGAGGATTGGGGACTGAGTTTTGAGGGTTGAGTGTTGTGAATTGATGTTTGTGGATAGAGATTTGAAGATTGCAGGTTGAGTATTGAGTATTGAAATCTGTGAATTCATGATATTCTATTGAGGATTGAGGATTGACCACCGATTGTTGAGGACTGAGGGCTGAAGATTGAGGATTCAGGATTGAGGATTCAGGATTGATGTTGGAGGACTGAGGATTGAGGGTTGAGGATCGAGGATTGAGGATTGACGCTGGAGGATTGAGGATTGAGGATGGAGGATTGAAGAGAGAGGACTGAGTGTTGAGGATTGTGTGTTGAGGATTGATGTTTGAGGATTGAGATTTGATTATTGAATATTTTGGATTGAGTATTCAACCATGAGAATTCAGTATATTGTACTGAGTATTGAGAATTGAGTATTGATGGTTCAGTATTGAGGATTGATGGATGAGGGTTGTGTGTTGAATATTGAGGATTGAGGATTGAGGATTGAGGGTTGAGGATTGAGGACTGAACATTGAGTATTGATGATTGAATATTGAGGATTGAGGATTGAGGTTTGAGGATTGAGGACGAGGACTGACGGTTGAGGATTGAGGTTTGAGGATCGAGTGTTGAGGATTGAGAGTTGAGGACTGAGGATTGAAGATTGAGAATTGAGGATTGAAGATTGAGGATTGTGGATTGAAGATTGAGTATTGAGCATTGAAGCCTGACGGTTGAGGATTGAGGATTGAAGATTGAGGATTGAGGACTGAGTGTTGAATATTGATGTCTGAGGTCTCAGGATTGAGGATTGAGAATTGAGAATTGAGGATTGAGGATTGAAGATTGAGGATTGGGTATTGTGGATTGACGAATGAGGATTGAGGATTGCGGATTGAGGATTGAAGATTGAGTATTGAGGATTGAAGATTGAGGATTGAGGATTGAGGATTGAGGATTGGTGATTGAGGATTGCGAATTGAAGATTCAGTATTAAGGATTGAAGATTCAAAATTGAGGATGAGGATTGAACATTGAGTACTGAGTGTTGAGGGTTGAGTGATGAGAATTTATGTTTCTGGATACAGATTTGAAGATTGCAGATTGAGTATTGGGTATTGAAAACTGTGAATTGAGGATATTCTATTGAGGATTGAGGATTGACAACTGAATGTTGAGGACTGAGGGCTGAAGATTGAGGATTCAGGATTGAGGATTCAGAATTGAGGTTTGAGGACTGAGGATTGAGGATTGAAGATTTAGTATTGAGGATTGAAGATTGAGGGTTGAGGATTGAGGATTGAGGATTGAGGATGAGGGCTGAGGGTTGAGGATTGAGGTTTGAGGACTAAGGACAGAGGATTGAGGATTGAGAATTGAGGATTGAGGATTGAGGATTGAAGATTGATAATTGGGTATTGAGGATCGAAGAATGAGGATTGAGGATTGAGGATTGAGGATTGAGGATAGAAGATTGAGTATTGAGGATTGAAGATTGACGATTGAGGATTGAGGATTGAGGATTGAGGATTGAGGATTGAGGGTTGAGGATTGAAGATTGAGTATTGAGGATTGACGATTGAGGATTGAGGATTGAGTATTGACGATTGAGGATTGCAGACTGAGTATTGAGGATTGACGATGGGAGGATTGAGGATTGCGGATAGACGATTGAGAATTGGGGACTGAGGATTCAAGATTGAGGATCGAAGATTGAGAATTGAGGATTGAAGATTGATAATTGAGGATTCAGGATTGAAGATTGAGTATTGAGGATAGAAGATTGAGGATTGAGGATTGTCGATTAAGGATTGAGGATGAGGGCTGAGGGTTGAGGATTGAGGTTTGAGGACTGAGGACTGAGGATTGAGGATTGAGAATTGAGGATTGAGGATTGAGGATTGAAGATTGAGGATTGGGTATTGAGGATTGAAGATTGAGGGTTGAGGATTGAGGATTCAGCATTGAGGATTGAAGATTGAGTACTGAGGATTGAAGATTAAGGTTGAGGATTGAGGATTGAGGGTTGAGGATTGTGGATTGAGGATTGAGGATTGAAGATTGAGGATTGCGTATTGAGGATAGAACATTGAGGATTGAGTATTGAGTATTGAGGATTGAGGATTGAGGATTGAAGATTGAATATTGATGATTGAAGGTTGAGGATCGAGGATTGACGGTTGTGGATTGAGTACGAGGACTGAGGGTTGAGTATTGATGGTTGAGGTCTGAGGATTGAGGATTGACTATTGAGGATTGATGATTGAGGATTCAGGATTGAGGATTGAAGATTGAGGATTGGGTATTCAGGATTGAAGAATGAGGTTTGAGGATTGAGGGTTGAGGATTAAGGATTGAAGATTGATTATTGAGGATTGAAGGTTGACGATTGAGGATTGAGGATTGAGGATTGAGGATTGAGGATTGAGGATTGAGGATTGAATGTTGAGTATTGAGGATTGAAGATTGAGGATTGTGGATTGAGGATTGACGATTGAGGATTGAAGATTGAGGATTGAGGATTGAGGATTGAGGATTGAGGATTTAGGATTGAAGATTGAGGATTGGGTATTGAGGATTGAGGATTGAGGATTGAAGACTGAGTGCTGAGGTTTGAGTGATGAGAATTGATGTTTGTGGATAGAGATTTGAAGATTGCAGATTGAGTATTGTGTATTGAAGACTGTGAATTGATGATATTCTCTTGAGGATTGAGGATTGACAACTGATTGTTGAGGACTGAGGGCTGAAGGTTGAGGATTCAGGATTGAGGATTCAGGACTGTGGATTCAGGATTGAGGATTGAGAATTGAAGATTGAGGATTGAGTATTGGGGGTTGTGGATTGAGGACGAGGACTGAGGGTTGAGTACTGATGTTTGAGGTCTGAGGATTGAGGGTTGAGGATTGAGAATTGAGGATTGAGGATTGAAGATTGAGGATTGGGTATTGAGGATTGAAGAATGAGGATTGAGTACTGAGTATTGAGGATTGAGGGTTGAAGATTGAGTATTGAGCATTGAATATTGACGATTGAGGATTGAGGATTGAGGATTGAGGATTGAGGATTGAGGATTGAGTATTGGTGATTGAGGATTGCGAATTGAAGATTCAGTATTAAGGATTGAAGATTCAAAATTGAGGATGAGGATTGAACATTGAGTACTGAGTGTTGAGGGTTGAGTGATGAGAATTTATGTTTCTGGATACAGATTTGAAGATTGCAGATTGAGTATTGGGTATTGAAAACTGTGAATTGAGGATATTCTATTGAGGATTGAGGATTGACAACTGAATGTTGAGGACTGAGGGCTGAAGATTGAGAATTCAGGATTGAGGATTCAGAATTGAGGTTTGAGGACTGAGGATTGAGGATTGAAGATTGAGTATTGAGGATTGAAGATTGAGGGTTGAGGATTGAGGATTGAGGATTGAGGATGAGGGCTGAGGGTTGAGGATTGAGGTTCGAGGACTAAGGACAGAGGATTGAGGATTGAGAATTGAGGATTGAGGATTGAGGATTGAAGATCGATAATTGGGTATTGAGGATCGAAGAATGAGGATTGAGGATTGAGGATTGAGGATTGATGATAGAAGATTGAGTATTGAGGATTGAAGATTGACGATTGAGGATTGAGGATTGAGGATTGAGGATTGAGGATTGAGGGTTGAGGATTGAAGATTGAGTATTGAGGATTGACGATTGAGGATTGAGGATTGAGTATTGACGATTGAGGATTGCAGACTGAGTATTGAGGATTGACGATGGGAGGATTGAGGATTGCGGATAGACGATTGAGAATTGGGGACTGAGGATTCAAGATTGAGGATCGAAGATTGAGAATTGAGGATTGAAGATTGATAATTGAGGATTCAGGATTGAAGATTGAGTATTGAGGATAGAAGATTGAGGATTGAGGATTGTCGATTAAGGATTGAGGATGAGGGCTGAGGGTTGAGGATTGAGGTTTGAGGACTGAGGACTGAGGATTGAGGATTGAGGATTGAGGATTGAAGATTGAGTACTGAGGATTGAAGATTAAGGTTGAGGATTGAGGATTGAGGGTTGAGGATTGTGGATTGAGGATTGAGGATTGAAGATTGAGGATTGCGTATTGAGGATAGAACATTGAGGATTGAGTATTGAGTATTGAGGATTGAGGATTGAGGATTGAAGATTGAGTATTGAGGATTGAAGACTGAGGATTGATGATTGAGGATTGAGGATTGGGGATTGAGGACTGCGAATTGAATATTCAGTATTGGGCATTGAAGATTCAAGATTGAGGATGAGGATTGAACATTGAGTACTGAGTGCTGAGGGTTGAATGATGAGAATTTATGTTTCTGGATAGAGATGTGAAGATTGCAGATTGAGTATTGGGTATTGAAAACTGTGAATTGAGGATATTCTATTGAGGATTGTGGATTGACAACTGAATGTTGAGGACTGAGGGCTGAAGATTGAGGATTCAGGATTGAGGATTCAGAATTGAGGTTTGAGGACTGAGGATTGAGGATTGAAGATTGAGTATTGAGGATTGAAGATTGAGGGTTGAGGATTGAGGATTGAGGATTGAGGATGAGGGCTGAGGGTTGAGGATTGAGGTTTGAGGACTAAGGACAGAGGATTGAGGATTGAGAATTGGGGATTGAGGATTGAGGATTGAAGATTGAGGATTGGGTATTGAGGATCGAAGAATGAGGATTGAGGATTGAGGATTGAGGATTGAGGATTGAATATTGAGTATTGAGGATTGAAGATTGACTATTGAGGATTGCGAATTGAGGATTGAGGATTGAGGATTGAGGATTCAAGATTGAGTATTGAGGATTGAATGTTGAGAATTGTGGATTGAGGATTGAGGATTGAGGCTTGAATATTGAGGATTGGGGACTGAGTTTTGAGGGTTGAGTGTTGTGAATTGATGTTTGTGGATAGAGATTTGAAGATTGCAGGTTGAGTATTGAGTATTGAAATCTGTGAATTCATGATATTCTATTGAGGATTGAGGATTGACCACCGATTGTTGAGGACTGAGGGCTGAAGATTGAGGATTCAGGATTGAGGATTCAGGATTGATGTTGGAGGACTGAGGATTGAGGGTTGAGGATCGAGGATTGAGGATTGACGCTGGAGGATTGAGGATTGAGGATGGAGGATTGAAGAGAGAGGACTGAGTGTTGAGGATTGTGTGTTGAGGATTGATGTTTGAGGATTGAGATTTGATTATTGAATATTTTGGATTGAGTATTCAACCATGAGAATTCAGTATATTGTACTGAGTATTGAGAATTGAGTATTGATGGTTCAGTATTGAGGATTGATGGATGAGGGTTGTGTGTTGAATATTGAGGATTGAGGATTGAGGATTGAGGGTTGAGGATTGAGGACTGAACATTGAGTATTGATGATTGAATATTGAGGATTGAGGATTGAGGTTTGAGGATTGAGGACGAGGACTGACGGTTGAGGATTGAGGTTTGAGGATCGAGTGTTGAGGATTGAGAGTTGAGGACTGAGGATTGAAGATTGAGAATTGAGGATTGAAGATTGAGGATTGTGGATTGAAGATTGAGTATTGAGCATTGAAGCCTGACGGTTGAGGATTGAGGATTGAAGATTGAGGATTGAGGACTGAGTGTTGAATATTGATGTCTGAGGTCTCAGGATTGAGGATTGAGAATTGAGAATTGAGGATTGAGGATTGAAGATTGAGGATTGGGTATTGTGGATTGACGAATGAGGATTGAGGATTGCGGATTGAGGATTGAAGATTGAGTATTGAGGATTGAAGATTGAGGATTGAGGATTGAGGATTGAGGATTGGTGATTGAGGATTGCGAATTGAAGATTCAGTATTAAGGATTGAAGATTCAAAATTGAGGATGAGGATTGAACATTGAGTACTGAGTGTTGAGGGTTGAGTGATGAGAATTTATGTTTCTGGATACAGATTTGAAGATTGCAGATTGAGTATTGGGTATTGAAAACTGTGAATTGAGGATATTCTATTGAGGATTGAGGATTGACAACTGAATGTTGAGGACTGAGGGCTGAAGATTGAGGATTCAGGATTGAGGATTCAGAATTGAGGTTTGAGGACTGAGGATTGAGGATTGAAGATTTAGTATTGAGGATTGAAGATTGAGGGTTGAGGATTGAGGATTGAGGATTGAGGATGAGGGCTGAGGGTTGAGGATTGAGGTTTGAGGACTAAGGACAGAGGATTGAGGATTGAGAATTGAGGATTGAGGATTGAGGATTGAAGATTGATAATTGGGTATTGAGGATCGAAGAATGAGGATTGAGGATTGAGGATTGAGGATTGAGGATAGAAGATTGAGTATTGAGGATTGAAGATTGACGATTGAGGATTGAGGATTGAGGATTGAGGATTGAGGATTGAGGGTTGAGGATTGAAGATTGAGTATTGAGGATTGACGATTGAGGATTGAGGATTGAGTATTGACGATTGAGGATTGCAGACTGAGTATTGAGGATTGACGATGGGAGGATTGAGGATTGCGGATAGACGATTGAGAATTGGGGACTGAGGATTCAAGATTGAGGATCGAAGATTGAGAATTGAGGATTGAAGATTGATAATTGAGGATTCAGGATTGAAGATTGAGTATTGAGGATAGAAGATTGAGGATTGAGGATTGTCGATTAAGGATTGAGGATGAGGGCTGAGGGTTGAGGATTGAGGTTTGAGGACTGAGGACTGAGGATTGAGGATTGAGAATTGAGGATTGAGGATTGAGGATTGAAGATTGAGGATTGGGTATTGAGGATTGAAGATTGAGGGTTGAGGATTGAGGATTCAGCATTGAGGATTGAAGATTGAGTACTGAGGATTGAAGATTAAGGTTGAGGATTGAGGATTGAGGGTTGAGGATTGTGGATTGAGGATTGAGGATTGAAGATTGAGGATTGCGTATTGAGGATAGAACATTGAGGATTGAGTATTGAGTATTGAGGATTGAGGATTGAGGATTGAAGATTGAATATTGATGATTGAAGGTTGAGGATCGAGGATTGACGGTTGTGGATTGAGTACGAGGACTGAGGGTTGAGTATTGATGGTTGAGGTCTGAGGATTGAGGATTGACTATTGAGGATTGATGATTGAGGATTCAGGATTGAGGATTGAAGATTGAGGATTGGGTATTCAGGATTGAAGAATGAGGTTTGAGGATTGAGGGTTGAGGATTAAGGATTGAAGATTGATTATTGAGGATTGAAGGTTGACGATTGAGGATTGAGGATTGAGGATTGAGGATTGAGGATTGAGGATTGAGGATTGAATGTTGAGTATTGAGGATTGAAGATTGAGGATTGTGGATTGAGGATTGACGATTGAGGATTGAAGATTGAGGATTGAGGATTGAGGATTGAGGATTGAGGATTTAGGATTGAAGATTGAGGATTGGGTATTGAGGATTGAAGAATGAGGATTGAGTATTGAGTATTGATGACTGAGGATTGAAGATTGAGTATTGAGGATTGAAGATTGACGATTGAGGATTGAGGATTGAGGATTGAGGATTGAGGATTGAGGATTGAGGATTGAAGATTTTAGTATTGGGGATTGAAGATTGAGGATTGAGGATTGAGGATTGAGGATTGAGGATTGAAGATTGAGTACTGAGGATTGAAGATTAAGATTGAGGATTGAGGATTGAGGATTGAGGATTGAGGATTGAGGATACAAGATTGAGTATTGAGGATTGAAGATTGAGGATTGAGGATTGAGGATTGAGGATTGAGGATTGGAGATTGAGTACTGAGGATTGAAGATTAAGATTGACGATTGAGGATTGAGGATTGAGGATTGAGGATTGAGGATTGAGGATTGAAGATTGAGGATTGCGTATTGAGGATAGAACATTGAGGATTGAGGATAGAGTATCGAGGATTGAGGATTGAGGATTGAAGATTGAGGATTGCGTATTGAGGATAGAACATTGAGGATTGAGTATTGGGTATTGAGGATTGAGGATTGAGGATTGAAGATTGAATATTGATGATTGACGGTTGAGGATCGAGGATTGAGGGTTGCGGATTGAGTACGAGGACTGAGGGTTGAGTATTGATGGTTGAGGTCTGAGGATTGAGGATTGAGGGTTGAGGATTGATGATTGAGGATTCAGGATTGAGGATTGAAGGTTGAGGATTGGGTATTGAGGATTGAAGAATGAGGATTGAGGATTGAGGGTTGAGGATTGAGGATTGAAGATTGAGTATTGAGGATTGAAGGTTGACGATTGAGGATTGAGGATTGAGGATTGAGGATTGAGGATTGAGGATTGAGGATTGAGGATTGAAGGTTGAGTATTGAGGATTGAAGATTGAGGATTGTGGATTGAGTATTGACGATTGAGGATTGAAGATTGAGGATTGAGGATTGAGGATTGAGGATTGAAGATTGAAGATTGAGGATTGGGTATTGAGGATTGAAGAATGAGGATTGGGTATTGAGTATTGAGGATTGAGGATTGAAGATTGAGTATTGAGGATTGAAGATTGACGATTGAGGATTGAGGATTGAGGATTGAGGATTGAGGATTGAGGATTGAGGATTGAAGATTGAGTATTGGGGATTGAAGATTAAGGATTGAGGATTGAGGATTGAGGATTGAGGATTGAAGATTGAGTACTGAGGATTGAAGATTGAGGATTGAGGATTGAAGATTGAGGATTGGGGACTGAGTATTGAGGGTTGAGTGATGAGAATTGATGCTTGTGGATAGAGGTCTGAAGATTGCAGATTGAGTATTGAGTATTGAAAACTGTGAATTGAGGATATTCTATTGAGGATTGAGGATTGACAACTGAATGTTGAGGACTGAGGGCTGAAGATTGAGGATTCAGGATTGAGGATTCAGAATTGAGGTTTGAGGACTGAGGATTGAGGATTGAAGATTGAGTATTGAGGATTGAATATTGAGGGTTGAGGATTGAGGATTGAGGATTGAGGATGAGGGCTGAGGGTTGAGCATTGAGGTTTGAGGACTAAGGACAGAGGATTGAGGATTGAGAATTGAGGATTGAGGATTGAGGATTGAAGATTGATAATTGGGTATTGAGGATCGAAGAATGAGGATTGAGGATTGAGGATTGAGGATTGAGGACAGAAGATTGAGTATTGAGGATTGAAGATTGACGATTGAGGATTGAGGATTGAGGATTGAGGATTGAGGATTGAGGGTTGAGGATTGAAGATTGAGTATTGAGGATTGACGATTGAGGATTGAAGATTGAGTATTGACGATTGAGGATTGCAGACTGAGTATTGAGGATTGACGATGGGAGGATTGAGGATTGCGGATAGAAGATTGAGAATTGGGGACTGAGGATTCAAGATTGAGGATCGAAGATTGAGAATTGAGGATTGAAGATTGATAATTGAGGATTCAGGATTGAAGATTGAGTATTGAGGATAGAAGATTGAGGATTGAGGATTGTCGATTAAGGATTGAGGATGAGGGCTGAGGGTTGAGGATTGAGGTTTGAGGACTGAGGACTGAGGATTGAGGATTGAGTATTGAGGATTGAGGATTGAGGATTGAAGATTGAGGACTGGGTATTGAGGATTGAAGAATGAGGATTGAGGATTGAGGATTGAGGATTGAGGATTGAAGATTGAGTATTGAGCATTGAAGCCTGACGATTGAGGATTGAGGATTGAGGATTGAGGATTGAGGATGGAGGATTGAAGATTGAGTATTGAGGATCGAAGATTGGGGATCGAGGACTGAGGATTGAGGATTGAGGATTGAGGATTCAAGAATGAGGATTGAGGATTGAAGATTGAGTATTGAAGATTGAAGTTTGAGGATTGAGGATTGATGATTCAGCATTGAGGATTGAAGATTGAGTAATGAGGATTGAAGATTAAGATTGAGGATTGAGGATTGAGGGTTGAGGATTGAGGATTGAGGATTGAGGATTGAAGATTGAGGATTGCGTATTGAGGATAGAACATTGAGGATTGATTATTGAGTATTGAGGATTGAGGATTGAGGATTGAAGATTGAATATTGATGATTGAAGGTTGAGGATCGAGGATTGAGGGTTGTGGATTGAGTACGAGGACTGAGGGTTGAGTATTGATGGTTGAGGTCTGAGGATTGAGGATTGAAGATTGAGTATTGAGGATTGAAGCCTGACGATTGAGGATTGAGGATTGAGGATTGAGGATTGAGGATGGAGGATTGAAGATTGAGTATTGAGGATTGAAGATTGAGGATAGTGGATTGAGGATTGAGGATTGAGTATTGAGGATTGAAGATTGAGGATTGGGTATTGAGGATTGAAGAATGAGGATTCGGTATTGTGGATTGACGAATGAGGATTGAGGATTGCGGATTGAGGATTGAAGATTGAGTATTGAGCATTGAAGCCTGACGGTTGAGGATTGAGGATTGAAGATTGAGGATTGAGGACTGAGTGTTGAATATTGATGTCTGAGGTCTGAGGATTGAGGATTGAGAATTGAGAATTGAGGATTGAGGATTGAAGATTGAGGATTCGGTATTGTGGATTGACGAATGAGGATTGAGGATTGCGGATTGAGGATTGAAGATTGAGTATTGAGGATTGAAGATTGAGGATTGAGGATTGAGGATTGAGGATTGGTGATTGAGGATTGCGAATTGAAGATTCAGTATTAAGGATTGAAGATTCAAAATTGAGGATGAGGATTGAACATTGAGTACTGAGTGTTGAGGGTTGAGTGATGAGAATTTATGTTTCTGGATACAGATTTGAAGATTGCAGATTGAGTATTGGGTATTGAAAACTGTGAATTGAGGATATTCTATTGAGGATTGAGGATTGACAACTGAATGTTGAGGACTGAGGGCTGAAGATTGAGGATTCAGGATTGAGGATTCAGAATTGAGGTTTGAGGACTGAGGATTGAGGATTGAAGGTTGAGTATTGAGGATTGAAGGTTGAGGATTGAGGATTCAGAATTGAGGTTTGAGGACTGAGGATTGAGGATTGAAGATTGAGTATTGAGGATTGAAGGTTGAGGGTTGAGGATCGAGGATTGAGGATTGAGGATGAGGGCTGAGGGTTGAGGATTGAGGTTTGAGGACTAAGGACAGAGGATTGAGGATTGAGAATTGAGGATTGAGGATTGAGGATTGAAGATTGATAATTGGGTATTGAGGATCGAAGAATGAGGATTGAGGATTGAGGATTGAGGATAGAAGATTGAGTATTGAGGATTGAAGATTGACGATTGAGGATTGAGGATTGAGGACTGAAGATTGAATATTGATGATTGAATATTGAGGATTGAGGATTGATGGTTGTGGATTGAGGACGAGGACTGAGGGTTGAGTATTGCTGTTTGAGGTCTGAGGATTGAGGATTGAGGATTGAGAATTGAGGATTGAGGATTGAGGATTGAAGATTGAGAATTGGGTATTCAGGATTGAAGAATGAGGATTGAGGATTGAGGATTGAGTATTGAGGATTGAAGACTGAGTGTTGAAGGTTGAGTGATGAGAATTGATGTTTGTGGATAGAGATTTGAAGATTGCAGATTGAGTATTGAGTATTGAAAACTGTGAATTGATGATATTCTCTTGAGGATTGAGGATTGACAACTGATTGTTGAGGACTGAGGGCTGAAGGTTGAGGATTCAGGATTGAGGATTCAGGATTGTGGATTGAGGATTGAGGATTGAGGATTGAGAATTGAAGATTGAGGATTGAGTATTGGGGGTTGTGGATTGAGGACGAGGACTGAGGGTTGAGTATTGATGTTTGAGGTCTGAGGATTGAGGGTTGAGGATTGAGAATTGAGGATTGAGTATTGAAGATTGAGGATTCAGGATTGAGGATTGAAGATTGAGGATTGGGTATTGAGGATTGAAGAATGAGGATTGAGGATTGAGGGTGGAGGATTGAGGATTGAAGATTGAGTATTGAGGATTGAAGGTTGACGATTGAGGATTGAGGATTGAGGATTGAGGATTGAGGATTGAGGATTGAGGATTGAGGATTGAAGGTTGAGTATTGAGGGTTGAAGATTGAGGATTGTGGATTGAGTATAGACGATTGAGGATTGAAGATTGAGGATTGAGGATTGAGGATTGAGGATTGAAGATTGAAGATTGAGGATTGGGTATTGAGGATTGAAGAATGAGGATTGGGTATTGAGTATTGAGGATTGAGGATTGAAGATTGAGTATTGAGGATTGAAGATTGACGATTGAGGATTGAGGATTGAGGATTGAGGATTGAGGATTGAGGATTGAGGATTGAAGATTGAGTATTGGGGATTGCAGATTAAGGATTGAGGATTGATGATTGAGGACTGAGGATTGAAGATTGAGTACTGAGGATTGAAGATTAAGGATTGAGGATTGAAGATTGAGGATTGGGGACTGAGTATTGAGGGTTGATTGATGAGAATTGATGCTTGTGGATAGAGGTCTGAAGATTGCAGATTGAGTATTGAGTATTGAAAACTGTGAATTGAGGATATTCTATTGAGGATTGAGGATTGACAACTGATTGTTGAGGACTTAGGGCTGAAGATTGAGGATTCAGGGTTGAGGATTCAGGATTGAGGTTTGAGGACTGAGGATTGAGGATTGAGGATTGAGGATTGAGGATTGAGGATTGAGGATTGAAGACTGAGGATTGGGTATTGAGGATTGAACATTGAGGATTGAGTGTTGAGGATAGAGGATTGAGGATTGAGGATTGAAGGTTGAATATTAATGACTGTATATTGAGGATTGAGGATTGAGGGTTGTGGATTGAGGACGAGGACTGAGGGTTGAGTATTGATGTTTGAAGTCTGAGGATTCAGGATTGAAGATTGAGTATTGAGGATAGAAGATTGAGGATTGTGGATTGTCGATTAAGGATTGAGGATGAGGTCTGAGGGTTGAGGATTGATGTTTGAGGACTGAGGACTGAGGATTGAGAATTGAGGATTGAGGATTGAGGATTGAAGATTGAGGATTGGGTATTGAGGATTGAAGAATGAGGATTGAGGATTGAGGATTGAGGATTGAGGATTGAAGATTGAGTATTGAGCATTGAAGCCTGACGATTGAGGATTGAGAATTGAGGATTGAGGATTGAGGATGGAGGACTGAAGATTGAGTATTGAGGACTGAAGATTGAGGATGGAGGATTGAGGATTGAGGATTGAGGATAGAGGATTGAAGAATGAGGATTGAGGATTGAGGATTGAGGATTGAGGATTGAGGATTGAGGATTGGTGATTGAGGATTGCGAATTGAAGATTCAGTATTAAGGATTGAAGATTCAAAATTGAGGATGAGGATTGAACATTTAGTACTGAGTGTTGAGGGTTGAGTGATTAGAATTTATGTTTCTGGATACAGATTTGAAGATTGCAGATTGAGTATTGGGTATTGAAAACTGTGAATTGAGGATATTCTATTGAGGATTGAGGATTGACAACTGAATGTTGAGGACTGAGGGCTGAAGATTGAGGATTCAGGATTGAGGATTCAGAATTGAGGATTGAGGATTGAGGATTGAAGATTGATAATTGGTTATTGAGGATCGAAGAATGAGGATTGAGGATTGAGGATTGAGGATTGAGGATAGAAGATTGAGTATTGAGGATTGAGGATTGACGATTGAGGATTGAAGATTGACGATTGAGGATTGAGGATTGAGGATTGAGGATTGAGGATTGAGGGTTGAGGATTGAAGATTGAGTATTGAGGATTGACGATTGAGGATTGAGGATTGAGTATTGACGATTGAGGATTGCAGACTGAGTATTGAGGATTGACGATGGGAGGATTGAGGATTGCGGATAGAAGATTGAGAATTGGGGACTGAGGATTCAAGATTGAGGATCGAAGATTGAGAATTGAGGATTGAAGATTGATAATTGAGGATTCAGGATTGAAGATTGAGTATTGAGGATAGAAGATTGAGGATTGAGGATTGTCGATTAAGGATTGAGGATGAGGGCTGAGGGTTGAGGATTGAGGTTTGAGGACTGAGGACTGAGGATTGAGGATTGAGTATTGAGGATTGAGGATTGAGGATTGAAGATTGAGGATTGGGTATTGAGGATTGAAGAATGAGGATTGAGGATTGAGGATTGAGGATTGAGGATTGAAGATTGAGTATTGAGCATTGAAGCCTGACGATTGAGGATTGAGGATTGAGGATTGAGGATTGAGGATGGAGGATTGAAGATTGAGTATTGAGGATCGAAGATTGGCGATCGAGGACTGAGGATTGAGGATTGAGGATTGAGGATTGAAGAATGAGGATTGAGGATTGAAGATTGAGTATTGAAGATTGAAGTTTGAGGATTGAGGATTGAGGATTCAGCATTGAGGATTGAAGATTGAGTAATGAGGATTGAAGATTAAGATTGAGGATTGAGGATTGAGGGTTGAGGATTGAGGATTGAGGATTGAGGATTGAAGATTGAGGATTGCGTATTGAGGATAGAACATTGAGGATTGAGTATTGAGTATTGAGGATTGAGGATTGAGGATTGAAGATTGAATATTGATGATTGAAGGTTGAGGATCGAGGATTGAGGGTTGTGGATTGAGTACGAGGACTGAGGGTTGAGTATTGATGGTTGAGGTCTGAGGATTGAGGATTGAAGATTGAGTATTGAGGATTGAAGCCTGACAATTGAGGATTGAGGATTGAGGATTGAGGATTGAGGATGGAGGATTGAAGATTGAGTATTGAGGATTGAAGATTGAGGATAGTGGATTGAGGATTGAGGATTGAGGATTGAGGATTGAAGATTGAGGATTGGCTATTGAGGATTGAAGAATGAGGATTGAGGATTGAGGATTGAGGATTGAGGATTGAAGACTGAGTGCTGAGGATTGAAGATTGACGATTAAGGATTGAGGATTGAGGATTGAGGATTGAGGATTGAGGATTGAGGATTGAAGATTGAGTATTGGGGATTGAAGATTGAGGATTGAGGATTGAGGATTGAGGATTGAGGATTGAAGATTGAGTACTGAGGATTGAAGATTAAGATTGACGATTGAGGATTGAGGATCGAGGATTGAGGATTGAGGATTGAGGATTGAAGATTGAGGATTGCGTATTGAGGATAGAACATTGAGGATAGAGGATTGAGTATTGAGGATTGAGGATTGAGGATTGAAGATTGAATATTGATGATTGAAGATTGAGGATCGAGGATTGAGTGTTGTGGATTGAGGACGAGGACTGAGGGTTGAGTATTGATGTTTGAGGTCTGAGGATTGAGGATTGAGGATTGAGAATTGAGGATTGAGGATTGAGGATTGAAGATTGAGGATTGGGTGTTGAAGATTGAAGAATGAGGATTGAGGATTGAGGATTGAGGATTGAGGATTGAAGATTGAGTATTGAGGATTGAATATTGAGGATTGAGGATTGAGGATTGAGTATTGAGGATTGAGGATTGCGGATAGAGGATTGAGGATTGGGTATTGCGGATTGAACATTGAGGATTGAGGATTGAGGATTGAGGATTGAGGACTGAAGATTGAATATTGATGATTGAATATTGAGGATTGAGGATTGATGGTTGTGGATTGAGGACGAGGACTGAGGGTTGAGTATTGCTGTTTGAGGTCTGAGGATTGAGGATTGAGGATTGAGAATTGAGGATTGAGGATTGAGGATTGAAGATTGAGAATTGGGTATTCAGGATTGAAGAATGAGGATTGAGGATTGAGGATTGAGTATTGAGGATTGAAGATTGAGGATTGAGTATTGGGGTTTGTGGATTGAGGACGAGGACTGAGGGTTGAGTATTGATGTTTGAGGTCTGAGGATTGAGGGTTGAGGATTGAGAATTGAGGATTGAGGATTGAAGATTGAGGATTGGGTACTGAGGATTGAAGAATGAGGATTGAGTATTGAGTATTGAGGATTGAGGATTGAGGATTGAGGATTGAGGATTGAAGATTGAGGATTAGGTATTGAGGATTGAAGAATGAGGATTGAGTATTGAGTATTGAGGATTGAGGATTGAAGATTGAGTATTGAGGATTGAAGATTGACGATTGAGGATTGAGGATTGAGGATTGAGGATTGAGGATTGAGGATTGAGGATTGAGGATTGAAGATTGAGGATTGAGGATTGTGGATTGAGGATTGAAGATTGAGTACTGAGGATTGAAGATTAAGATTGAGGATTGAGGATTGAGGATTGAGGACTGAGGATTGAGGATTGAAGATTGAGTATTGAGGATTGAAGATTGAGGATTGAGGATTGAGGATTGAGGATTGAGGATTGAAGATTGAGTATTGAGGATTGAAGATTGAGGATTGAGGATTGAGGATTGAGGATTGAGGATTGAGGATTGAGGATTGAGGATTGAGGATTGCGGATAGAAGATTGAGGATTGGGTATTGCGGATTGAACATTGAGGATTGAGGATTGAGGATTGAGGATTGAGGACTGAAGATTGAATATTGATGATTGAATATTGAGGATTGAGGATTGATGGTTGTGGATTGAGGACGAGGACTGAGGGTTGACTACTGCTGTTTGAGGTCTGAGGATTGAGGATTGAGGATTGAGAATTGAGGATTGAGGATTGAGGATTGAAGATTGAGAATTGGGTATTGAGGATTGAAGAATGAGGATTGAGGATTGAGGATTGAGGATTGAGGATTAGAGACTGAGTGCTGAGGTTTGAGTGATGAGAATTGAAGTTTGTGGATAGAGATTTGAAGATTGCAGATTGAGTATTGAGTATTGAAGACTGTGAATTGATGATATTCTCTTGAGGATTGAGGATTGACAACTGATTGTTGAGGACTGAGGGCTGAAGGTTGAGGATTCAGGATTGAGGATTCAGGATTGTGGATTGAGGATTGAGGATTGAGAATTGAAGATTGAGGATTGAGTATTGGGGGTTGTGGATTGAGGACGAGGACTGAGGGTTGAGTATTGATGTTTGAGGTCTGAGGATTGAGGGTTGAGGATTGAGAATTGAGGATTGAGGATTGAAGATTGAGGATTGGGTACTGAGGGTTGAAGAATGAGGATTGAGTATTGAGTATTGAGGATTGAGGATTGAGGATTGAGGATTGAAGATTGAGGATTAGGTATTGAGGATTGAAGAATGAGGATTGAGTATTGAGTATTGAGGATTGAGGATTGAAGATTGAGTATTGAGGATTGAAGATTGACGATTGAGGATTGAGGATTGAGGATTGAGGATTGAGGATTGAGGATTGAGGATTGTGGATTGAGGATTGAAGTTTGAGTACTGAGGATTGAAGATTAAGATTGAGGATTGAGGATTGAGGATTGAGGATTGAGGATTGAGGATTGAGGATTGAAGATTGAGTATTGAAGATTGAAGATTGAGGATTGAGGATTGAGGATTGAGGATTGAGGATTGAAGATTGAGTATTGAGGATTGAAGATTGAGGATTGAGGATTGAGGATTGAGGATTGAGGATTGAGGATTGAGGATTGAGGATTGAGGATTGCGGATAGAAGATTGAGGATTGGGTATTGCGGATTGAACATTGAGGATTGAGGATTGAGGATTGAGGATTGAGGACTGAAGATTGAATATTGATGATTGAATATTGAGGATTGAGGATTGATGGTTGTGGATTGAGGACGAGGACTGAGGGTTGACTACTGCTGTTTGAGGTCTGAGGATTGAGGATTGAGGATTGAGAATTGAGGATTGAGGATTGAGGATTGAAGATTGAGAATTGGGTATTGAGGATTGAAGAATGAGGATTGAGGATTGAGGATTGAGGATTGAGGATTGAAGACTGAGTGCTGAGGTTTGAGTGATGAGAATTGATGATTGTGGATAGAGATTTGAAGATTGCAGATTGAGTATTGAGTATTGAAGACTGTGAATTGATGATATTCTCTTGAGGATTGAGGATTGACAACTGATTGTTGAGGACTGAGGGCTGAAGGTTGAGGATTCAGGATTGAGGATTCAGGACTGTGGACTGAGGATTGAGGATTGAGAATTGAAGATTGAGGATTGAGTATTGGGGGTTGTGGATTGAGGACGAGGACTGAGGGTTGAGTATTGATGTTTGAGGTCTGAGGATTGAGGGTTGAGGATTGAGAATAGAGGATTGAGGATTGAAGATTGAGGATTGGGTATTGAGGGTTGAAGAATGAGGATTGAGTACTGAGTATTGAGGATTGAGGATTGAAGATTGAGTATTGAGCATTGAATATTGACGATTGAGGATTGAGGATTGAGGATTGAGGATTGAGGATTGAGGATTGAGGATTGAAGATTGAGTATTGAGGATTGAAGATTGAGGATTGTGGATTGAGGATTGACGATTGAGGATTGAAGACTGAGGATTGAGGATTGAGGATTGAGGATTGAGGATTGAAGATTGAGGATTGGGTATTGAGGATTGAAGAATGAGGATTGAGTATTGAGTATTGAGGATTGAGGATTGAAGATTGAGTATTGAGGATTGAAGATTGACGATTGAGTATTGATGATTGAGGATTGAGGATTGAGGATTGAGGATTGAGGATTGAAGATTGAGTATTGGGGATTGAAGATTGAGGATTGAGGATTGAGGATTGAGGATTGAGGATTGAAGATTGAGTACTGAGGATTGAAGATTAAGATTGAGGATTGAGGATTGAGGATTGAGGATTGAGGATTGAGGATACAAGATTGAGTATTGAGGATTGAAGACTGAGGATTGAGGATTGAGGATTGAGGATTGAGGGTTGGAGATTGAGTACTGAGGATTGAAGATTAAGATTGACGATTGAGGATTGAGGATTGAGGATTGAGGATTGAGGATTGAGGATTGAGGATTGAAGATTGAGGATTGCGTATTGAGGATAGAACATTGAGGATTGAGGATTGAGTATTGAGGATTGAGGATTGAGGATTGAAGATTGAATATTGATGATTGAAGATTGAGGATCGAGGATTGAGGGTTGTGGATTGAGGACGAGGACTGAGAGTTGAGTATTGATGTTTGAGGTCTGAGGATTGAGGATTGAGGATTGAGAATTTGAGGATTGAGGATTGAGGATTGAAGATTGAGGATTGGGTGTTGAAGATTGAAGAATGAGGATTGAGGATTGAGGATTGAGGATTGAGGATTGAAGATTGAGTATTGAGGATTGAATATTGAGGATTGAGGATTGAGGATTGAGCATTGAGGATTGAGGATTGCGGATAGAAGATTGAGGATTGGGTATTGCGGATTGAACGTTGAGGATTGAGGATTGAGGATTGAGGATTGAGGACTGAAGATTGAATATTGATGATTGAATATTGAGGATTGAGGATTGATGGTTGTGGATTGAGGACGAGGACTGAGGGTTGAGTATTGCTGTTTGAGGTCTGAGGATTGAGGATTGAGGATTGAGAATTGAGGATTGAGGATTGAGCATTGAAGATTGAGAATTGGGTATTGAGGGTTGAAGAATGAGGATTGAGGATTGAGGATTGAGGATTGAGGATTGAGGATTGAGTATTGGGGGTTGTGGATTGAGGACGAGGACTGAGGGTTGAGTATTGATGTTCGAGGTCTGAGGATTGAGGGTTGAGGATTGAGAATTGAGGATTGAGGATTGAAGATTGAGGATTGGGTATTGAGGATTGAAGAATGAGGATTGAGTACTGAGTATTGAGGATTGAGGATTGAAGATTGAGTATTGAGAATTGAATATTGACGATTGAGGATTGAGGATTGAGGATTGAGGATTGAGGATTGAGGATTGAGGATTGAGGATTGAAGATTGAGTATTGAGGATTGAAGATTGAGGATTGAGGATTGAGGTTTGAGGATTGAGGATTGAAGATTGAGTACTGAGGATTGAAGATTAAGATTGAGGATTGATGATTGAGGATTGAGGATTGAAGATTGAGGATTGGGGACTGAGTATTGAGGGTTGAGTGATGAGAATTGATGCTTGTGGATAGAGGTCTGAAGATTGCAGATTGAGTATTGAGTATTGAAAACTGTGAATTGAGGATATTCTACTGAGGATTGAGGATTGACAACTGATTGTTGAGGACTTAGGGCTGAAGATTGATGATTCAGGGTTGAGGATTCAGGATTGATGTTTGAGGACTGAGGATTGAGGATTGAGGATTGAGGATTGAGGATTGAGTATTGAAGACTGAGGATTGGGTATTGAGGATTGAACATTGAGGATTGAGTGTTGAGGATAGAGGATTGAGGATTGAGGATTGAAGTTTGAATATTAATGACTGTATATTGAGGATTGAGGATTGAGGGTTGTGGATTGAGGACGAGGACTGAGGGTTGAGTATTGATGTTTGAAGTCTGAGGATTCAGGATTGAAGATTGAGCATTGAGGATAGAAGATTGAGGATTGAGGATTGTCGATTAAGGATTGAGGATGAGGTCTGAGGGTTGAGGATTGAGGTTTGAGGACTGAGGACTGAGGATTGAGAATTGAGAATTGAGGATTGTTTGGGTTGTGGATTGAAGATTGAGTATTGAGGATTGACGATTGAGGATTGAGGATTGAGTATTGATGATTGAGGATTGCAGACTGAGTATTGAGGATTGACGATGGGAGGATTGAGGATTGCGGATAGAAGATTGAGAATTGGGGACTGAGGATTCAAGATTGAGGATCGAAGATTGAGAATTGAGGATTGAAGATTGATAATTGAGGATTCAGGATTGAAGATTGAGTATTGAGGATAGAAGATTGAGGATTGAGGATTGTCGATTAAGGATTGAGGATGAGGGCTGAGGGTTGAGGATTGAGGTTTGAGGACTGAGGACTGAGGATTGAGGATTGAGAATTGAGGATTGAGGATTGAGGATTGAAGATTGAGTATTGGGTATTGAGGATTGAAGAATGAGGATTGAGGATTGAGGATTGAGAATTGAGGATTGAAGATTGAGTATTGAGCATTGAAGCCTGACGATTGACGATTGAGGATTGAGGATTGAGGATTGAGGATGGAGGATTGAAGATTGAGTATTGAGGATCGAAGATTGGGGATCGAAGACAGAGGATTGAGGATTGAGGATTGAGGATTGAAGAATGAGGATTGAGGATTGAAGATTGAGTATTGAAGATTGAAGATTGAGGATTGAGGGTTGAGGATTCAGCATTGAGGATTGAAGATTGAGTACTGAGGATTGAAGACTAGGGTTGAGGATTGAGGATTGAGGGTTGAGGATTGAGGATTGAGGATTGAGGATTGAAGATTGAGGATTGCGTATTGAGGATAGAACATTGAGGATTGAGTATTGAGTATTGAGGATTGAGGATTGAGGATTGAAGATTGAATATTGATGATTGAAGGTTGAGGATCGAGGATTGAGGGTTGTGGATTGAGTACGAGGACTGAGGGTTGAGTATTGATGGTTGAGGTCTGAGGATTGAGGATTGAGGATTGAGGATTGAGGATTGAGGATTGAGGATGGAGGATTGAAGATTGAGTATTGAGGATTGAAGATTGAGGATTGTGGATTGAGGATTGACGATTGAGGATTGAAGATTGAGGATTGAGGATTGAGGATTGAGGATTGAGGATTGAAGATTGAGAATTGGGTATTGAGGATTGAAGAATGAGGATTGAGGATTGAGGATTGAGGATTGAGGATTGAAGACTGAGTGCTGAGGTTTGAGTGATGAGAATTGATGATTGTGGATAGAGATTTGAAGATTGCAGATTGAGTATTGAGTATTGAAGACTGTGAATTGATGATATTCTCTTGAGGATTGAGGATTGACAACTGATTGTTGAGGACTGAGGGCTGAAGGTTGAGGATTCAGGATTGAGGATTCAGGACTGTGGACTGAGGATTGAGGATTGAGAATTGAAGATTGAGGATTGAGTATTGGGGGTTGTGGATTGAGGACGAGGACTGAGGGTTGAGTATTGATGTTTGAGGTCTGAGGATTGAGGGTTGAGGATTGAGAATAGAGGATTGAGGATTGAAGATTGAGGATTGGGTATTGAGGGTTGAAGAATGAGGATTGAGTACTGAGTATTGAGGATTGAGGATTGAAGATTGAGTATTGAGCATTGAATATTGACGATTGAGGATTGAGGATTGAGGATTGAGGATTGAGGATTGAGGATTGAGGATTGAAGATTGAGTATTGAGGATTGAAGATTGAGGATTGTGGATTGAGGATTGACGATTGAGGATTGAAGACTGAGGATTGAGGATTGAGGATTGAGGATTGAGGATTGAAGATTGAGGATTGGGTATTGAGGATTGAAGAATGAGGATTGAGTATTGAGTATTGAGGATTGAGGATTGAAGATTGAGTATTGAGGATTGAAGATTGACGATTGAGTATTGATGATTGAGGATTGAGGATTGAGGATTGAGGATTGAGGATTGAAGATTGAGTATTGGGGATTGAAGATTGAGGATTGAGGATTGAGGATTGAGGATTGAGGATTGAAGATTGAGTACTGAGGATTGAAGATTAAGATTGAGGATTGAGGATTGAGGATTGAGGATTGAGGATTGAGGATACAAGATTGAGTATTGAGGATTGAAGACTGAGGATTGAGGATTGAGGATTGAGGATTGAGGGTTGGAGATTGAGTACTGAGGATTGAAGATTAAGATTGACGATTGAGGATTGAGGATTGAGGATTGAGGATTGAGGATTGAGGATTGAGGATTGAAGATTGAGGATTGCGTATTGAGGATAGAACATTGAGGATTGAGGATTGAGTATTGAGGATTGAGGATTGAGGATTGAAGATTGAATATTGATGATTGAAGATTGAGGATCGAGGATTGAGGGTTGTGGATTGAGGACGAGGACTGAGAGTTGAGTATTGATGTTTGAGGTCTGAGGATTGAGGATTGAGGATTGAGAATTTGAGGATTGAGGATTGAGGATTGAAGATTGAGGATTGGGTGTTGAAGATTGAAGAATGAGGATTGAGGATTGAGGATTGAGGATTGAGGATTGAAGATTGAGTATTGAGGATTGAATATTGAGGATTGAGGATTGAGGATTGAGCATTGAGGATTGAGGATTGCGGATAGAAGATTGAGGATTGGGTATTGCGGATTGAACATTGAGGATTGAGGATTGAGGATTGAGGATTGAGGACTGAAGATTGAATATTGATGATTGAATATTGAGGATTGAGGATTGATGGTTGTGGATTGAGGACGAGGACTGAGGGTTGAGTATTGCTGTTTGAGGTCTGAGGATTGAGGATTGAGGATTGAGAATTGAGGATTGAGGATTGAGCATTGAAGATTGAGAATTGGGTATTGAGGGTTGAAGAATGAGGATTGAGGATTGAGGATTGAGGATTGAGGATTGAGGATTGAGTATTGGGGGTTGTGGATTGAGGACGAGGACTGAGGGTTGAGTATTGATGTTCGAGGTCTGAGGATTGAGGGTTGAGGATTGAGAATTGAGGATTGAGGATTGAAGATTGAGGATTGGGTATTGAGGATTGAAGAATGAGGATTGAGTACTGAGTATTGAGGATTGAGGATTGAAGATTGAGTATTGAGAATTGAATATTGACGATTGAGGATTGAGGATTGAGGATTGAGGATTGAGGATTGAGGATTGAGGATTGAGGATTGAAGGTTGAGTATTGAGGATTGAAGATTGAGGATTGAGGATTGAGGTTTGAGGATTGAGGATTGAAGATTGAGTACTGAGGATTGAAGATTAAGATTGAGGATTGATGATTGAGGATTGAGGATTGAAGATTGAGGATTGGGGACTGAGTATTGAGGGTTGAGTGATGAGAATTGATGCTTGTGGATAGAGGTCTGAAGATTGCAGATTGAGTATTGAGTATTGAAAACTGTGAATTGAGGATATTCTACTGAGGATTGAGGATTGACAACTGATTGTTGAGGACTTAGGGCTGAAGATTGATGATTCAGGGTTGAGGATTCAGGATTGATGTTTGAGGACTGAGGATTGAGGATTGAGGATTGAGGATTGAGGATTGAGTATTGAAGACTGAGGATTGGGTATTGAGGATTGAACATTGAGGATTGAGTGTTGAGGATAGAGGATTGAGGATTGAGGATTGAAGTTTGAATATTAATGACTGTATATTGAGGATTGAGGATTGAGGGTTGTGGATTGAGGACGAGGACTGAGGGTTGAGTATTGATGTTTGAAGTCTGAGGATTCAGGATTGAAGATTGAGCATTGAGGATAGAAGATTGAGGATTGAGGATTGTCGATTAAGGATTGAGGATGAGGTCTGAGGGTTGAGGATTGAGGTTTGAGGACTGAGGACTGAGGATTGAGAATTGAGAATTGAGGATTGTTTGGGTTGTGGATTGAAGATTGAGTATTGAGGATTGACGATTGAGGATTGAGGATTGAGTATTGATGATTGAGGATTGCAGACTGAGTATTGAGGATTGACGATGGGAGGATTGAGGATTGCGGATAGAAGATTGAGAATTGGGGACTGAGGATTCAAGATTGAGGATCGAAGATTGAGAATTGAGGATTGAAGATTGATAATTGAGGATTCAGGATTGAAGATTGAGTATTGAGGATAGAAGATTGAGGATTGAGGATTGTCGATTAAGGATTGAGGATGAGGGCTGAGGGTTGAGGATTGAGGTTTGAGGACTGAGGACTGAGGATTGAGGATTGAGAATTGAGGATTGAGGATTGAGGATTGAAGATTGAGTATTGGGTATTGAGGATTGAAGAATGAGGATTGAGGATTGAGGATTGAGAATTGAGGATTGAAGATTGAGTATTGAGCATTGAAGCCTGACGATTGAGGATTGAGGATTGAGGATTGAGGATTGAGGATGGAGGATTGAAGATTGAGTATTGAGGATCGAAGATTGGGGATCGAAGACAGAGGATTGAGGATTGAGGATTGAGGATTGAAGAATGAGGATTGAGGATTGAAGATTGAGTATTGAAGATTGAAGATTGAGGATTGAGGGTTGAGGATTCAGCATTGAGGATTGAAGATTGAGTACTGAGGATTGAAGACTAGGGTTGAGGATTGAGGATTGAGGGTTGAGGATTGAGGATTGAGGATTGAGGATTGAAGATTGAGGATTGCGTATTGAGGATAGAACATTGAGGATTGAGTATTGAGTATTGAGGATTGAGGATTGAGGATTGAAGATTGAATATTGATGATTGAAGGTTGAGGATCGAGGATTGAGGGTTGTGGATTGAGTACGAGGACTGAGGGTTGAGTATTGATGGTTGAGGTCTGAGGATTGAGGATTGAGGATTGAGGATTGAGGATTGAGGATTGAGGATGGAGGATTGAAGATTGAGTATTGAGGATTGAAGATTGAGGATTGTGGATTGAGGATTGACGATTGAGGATTGAAGATTGAGGATTGAGGATTGAGGATTGAGGATTGAGGATTGAAGATTGAGGATTGGGTATTGAGGATTGAAGAATGAGGATTGAGTATTGAGAATTGAGGACTGAGGATTGAAGATTGAGTATTGAGGATTGAATATTGACGATTGAGGATTGAAGATTGAGTACTGAGGATTGAAGATTAAGATTGAGGATTGAGGATTGAGGATTGAGGATTGAGGATTGAGGATACAAGATTGAGTATTGAGGATTGAAGATTGAGGATTGAGGATTGAGGATTGAGGATTGAGGATTGAGGATTGGAGATTGAGTACTGAGGATTGAAGATTAAGATTGACGATTGAGGACTGAGGATTGAGGATTGAGGATTGAGGATTGAGGATTGAAGATTGAGGATTGCGTATTGAGGATAGAACATTGAGGATTGAGGATTGAGTATTGAGGATTGAGGATTTAGGATTGAAGATTGAATATTGATGATTGAAGATTGAGGATCGAGGATTGAGGGTTGTGGATTGAGGACGAGGACTGAGGGTTGAGTATTGATGTTTAAGTTCTGAGGATTGAGGATTGAGGATTGAGAATTGAGGATTGAGGATTGAGGATTGAAGATTGAGGATTGGGTGTTGAAGATTGAAGAATGAGGATTGAGGATTGAGGATTGAGGATTGAGGATTGAAGATTGAGTATTGAGGATTGAATACTGAGGATTGAGGATTGAGGATTGAGCATTGAGGATTGAGGATTGCGGATAGAAGATTGAGGATTGGGTATTGCGGATTGAAAATTGAGGATTGAGGATTGAGGATTGAGGATTGAGGACTGAAGATTGAATATTGATGATTGAATATTGAGGATTGAGGATTGATGGTTGTGGATTGAGGACGAGGACTGAGGGTTGAGTATTGCTGTTTGAGGTCTGAGGATTGAGGATTGAGGATTGAGAATTGAGGATTGAGGATTGAGGATTGAAGATTGAGAATTGGGTATTCTGGATTGAAGAATGAGGATTGAGGATTGAGGATTGAGTATTGAGGATTGAAGACTGAGTGTTGAGGGTTGAGTGAAGAGAATTGATGTTTGTGGATAGAGATTTGAAGATTGCAGATTGAGTATTGAGTATTGAAAACTGTGAATTGATGATATTCTCTTGAGGATTGAGGATTGACAACTGATTGTTGAGGACTGAGGGCTGAAGGTTGAGGATTCAGGATTGAGGATTCAGGATTGTGGATTCAGGATTGAGGATTGAGAATTGAAGATTGAGGATTGAGTACTGGGGGTTGTGGATTGAGGACGAGGACTGAGGGTTGAGTATTGATGTTTGAGGTCTGAGGATTGAGGGTTGAGGATTGAGAATTGAGTATTTAGGATTGAAGATTGAGGATTGGGTACTGAGGATTGAAGAATGAGTATTGAGTATTGAGTATTGAGGATTGAGGACTGAGGATTGAGGATTGAAGATTGAGGATTAGGTATTGAGGATTGAAGAATGAGGATTGAGTATTGAGTATTGAGGATTGAGGATTGAAGATTGAGTATTGAGGATTGAAGATTGACGATTGAGGATTGAGGATTGAGGATTGAGGATTGAGGATTGAGGATTGAGGATTGAAGATTGAGTATTGGGTATTGAAGATTGAGGATTGAGGATTGAGGATTGTGGATTGAGGATTGAAGATTGAGTACTGAGGATTGAAGATTAAGATTGAGGATTGAGGATTGAGGATTGAGGATTGAGGATTGAGGATTGAGGATTGAAGATTGAGTATTGAGGATTGAAGATTGAGGATTGAGGATTGAGGATTGAGGATTGAGGATTGAAGATTGAGTATTGAGGATTGAAGATTGAGGATTGAGGATTGAGGATTGAGGATTGAGGATTGAGGATTGAGGATTGAGGATTGAGGATTGCGGATAGAAGATTGAGGATTGGGTATTGCGGATTGAACATTGAGGATTGAGGATTGAGGATTGAGGATTGAGGACTGAAGATTGAATATTGATGGTTGAATATTGAGGATTGAGGATTGATGGTTGTGGATTGAGGACGAGGACTGAGGGTTGACTACTGCTGTTTGAGGTCTGAGGATTGAGGATTGAGGATTGAGAATTGAGGATTGAGGATTGAGGATTGAAGATTGAGAATTGGGTATTGAGGATTGAAGAATGAGGATTGAGGATTGAGGATTGAGGATTGAGGATTGAAGACTGAGAGCTGAGGTTTGAGTGATGAGGATTGATGTTTGTGGATAGAGATTTGAAGATTGCAGATTGAGTATTGAGTATTGAAGACTGTGAATTGATGATATTCTCTTGAGGATTGAGGATTGACAACTGATTGTTGAGGACTGAGGGCTGAAGCCTGAGGATTCAGGATTGAGGATTCAGGACTGTGGATTGAGGATTGCGGATTGAGAATTGAAGATTGAGGATTGAGTATTGGGGGTTGTGGATTGAGGACGAGGACTGAGGGTTCAGTATTGATGTTTGAGGTCTGAGGATTGAGGGTTGAGTATTGAGAATTGAGGATTGAGGATTGAAGATTGAGGATTGGGTATTGAGGATTGAAGAATGAGGATTGAGTACTGAGTATTGAGGATTGAGGATTGAAGATTGAGTATTGAGCATTGATTATTGACGATTGAGGATTGAGGATTGAGGATTGAGGATTGAGGATTGAGGATTGAGGATTGAAGATTGAGTATTGAGGATTGAAGATTGAGGATTGAGGATTGAGGATTGACGATTGAGGATTGAAGATTGAGAATTGAGGATTGAGGATTGAAGATTGAGGATTGAAGATTGAGGATTGGGTATTGAGGATTGAAGAATGAGGATTGAGGATTGAGGATTGAAGATTGAGTATTGAGCATTGAATATTGACGATTGAGGATTGAGGATTGAGGATTGAGTATTGAAGATTGAGTATTGAGGATTGAAGATTGACGATTGAGGATTGAGGATTGAGGATTGAGGATTGAGGATTGAGGATTGAGGATTGAAGATTGAGTATTGGGGATTGAAGATTGAGGATTGAGGATTGAGGATTCAGGATTGAGGATTGAAGATTGAGTACTGAGGATTGAAGATTAAGATTGAGGATTGAGGATTGAGGATTGAGGATTGAGGATTGAGGATACAAGATTGTGTATTGAGGATTGAAGATTGAGGATTGAGGATTGAGGATTGAGGATTGAGGGTTGGAGATTGAGTACTGAGGATTGAAGATTAAGATTGACGATTGAGGATTGAGGATTGAGGTTTGAGGATTGAGGATTGAGGATTGAAGATTGAGGATTGCGTATTCAGGATAGAACATTGAGGATTGAGGATTGAGTATTGAGGATTGAGGATTGAGGATTGAAGGTTGAATATTGATGATTGAAGATTGAGGATCGAGGATTGAGGGTTGTGGATTGAGGACGAGGACTGAGGGTTGAGTATTGATGTTTGAGGTCTGAGGATTGAGGATTGAGGATTGAGAATTGAGGATTGAGGATTGAGGATTGAAGATTGAGGATTGGGTGTTGAAGATTGAAGAATGAGGATTGAGGATTGAGGATTGAGGATTGAGGATTGAAGATTGAGTATTGAGGATAGAATATTGAGGATTGAGGATTGAGGATTGAGCATTGAGGATTGAGGATTGCGGATAGAAGATTGAGGATTGGGTATTGCGGATTGAACATTGAGGATTGAGGATTGAGGATTGAGGATTGAGGATTGAGTATTGAGGATTGAAGACTGAGTGTTGAGGGTTGAGTGATGAGAATTGATGTTTGTGGATAGAGATTTGAAGATTGCAGATTGAGTATTGAGTATTGAAAACTGTGAATTGATGATATTCTCTTGAGGATTGAGGATTGGCAACTGATTATTGAGGACTGAGGGCTGAAGGTTGAGGATTCAGGATTGAGGATTCAGGATTGTGGATTGAGGATTGAGGATTGAGAATTGAAGATTGAGGATTGAGTATTGGGGGTTGTGGATTGAGGGCGAGGAGTGAGGGTTGAGTATTGATGTTTGAGGTCTGAGGATTGAGGGTTGAGGATTGAGAATTGAGGATTGAGGATTGAAGATTGAGGATTGGGTACTGAGGATTGAAGAATGAGGATTGAGTATTGAGTATTGAGGATTGAGGATTGAAGATTGAGTATTGAGGATTGAAGATTGACGATTGAGGATTGAGGATTGAGGATTGAGGATTGAGGATTGAGGATTGAGGATTGAAGATTGAGTATTGGGTATTGAAGATTGAGGATTGATGATTGAGGATTGTGGATTGAGGATTGAAGATTGAGTACTGAGGATTGAAGATTAAGATTGAGGATTGAGGATTGAGGATTGAGGATTGAGGATTGAGGATTGAAGATTGAGTATTGAGGATTGAAGATTGAGGATTGAGGATTGAGGATTGAGGATTGAGGATTGAAGATTGAGTATTGAGGATTGAAGATTGAGGATTGAGGATTGAGGATTGAGGATTGAGGATTGAGGATTGAGGATTGCGGATAGAAGATTGAGGATTGGGTATTGCGGATTGAACATTGAGGATTGAGGATTGAGGATTGAGGATTGAGGACTGAAGATTGAATATTGATGATTGAATATTGAGGATTGAGGATTGATGGTTGTGGATTGAGGACGAGGACTGAGGGTTGACTACTGCTGTTTGAGGTCTGAGGATTGAGGATTGAGGATTGAGAATTGAGGATTGAGGGTTGACGATTGAAGATTGAGAATTGGGTATTGAGGATTGAAGAATGAGGATTGAGGATTGAGGATTGAGGATTGAGGATTGAAGACTGAGTGCTGAGGTTTGAGTGATGAGAATTGATGTTTGTGGATAGAGTTTTGAAGATTGCAGATTGAGTATTGAGTATTGAAGACTGTGAATTGATGATATTCTCTTGAGGATTGAGGATTGGCAACTGATTGTTGAGGACTGAGGGCTGAAGGTTGAGGATTCAGGATTGAGGATTCAGGACTGTGGATTGAGGATTGAGGATTGAGAATTGAAGATTGAGGATTGAGTATTGGGGGTTGTGGATTGAGGACGAGGACTGAGGGTTGAGTACTGATGTTTGAGGTCTGAGGATTGAGGGTTGAGGATTGAGAAATGAGGATTGAGGATTGAAGATTGAGGATTGGGTATTGAGGATTGAAGAATGAGGATTGAGTACTGAGTATTGAGGATTGAGGATTGAAGATTGAGTATTGAGCATTGAATATTGACGATTGAGGATTGAGGATTGAGGATTGAGGATTGAGGATTGAGGATTGAGGATTGAAGATTGAGTATTGAGGATTGAAGATTGAGGATTGAGGATTGAGGTTTGAGGATTGAGGATTGAAGATTGAGTACTGAGGATTGAAGATTAAGATTGAGGATTGATGATTGAGGATTGAGGATTGAAGATTGAGGATTGGGGACTGAGTATTGAGGGTTGAGTGATGAGAATTGATGCTTGTGGATAGAGTTTTGAAGATTGCAGATTGAGTATTGAGTATTGAAGACTGTGAATTGATGATATTCTCTTGAGGATTGAGGATTGGCAACTGATTGTTGAGGACTGAGGGCTGAAGGTTGAGGATTCAGGATTGAGGATTCAGGACTGTGGATTGAGGATTGAGGATTGAGAATTGAAGATTGAGGATTGAGTATTGGGGGTTGTGGATTGAGGACGAGGACTGAGGGTTGAGTACTGATGTTTGAGGTCTGAGGATTGAGGGTTGAGGATTGAGAAATGAGGATTGAGGATTGAAGATTGAGGATTGGGTATTGAGGATTGAAGAATGAGGATTGAGTACTGAGTATTGAGGATTGAGGATTGAAGATTGAGTATTGAGCATTGAATATTGACGATTGAGGATTGAGGATTGAGGATTGAGGATTGAGGATTGAGGATTGAGGATTGAAGATTGAGTATTGAGGATTGAAGATTGAGGATTGAGGATTGAGGTTTGAGGATTGAGGATTGAAGATTGAGTACTGAGGATTGAAGATTAAGATTGAGGATTGATGATTGAGGATTGAGGATTGAAGATTGAGGATTGGGGACTGAGTATTGAGGGTTGAGTGATGAGAATTGATGCTTGTGGATAGAGGTCTGAAGATTGCAGATTGAGTATTGAGTATTGAAAACTGTGAATTGTGGATATTCTACTGAGGATTGAGGATTGACAACTGATTGTTGAGGACTTAGGGCTGAAGATTGAGGATTCATGGTTGAGGATTCAGGATTGAGGTTTGAGGACTGAGGATTGAGGATTGAGGTTTGAGGATTGAGGATTGAGGATTGAAGACTGAGGATTGGGTATTGAGGATTGAACATTGAGGATTGAGTGTTGAGGATAGAGGATTGAGGATTGAGTATTGACGATTGAGGATTGCAGACTGAGTATTGAGGATTGACGATGGGAGGATTGAGGATTGCGGATAGAAGATTGAGAATTGGGGACTGAGGATTCAAGATTGAGGATCGAAGATTGAGAATTGAGGATTGAAGATTGATAATTGAGGATTCAGGATTGAAGATGGAGTATTGAGGATAGAAGATTGAGGATTGAGGATTGTCGATTAAGGATTGAGGATGAGGGCTGAGGGTTGAGGATTGAGGTTTGAGGACTGAGGACTGAGGATTGAGGATTGAGAATTGAGGATTGAGGATTGAGGATTGAAGATTGAGGATTGGGTATTGAGGATTGAAGAATGAGGATTGAGGATTGAGGATTGAGGATTGAGGATTGAAGATTGAGTATTGAGCATTGAAGCCTGACGATTTTAGGATTGAGGATTGAGGATTGAGGATTGAGGATGGAGGATTGAAGATTGAGAATTGAGGATTGAAGATTGAGGATCGAGGACTGAGGATTGAGGATTGAGGATTGAGGATTGAAGAATGAGGATTGAGGATTGAGGATTGAGGATTGAGGATTGAAGACTGAGTATTGAGGATTGAAGATTGAGGATTGAGGAGTGAGTATTGAAGATTGAGGATTTGGGACTGAGGATTGAAGATTGGGGTTTGAGGATTGAGGATTGAGGATTGAGGATTGAGGATTGAGGATTGAGGATTGAAGATTGAGTATTGAGGATTGAAGATTGAGGATTGTGAATTGAGGATTCACGATTGAGGATTGAATATTGAGGATTGAGGATTGAGGATTGAGGATTGAGCATTGAAGATTGAGGATTCGGTATTGAGGATTGAAGAATGAGGATTGAGTATTGAGTATTGAGGATTGAGGATTGAAGATTGAGTATTGAGGATTGAAGATTGACGATTGAGGATTGAGGATTGAGGATTGAGGATTGAGGATTGAGGATTGAGGATTGAGGATAGAAGGTTGAGCATTGGGGATTGAAGATTGAGGATTGACGATGGGAGGATTGAGGATTATGGATAGAACATTGAGAATTGGGGACTGAGGGTTCAAGATTGAGGATCGAAGATTGAGAATTGAGGATTGAAGATTGATAATTGAGGATTCAGGATTGAAGATTGAGTATTGAGGGTAGAAGATTGAGGATTGAGGATTGTCGATTAAGGATTGAGGATGAGGGCTGAGGGTTGAGGATTGAGGTTTGAGGACTGAGGACTGAGGATTGAGGATTGAGAATTGAGGATTGAAGAATGAGGATTGAGTATTGAGTATTGAGGATTGAGGATTGAAGATTGAGTATTGAGGATTGAAGATTGACGATTGAGGATTGAGGATTGAGGATTGAGGATTGAGGATTGAGGATTGAGGATTGAAGATTGAGTATTGGGTATTGAAGATTGAGGATTGAGGATTGAGGATTGTGGATTGAGGATTGAAGATTGAGTACTGAGGATTGAAGATTAAGATTGAGGATTGAGGATTGAGGATTGAGGATTGAGGATTGAGGATTGAAGATTGAGTATTGAGGATTGAAGATTGAGGATTGAGGATTGAGGATTGAGGATTGAGGATTGAGGATAGAAGATCGAGTATTGAGGATTGAAGATAGAGGATTGAGGATTGAGGATTGAGGATTGAGGATTGAGGATTGAGGATTGCGGATAGAAGATTGAGGATTGGGTGTTGCGGATTGAACATTGAGGATTGAGGATTGAGGATTGAGGATTGAGGACTGACGATTCAGGATTGAGGATTGAGGATCGAGGATTGAGGATTGAGGATTGAGGATTGAAGATTGAGTATTGGGGATTGAAGATTGATGATTGAGGATTCAGGATTGAGGATTGAGGATCGAGGATTGAGGATTGAGGATTGAGGATTGAAGATTGAGTATTGGGGATTGAAGATTGATGATTGAGGATTCAGGATTGAGGATTGAGGATTGAGGATTGTGGATTGAGGATTGAAGATTGAGTACTGAGGATTGAAGATTAAGATTGAGGATTGATGATTGAGGTTTGAGGATTGAAGATTGAGGATTGGGGACTGAGTATTGAGGGTTGAGTGATGAGAATTGATGCTTGTGGATAGAGGTCTGAAGATTGCAGATTGAGTATTGAGTATTGAAAACTGTGAATTGAGCATATTCTATTGAGGATTGAGGATTGACAACTGATTGTTGAGGACTTAGGGCTGAAGATTGAGGATTCAGGGTTGAGGATTCAGGATTGAGGTTTGAGGACTGAGGATTGAGGATTGAATATTGAGGATTGAGGATTGAGGATTGAGCATTGAGGATTGAGGATTGCGGATAGAAGATTGAGGATTGGGTATTGCGGATTGAAAATTGAGGATTGAGGATTGAGGATTGAGGATTGAGGACTGAAGATTGAATATTGATGATTGAATATTGAGGATTGAGGATTGATTGTTGTGGATTGAGGACGAGGACTGAGGGTTGACTACTGCTGTTTGAGGTCTGAGGATTGAGGATTGAGGATTGAGAATTGAGGATTGAGGATTGAGGATTGAAGATTGAGAATTGGGTATTGAGGATTGAAGAATGAGGATTGAGGATTGAGGATTGAGGATTGAGGATTGAAGACTGAGTGCTGAGGTTTGAGTGATGAGAATTGATGTTTGTGGATAGAGATTTGAAGATTGCAGATTGAGTATTGAGGATTGAAGATTGAGGATTGAGGATTGAGGTTTGAGGATTGAGGATTGAAGATTGAGTACTGAGGATTGAAGATTAAGATTGAGGATTGATGATTGAGGTTTGAGGATTGAAGATTGAGGATTGGGGACTGAGTATTGAGGGTTGAGTGATGAGAATTGATGCTTGTGGATAGAGGTCTGAAGATTGCAGATTGAGTATTGAGTATTGAAAACTGTGAATTGAGCATATTCTATTGAGGATTGAGGATTGACAACTGATTGTTGAGGACTTAGGGCTGAAGATTGAGGATTCAGGGTTGAGGATTCAGGATTGAGGTTTGAGGACTGAGGATTGAGGATTGAGGATTGAGGATTGAGGATTGAGGATTGAAGACTGAGGATTGGGTATTGAGGATTGAACATTGAGGATTGAGTGTTGAGGATAGAGGATTAAGGATTGAGGATTGAAGGTTGAATATTAATGACTGTATATTGAGCATTGAGGATTGAGGGTTGTGGATTGAGGACGAGGACTGAGGGTTGAGTATTGATGTTTGAGGTCTGAGGATTCAGGACTGAAGATTGAGTATTGAGGATTGAAGATTGAGGATCGAGGATTGAGGATTGAGGATTGAGGATAGAGGATTGAAGAATGAGGATTGAGGATTGAGGATTGAGGATTGAGGATTGAGGATTGAGGATTGGTGATTGAGGATTGCGAATTGAAGATTCAGTGTTAAGGATTGAAGATTCAAAATTGAGGATGAGGATTGAACATTGAGTACTGAGTGTTGAGGTTTGAGTGATGAGAATTTATGTTTCTGGATACAGATTTGAAGATTGCAGATTGAGTATTGGGTATTGAAAACTGTGAATTGAGGATATTCTATTGAGGATTGAGGATTGACAACTGAATGTTGAGGACTGAGGGCTGAAGATTGAGGATTCAGGATTGAGGATTCAGAATTGATGTTTGAGGACTGAGGATTGAGGATTGAAGATTGAGTATTGAGGATTGAAGATTGAGGGTTGAGGATTGAGGATTGAGGATTGAGGATGAGGGCTGAGGGTTGAGGATTGAGGTTTGAGGACTAAGGACAGAGGATTGAGGATTGAGAATTGAGGATTGAGTATTGAGGATTGAAGATTGATAATTGGGTATTGAGGATCGAAGAATGAGGATTGTGGATTGAGGATTGAGGATTGAGGATAGAAGATTGAGTATTGAGGATTGAAGATTGACGATTGAGGATTGAGGATTGAGGATTGAGGATTGAGGATTGAGGATTGAAGATTGAGTATTGGGTATTGAAGATTGAGGATTGATGATTGAGGATTGTGGATTGAGGATTGAAGATTGAGTACTGAGGATTGAAGATTAAGATTGAGGATTGAGGATTGAGGATTGAGGATTGAGGATTGAGGTTTGAAGATTGACTATTGAGGATTGAAGATTGAGGATTGAGGATTGAGGATTGAGGATTGAGGATTGAAGATTGAGTATTGAGGATTGAAGATTGAGGATTGAGGATTGAGGATTGAGGATTGAGGATTGAGGATTGAGGATTGCGGATAGAAGATTGAGGATTGGGTATTGCGGATTGAACATTGAGGATTGAGGATTGAGGATTGAGGATTGAGGACTGAAGATTGAATATTGATGATTGAATATTGAGGATTGAGGATTGATGGTTGTGGATTGAGGACGAGGACTGAGGGTTGACTACTGCTGTTTGAGGTCTGAGGATTGAGGATTGAGGATTGAGAATTGAGGATTGAGGGTTGACGATTGAAGATTGAGAATTGGGTATTGAGGATTGAAGAATGAGGATTGAGGATTGAGGATTGAGGATTGAGGATTGAAGACTGAGTGCTGAGGTTTGAGTGATGAGAATTGATGTTTGTGGATAGAGTTTTGAAGATTGCAGATTGAGTATTGAGTATTGAAGACTGTGAATTGAGGATATTCTATTGAGGATTGAGGATTGACAACTGAATGTTGAGGACTGAGGGCTGAAGATTGAGGATTCAGGATTGAGGATTCAGAATTGATGTTTGAGGACTGAGGATTGAGGATTGAAGATTGAGTATTGAGGATTGAAGATTGAGGGTTGAGGATTGAGGATTGAGGATTGAGGATGAGGGCTGAGGGTTGACGATTGAGGTTTGAGGACTAAGGACAGAGGATTGAGGATTGAGAATTGAGGATTGAGTATTGAGGATTGAAGATTGATAATTGGGTATTGAGGATCGAAGAATGAGGATTGAGGATTGAGGATTGAGGATTGAGGATAGAAGATTGAGTATTGAGGATTGAAGATTGACGATTGAGGATTGAGGATTGAGGATTGAGGATTGAGGATTGAGGGTTGAGGATTGAAGATTGAGTATTGAGGATTGACGATTGAGGATTGAGGATTGAGTATTGACGATTGAGGATTGCAGACTGAGTATTGAGGATTGACGATGGGAGGATTGAGGATTGCGGATAGAAGATTGAGAATTGGGGACTGAGGATTCAAGATTGAGGATCGAAGATTGAGAATTGAGTATTGAAGATTGATAATTGAGGATTCAGGATTGAAGATTGAGTATTGAGGATAGATGATTGAGGATTGAGGATTGTCGATTAAGGATTGAGGATGAGGGCTGAGGGTTGAGGATTGAGGTTTGAGGACTGAGGACTGAGGATTGAGGATTGAGAATTGAGGATTGAGGATTGAGGATTGAAGATTGAGGATTGGGTATTGAGGATTGAAGAATGAGGATTGAGGATTGAGGATTGAGGATTGAGGATTGAGGATTGAAGATTGAGTATTGAGCATTGAAGCCTGACGATTGAGGATTGAGGATTGAGGATTGAGGATTGAGGATGGAGGATTGAAGATTGAGTATTGAGGATCGAAGATTGGGGATCGAGGACTGAGGATTGAGGATTGAGGATTGAGGATTGAAGAATGAGGATTGAGGATTGAAGATTGAGTATTGAAGATTGAAGATTGAGGATTGAGGATTGAGGATTCAGCATTGAGGATTGAAGATTGAGTACTGAGGATTGAAGATTAAGGTTGAGGATTGAGGATTGAGGGTTGAGGATTGAGGATTGAGGATTGAGGATTGAAGATTGAGGATTGCGTATTGAGGATAGAACATTGAGGATTGAGTATTGAGTATTGAGGATTGAGGATTGAGGATTGAAGATTGAATATTGATGATTGAAGGTTGAGGATCGAGGATTGAGGGTTGTGGATTGAGTACGAGGACTGAGGGTTGAGTATTGATGGTTGAGGACTGAGGATTGAGGATTGAGGATTGAGGATTGATGATTGAGGATTCAGGATTGAGGATTGAAGATTGAGGATTGGGTATTGAGGATTGAAGAATGAGGATTGAGGATTGAGGGTTGAGGATTGAGGATTGAAGATTGAGTATTGAGGATTGAAGCCTGACGATTGAGGATTGAGGATTGAGGATTGAGGATTGAGGATGGAGGATTGAAGATTGAGTATTGAGGATTGAAGATTGAGGATTGTGGATTGAGGATTGACGATTGAGGATTGAAGATTGAGGATTGAGGATTGAGGATTGAGGATTGAGGATTGAAGATTGAGGATTGGGTATTGAGGATTGAAGAATGAGGATTGAGTATTGAGTATTGAGGATTGAGGATTGAAGATTGAGTATTGAGGATTGAAGATTGACGATTCAGGATTGAGGATTGAGGATCGAGGATTGAGGATTGAGGATTGAGGATTGAAGATTGAGTATTGGGGATTGAAGATTGAGGATTGAGGATTGAGGATTGAGGATTGAGGATTGAAGATTGAGTACTGAGGATTGAAGATTAAGATTGAGGATTGAGGATTGAGGATTGAGGATTGAGGATTGAGGATACAAGATTGAGTATTGAGGATTGAAGATTGAGGATTGAGGATTGAGGATTGAGGATTGAGGATTGGAGATTGAGTACTGAGGATTGAAGATTAAGATTGACGATTGAGGATTGAGGATTGAGGATTGAGGATTGAGGATTGAGGATTGAGGATTGAAGATTGAGGATTGCGTATTGAGGATAGAACATTGAGGATTGAGGATTGAGTATTGAGGATTGAGGATTGAGGATTGAAGATTGAATATTGATGATTGAAGATTGAGGATCGAGGATTGAGGGTTGTGGATTGAGGACGAGGACTGAGGGTGGAGTATTGATGTTTGAGGTCTGAGGATTGAGGATTGAGGATTGAGAATTGAGGATTGAGGATTGAGGATTGAAGATTGAGGATTGGGTGTTGAAGATTGAAGAATGAGGATTGAGGATTGAGGATTGAGGATTGAGGATTGAAGATTGAGTATTGAGGATTGAATATTGAGGATTGAGGATTGAGGATTGAGCATTGAGGATTGAGGATTGCGGATAGAAGATTGAGGATTGGGTATTGCGGATTGAAAATTGAGGATTGAGGATTGAGGATTGAGGATTGAGGACTGAAGATTGAATATTGATGATTGAATATTGAGGATTGAGGATTGATTGTTGTGGATTGAGGACGAGGACTGAGGGTTGACTACTGCTGTTTGAGGTCTGAGGATTGAGGATTGAGGATTGAGAATTGAGGATTGAGGATTGAGGATTGAAGATTGAGAATTGGGTATTGAGGATTGAAGAATGAGGATTGAGGATTGAGGATTGAGGATTGAGGATTGAAGACTGAGTGCTGAGGTTTGAGTGATGAGAATTGATGTTTGTGGATAGAGATTTGAAGATTGCAGATTGAGTATTGAGTATTGAAGACTGTGAATTGATGATATTCTCTTGAGGATTGAGGATTGACAACTGATTGTTGAGGACTGAGGGCTGAAGGTTGAGGATTCAGGATTGAGGATTCAGGACTGTGGATTGAGGATTGAGGATTGAGAATTGAAGATTGAGGATTGAGTATTGGGGGTTGTGGATTGAGGACGAGGACTGAGGGTTGAGTATTGATGTTTGAGGTCTGAGGATTGAGGGTTGAGGATTGAGAATTGAGGATTGAGGATTGAAGATTGAGGATTGGGTATTGAGGATTGAAGAATGAGGATTGAGTACTGAGTATTGAGGATTGAGGATTGAAGATTGAGTATTGAGCATTGAATATTGACGATTGAGGATTGAGGATTGAGGATTGAGGATTGAGGATTGAGGATTGAGGATTGAAGATTGAGTATTGAGGATTGAAGATTGAGGATTGAGGATTGAGGTTTGAGGATTGAGGATTGAAGATTGAGTACTGAGGATTGAAGATTAAGATTGAGGATTGATGATTGAGGTTTGAGGATTGAAGATTGAGGATTGGGGACTGAGTATTGAGGGTTGAGTGATGAGAATTGATGCTTGTGGATAGAGGTCTGAAGATTGCAGATTGAGTATTGAGTATTGAAAACTGTGAATTGAGCATATTCTATTGAGGATTGAGGATTGACAACTGATTGTTGAGGACTTAGGGCTGAAGATTGAGGATTCAGGGTTGAGGATTCAGGATTGAGGTTTGAGGACTGAGGATTGAGGATTGAGGATTGAGGATTGAGGATTGAGGATTGAAGACTGAGGATTGGGTATTGAGGATTGAACATTGAGGATTGAGTGTTGAGGATAGAGGATTAAGGATTGAGGATTGAAGGTTGAATATTAATGACTGTATATTGAGCATTGAGGATTGAGGGTTGTGGATTGAGGACGAGGACTGAGGGTTGAGTATTGATGTTTGAGGTCTGAGGATTCAGGACTGAAGATTGAGTATTGAGGATTGAAGATTGAGGATCGAGGATTGAGGATTGAGGATTGAGGATAGAGGATTGAAGAATGAGGATTGAGGATTGAGGATTGAGGATTGAGGATTGAGGATTGAGGATTGGTGATTGAGGATTGCGAATTGAAGATTCAGTGTTAAGGATTGAAGATTCAAAATTGAGGATGAGGATTGAACATTGAGTACTGAGTGTTGAGGTTTGAGTGATGAGAATTTATGTTTCTGGATACAGATTTGAAGATTGCAGATTGAGTATTGGGTATTGAAAACTGTGAATTGAGGATATTCTATTGAGGATTGAGGATTGACAACTGAATGTTGAGGACTGAGGGCTGAAGATTGAGGATTCAGGATTGAGGATTCAGAATTGATGTTTGAGGACTGAGGATTGAGGATTGAAGATTGAGTATTGAGGATTGAAGATTGAGGGTTGAGGATTGAGGATTGAGGATTGAGGATGAGGGCTGAGGGTTGAGGATTGAGGTTTGAGGACTAAGGACAGAGGATTGAGGATTGAGAATTGAGGATTGAGTATTGAGGATTGAAGATTGATAATTGGGTATTGAGGATCGAAGAATGAGGATTGAGGATTGAGGATTGAGGATTGAGGATAGAAGATTGAGTATTGAGGATTGAAGATTGACGATTGAGGATTGAGGATTGAGGATTGAGGATTGAGGATTGAAGATTGAGTATTGGGTATTGAAGATTGAGGATTGATGATTGAGGATTGTGGATTGAGGATTGAAGATTGAGTACTGAGGATTGAAGATTAAGATTGAGGATTGAGGATTGAGGATTGAGGATTGAGGATTGAGGTTTGAAGGTTGAGTATTGAGGATTGAAGATTGAGGATTGAGGATTGAGGATTGAGGATTGAGGATTGAAGATTGAGTATTGAGGATTGACGATTGAGGATTGAGGATTGAGGATTGAGGATTGAGGATTGAGGATTGAGGATTGCGGATAGAAGATTGAGGATTGGGTATTGCGGATTGAACATTGAGGATTGAGGATTGAGGATTGAGGATTGAGGACTGAAGATTGAATATTGATGATTGAATATTGAGGATTGAGGATTGATGGTTGTGGATTGAGGACGAGGACTGAGGGTTGACTACTGCTGTTTGAGGTCTGAGGATTGAGGATTGAGGATTGAGAATTGAGGATTGAGGGTTGACGATTGAAGATTGAGAATTGGGTATTGAGGATTGAAGAATGAGGATTGAGGATTGAGGATTGAGGATTGAGGATTGAAGACTGAGTGCTGAGGTTTGAGTGATGAGAATTGATGTTTGTGGATAGAGTTTTGAAGATTGCAGATTGAGTATTGAGTATTGAAGACTGTGAATTGATGATATTCTCTTGAGGATTGAGGATTGGCAACTGATTGTTGAGGACTGAGGGCTGAAGGTTGAGGATTCAGGATTGAGGATTCAGGACTGTGGATTGAGGATTGAGGATTGAGAATTGAAGATTGAGGATTGAGTATTGGTGGTTGTGGATTGAGGACGAGGACTGAGGGTTGAGTATTGATGTTTGAGGTCTGAGGATTGAGGGTTGAGGATTGAGAAATGAGGATTGAGGATTGAAGATTGAGGATTGGGTATTGAGGATTGAAGAATGAGGATTGAGTACTGAGTATTGAGGATTGAGGATTGAAGATTGAGTATTGAGCATTGAATATTGACGATTGAGGATTGAGGATTGAGGATTGAGGATTGAGGATTGAGGATTGAGGATTGAAGATTGAGTATTGAGGATTGAAGATTGAGGATTGAGGATTGAGGTTTGAGGATTGAGGATTGAAGATTGAGTACTGAGGATTGAAGATTAAGATTGAGGATTGATGATTGAGGATTGAGGATTGAAGATTGAGGATTGGGGACTGAGTATTGAGGGTTGAGTGATGAGAATTGATGCTTGTGGATAGAGGTCTGAAGATTGCAGATTGAGTATTGAGTATTGAAAACTGTGAATTGTGGATATTCTACTGAGGATTGAGGATTGACAACTGATTGTTGAGGACTTAGGGCTGAAGATTGAGGATTCATGGTTGAGGATTCAGGATTGAGGTTTGAGGACTGAGGATTGAGGATTGAGGTTTGAGGATTGAGGATTGAGGATTGAAGACTGAGGATTGGGTATTGAGGATTGAACATTGAGGATTGAGTGTTGAGGATAGAGGATTGAGGATTGAGGATTGAAGGTTGAATATTAATGACTGTATATTGAGGATTGAGGATTGAGGGTTGTGGATTGAGGACGAGGACTGAGGGTTGAGTATTGATGTTTGAAGTCTGAGGATTCAGGATTGAAGATTGAGTATTGAGGATAGAAGATTGAGGATTGAGGATTGTCGATTAAGGATTGAGGATGAGGTCTGAGGGTTGAGGATTGAGGTTTGAGGACTGAGGACTGAGGATTGAGAATTGAGAATTGAGGATTGAGGGTTGAGGATTGAAGATTGAGTATTGAGGATTGACGATTGAGGATTGAGGATTGAGTATTGACGATTGAGGATTGCAGACTGAGTATTGAGGATTGACGGTGGGAGGATTGAGGATTGCGGATAGAAGATTGAGAATTGGGGACTGAGGATTCAAGATTGAGGATCGAAGATTGAGAATTGAGGATTGAAGATTGATAATTGAGGATTCAGGATTGAAGATGGAGTATTGAGGATAGAAGATTGAGGATTGAGGATTGTCAATTAAGGATTGAGGATGAGGGCTGAGGGTTGAGGATTGAGGTTTGAGGACTGAGGACTGAGGATTGAGGATTGAGAATTGAGGATTGAGGATTGAGGATTGAAGATTGAGGATTGGGTATTGAGGATTGAAGAATGAGGATTGAGGATTGAGGATTGAGGATTGAGGATTGAAGATTGAGTATTGAGCATTGAAGCCTGACGATTTTAGGATTGAGGATTGAGGATTGAGGATTGAGGATGGAGGATTGAAGATTGAGAATTGAGGATTGAAGATTGAGGATCGAGGACTGAGGATTGAGGATTGAGGATTGAGGATTGAAGAATGAGGATTGAGGATTGAGGATTGAGGATTGAGGATTGAAGACTGAGTATTGAGGATTGAAGATTGAGGATTGAGGAGTGAGTATTGAAGATTGAGGATTTGGGACTGAGGATTGAAGATTGGGGTTTGAGGATTGAGGATTGAGGATTGAGGATTGAGGATGGAGGATTGAATATTGAGGATTGGGTATTGTGGATTGAAGAATGAGTATTGAGGATTGAGGATTGAGGATTGAGGATTGAAGATTGAGCATTGAGGATTGAAGATTGACGATTGAGGATTGAGGATTGAGGATTGAGGATTGAGGATTGAGGATTGAGGATTGAAGATTGAGTATTGAGGATTGAAGATTGAGGATTGTGAATTGAGGTTTCACGATTGAGGATTGAATATTGAGGATTGAGGGTTGAGGATTGAGGATTGAGCATTGAAGATTGAGGATTCGGTATTGAGGATTGAAGAATGAGGATTGAGTATTGAGTATTGAGGATTGAGGATTGAAGATTGAGTATTGAGGATTGAAGATTGGCGATTGAGGATTGAGGATTGAGGATTGAGGATTGAGGATTGAGGATTGAGGATTGAGGATAGAAGGTTGAGCATTGGGGATTGAAGATTGAGGATTGACGATGGGAGGATTGAGGATTGCGGATAGAACATTGAGAATTGGGGACTGAGGGTTCAAGATTGAGGATCGAAGATTGAGAATTGAGGATTGAAGATTGATAATTGAGGATTCAGGATTGAAGATTGAGTATTGAGGGTAGAAGATTGAGGATTGAGGATTGTCGATTAAGGATTGAGGATGAGGAGTGAGGGTTGAGGATTGAGGTTTGAGGACTGAGGACTGAGGATTGAGGATTGAGAATTGAGGATTGAAGAATGAGGATTGAGTATTGAGTATTGAGGATTGAGGATTGAAGATTGAGTATTGAGCATTGAAGATTGACGATTGAGGATTGAGGATTGAGGATTCAGGATTGAGGATTGAGGATTGAGGATTGAAGATTGAGTATTGGGTATTGAAGATTGAGGATTGAGGATTGAGGATTGTGGATTGAGGATTGAAGATTGAGTACTGAGGATTGAAGATTAAGATTGAGGATTGAGGATTGAGGATTGAAGACTGAGTATTGAGGATTGAAGATTGAGGATTGAGGAGTGAGTATTGAAGATTGAGGATTTGGGACTGAGGATTGAAGATTGGGGTTTGAGGATTGAGGATTGAGGATTGAGGATGGAGGATTGAATATTGAGGATTGGGTATTGTGGATTGAAGAATGAGTATTGAGGATTGAGGATTGAGGATTGAGGATTGAAGATTGAGCATTGAGGATTGAAGATTGACGATTGAGGATTGAGGATTGAGGATTGAGGATTGAGGATTGAGGATTGAGGATTGAAGATTGAGTATTGAGGATTGAAGATTGAGGATTGTGAATTGAGGTTTCACGATTGAGGATTGAATATTGAGGATTGAGGATTGAGGATTGAGGATTGAGCATTGAAGATTGAGGATTCGGTATTGAGGATTGAAGAATGAGGATTGAGTATTGAGTATTGAGGATTGAGGATTGAAGATTGAGTATTGAGGATTGAAGATTGACGATTGAGGATTGAGGATTGAGGATTGAGGATTGAGGATTGAGGATTGAGGATTGAGGATAGAAGGTTGAGCATTGGGGATTGAAGATTGAGGATTGACGATGGGAGGATTGAGGATTGCGGATAGAACATTGAGAATTGGGGACTGAGGGTTCAAGATTGAGGATCGAAGATTGAGAATTGAGGATTGAAGATTGATAATTGAGGATTCAGGATTGAAGATTGAGTATTGAGGGTCGAAGATTGAGGATTGAGGATTGTCGATTAAGGATTGAGGATGAGGGCTGAGGGTTGAGGATTGAGGTTTGAGGACTGAGGACTGAGGATTGAGGATTGAGAATTGAGGATTGAAGAATGAGGACTGAGTATTGAGTATTGAGGATTGAGGATTGAAGATTGAGTATTGAGCATTGAAGATTGACGATTGAGGATTGAGGATTGAGGATTGAGGATTGAGGATTGAGGATTGAGGATTGAAGATTGAGTATTGGGTATTGAAGATTGAGGATTGAGGATTGAGGATTGTGGATTGAGGATTGAAGATTGAGTACTGAGGATTGAAGATTAAGATTGAGGATTGAGGATTGAGGATTGAGGATTGAGGATTGAGGATTGAAGATTGAGTATTGAGGATTGAAGATTGAGGATTGAGGATTGAGGATTGAGGATTGAGGATAGAAGATTGAGTATTGAGGATTGAAGATAGAGGATTGAGGATTGAGGATTGAGGATTGAGGATTGAGGATTGAGGATTGCGGATAGAAGATTGAGGATTGGGTGTTGCGGATTGAGCATTGAGGATTGAGGATTGAGGATTGAGGATTGAGGACTGAAGATTGAATATTGATGATTGAATATTGAGGATTGAGGATTGATGGTTGTGGATTGAGGACGAGGACTGAGGGTTGACTACTGCTGTTTGAGGTCTGAGGATTGAGGATTGAGGATTGAGAATTGAGGATTGAGGATTGAGGATTGAAGATTGAGAATTGGGTATTGAGGATTGAAGAATGAGGATTGAGGATTGAGGATTGAGGATTGAGGATTGAAGACTGAGTGCTGAGGTTTGAGTGATGAGAATTGATGTTTGTGGATAGAGATTTGAAGATTGCAGATTGAGTATTGAGTATTGAAGACTGTGAATTGATGATATTCTCTTGAGGATTGAGGATTGACAACTGATTGTTGAGGACTGAGGGCTGAAGGTTGAGGATTCAGGATTGAGGATTCAGGACTGTGGATTGAGGATTGAGGATTGAGAATTGAAGATTGAGGATTGAGTATTGGGGGTTGTGGATTGAGGACGAGGACTGAGGGTTGAGTATTGATGTTTGAGGTCTGAGGATTGAGGGTTGAGGATTGAGAATTGAGGATTGAGGATTGAAGATTGAGGATTGGGTATTGAGGATTGAAGAATGAGGATTGAGTACTGAGTATTGAGGATAGAGGATTGAAGATTGAGTATTGAGCATTGAATATTGACGATTGAGGATTGAGGATTGAGGATTGAGGATTGAGGATTGAGGATTGAGGATTGAAGATTGAGTATTGAGGATTGAAGATTGAGGATTGAGGATTGAGGTTTGAGGATTGAGGATTGAAGATTGAGTACTGAGGATTGAAGATTAAGATTGAGGATTGATGATTGAGGTTTGAGGATTGAAGATTGAGGATTGGGGACTGAGTATTGAGGGTTGAGTGATGAGAATTGATGCTTGTGGATAGAGGTCTGAAGATTGCAGATTGAGTATTGAGTATTGAAAACTGTGAATTGAGCATATTCTATTGAGGATTGAGGATTGACAACTGATTGTTGAGGACTTAGGGCTGAAGATTGAGGATTCAGGGTTGAGGATTCAGGATTGAGGTTTGAGGACTGAGGATTGAGGATTGAGGATTGAGGATTGAGGATTGAGGATTGAAGACTGAGGATTGGGTATTGAGGATTGAACATTGAGGATTGAGTGTTGAGGATAGAGGATTGAGGATTGAGGATTGAAGGTTGAATATTAATGACTGTATATTGAGCATTGAGGATTGAGGGTTGTGGATTGAGGACGAGGACTGAGGGTTGAGTATTGATGTTTGAGGTCTGAGGATTCAGGACTGAAGATTGAGTATTGAGGATTGAAGATTGAGGATCGAGGATTGAGGATTGAGGATTGAGGATAGAGGATTGAAGAATGAGGATTGAGGATTGAGGATTGAGGATTGAGGATTGAGGATTGAGGATTGGTGATTGAGGATTGCGAATTGAAGATTCAGTGTTAAGGATTGAAGATTCAAAATTGAGGATGAGGATTGAACATTGAGTACTGAGTGTTGAGGTTTGAGTGATGAGAATTTATGTTTCTGGATACAGATTTGAAGATTGCAGATTGAGTATTGGGTATTGAAAACTGTGAATTGAGGATATTCTATTGAGGATTGAGGATTGACAACTGAATGTTGAGGACTGAGGGCTGAAGATTGAGGATTCAGGATTGAGGATTCAGAATTGATGTTTGAGGACTGAGGATTGAGGATTGAAGATTGAGTATTGAGGATTGAAGATTGAGGGTTGAGGATTGAGGATTGAGGATTGAGGATTAGGGCTGAGGGTTGAGGATTGAGGTTTGAGGACTAAGGACAGAGGATTGAGGATTGAGAATTGAGGATTGAGTATTGAGGATTGAAGATTGATAATTGGGTATTGAGGATCGAAGAATGAGGATTGAGGATTGAGGATTGAGGATTGAGGACAGAAGATTGAGTATTGAGGATTGAAGATTGACGATTGAGGATTGAGGATTGAGGATTGAGGATTGAGGATTGAAGATTGAGTATTGGGTATTGAAGATTGAGGATTGATGATTGAGGATTGTGGATTGAGGATTGAAGATTGAGTACTGAGGATTGAAGATTAAGATTGAGGATTGAGGATTGAGGATTGAGGATTGAGGATTGAGGTTTGAAGGTTGAGTATTGAGGATTGAAGATTGAGGATTGAGGATTGAGGATTGAGGATTGAGGATTGAAGATTGAGTATTGAGGATTGAAGATTGAGGATTGAGGATTGAGGATTGAGGATTGAGGATTGAGGATTGAGGATTGCGGATAGAAGATTGAGGATTGGGTATTGCGGATTGAACATTGAGGATTGAGGATTGAGGATTGAGGATTGAGGACTGAAGATTGAATATTGATGATTGAATATTGAGGATTGAGGATTGATGGTTGTGGATTGAGGACGAGGACTGAGGGTTGACTACTGCTGTTTGAGGTCTGAGGATTGAGGATTGAGGATTGAGAATTGAGGATTGAGGGTTGACGATTGAAGATTGAGAATTGGGTATTGAGGATTGAAGAATGAGGATTGAGGATTGAGGATTGAGGATTGAGGATTGAAGACTGAGTGCTGAGGTTTGAGTGATGAGAATTGATGTTTGTGGATAGAGTTTTGAAGATTGCAGATTGAGTATTGAGTATTGAAGACTGTGAATTGATGATATTCTCTTGAGGATTGAGGATTGGCAACTGATTGTTGAGGACTGAGGGCTGAATGTTGAGGATTCAGGATTGAGGATTCAGGACTGTGGATTGAGGATTGAGGATTGAGAATTGAAGATTGAGGATTGAGTATTGGGGGTTGTGGATTGAGGACGAGGACTGAGGGTTGAGTATTGATGTTTGAGGTCTGAGGATTGAGGGTTGAGGATTGAGAAATGAGGATTGAAGATTGAAGATTGAGGATTGGGTATTGAGGATTGAAGAATGAGGATTGAGTACTGAGTATTGAGGATTGAGGATTGAAGATTGAGTATTGAGCATTGAATATTGAAGATTGAGGATTGAGGATTGAGGTTTGAGGATTGAGGATTGAAGATTGAGTACTGAGGATTGAAGATTAAGATTGAGGATTGATGATTGAGGATTGAGGGTTGTGGATTGAGGACGAGGACTGAGGGTTGAGTATTGATGTTTGAAGTCTGAGGATTCAGGATTGAAGATTGAGTATTGAGGATAGAAGATTGAGGATTGAGGATTGTCGATTAAGGATTGAGGATGAGGTCTGAGGGTTGAGGATTGAGGTTTGAGGACTGAGGACTGAGGATTGAGAATTGAGAATTGAGGATTGAGGGTTGAGGATTGAAGATTGAGTATTGAGGATTGACGATTGAGGATTGAGGATTGAGTATTGACGATTGAGGATTGCAGACTGAGTATTGAGGATTGACGATGGGAGGATTGAGGATTGCGGATAGAAGATTGAGAATTGGGGACTGAGGATTCAAGATTGAGGATCGAAGATTGAGAATTGAGTATTGAAGATTGATAATTGAGGATTCAGGATTGAAGATGGAGTATTGAGGATAGAAGATTGAGGATTGAGGATTGTCAATTAAGGATTGAGGATGAGGGCTGAGGGTTGAGGATTGAGGTTTGAGGACTGAGGACTGAGGATTGAGGATTGAGAATTGAGGATTGAGGATTGAGGATTGAAGATTGAGGATTGGGTATTGAGGATTGAAGAATGAGGATTGAGGATTGAGGATTGAGGATTGAGGATTGAAGATTGAGTATTGAGCATTGAAGCCTGACGATTTTAGGATTGAGGATTGAGGATTGAGGATTGAGGATGGAGGATTGAAGATTGAGAATTGAGGATTGAAGATTGAGGATCGAGGACTGAGGATTGAGGATTGAGGATTGAGGATTGAAGAATGAGGATTGAGGATTGAGGATTGAGGATTGAGGATTGAAGACTGAGTATTGAGGATTGAAGATTGAGGATTGAGGAGTGAGTATTGAAGATTGAGGATTTGGGACTGAGGATTGAAGATTGGGGTTTGAGGATTGAGGATTGAGGATTGAGGATGGAGGATTGAATATTGAGGATTGGGTATTGTGGATTGAAGAATGAGTACTGAGGATTGAGGATTGAGGATTGAGGATTGAAGATTGAGCATTGAGGATTGAAGATTGACGATTGAGGATTGAGGATTGAGGATTGAGGATTGAGGATTGAGGATTGAGGATTGAGGATTGAGGATTGAGGATTGAGGATTGAAGATTGAGGATTAGGTATTGAGGATTGAAGAATGAGGATTGAGTATTGAGTATTGAGGATTGAATACTGACGATTGAGGATTGAGGATTGAGGTTTGAGGATTGAGGATTGAGGATTGAAGATTGAGGATTGCGTATTGAGGATAGAACATTGAGGATTGAGGATTGAGTATTGAGGATTGAGGATTGAGGATTGAAGGTTGAATATTGATGATTGAATATTGAGGATCGAGGATTGAGGGTTGTGGATTGAGGACGAGGACTGAGGGTTGAGTATTGATGTTTGAGGTCTGAGGATTGAGGATTGAGGATTGAGAATTGAGGATTGAGGATTGAGGATTGAAGATTGAGGATTGGGTGTTGAAGATTGAAGAATGAGGATTGAGGATTGAGGATTGAGGATTGAAGATTGAGGATTGGGTACTGAGGATTGAAGAATGAGGATTGAGTATTGAGTATTGAGGATTGAGGATTGAGGATTGAGGATTGAAGATTGAGGATTAGGTATTGAGGATTGAAGAATGAGGATTGAGTATTGAGTATTGAGGATTGAGGATTGAAGATTGAGTATTGAGGATTGAAGATTGACGATTGAGGATTGAGGATTGAGGATTGAGGATTGAGGATTGAGGATTGAGGATTGAAGATTGAGTATTGGGTATTGAAGATTGAGGATTGAGGATTGAGGATTGAGGATTGAAGATTGAGGATTGGGTATTGAGGATTGAGGATTGAGGATTGAAGATTGAGGCTAGGGTATTGAGGATTGAAGAATGATGATTGAGGATTGAGGATTGAGGATTGAAGAATGAGGATTGAAGAATGAGGATTGGGGATTGAGTATTGAGCATTGAGGATTGAATATTGAGTATTGAGGATTGAATATTGAGGATTGAGGATTGAGGATTGAGGATTGAGGATTGAGGATTGAAGATTGAGTATTGAGGATTGAAGATTGAGGATTGAGGATTGAGGATTGAGGATTGAGGATTGAGGATTGAGGATTGAAGATTGAGGATTGGGTATTGAGGATTGAGGATTGAGGATTGAAGATTGAGGATAGGGTATTGAGGATTGAAGAATGATGATTGAGGATTGAGGATTGAGGATTGAGGATTGAGGATTGAATATTGAGTATTGTGGATTGAAGATCGACTGTTGAGGATTGCGAATTGAGGATTGAGGGTTGGGGATTGAGGATTGAAGATTGAAGAAAGATGATTGAAGAATGAGGATTGGGGATTGAGTATTGAGCATTGAGGATTGAATATTGAGTATTGAGGATTGAACATTGAGGATTCAGGATTGAGGATTGAGGATTGAGGATTGAGGATTGAGGATTGAAGATTGAGTATTGAGGATTGAAGATTGAGGATTGAGGATTGAAGATTGAGTATTGAGGATTGAAGATTGAGGATTGAGGATTGAGGATTGAGGATTGAGGATTGAGGATTGAGGATTGAAGATTGAGGATTGGGTATTGAGGATTCAGGATTGAGGATTGAAGATTGAGGATAGGGTATTGAGGATTGAAGAATGATGATTGAGGATTGAGGATTGAGGATTGAGGATTGAATATTGAGTATTGTGGATTGAAGATCGACTGTTGAGGATTGCGAATTGAGGATTGAGGGTTGGGGATTGAGGATTGAAGATTGAAGAAAGATGATTGAAGAATGAGGATTGGAGATTGAGTATTGAGCATTGAGGATTGAATATTGAGTATTGAGGATTGAACATTGAGGATTCAGGATTGAGGATTGAGGATTGAGGATTGAGGATTGAGGATTGAAGATTGAGTATTGAGGATTGAAGATTGAGAATTGAGGATTGAGGATTGAGGATTGAGGATTGAGGATTGAGGATTGAGGATTGAAGATTGAGGATTGGGTATTGAGGATTGAGGATTGAGGATCGAAGATTGAGGATAGGGTATTGAGGATTGAAGAATGATGATTGAGGATTGAAGATTGAGGATTGAGGATTGAGGATTGAGGATTGAGGATTGAGGATTGAGGATTGAAGATTCAGGATTGGGTATTGAGGATTGAGGATTGAGGATTGAGGACTGAAGATTGAGTATTGAGGATTGAAGATTGAGGATTGAGGATTGGGGATTGAGAATTGAGGATTGAGGATTGAACATTGAGGACTGAGTGTTGAGGGTTGAGCGATGAGAATTGATGTTTGTGGATAGAGATTTGAAGATTGCAGATTGAGCATTGAGTATTGAAAACTGTGAATTGAGTATATTCTATTGAGGATTGAGGATTGACAACTGATTGTTGAGGACTGAGGGCTGAAGATTGAGGGTTCCGGATTGGGGATTCAGAATTGATATTTGAGGACTGAGGATTGAGTATTGAGGATTGAGGATTGAGGATTGAGGATAGAGGATTGAAGACTGACGATCCGGTATTGAGGATTGAACATTGAGGATTGAGGATTGAGGATTGAGTATGGAGGATTGAGGATTGAGGATTGAGGATTTAAGGTTGAATATTGATGAATGAAGATTGAGGATTGAGGATTGAGGGTTGTGGATTGAGAACGAGGACTGAGGGTTGAGTGTTGATGCCTGAGGTCTGAGGATTGAGGATTGAGGATTGCGAACTGAGGATTGATGATTGAGGATTGAAGATTGGGGATTGGGTATTGAGGATTGAAGAATGAGGATTGAAGAATGAGGAGTGGGGATTGAGTATTGAGGATTGAGGATTGAATATTGAGTATTGAGGATTGAATATTGAGGATTGAGGATTGAGGATTGAGGATTGAGGATTGAAGACTGAGTATTGAGGATTGAAGATTGAGGATTGAGGATTGGGGATTGTGGATTGAGTATTGAGGATTGAGGATTGAAGATTGAGGATTGAGGATTGAGGATTGAGGATTGAGGATTGTGGATTGACGACGAGGACTGAGGGTTGAATATTTATGTTTGAGGTCTGAGGATTGAGGATTGAGGACTGAGAATTGAGGATTGAGGATTGAGGATTGAAGATTGAGGATTGGGTATTGAGGATTGAGGATTGAGGATTGAAGATTGAGGCTAGGGTATTGAGGATTGAAGAATGATGATTGAGGATTGAGGATTGAGGATTGAAGAATGAGGATTGAAGAATGAGGATTGGGGATTTAGTATTGAGCATTGAGGATTGAATATTGAGTATTGAGGATTGAATATTGAGGATTGAGGATTGAGGATTGAGGATTGAGGATTGAGGATTGAAGATTGAGTATTGAGGATTGAAGATTGAGGATTGAGGATTGAGGATTGAGGATTGAGGATTGAGGATTGAGGATTGAAGATTGAGGATTGGGTATTGAGGATTGAGGATTGAGGATTGAAGATTGAGGATAGGGTATTGAGGATTGAAGAATGATGATTGAGGATTGAGGATTGAGGATTGAGGATTGAATATTGAGTATTGTGGATTGAAGATCGACTGTTGAGGATTGCGAATTGAGGATTGAGGGTTGGGGATTGAGGATTGAAGATTGAAGAAAGATGATTGAAGAATGAGGATTGGGGATTGAGTATTGAGCATTGAGGATTGAATATTGAGTATTGAGGATTGAACATTGAGGATTCAGGATTGAGGATTGAGGATTGAGGATTGAGGATTGAGGATTGAAGATTGAGTATTGAGGATTGAAGATTGAGAATTGAGGATTGAGGATTGAGGATTGAGGATTGAGGATTGAGGATTGTGGATTGAAGGTTGAGGATTGGGTATTGAGGATTGAGGATTGAGAATTGAGGATTGAGGATTGAACATTGAGGACTGAGTGTTGAGGGTTGAGCGATGAGAATTGATGTTTGTGGATAGAGATTTGAAGATTGCAGATTGAGTATTGAGTATTGAAAACTGTGAATTGAGTATATTCTATTGAGGATTGAGGATTGACAACTGATTGTTGAGGACTGAGGGCTGAAGATTGAGGGTTCCGGATTGGGGATTCAGAATTGATATTTGAGGACTGAGGATTGAGTATTGAGGATTGAGGATTGAGGATTGAGGATTGAGGATTGAAGACTGACGATCCGGTATTGAGGATTGAACATTGAGGATTGAGGATTGAGGATTGAGTATGGAGGATTGAGGATTAAGGATTGAGGATTTAAGGTTGAATATTGATGAATGAAGATTGAGGATTGAGGATTGAGGGTTGTGGATTGAGAACGAGGACTGAGGGTTGAGTGTTGATGCCTGAGGTCTGACGATTGAGGATTGAGGATTGCGAACTGAGGATTGATGATTGAGGATTGAAGATTGGGGATTGGGTATTGAGGATTGATGAATGAGGATTGAAGAATGAGGATTGGGGATTGAGTATTGAGGATTGAGGATTGAATATTGAGTATTGAGGATTGAATATTGAGGATTGAGGATTGAGGATTGAGGATTGAGGATTGAAGATTGAGTATTGAGGATTGAAGATTGAGGATTGAGGATTGAGGATTGTGGATTGCGTATTGAGGATTGAGGATTGAAGATTGAGGATTGAGGATTGAGGATTGAGGATTGAGGATTGAGGGTTGTGAATTGACGACGAGGACTGAGGGTTGAATATTTATGTTTGAGGTCTGAGGATTGAGGATTGAGGATTGAGAATTGAGGATTGAGGATTGAGGATTGAAGATTGAGGATTGGGTATTGAGGATTGAGGATTGAGGATTGAAGATTGAGGCTAGGGCATTGAGGATTGAAGAATGATGATTGAGGATTGAGGATTGAGGATTGAAGAATGAGGATTGAAGAATGAGGATTGGGGATTGAGTATTGAGCACTGAGGATTGAATATTGATTATTGAGGATTGAATATTGAGGATTGAGGATTGAGGATTGAGGATTGAGGATTGAGGATTGAAGATTGAGTATTGAGGATTGAAGATTGAGGATTGAGGATTGAGGATTGAGGATTGAGGATTGAGGATTGAGGATTGAGGATTGAAGATTGAGGATTGGGTATTGAGGATTGAGGATTGAGGATTGAAGATTGAGGATAGGGTATTGAGGATTGAAGAATGATGATTGAGGATTGAGGATTGAGGATTGAGGTTTGAATATTGAGTATTGTGGATTGAAGATCGACTGTTGAGGATTGCGAATTGAGGATTGAGGGTTGGGGATTGAGGATTGAAGATTGAAGAATGAGAATTGAAGAATGAGGATTGGGGATTGAGTATTGAGCATTGAGGATTGAATATTGAGTATTGAGGATTGAATATTGAGGATTCAGGATTGAGGATTGAGGATTGAGGTTTGAGGACTGAGGACTGAGGATTGAGGATTCAGAATTGAGGATTGAGGATTGAGGATTGAAGATTGAGGATTGGGTATTGAGGATTGAAGAATGAGGATTGAGGATTGAGGATTGAGGATTGAGGATTGAAGATTGAGTATTGAGAATTGAAGCTTGACGATTTTAGGATTGAGGATTGAGGATTGAGGATTGAGGATGGAGGATTGAAGATTGAGTATTGAGGATTGAAGATTGAGGATCGAGGACTGAGGATTGAGGATTGAGGATTGAGGATTGAAGAATGAGGATTGAGGGTTGAGGATTGAGGATTGAGGATTGAAGACTGAGTATTGAGGATTGAAGATTGTGGATTGAGGAGTGAGTATTGAAGATTGAGGATTTGGGACTGAGGATTGAAGATTGGGGTTTGAGGATTGAGGATTGAGGATTGAGGATGGAGGATTGAAGATTGAGGATTGGGTATTGTGGATTGAAGAATGAGTATTGAGGATTGAGGATTGAGGATTGAGGATTGGAGATTGAGTATTGAGGATTGAAGATTGACGATTGAGGATTGAGGATTGAGGATTGAGGATTGAGGATTGAGGATTGAGGATTGAAGATTGAGTATTGAGGATTGAAGATTGAGGATTGTGGATTGAGGATTCACGATTGAGGATTGAAGATTGAGGATTGAGGATTGAGGATTGAGGATTGAGCATTGAAGATTGAGGATTCGGTATTGAGGATTGAAGAATGAGGATTGAGTATTGAGTATTGAGGATTGAGGATTGAAGATTGAGTATTGAGGATTGAAGATTGACGATTGAGAATTGAGGATTGAGGATTGAGGATTGAAGATTAAGGTTGAGGATTGAGGATTGAGGGTTGAGGATTGAGGATTGAGGATTGAGGATTGAAGATTGAGGATTGCGTATTGAGGATAGAACATTGAGGATTGAGTATTGAGTATTGAGGATTGAGGATTGAGGATTGAAGATTGAATATTGATGATTGAAGGTTGAGGATCGAGGATTGAGGGTTGTGGATTGAGTACGAGGACTGAGGGTTGCGTATTGATGGTTGAGGTCTGAGGATTGAGGATTGAGGATTGAGGATTGATGATTGAGGATTCAGGATTGAGGATTGAATATTGAGGATTGGGTATTGAGGATTGAAGAATGAGGATTGAGGATTGAGGGTTGAGGATTGAGGATTGAGGATTGAGTATTGAGGATTGAAGACTGAGTGTTGAGGGTTGAGTGATGAGAATTGATGTTTGTGGATAGAGATTTGAAGATTGCAGATTGAGTATTGAGTATTGAAAACTGTGAATTGATGATATTCTCTTGAGGATTGAGGATTGACAACTGATTGTTGAGGACTGAGGGCTGAAGGTTGAGGATTCAGGATTGAGGATTCAGGATTGTGGATTGAGGATTGAGGATTGAGAATTGAAGATTGAGGATTGAGTATTGGGGGTTGTGGATTGAGGACGAGGACTGAGGGTTGAGTATTGATGTTTGAGGTCTGAGGATTGAGGGTTGAGGATTGAGAATTGAGGATTGAGGATTGAATTTTGAGGATTGGGTACTGAGGATTGAAGAATGAGGATTGAGTATTGAGTATTGAGGATTGAGGATTGAGGATTGAGGATTGAAGATTGAGGATTAGGTATTGAGTATTGAAGAATGAGGATTGAGTATTGAGTAATGAGGATTGAGGATTGAAGATTGAGTATTGAGGATTGAAGATTGACGATTGAGGATTGAGGATTGAGGATTGAGGATTGAGGATTGAGGATTGAGGATTGAAGATTGAGTATTGGGTATTGAAGATTGAGGATTGAGGATTGAGGATTGTGGATTGAGGATTGAAGATTGAGTACTGAGGATTGAAGATTAAGATTGAGCATTGAGGATTGAGGATTGAGGATTGAGGATTGAGGAATGAGGATTGAAGATTGAGTATTGAGGATTGAAGATTGAGGATTGAGGATTGAGGATTGAGGATTGAGGATTGAAGATTGAGTATTGAGGATTGAAGATTGAGGATTGAGGATTGAGGATTGAGGATTGAGGATTGAGGATTGAGGATTGCGGATAGAAGATTGAGGATTGGGTATTGCGGATTGCACATTGAGGATTGAGGATTGAGGATTGAGGATTGAGGACTGAAGATTGAATATTGATGATTGAATATTGAGGATTGAGGATTGATGGTTGTGGATTGAGGACGCGGACTGAGGGTTGACTACTGCTGTTTGAGGTCTGAGGATTGAGGATTGAGGATTGAGAATTGAGGATTGAGGATTGAGGATAGAAGATTGAGAATTGGGTATTGAGGATTGAAGAATGAGTATTGAGGATTGAGGATTGAGGATTGAGGATTGAAGACTGAGTGCTGAGGGTTGAGTGATGAGAATTGATGTTTGTGGATAGAGATTTGAAGATTGCAGATTGAGTATTGAGTATTGAAGACTGTGAATTTATGATATTCTCTTGAGGATTGAGGATTGACAACTGATTGTTGAGGACTGAGTGCTGAAGGTTGAGGATTCAGGATTGAGGATTCAGGATTGTGGATTGAGGATTGAGGATTGAGAATTGAAGATTGAGGATAGAGTATTGGGGGTTGTGGATTGAGGACGAGGACTGAGGGTTGAGTATTGATGTTTGAGGTCTGAGGATTGAGGGTTGAGGATTGAGAATTGAGGATTGAGGATTGAAGATTGAGGATTGGGTATTGAGGATTGAAGAATGAGGATTGAGTACTGAGTATTGAGGATTGAGGATTGTAGATTGAGTATTGAGCATTGAATATTGACGATTGAGGATTGAGGATTGAGGATTGAGGATTGAGGATTGAGGATTGAGGATTGAAGATTGAGTATTGAGGATTGAAGATTGAGGATTGAGGATTGAGGTTTGAGGATTGAGGATTGAATATTGAGTACTGAGGATTGAAGATTAAGATTGAGGATTGATGATTGAGGATTGAGGATTGAAGATTGAGGATTGGGGACTGAGTATTGAGGGTTGAGTGATGAGAATTGATGCTTGTGGATAGAGGTCTAAAGATTGCAGATTGATTATTGAGTATTGAAAACTGTGAATTGAGGATATTTTATTGAGGATTGAGGATTGACAACTGATTGTTGAGGACTTAGGGCTGAAGATTGAGGATTCAGGGTTGAGGATTCAGGATTAAGGTTTGAGGACTGAGGATTGAGGATTGAGGATTGAGGATTGAGGATTGAGGATTGAGGATTGAAGACTGAGGATTGGGTATTGAGGATTGAACATTCAGTATTGAGTGTTGAGGATAGAGGATTGAGGATTGAGGATTGAAGGTTGAATATTAATGACTGAATATTGAGGATGGAGGATTGAGGATTGAGGATTGCAGACTGAGTATTGACGATTGACGATGGGAGGATTGAGGATTGAGGATTGAGGATTGAGGATTGAGGATTGAGGATTGAAGATTGAGTATTGATGATTGAATATTGAGGATTGAGGATTGAGGTTTGAGGATTGAGGACGAGGACTGACGGTTGAGGATTGAGGTTTGAGGATCGAGTGTTGAGGATTGAGAGTTGAGGATTGAGGATTGAAGATTGAGAATTGAGGATTGAAGATTGAGGATTGAGGATTGAGGATTGAGGATTGACGCTTGAGGATTGAGGGTTGAGGATGGAGGATTGAGGATTGAGGATTGCAGACTGAGTATTGACGATTGACGATGGGAGGAATGAGGATTGAGGATAGAAGATTGAGAATAGGGGACTGAGGATTCAAGATTGAGGATCGAAGATTGAGAATTGAGGATTGAAGATTGATAATTGAGGACTGAGGATTGAACATTGAGGACTGAGGATTCAGGATTGAAGATTGAGTATTGAGTATAGAAGATTGAGGATTGAGGATTGTCGATTAAGGATTGAGGATGAGGGCTGAGGGTTGCGGATTGAGGTTTGAGGACTGAGGACTGAGGATTGAGGATTGAGAATTGAGGATTGAGGATTGAGGATTGAAGATTGAGTACTGAAGATTGAAGATTAAGATTGAGGATTGAGAATTGAGGATTGAGGATTGAGGATTGAGGACTGAAGATTGAGTATTGAGGATTGAAGATTGAGGATTGAGGATTGAGGATTGAGAATTGAGGATAGAGGATTGAACATTGAGGACTGAGTGTTGAGGGTTGAGCGATGAGAATTGATGTTTGTGGATAGAGATTTGAAGATTGCAGATTGAGTATTGAGTATTGAAAACTGTGAATTGAGTATATTCTATTGAGGATTGAGGATTGACAACTGATTGTTGAGGACAGAGGGCTGAAGATTGAGGGTTCCGGATTGAGGATTCAGAATTGATATTTGAGGACTGAGGATTGAGTATTGAGGATTGAGGATTGTGGATTGAGGATTGAGGATTGAAGACTGACGATCCGGTATTGAGGATTGAACATTGAGGATTCAGGATTGAGGATTCAGTATGGAGGATTGAGGATTGAGGATTGAGGATTTAAGGTTGAATATTGATGAATGAAGATTGAGGATTGAGGATTGAGGGTTGTGGATTGAGAACGAGGACTGAGGGTTGAGTGTTGATGCCTGAGGTCTGAGGATTGAGGATTGAGGATTGCGAACTGAGGATTGATGATTGAGGATTGAAGATTGGGGATTGGGTATTGAGGATTGAAGAATGAGGATTGAAGAATGAGGAGTGGGGATTGAGTATTGAGGATTGTGGATTGAATATTGAGTATTGAGGATTGAATATTGATGATTCAGGATTGAGGATTGAGGATTGAGGATTGAGGATTGAGGATTGAAGATTGAGTATTGAGGATTGAAGATTGAGAATTGAGGATTGAGGATTGAGGATTGAGGATTGAGGATTGAAGAATGAGGATTGAAGAATGAGGATTGGGGATTGAGTATTAAGCATTGAGGATTGAATATTGAGTATTGAGGATTGAATATTGAGGATTGAGTATTGAGGATTGAGGATTGAGGATTGAAGATTGAGGATTGGGGACTGAGGATTGAAGATTGAGTATTGAGGATTGTGGATTGAGGATTGAGGATTGAGGATTGAAGACTGAGGATCGGGTGTTGAGGATTGAACATTGAGGATTGAGGATTGAGGATTGAGGATTGAGGATTGAGGATTGAAGGTTGAATATTGATGAATGAAGATTGAGGATCGAGGATTGTAGGTCGTGGATTGAGGACGAGGACTGAGGGTTGAGTGTTGATACTTGAGGCCTGAGGATTGAGGATTGAGGATTGCGAATTGAGGATTGAGGATTTAAGATTGAGGATTGGGTATTGAGGATTGAAGAATGAGGATTGAGGATTGAGGACAGAGGATTGAGGATTGAAGATTGAGTATTGAGGATTGAAGGTTGAGGATTGTGGATTGAGGATTGAGGATTGAGGCTCGAATATTGAGGATTGGGGACTGAGTGTTGAGGGTTAAGTGATGAGAATTGATGTTTGTGGATAGAGATTTGAAGATTGCAGGTTGAGTATTGAGAATTGAAAACTGTGACATCATGATATTCTATTGAGGATTGAGGATGGACCACTGATTGTTGAGGACTGAGGGCTGAAGATTGAGGATTCAGGATTGAGGATTCAGGATTGAGGTTTGAGGACTGAGGATTGAGGATTGAGGATTGAGGATTGAGGATCGAGGATTGAGGATTGAAGCCTGAGGATCGGGTATTGAGGATTGAACATTGATGATTGAGGATTGAGGATTGAGGATTGAGGATTGAGGATTGAGGATTGAGGATTGAAGGTTGAATATTGATGAATGAAGATTGAGGATTGAGGATAGTAGGTCGTGGATTGAGGACGAGGACTGAGGGTTGAGTATTGATACTTGAGGCCTGAGGATTGAGGATTGAGGATTGAGGATTGAGGATTGAGGATTGATAATTGAGTATTGAGGATTGAAGATTGAGGAATGAGGATTGAGGATTGAGGATTGAGTATTGAAGATTGAGTACTGAAGATTGAGTACTGAGGATTGAAGATTAAGATTGAGGATTGAGGATTGAGGACTGAGGATTGAGGATTGAGGATTGAAGGTTCAGTATTGAGGATTGAAGATTGAGAATTGAGGATTGAGGGTTGAACATTGAGGACTGAGTGTTGAGGGTTGAATGATGAGAATTGATGTTTGTGGATAGAGGTCTGAACATTGCAGATTGAGTATTGAGTATTGAAACCTGTGAATTGAGTATATTATATTGAGGATTGAGGATTGACAACTGATTGTTGGGGACTGAGGGCTGAAGACTGAGGTTTCCGGATTGAGGATTCAGAATTGAAATTTGAGGACTGAGCATTGAAGATTGAAGATTGAGTATTCAGGATTGAAGACTGAGAATTGAGGATTGAGGATTGAGGATTGAGGATGAGGGCTGAGGGTTGAGGATTGAGGTTTGAGGACTAAGGACAGAGGATTGAGGATTGAGGATTGAAGATTGAGGATTGGGTATTGAGGATCGAAGAATGAGGATTGAGGATTGAGGATTGAGGATTGTGGATTGAATATTGAGTATTGAGGATTGAAGATTGACTATTGAGGATTGCGAATTGAGGATTGACGATTGAGGATTGAGGATTGAAGATTGAGTATTGAGGATTGAAGGTTGAGGATTGTGGACTGAGGATTGAGGATTGAGGCTTGAATATTGAGGATTGGGGACTGAGTGTTGAGGGTTGAGTGATGTGAATTGATGTTTGTGGATAGAGATTTGACGATTGCAGGTTGAGTATTGAGTATTGAAAACTGTGAAATCATGATATTCTATTGAGGATTGAGGATTGACAACTGATTGTTGAGGACTGAGGGCTGAAGCTTGAGGATTCAGGATTGAGGATTCAGGATTGAGGTTTGAGGAGAGAGGACTGAGGATTGAGGATTGAGGATAGAGAATTGAGGATTGAGGATTGAGGATTGAAGATTGAGGATTGGCTGTTGAGGACTGAATATTGAGGATTGACGATTGAGGATTGAGGATTGAGGATTGAGGGTTGAGGATTGAGGATTGAAGATTGAGTATTGAGGATTGAAGATTGAGGATTGAGGATTGAGGATTGAAGATTGAGGATAGGGTATTGAGAATTGAAGAATGATGATTGAGGATTGAGGATTGAGGATTGAGGATTGAGGATTGAATATTGAGTATTGTGGATTGAAGATCGACTATTGAGGATTGCGAATTCAGGATTGAGGGTTGGGGATTGAGGATTGAAGATTGATGATTGAGGATTGAGGATTGAGGATTGGGGATTGAGGATTGCGAGTTGAAGATTCAGTATTGAGGATTGAAGATTCAGAATTGAGGATGAGGATTGAACATTGAGTACTGAGTGTTGAGGGTTGAGTGATGAGAATTTATGTTTCTGGATAGAGATTTGAAGATTGCAGATTGAGTATTGAGTATTGAAAACTGTGAATTGAGGATATTCTATTGAGGATTGAGGATTGACAACTGAATGTTGAGGACTGAGGGCTGAAGATTGAGGATTCAGGATTGAGGATTCAGAATTGTGGTTTGAGGACTGAGGATTGAGGATTGAAGGTTGAGTATTGAGGATTGAAGATTGAGGATTGAGGATTGAGGATTGAGGATTGAGTATGGAGGATTGAGGATTGAGGATTGAGGATTTAAGGTTGAATATTGATGAATGAAGATTGAGGATTGAGGATTGAGGGTTGTGGATTGAGAACGAGGACTGAGGGTTGAGTGTTGATGCCTGAGGTCTGAGGATTGAGGATTGAGGATTGCGAACTGAGGATTGATGATTGAGGATTGAAGATTGGGGATTGGGTATTGAGGATTGAAGAATGAGGATTGAAGAATGAGGAGTGGGGATTGAGTATTGAGGATTGTGGATTGAATATTGAGTATTGAGGATTGAATATTGATGATTCAGGATTGAGGATTGAGGATTGAGGATTGAGGATTGAGGATTGAAGATTGAGTATTGAGGATTGAAGATTGAGAATTGAGGATTGAGGATTGAGGATTGAGGATTGAGGATTGAAGAATGAGGATTGAAGAATGAGGATTGGGGATTGAGTATTAAGCATTGAGGATTGAATATTGAGTATTGAGGATTGAATATTGAGGATTGAGTATTGAGGATTGAGGATTGAGGATTGAAGATTGAGGATTGGGGACTGAGGATTGAAGATTGAGTATTGAGGATTGTGGATTGAGGATTGAGGATTGAGGATTGAAGACTGAGGATCGGGTGTTGAGGATTGAACATTGAGGATTGAGGATTGAGGATTGAGGATTGAGGATTGAGGATTGAAGGTTGAATATTGATGAATGAAGATTGAGGATCGAGGATTGTAGGTCGTGGATTGAGGACGAGGACTGAGGGTTGAGTGTTGATACTTGAGGCCTGAGGATTGAGGATTGAGGATTGCGAATTGAGGATTGAGGATTTAAGATTGAGGATTGGGTATTGAGGATTGAAGAATGAGGATTGAGGATTGAGGACAGAGGATTGAGGATTGAAGATTGAGTATTGAGGATTGAAGGTTGAGGACTGTGGATTGAGGATTGAGGATTGAGGCTCGAATATTGAGGATTGGGGACTGAGTGTTGAGGGTTAAGTGATGAGAATTGATGTTTGTGGATAGAGATTTGAAGATTGCAGGTTGAGTATTGAGAATTGAAAACTGTGAAATCATGATATTCTATTGAGGATTGAGGATGGACCACTGATTGTTGAGGACTGAGGGCTGAAGATTGAGGATTCAGGATTGAGGATTCAGGATTGAGGTTTGAGGACTGAGGATTGAGGATTGAGGATTGAGGATTGAGGATCGAGGATTGAGGATTGAAGCCTGAGGATCGGGTATTGAGGATTGAACATTGATGATTGAGGATTGAGGATTGAGGATTGAGGATTGAGGATTGAGGATTGAGGATTGAGGATTGAAGGTTGAATATTGATGAATGAAGATTGAGGATTGAGGATAGTAGGTCGTGGATTGAGGACGAGGACTGAGGGTTGAGTATTGATACTTGAGGCCTGAGGATTGAGGATTGAGGATTGCGAATTGAGGATAGAGGATTTAAGATTGAGAATTGGGTATTGAGGATTGAAGAATGAGGATTGAGGATTGAGGACAGAGGATTGAGGTTTGAAGATTGAGTATTGAGGATTGAAGGTTGACGATTGGGGATTGATGATTGAGGATTGAGGATTGAGGATTGAGTATTGATACTTGAGGCCTGAGGATTGAGGATTGAGGATTGCGAATTGAGTATTGAGGATTTAAGATTGAGGATTGGGTATTAAGGATTGAAGAATGAGGATTGAGGATTGAGGACAGCGGATTGAGGATTGAAGATTGAGTTTTGAGGATTGAAGATTGACGATTGAGGATTGAGGATTGAGGATTGAGGATTGAGGATTGAGGATTGAGGATTGATAATTGAGTATTGAGGATTGAAGATTGAGGAATGAGGATTGAGGATTGAGGATTGAGTATTGAAGATTGAGTACTGAAGATTGAGTACTGAGGATTGAAGATTAAGATTGAGGATTGAGGATTGAGGACTGAGGATTGAGGATTGAGGATTGAAGGTTCAGTATTGAGGATTGAAGATTGAGAATTGAGGATTGAGGGTTGAACATTGAGGACTGAGTGTTGAGGGTTGAATGATGAGAATTGATGTTTGTGGATAGAGGTCTGAACATTGCAGATTGAGTATTGAGTATTGAAACCTGTGAATTGAGTATATTATATTGAGGATTGAGGATTGACAACTGATTGTTGGGGACTGAGGGCTGAAGACTGAGGTTTCCGGATTGAGGATTCAGAATTGAAATTTGAGGACTGAGCATTGAAGATTGAAGATTGAGTATTCAGGATTGAAGACTGAGAATTGAGGATTGAGGATTGAGGATTGAGGATGAGGGCTGAGGGTTGAGGATTGAGGTTTGAGGACTAAGGACAGAGGATTGAGGATTGAGGATTGAAGATTGAGGATTGGGTATTGAGGATCGAAGAATGAGGATTGAGGATTGAGGATTGAGGATTGTGGATTGAATATTGAGTATTGAGGATTGAAGATTGACTATTGAGGATTGCGAATTGAGGATTGACGATTGAGGATTGAGGATTGAAGATTGAGTATTGAGGATTGAAGGTTGAGGATTGTGGACTGAGGATTGAGGATTGAGGCTTGAATATTGAGGATTGGGGACTGAGTGTTGAGGGTTGAGTGATGTGAATTGATGTTTGTGGATAGAGATTTGACGATTGCAGGTTGAGTATTGAGTATTGAAAACTGTGAAATCATGATATTCTATTGAGGATTGAGGATTGACAACTGATTGTTGAGGACTGAGGGCTGAAGCTTGAGGATTCAGGATTGAGGATTCAGGATTGAGGTTTGAGGAGAGAGGACTGAGGATTGAGGATTGAGGATAGAGAATTGAGGATTGAGGATTGAGGATTGAAGATTGAGGATTGGCTGTTGAGGACTGAATATTGAGGATTGACGATTGAGGATTGAGGATTGAGGATTGAGGGTTGAGGATTGAGGATTGAAGATTGAGTATTGAGGATTGAAGATTGAGGATTGAGGATTGAGGATTGAAGATTGAGGATAGGGTATTGAGAATTGAAGAATGATGATTGAGGATTGAGGATTGAGGATTGAGGATTGAGGATTGAATATTGAGTATTGTGGATTGAAGATCGACTATTGAGGATTGCGAATTCAGGATTGAGGGTTGGGGATTGAGGATTGAAGATTGATGATTGAGGATTGAGGATTGAGGATTGGGGATTGAGGATTGCGAGTTGAAGATTCAGTATTGAGGATTGAAGATTCAGAATTGAGGATGAGGATTGAACATTGAGTACTGAGTGTTGAGGGTTGAGTGATGAGAATTTATGTTTCTGGATAGAGATTTGAAGATTGCAGATTGAGTATTGAGTATTGAAAACTGTGAATTGAGGATATTCTATTGAGGATTGAGGATTGACAACTGAATGTTGAGGACTGAGGGCTGAAGATTGAGGATTCAGGATTGAGGATTCAGAATTGTGGTTTGAGGACTGAGGATTGAGGATTGAAGGTTGAGTATTGAGGATTGAAGATTGAGGATTGAGGATTGAGGATTGAGGATTGAGGATGAGGGCTGAGGGTTGAGGATTAAGGTTTGAGGACTAAGGACAGAGGATTGAGGATTGAGAATTGAGGATTGAGGATTGAGGATTGAGGATGAGGGCTGAGGGTTGAGGATTGAGGTTTGAGGACTGAGGTCTGAGGATTGAGGATTGAGAATTGAGGATTGAGGAATGAGGGTTGAAGATTGAGGATTGGGTATTGAGGATTGAAGAATGAGGATTGAGGATTGAGGATTGAGGATTGAGGATTGAGGATTGAAGATTGAGTATTGAGGATTGAGGATTGACGATCGAGGATTGTGCATTGAGGATTGAGTATTGAGGATTCAGGATTGGGGATTGAGGATTGCGAATTGAAGATTCAGTATTGAGGATTGAAGATTCAGAATTGAGGATGAGGATTGAACATTGAATACTGAGTGTTGAGGGTTGAGTGATGAGAATTTATGTTTCTGGATAGAGATCTGAAGATTGCAGATTGAGTATTGGGTATTGAAAACTGTGAATTGAGGATATTCTATTGAGGATTGAGGATTGACAACTGATTGTTGAGGACTTAGAGCTGAAGCTTGAGGATTCAGGATTGAGGATTCAGGATTGAGGTTTGAGGAGGGAGGCCTGAGGATTGAGGATTGAGGATTGAGAATTGAGGATTGAGGACTGATGATTGAAGATTGAGGATTGGCTGTTGAGGATTGAACATTGAGGATTGAGGATTGAGGATTGAGGATTGAGGATTGAGGATTGAAGGTTGAATATTGATGAATGAAGATTGAGGATTGAGGATTGAGGGTTGTGGACTGAGAACGAGGACTGAGGGTTGAGTGTTGATGCCTGAGGTCTGAGGATTGAGGATTGAGGATTGAGGATTGAGGATTGAGGATTGAGGATTGAAGATTGAGTATTGAGGATTGAAGATTGAGGATTGAGGATTGAGGATTGAGGATGGAGGATTGAAGATTGAGTATTGAGGATTCAAGATTGACGATCGTGGATTGAGCATTGAGGATTGAGTATTGAGGATTCAGGATTGAAGATTGAGTATTGAGGATTGAAGGTTGAGGATTGAGGATTGAGGATTGAGAATTGAGGATTGAGGATTGAACATTGAGGACTGTGTGTTGAGGGTTGAGCGATGAGTATTGATGTTTGTGGATAGAGATTTGAAGATTGCAGATTGAGCATTGAGTATTGAAAACTGTGAATTAAGTGTATTCTATTGAGGATAGAGGATTGACAACTGATTGTTGAGGACTGAGGGCTGAAGATTGAGGTTTCCGTATTGAGGATTCAGAATTGATATTTGAGGACTGAGCATTGAGGATTGAATATTGAGTATTGAGGATTGAAGATTGACTATTGAGGATTGCGAACTGAGGATTGAGGATTGAGGATTGAGGATTGAAGATTGAGTATTGAGGATTGAAGGTTGAGGGTTGTGGATTGAGGATTGAGGATTGAGGCTTGAGTATTGAGGATTGGGGACTGAGTGTTGAGGGTTGAGTGATGAGAATTGATGTTTGTGGATAGAGATTTGAAAATTGCAGGTTGAGTATTGAGTATTGAAAACTGTGAATTCATGATATTCTATAGAGGATTGAGGATTGACCACTGATTGTTGAGGACTGAGAGCTGAAGGTTGAGGATTCAGGATTGATGATTCAGGATTGAGGTTTGACGACTGAGGATTGAGGACTGAAGATTGAGTATTGAGGATTGAAGATTGAGCATTGAGGATTGAGGATTGAGAATTGAGGATTGAGGATTGAACATTGGGGACTGAGTGTTGAGGGTTGAGCGATGAGAATTGATGTTTGTGGATAGAGATTTGAAGATTGCAGATTGAGTATTGAGTATTGAAAACTGTGAATTGAGTGTATTCTATTGAGGATTGAGGATTGACAACTGATTGTTGAGGACTGAGGGCTGAAGATTGAGGTTTCCGGGTTGAGGATTCAGAATTGATATTTGAGGACTGAGCATTGAGGATTGAAGATTGAGTATTCAGGACTGAAGATTGAGAATTGAGGATTGAGGATTGAGAATTGAGGATGAGGGCTGAGGGTTGAGGATTGAGGTTTGAGGACTAAGGACAGAGGATTGAGGATTGAGGATTGAATATTGAGGATTGGGGACTGAGTGTTGAGGGTTGAATGATGAGAATTGATGTTTGTGGATAGAGATTTGAAGATTGCATATTGAGTATTGAGTATCGAAAACTGTGAATTGAGTATATTCTATTGAGGATTGAGGATTGACAACTGATTGTTGAGGACTGAGGGCTGAAGATTGAGGGTTCCGGATTGAGGATTCAGAATTGAAATTTGAGGACTGAGCATTGAGGATTGAAGATTGAGAATTGCGGATTGAAGATTGAGAATTGAGGATTGAGGATTGAGGATTGAGGATGAGGGCTGAGGGTTGAGGATTGAGGTTTGAGGACTAAGGACAGAGGATTGAGGATTGAGAATTGAGTATTGAGGATTGGGTATTGAGGATCGAAGAATGAGGATTGAGGATTGAGGATTGAGGATTGAGGATTGAATATTCAGTATTGAGGATTGAAGATTGACTATTGAGGATAGCGAACTGAGGATTGAGGATTGAGGATTGAGGATTGAAGATTGAGTATTGAGGATTGAAGGTTGAGGATTGTGGATTGAGGATTGAGGATTGAGGCTTGAATATTGAGGATTGGGGACTGAGTGTTGAGGGTTGAGTGATGAGAATTGATGTTTGTGGATAGAGATTTGAAGATTGCAGGTTGAGTATTGAGTATTGAAAACTGTGAATTCATGATATTCTATTGAGGATTGAGGATTGACCACTGATTGTTGAGGACTGAGAGCTGAAGATTGAGGATTCAGGATTGATGATTCAGGATTGAGGTTTGACGACTGAGGATTGAGGACTGAAGATTGAGTATTGAGGATTGAGGATTGAGCATTGAGGGTTGAGGATTGAGAATTGAGGATTGAGGATTGAACATTGAGGACTGAGTGTTGAGGGTTGAGCGATGAGTATTGATGTTTGTGGATAGAGATTTGAAGATTGCAGATTGAGTATTGAGTATTGAAAACTGTGAATTGAGTGTATTCTATTGAGGATTGAGGATTGACAACTGATTGTTGAGGACTGAGGGCTGAAGATTGAGGTTTCCGGATTGAGGATTCAGAATTGATATTTGAGGACTGAGCATTGAGGATTGAAGATTGAGTATTGAGGATTGAGGATTGAGGACAGAGGATTGAGTATTGAAGATTGAGTATTGAGGATTGAGGATTTAGGATTGAGGATTGAAGATGGAGTATTGAGGATTGAAGATTGAGGAATGAGGATTGAGGATTGAGGATTGAGGATTGAAGACTGAGTACTGAGGATTGAAGATTAAGATTGAGGATTGAGGATTGAGTATTGAGGATTGAAGATTGAGGATTGAGGATTGAGGATTGAGGATTGAGGATTGAGTATTGAGGATTGAGGATTGAATATTGAGGATTGTGGATTGAGGATTGAGGATTGAGGGTTGTGGATTGAGGACGAGGCCTGAGGGTTGAATATTTATGTTTGAGGTCTGAGGATTGAGGATTGAGGGTAGAGAATTGAGGATTGAGGATTGAGGATTGAGGGTTGAAAATTGAGGATTGGGTGTTGAGGATTGAGGATTGAGGATTGAAGATTGAGGATAGGGTATCGAGGATTGAAGAATGATGATTGAGGATTGAGGATTGAGGATTGAGGATTGAATATTGAGTATTGAGGATTGAAGATCGACTATTGAGGATTGCGAATTGAGGATTGAGAGTTGGGGATTGAGGATTGAAGATTGAGTATTGAGTATTGAAGGTTGAGGATTGTGGATTGAGGATTGAGGATTGAGGCTCGAATATTGAGGATTGGGGACTGAGTGTTGAGGGTTAAGTGATGAGAATTGATGTTTGTGGATAGAGATTTGAAGATTGCAGGTTGAGTATTGAGTATTGAAAACTGTGAAATCATGATATTCTATTGAGGATTGAGGATGGACCACTGGCTGTTGAGGACTGAGGGCTGAAGATTGAGGATTCAGGATTGAGGATTCAGGATTGAGGTTTGAGGACTGAGGATTGAGGATTGAGGATTGTGGATTGAGGATTGAGGATTGCGGATTGAAGACTGAGGATTGGGTATTGAGGATTGAAGAATGAGCATTGAGGATTGAGGACAGAGGATTGAGGATTGAAGATTGAGTATTGAGGATTGAAGATTGACGATTGAGGATTGAGGATTGAGGATTGAGGATTGAGGATTGAAGATTGAGTATTGAGGATTGAAGATTGGGGATTGAGGATTGAGGATTGAGAATTGAGGATTGAGGATTGAAGATTGATGATTGAGGATTGAGGATTGAGGATTGAGGATTGAGGATTGAAGATTGAGTACTGAAGATTGAAGATTAAGATTGAGAAATGAGGATTGAGGATTGAGGATTGAGGATTGAGGACTGAAGATTGATTATTGAGGATTGAAGATTGAGGATTGAGGATTGAGGATTGAGAATTGAGGATTGAGGATTGAAGATTGATGATTGAGGATTGAGGATTGAGGATTGGGGATTGAGGATTGCGAGTTGAAGATTCAGTATTGAGGATTGAAAATTCAGAATTGAGGATGAGGATTGAACATTGAGTACTGAGTGTTGAGGGTCGAGTGATGAGAATTTATGTTTCTGGATAGAGATTTGAAGATTGCAGATTGAGTATTGAGTATTGAAAACTGTGAATTGAGGATATTCTATTGAGGATTGAGGATTGACAACTGAATGTTGAGGACTGAGGGCTGATGATTGAGGATTGAGGACTGAGGATTGAATATTGAGGATTGGGGACTGAGTGTTGAGGGTTGAATGATGAGAATTGATGTTTGTGGATAGAGATTTGAAGATTGCAGATTGAGTATTGAGTATCGAAAACTGTGAATTGAGTATATTCTATTGAGGATTGAGGATTGACAACTGATTGTTGAGGACTGAGGGCTGAAGATTGAGGGTTCCGGATGGAGGATTCAGAATTGAAATTTGAGGACTTAGCATTGAGGATTGAAGATTGAGAATTGCGGATTGAACATTGAGAATTGAGGATTGAAGATTGAGGATTGAGGGTGAGGGCTGAGGGTTGAGGATTGAGGTTTGAGGACTAAGGGCAGAGGATTGAGGATTGAGAATTCAGGATTGAGGATTGAGGATTGAGGATTGAAGATTGAGGATTGTGTATTGAGGATCGAAGAATGAGGATTGAGGATTGAGGATTGAGGATTGAGGATTGAATATTGAGTATTGAGGATTGAAGATTGACTATTGAGGATTGCGAACTGAGGATTGAGGATTGAGGATTGAGGATTGAAGATTGAGTATTGAGGATTGAAGGTTGAGGATTGTGGACTGAGGATTGAGGATTGAGGCTTGAATATTGAGGATTGGGGACTGAGTGTTGAGGGTTGAGTGATGTGAATTGATGTTTGTGGATAGAGATTTGACGATTGCAGGTTGAGTATTGAGTATTGAAAACTGTGAAATCATGATATTCTATTGAGGATTGAGGATTGACAACTGATTGTTGAGGACTGAGGGCTGAAGCTTGAGGATTCAGGATTGAGGATTCAGGATTGAGGTTTGAGGAGAGAGGACTGAGGATTGAGGATTGAGGATAGAGAATTGAGGATTGAGGATTGAGGATTGAAGATTGAGGATTGGCTGTTGAGGACTGAATATTGAGGATTGACGATTGAGGATTGAGGATTGAGGATTGAGGGTTGAGGATTGAGGATTGAAGATTGAGTATTGAGGATTGAAGATTGAGGATTGAGGATTGAGGATTGAAGATTGAGGATAGGGTATTGAGAATTGAAGAATGATGATTGAGGATTGAGGATTGAGGATTGAGGATTGAGGATTGAATATTGAGTATTGTGGATTGAAGATCGACTATTGAGGATTGCGAATTCAGGATTGAGGGTTGGGGATTGAGGATTGAAGATTGATGATTGAGGATTGAGGATTGAGGATTGGGGATTGAGGATTGCGAGTTGAAGATTCAGTATTGAGGATTGAAGATTCAGAATTGAGGATGAGGATTGAACATTGAGTACTGAGTGTTGAGGGTTGGGTGATGAGAATTTATGTTTCTGGATAGAGATTTGAAGATTGCAGATTGAGTATTGAGTATTGAAAACTGTGAATTGAGGATATTCTATTGAGGATTGAGGATTGACAACTGAATGTTGAGGACTGAGGGCTGAAGATTGAGGATTCAGGATTGAGGATTCAGAATTGTGGTTTGAGGACTGAGGATTGAGGATTGAAGGTTGAGTATTGAGGATTGAAGATTGAGGATTGAGGATTGAGGATTGAGGATTGAGGATGAGGGCTGAGGGTTGAGGATTAAGGTTTGAGGACTAAGGACAGAGGATTGAGGATTGAGAATTGAGGATTGAGGATTGAGGATTGAGGATGAGGGCTGAGGGTTGAGGATTGAGGTTTGAGGACTGAGGTCTGAGGATTGAGGATTGAGAATTGAGGATTGAGGAATGAGGGTTGAAGATTGAGGATTGGGTATTGAGGATTGAAGAATGAGGATTGAGGATTGAGGATTGAGGATTGAGGATTGAGGATTGAAGATTGAGTATTGAGGATTGAGGATTGACGATCGAGGATTGTGCATTGAGGATTGAGTATTGAGGATTCAGGATTGGGGATTGAGGATTGCGAATTGAAGATTCAGTATTGAGGATTGAAGATTCAGAATTGAGGATGAGGATTGAACATTGAATACTGAGTGTTGAGGGTTGAGTGATGAGAATTTATGTTTCTGGATAGAGATCTGAAGATTGCAGATTGAGTATTGGGTATTGAAAACTGTGAATTGAGGATATTCTATTGAGGATTGAGGATTGACAACTGATTGTTGAGGACTTAGAGCTGAAGCTTGAGGATTCAGGATTGAGGATTCAGGATTGAGGTTTGAGGAGGGAGGCCTGAGGATTGAGGATTGAGGATTGAGAATTGAGGATTGAGGACTGATGATTGAAGATTGAGGATTGGCTGTTGAGGATTGAACATTGAGGATTGAGGATTGAGGATTGAGGATTGAGGATTGAGGATTGAAGGTTGAATATTGATGAATGAAGATTGAGGATTGAGGATTGAGGGTTGTGGACTGAGAACGAGGACTGAGGGTTGAGTGTTGATGCCTGAGGTCTGAGGATTGAGGATTGAGGATTGAGGATTGAGGATTGAGGATTGAGGATTGAAGATTGAGTATTGAGGATTGAAGATTGAGGATTGAGGATTGAGGATTGAGGATGGAGGATTGAAGATTGAGTATTGAGGATTCAAGATTGACGATCGTGGATTGAGCATTGAGGATTGAGTATTGAGGATTCAGGATTGAAGATTGAGTATTGAGGATTGAAGGTTGAGGATTGAGGATTGAGGATTGAGAATTGAGGATTGAGGATTGAACATTGAGGACTGTGTGTTGAGGGTTGAGCGATGAGTATTGATGTTTGTGGATAGAGATTTGAAGATTGCAGATTGAGCATTGAGTATTGAAAACTGTGAATTAAGTGTATTCTATTGAGGATAGAGGATTGACAACTGATTGTTGAGGACTGAGGGCTGAAGATTGAGGTTTCCGTATTGAGGATTCAGAATTGATATTTGAGGACTGAGCATTGAGGATTGAATATTGAGTATTGAGGATTGAAGATTGACTATTGAGGATTGCGAACTGAGGATTGAGGATTGAGGATTGAGGATTGAAGATTGAGTATTGAGGATTGAAGGTTGAGGGTTGTGGATTGAGGATTGAGGATTGAGGCTTGAGTATTGAGGATTGGGGACTGAGTGTTGAGGGTTGAGTGATGAGAATTGATGTTTGTGGATAGAGATTTGAAAATTGCAGGTTGAGTATTGAGTATTGAAAACTGTGAATTCATGATATTCTATAGAGGATTGAGGATTGACCACTGATTGTTGAGGACTGAGAGCTGAAGGTTGAGGATTCAGGATTGATGATTCAGGATTGAGGTTTGACGACTGAGGATTGAGGACTGAAGATTGAGTATTGAGGATTGAAGATTGAGCATTGAGGATTGAGGATTGAGAATTGAGGATTGAGGATTGAACATTGGGGACTGAGTGTTGAGGGTTGAGCGATGAGAATTGATGTTTGTGGATAGAGATTTGAAGATTGCAGATTGAGTATTGAGTATTGAAAACTGTGAATTGAGTGTATTCTATTGAGGATTGAGGATTGACAACTGATTGTTGAGGACTGAGGGCTGAAGATTGAGGTTTCCGGGTTGAGGATTCAGAATTGATATTTGAGGACTGAGCATTGAGGATTGAAGATTGAGTATTCAGGACTGAAGATTGAGAATTGAGGATTGAGGATTGAGAATTGAGGATGAGGGCTGAGGGTTGAGGATTGAGGTTTGAGGACTAAGGACAGAGGATTGAGGATTGAGGATTGAATATTGAGGATTGGGGACTGAGTGTTGAGGGTTGAATGATGAGAATTGATGTTTGTGGATAGAGATTTGAAGATTGCATATTGAGTATTGAGTATCGAAAACTGTGAATTGAGTATATTCTATTGAGGATTGAGGATTGACAACTGATTGTTGAGGACTGAGGGCTGAAGATTGAGGGTTCCGGATTGAGGATTCAGAATTGAAATTTGAGGACTGAGCATTGAGGATTGAAGATTGAGAATTGCGGATTGAAGATTGAGAATTGAGGATTGAGGATTGAGGATTGAGGATGAGGGCTGAGGGTTGAGGATTGAGGTTTGAGGACTAAGGACAGAGGATTGAGGATTGAGAATTGAGTATTGAGGATTGGGTATTGAGGATCGAAGAATGAGGATTGAGGATTGAGGATTGAGGATTGAGGATTGAATATTCAGTATTGAGGATTGAAGATTGACTATTGAGGATAGCGAACTGAGGATTGAGGATTGAGGATTGAGGATTGAAGATTGAGTATTGAGGATTGAAGGTTGAGGATTGTGGATTGAGGATTGAGGATTGAGGCTTGAATATTGAGGATTGGGGACTGAGTGTTGAGGGTTGAGTGATGAGAATTGATGTTTGTGGATAGAGATTTGAAGATTGCAGGTTGAGTATTGAGTATTGAAAACTGTGAATTCATGATATTCTATTGAGGATTGAGGATTGACCACTGATTGTTGAGGACTGAGAGCTGAAGATTGAGGATTCAGGATTGATGATTCAGGATTGAGGTTTGACGACTGAGGATTGAGGACTGAAGATTGAGTATTGAGGATTGAGGATTGAGCATTGAGGGTTGAGGATTGAGAATTGAGGATTGAGGATTGAACATTGAGGACTGAGTGTTGAGGGTTGAGCGATGAGTATTGATGTTTGTGGATAGAGATTTGAAGATTGCAGATTGAGTATTGAGTATTGAAAACTGTGAATTGAGTGTATTCTATTGAGGATTGAGGATTGACAACTGATTGTTGAGGACTGAGGGCTGAAGATTGAGGTTTCCGGATTGAGGATTCAGAATTGATATTTGAGGACTGAGCATTGAGGATTGAAGATTGAGTATTGAGGATTGAGGATTGAGGACAGAGGATTGAGTATTGAAGATTGAGTATTGAGGATTGAGGATTTAGGATTGAGGATTGAAGATGGAGTATTGAGGATTGAAGATTGAGGAATGAGGATTGAGGATTGAGGATTGAGGATTGAAGACTGAGTACTGAGGATTGAAGATTAAGATTGAGGATTGAGGATTGAGTATTGAGGATTGAAGATTGAGGATTGAGGATTGAGGATTGAGGATTGAGGATTGAGTATTGAGGATTGAGGATTGAATATTGAGGATTGTGGATTGAGGATTGAGGATTGAGGGTTGTGGATTGAGGACGAGGCCTGAGGGTTGAATATTTATGTTTGAGGTCTGAGGATTGAGGATTGAGGGTAGAGAATTGAGGATTGAGGATTGAGGATTGAGGGTTGAAAATTGAGGATTGGGTGTTGAGGATTGAGGATTGAGGATTGAAGATTGAGGATAGGGTATCGAGGATTGAAGAATGATGATTGAGGATTGAGGATTGAGGATTGAGGATTGAATATTGAGTATTGAGGATTGAAGATCGACTATTGAGGATTGCGAATTGAGGATTGAGAGTTGGGGATTGAGGATTGAAGATTGAGTATTGAGTATTGAAGGTTGAGGATTGTGGATTGAGGATTGAGGATTGAGGCTCGAATATTGAGGATTGGGGACTGAGTGTTGAGGGTTAAGTGATGAGAATTGATGTTTGTGGATAGAGATTTGAAGATTGCAGGTTGAGTATTGAGTATTGAAAACTGTGAAATCATGATATTCTATTGAGGATTGAGGATGGACCACTGGCTGTTGAGGACTGAGGGCTGAAGATTGAGGATTCAGGATTGAGGATTCAGGATTGAGGTTTGAGGACTGAGGATTGAGGATTGAGGATTGTGGATTGAGGATTGAGGATTGCGGATTGAAGACTGAGGATTGGGTATTGAGGATTGAAGAATGAGCATTGAGGATTGAGGACAGAGGATTGAGGATTGAAGATTGAGTATTGAGGATTGAAGATTGACGATTGAGGATTGAGGATTGAGGATTGAGGATTGAGGATTGAAGATTGAGTATTGAGGATTGAAGATTGGGGATTGAGGATTGAGGATTGAGAATTGAGGATTGAGGATTGAAGATTGATGATTGAGGATTGAGGATTGAGGATTGAGGATTGAGGATTGAAGATTGAGTACTGAAGATTGAAGATTAAGATTGAGAAATGAGGATTGAGGATTGAGGATTGAGGATTGAGGACTGAAGATTGATTATTGAGGATTGAAGATTGAGGATTGAGGATTGAGGATTGAGAATTGAGGATTGAGGATTGAAGATTGATGATTGAGGATTGAGGATTGAGGATTGGGGATTGAGGATTGCGAGTTGAAGATTCAGTATTGAGGATTGAAAATTCAGAATTGAGGATGAGGATTGAACATTGAGTACTGAGTGTTGAGGGTCGAGTGATGAGAATTTATGTTTCTGGATAGAGATTTGAAGATTGCAGATTGAGTATTGAGTATTGAAAACTGTGAATTGAGGATATTCTATTGAGGATTGAGGATTGACAACTGAATGTTGAGGACTGAGGGCTGATGATTGAGGATTGAGGACTGAGGATTGAATATTGAGGATTGGGGACTGAGTGTTGAGGGTTGAATGATGAGAATTGATGTTTGTGGATAGAGATTTGAAGATTGCAGATTGAGTATTGAGTATCGAAAACTGTGAATTGAGTATATTCTATTGAGGATTGAGGATTGACAACTGATTGTTGAGGACTGAGGGCTGAAGATTGAGGGTTCCGGATGGAGGATTCAGAATTGAAATTTGAGGACTTAGCATTGAGGATTGAAGATTGAGAATTGCGGATTGAACATTGAGAATTGAGGATTGAAGATTGAGGATTGAGGGTGAGGGCTGAGGGTTGAGGATTGAGGTTTGAGGACTAAGGGCAGAGGATTGAGGATTGAGAATTCAGGATTGAGGATTGAGGATTGAGGATTGAAGATTGAGGATTGTGTATTGAGGATCGAAGAATGAGGATTGAGGATTGAGGATTGAGGATTGAGGATTGAATATTGAGTATTGAGGATTGAAGATTGACTATTGAGGATTGCGAACTGAGGATTGAGGATTGAGGATTGAGGATTGAAGATTGAGTATTGAGGATTGAAGGTTGAGGATTGTGGATTGAGGATTGAGGATTGAGGCTTGAATATTGAGGATTGGGGACTGAGTGTTGAGGGTTGAGTGATGAGAATTGATGTCTGTGGATAGAGATTTGAAGATTGCAGGTTGAGTATTGAGTATTGAAAACTGTGAATTCATGATATTCTATTGAGGATTGAGGATTGACCACTGATTGTTGAGGACTGAGAGCTGAAGATTGAGGATTCAGGATTGATGATTCAGGATTGAGGTTTGACGACTGAGGATTGAGGACTGAAGATTGAGTATTGAGGATTGAAGATTGAGCATTGAGGATTGAGGATTGAGAATTGAGGATTGAGGATTGAACATTGAGGACTGAGTGTTGAGGGTTGAGCGATGAGTATTGATGTTTGTGGATAGAGATTTGAAGATTGCAGATTGAGTATTGAGTATTGAAAACTGTGAATTAAGTGTATTCTATTGAGGATTGAAGTTTGACAACTGATTGTTGAGGACTGAGGGCTGAAGATTGAGGTTTCCGGATTGAGGATTCAGAATTGATATTTGAGGACTGAGCATTGAGGATTGAAGATTGAGTATTGAGGATTGAGGATTGAGGACAGAGGATTGAGGATTGAAGATTGAGTATTGAGCATTGAAGATTGACGATTGAGGATTGAGGATTGAGGATTGAGGATTGAGGATTGAGGATTGAGGATTGAGGATTGAAGATGGAGTATTGAGGATTGAAGATTGAGGAATGAGGATTGAGGATTGAGGATTGAGGATTGAAGACTGAGTACTGAGGATTGAAGATTAAGATTGAGGATTGAGGATTGAGTCTTGAGGATTGAAGATTGAGGATTGAGGATTGAGGATTGAGGATTGAGTATTGAGGATTGAGGATTGAAAATTGAGGATTGCGGATTGAGAATTGAGGATTGAGTGTTGTGGATTGAGGACGAGGACTGAGGGTTGAATATTTATGTTTGAGGTCTGAGGATTGAGGATTGAGGGTTGAGAATTGAGGATTGAGGATTGAGGATTGAGGGTTGAAGATTGAGGATAGGGTATTGAGGATTGAGGATTGAGAATTGAAGATTGAGGATTGGGTATTGAGGATCGAAGAATGAGGATTGAGGATTGAGGATTGAGGATTGAGGATTGAATATTGAGTATTGAGGATAGAAGACTGACTATTGAGGATTGCGAACTGAGGATTGAGGATTGAGGATTGAGGATTGAAGATTGAGTATTGAGTATTGAAGGTTGAGGATTGTGGATTGAGGATTGAGGATTGAGGCTCGAATATTGAGGATTGGGGACTGAGTGTTGAGGGTTAAGTGATGAGAATTGATGTTTGTGGATAGAGATTTGAAGATTGCAGGTTGAGTATTGAGTATTGAAAACTGTGAAATCATGATATTCTATTGAGGATTGAGGATGGACCACTGACTGTTGACGACTGAGGGCTGAAGATTGAGGATTCAGGATTGAGGATTCAGGATTGAGGTTTGAGGACTGAGGATTGAGGATTGAGGATTGTGGATTGAGGATTGAGGATTGAGGATTGAAGACTGAGTATTGAGGATTGAGGATTGAGGATTGAGGATTGAGGATTGAGGATTGAGGATTGAGGATTGAAGGTTGAATATTGATGAATGAAGATTGAGGATTGAGGATTGTAGGTCGTGGATTGAGGACGAGGACTGAGGGTTGAGTATTGATACTTGAGGCCTGAGGATTGAGGATTGAGGATTGCGAATTGAGGATAGAGGATTTAAGATTGAGAATTGGGTATTGAGGATTGAAGAATGAGGATTGAGGATTGAGGATTGAGGATTGAGGATTGAGGATTTAAGGTTGAATATTGATGAATGAAGATTGAGGATTGAGGATTGAGCGTTGTGGATTGAGAACTAGGACTGAGGGTTGAGTGTTGATGCCTGAGGTCTGAGGATTGAGGATTGAGGATTGCGAATTGAGGATAGAGGATTTAAGATTGAGAATTGGGTATTGAGGATTGAAGAATGAGGATTGAAGAATGAAGATTGGGGATTGAGTATTGAGGATTGAGGATTGAATATTGAGTATTGAGGATTGAACATTGAGGATTGAGGATTGAGGATTGAGGATTGAGGATTGAAGATTGAGTATTCAGGATTGAAGATTGAGGATTGAGGATTGAAGATTGAGTATTGAGGATTGAAGATTGACGATTGAAGATTGAGGATTGAGGATTGAGGATTGAAGATTGAGGATTGAAGATTGAGGATTGGGTATTGAGGATCGAAGAATGAGGATTGAGGATTGAGGATTGAGGATTGAGGATTGAATATTGAGTATTGAGGATTGAAGATTGACTATTGAGAATTGCGAACTTAGGATTGAGGATTGAGGATTGAGGATTGAAGATTGAGTATTGAGGATTGAAGGTTGAGGATTGTGGATTGAGGATTGAGGATTGAGGCTTGAATATTGAGGATTGGGGACTGAGTGTTGAGGGTTGAGTGATGAGAATTGATGTTTGTGGATAGAGATTTGAAAATTGCTGGTTGAGTATTGAGTATTGAAAACTGTCAATTCATGATATTCTATTGAGGATTGAGGACTGACCACTGATTGTTGAGGACTGAGAGCTGAAGATTGAGGATTCTGGATTGATGATTCAGGATTGAGGTTTGACGACTGAGGATTGAGGACTGAAGATTGAGTATTGAGGATTGAAGATTGAGCATTGAGGATTGAGGATTGAGAATTGAGGATTGAGGATTGAACATTGAGGACTGAGTGTTGAGGGTTGAGCGATGAGAATTGATGTTTGTGGATAGAGATTTGAAGATTGCAGATTGAGTATTGAGTATTGAAAACTGTGAATTGAGTGTATTCTATTGAGGATTGAGGATTGACAACTGATTGTTGAGGACTGAGGGCTGAAGATTGAGGTTTCCGGATTGAGGATTCAGAATTGATATTTGAGGACTGAGCATTGAGGATTGAAGATTGAGTATTGAGGATTGAGGATTGAGGATTGAGGATTGAGGATTGAGGATTGAGGATTGAGGATTGAAGATGGAGTATTGAGGATTGAAGATTGAGGAATGAGGATTGAGGATTGAGGATTGAGGATTGAAGACTGAGTACTGAGGGTTGAAGATTAAGATTGAGGATTGAGGATTGAGTATTGAGGATTGAAGATTGAGGATTGAGGATTGAGGATTGAGGATTGAGTATTGAGGATTGAGGATTGAAGATTGAGGATTGAGGATTGAGGATTGAGGATTGAGGGTTGTGGATTGAGGACGAGGACTGATGGTTGAATATTTATGTTTGAGGTCTGAGGATTGAGGATTGAGGGTTGAGAATAGAGGATTGAGGATTGAGGATTGAGGGTTGAAGATTGAGGATTGGGTATTGAGGATTGAGGATTGAGGATTGAAGATTGAGGATAGGGTATTGAGGATTGAAGAATGATGATTGAGGATTGAGGATTGAGGATTGAGGATTGAATATTGAGTATTGAGGATTGAAGATAGACTATTGAGGATTGCGAATTGAGGATTGAGAGTTGGGGATTGAGGATTGAAGATTGAGTATTGAGTATTGAAGGTTGAGGATTGTGGATTGAGGATTGAGGATTGAGGCTCGAATATTGAGGATTGGGGACTGAGTGTTGAGGGTTAAGTGATGAGAATTGATGTTTGTGGATAGAGATTTGAAGATTGCAGGTTGAGTATTGAGTATTGAAAACTGTGAAATCATGATATTCTATTGAGGATTGAGGATGGACCACTGACTGTTGAGGACTGAGGGCTGAAGATTGAGGATTCAGGATTGAGGATTCAGGATTGAGGTTTGAGGACTGAGGATTGAGGATTGAGGATTGTGGATTGAGGATTGAGGATTGAGGATTGAAGACTGAGGATTGGGTATTGAGGATTGAAGAATGAGCATTGAGGATTGAGGACAGAGGATTGAGGATTGAAGATTGAGTATTGAGGATTGAAGATTGACGATTGAGGATTGAGGATTGAGGATTGAGGATTGAGGATTGAAGATTGAGTATTGAGGATTGAAGATTGAGGATTGAGGATTGAGGATTGAGGATTGAGGATTGAAGATTGAGTACTGAAGATTGAAGATTAAGATTGAGGAATGAGGATTGAGGATTGAGGATTGAAGATTGAGTACTGAAGATTGAAGATTAAGATTGAGGAATGAGGATTGAGGATTGAGGATTGAGGATTGAGGACTGAAGATTGAGTATTGAGGATTGAAGAATGGTGATTGAGGATTGAGGATTGAGGATTGAAGAATGAGGATTGAAGAATGAGGATTGGGGATTGAGTATTAAGCATTGAGGATTGAATATTGAGTATTGAGGATTGAATATTGAGGATTGAGGATTGAGGATTGAGGATTGAGGATTGAGGATTGAAGATTGAGGATTGGGGTCTGAGGATTGAAGATTGAGTATTGAGGATTGAGGATTGAGGATTGAGGGTTGAGGATTGAAGATTCAGGATTGAGGATTCAGGATTGAGGTTTGAGGACTGAGGATTGAGGATTGAGGATTGAGGATTGAGGATTGAGGATTGAGGATTGAAGACTGAGGATCGGGTGTTGAGGATTGAACATTGAGGATTGAGGATTGAGGATTGAGGATTGAGGATTGAGGATTGAGGATTGAAGGTTGAATATTGATGTATGAAGATTGAGGATCGAGGATTGTAGGTCGTGGATTGAGGACGAGGACTCAGGGTTGAGTATTGATACTTGAGGCCTGAGGATTGAGGATTGAGGATTGCGAATTGAGGATTGAGGGTTTAAGATGGAGGATTGGGTATTGAGGATTGAAGAATGAGGATTGAGGATTGATGACAGAGGATTGAGGATTGAAGATTGAGTATTGAGGATTGAAGATTGACGATTGAGGATTGAGGATTGAGGATTGAGGATTGAGGATTGAGGATTGAGGATTGAGGATTGAAGATTGAGTATTGAGGGTTGAAGATTGAGGATTGAGGATTGAGGATTGAGGAATGCGAATTGAGGATAGAGGATTTAAGATTGAGAATTGGGTATTGAGGATTGAAGAATGAGGATTGAGGATTGAGGACAGAGGATTGAGGTTTGAAATTGAGTATTGAGGATTGAAGGTTGACGATTGGGTATTGATGATTGAGGATTGAGGATTGAGGATTGAGGATTGAAGATTGAGTATTGAGGATTGAAGATTGAGGATTGAGGTTTGAGGAGAGAGGACTGAGGATTGAGGATTGTGGATTGAGGATTGAAGAATGATGATTGAGGATTGAGGATTGAGGATTGAGGATTGAATACTGAGTATTGTGGATTGAAGATCGACTATTGAGGATTGCGAATTCAGGATTGAGGGTTGGGGATTGAGGATTGAAGATTGATAATTGAGGATTGAGGATTGAGGATTGGGGATTGAGGATTGCGAGTTGAAGATTCAGTATTGAGTATTGAAGATTCAGAATTGAGGATGAGGATTGAACATTGAGTACTGAGTGTTGAGGGTTGAGTGATGAGAATTTATGTTTCTGGATAGAGATTTGAAGATTGCAGATTGAGTATTGAGTATTGAAAACTGTGAATTGAGGATATTCTATTGAGGATTGAGGATTGACAACTGAATGTTGAGGACTGAGGGCTGAAGATTGAGGATTGAGGATTGAGGATTGAGGATTGAGGATTGAGGATTGAGGATTGAGGATTGAAGAATGAGGATTGAAGAATGAGGATTGGGGATTGAGTATTAAGCATTGAGGATTGAATATTGAGTATTGAGGATTGAATATTGAGGATTGAGTATTGAGGATTGAGGATTGAGGATTGAAGATTGAGGATTGGGGACTGAGGATTGAAGATTGAGTATTGAGGATTGTGGATTGAGGATTGAGGATTGAGGATTGAAGACTGAGGATCGGGTGTTGAGGATTGAACATTGAGGATTGAGGATTGCGAATTGAGGATTGAGGATTTAAGATTGAGGATTGGGTATTGAGGATTGAAGAATGAGGATTGAGGATTGAGGACAGAGGATTGAGGATTGAAGATTGAGTATTGAGGATTGAAGGTTGACGATTGAGGATTGAGGATTGAGGATTGAGGATTGAGTATTGAGGATTGACGATTGAAGATTGAGTATTGAGGATTGAAGATTGAGGATTGTGGATTGAGGATTGACGATTGAGGATTGAAGATTGAGGATTGAGGATTGAGGATTGAAGATTGAGGATTGGGTATTGAGGATTGAGGATTGAGGATTGAAGATTGAGGCTAGGGTATTGAGGATTGAAGAATGATGATTGAGGATTGAGGATTGAGGATTGAAGAATGAGGATTGATGAATGAGGATTGGGGATTGAGTATTGAGCATTGAGGATAGAATATTGAGTATTGAGGATTGAATATTGAGGATTGAGGATTGAGGATTGAGGATTGAGGATTGAGGATTGAAGATTGAGTATTGAGGATTGAAGATTGAGGATTGAGGATTGAGGATTGAGGATTGAGGATTAAGGATTGAGGATTGAAGATTGAGGATTGGGTATTGAGGATTGAGGATTGAGGATTGAAGATTGAGGATAGGGTATTGAGGATTGAAGAATGATGATTGAGGATTGAGGATTGAGGATTGAGGATTGAATATTGAGTATTGTGGATTGAAGATCGACTGTTGAGGATTGCGAATTGAGGATTGAGGGTTGGGGATTGAGGATTGAAGATTGAAGAAAGATGATTGAAGAATGAGGATTGGGGATTGAGTATTGAGCATTGAGGATTGAATATTGAGTATTGAAGATTGAATATTGAGGATTCAGGATTGAGGATTGAGGATCGAGGATTGAGGATTGAGGATTGAAGATTGAGTATTGAGGATTGAAGATTGAGAATTGAGGATTGAGGATTGAGGATTGAGGATTGAGGATTGAGGATTGAGGATTGAAGATTGAGGATTGGGTATTGAGGATTGAGGATTGAGGATCGAAGATTGAGGATAGGGTATTGAGGATTGAAGAATGATGATTGAGGATTGAAGATTGAGGATTGAGGATTGAGGATTGAGGATTGAGGATTGAGGATTGAGGATTGAAGATTCAGGATTGGGTATTGAGGATTGAGGATTGAGGATTGAAGATTGAGTATTGAGCATTGAATATTGACGATTGAGGATTGAGGATTGAGGATTGAGGATTGAGGATTGAGGATTGAGGATTGAGGATTGAAGATTGAGTATTGAGGATTGAAGATTGAGGATTGAGGATTGAGGTTTGAGGATTGAGGATTGAGGATTGAGGTTTGAGTATTGAGGATTGAAGATTGAGTACTGAGGATTGAAGATTAAGATTGAGGATTGATGATTGAGGATTGAGGATTGAAGATTGAGGATTGGGGACTGAGTATTGAGGGTTGAGTGATGAGAATTGATGCTTGTGGATAGAGGTCTAAAGATTGCAGATTGAGTATTGAGTATTGAAAACTGTGAATTGAGGATATTTTATTGAGGATTGAGGATTGACAACTGATTGTTGAGGACTTAGGGCTGAAGATTGAGGATTCAGCGTAGAGGATTCAGGATTGAGGTTTGAGGACTGAGGATTGAGGATTGAGGATTGAGGATTGAGGATTGAGGATTGAAGACTGAGGATTGGGTATTGAGGATTGAACATTGAGGATTGAGTGTTGAGGATAGAGGATTGAGGATTGAGGATTGAAGGTTGAATATTAATGACTGAATATTGAGGATTGAGGATTGAGGGTTGTGGATTGAGGACGAGGACTGAGGGTTGAGTATTGATGTTTGAAGTCTGAGGATTCAGGATTGAAGGTTGAGTATTGAGGATAGAAGATTGAGGATTGAGGATTGTCGATTATGGATTGAGGATGAGGTCTGAGGGTTGAGGATTGAGGTTTGAGGACTGAGGACTGAGGATTGAGTATTGAGGATTGAGGATTGAGGATTGAGGATTGAGGATTGAAGACTGACGATCCGGTATTGAGGACTGAACATTGAGGATTGAGGATTGAGGATTGAGTATGGAGGATTGAGGATTGAGGATTGAGGATTTAAGGTTGAATATTGATGAATGAAGATTGAGGATTGAGGATTGAGTGTTGTGGATTGAGAACGAGGACTGAGGGTTGAGTGTTGATGCCTGAGGTCTGAGGATTGAGGATTGAGGATTGCGAACTGAGGATTGATGATTGAGGATTGAAGATTGGGGATTGGGTATTGAGGATTGATGAATGAGGATTGAAGAATGAGGATTGGGGATTGAGTATTGAGGATTGAGGATTGAATATTGAGTATTGAGGATTGAATATTGAGGATTGAGGATTGAGGATTGAGGATTGAGGATTGAAGATTGAGTATTGAGGATTGAAGATTGAGGATTGAGGATTGAGGATTGTGGATTGAGTATTGAGGATTGAGGATTGAAGATTGAGGATTGAGGATTGAGGATTGAGGATTGAGGATTGAGGGTTGTGAATTGACGACGAGGACTGAGGGTTGAATATTTATGTTTGAGGTCTGAGGATTGAGGATTGAGGATTGAGAATTGAGGATTGAGGATTGAGGATTGAAGATTGAGGATTGGGTATTGAGGATTGAGGATTGAGGATTGAAGATTGAGGCTAGGGCATTGAGGATTGAAGAATGATGATTGAGGATTGAGGATTGAGGATTGAAGAATGAGGATTGAAGAATGAGGATTGGGGATTGAGTATTGAGCACTGAGGATTGAATATTGAGTATTGAGGATTGAATATTGAGGATTGAGGATTGAGGATTGAGGATTGAGAATTGAGGATTGAAGATTGAGTATTGAGGATTGAAGATTGAGGATTGAGGATTGAGGATTGAGGATTGAGGATTGAGGATTGAGGATTGAGGATTGAAGATTGAGGATTGGGTATTGAGGATTGAGGATTGAGGATTGAAGATTGAGGATAGGGTATTGAGGATTGAAGAATGATGATTGAGGATTGAGGATTGAGGATTGAGGTTTGAATATTGAGTATTGTGGATTGAAGTTCGACTGTTGAGGATTGCGAATTGAGGATTGAGGGTTGGGGATTGAGGATTGAAGATTGAAGAATGAGGATTGAAGAATGAGGATTGGGGATTGAGTATTGAGCGTTGAGGATTGAATATTGAGTATTGAGGATTGAATATTGAGGATTCAGGATTGAGGATTGAGGATTGAGGTTTGAGGACTGAGGACTGAGGATTGAGGATTCAGAATTGAGGATTGAGGATTGAGGATTGAAGATTGAGGATTGGGTATTGAGGATTGAAGAATGAGGATTGAGGATTGAGGATTGAGGATTGAGGATTGAAGATTGAGTATTGAGCATTGAAGCTTGACGATTTTAGGATAGAGGATTGAGGATTGAGGATTGAGGATGGAGGATTGAAGATTGAGTATTAAGGATTGAAGATTGAGGATCGAGGACTGAGGATTGAGGATTGAGGATTGAGGATTGAAGAATGAGGATTGAGGATTGAGGATTGAGGATTGAGGATTGAAGACTGAGTATTGAGGATTGAAGATTGAGGATTGAGGAGTGAGTATTGAAGATTGAGGATTTGGGACTGAGTATTGAAGATTGGGGTTTGAGGATTGAGGATTGAGGATTGAAGATTGAGGATTGGGTATTGTGGATTGAAGAATGAGTATTGAGGATTGAGGATTGAGGATTGAGGATTGAAGATTGAGGATTGTGGATTGAGGATTCACGATTGAGGATTGAAGATTGAGGATTGAGGATTGAGGATTGAGGATTGAGGATTGAAGATTGAGTATTGAGGATTGAAGCTTGACGATTTTAGGATAGAGGATTGAGGATTGAGGATTGAGGATGGAGGATTGAAGATTGAGTATTAAGGATTGAAGATTGAGGATCGAGGACTGAGGATTGAGGATTGAGGACTGAGGACTGAGGATTGAGGATTCAGAATTGAGGATTGAGGATTGAGGATTGAAGATTGAGGATTGGGTATTGAGGATTGAAGAATGAGGATTGAGGATTGAGGATTGAGGTTTGAGGACTGAGGACTGAGGATTGAGGATTCAGAATTGAGGATTGAGGATTGAGGATTGAAGATTGAGGATTGGGTATTGAGGATTGAAGAATGAGGATTGAGGATTGAGGATTGAGGATTGAGGATTGAAGATTGAGTATTGAGCATTGAAGCTTGACGATTTTAGGATAGAGGATTGAGGATTGAGGATTGAGGATGGAGGATTGAAGATTGAGTATTAAGGATTGAGGATTGAGGATTGAGGATTGAGGATTGAAGATTGAGTATTGAGCATTGAAGCTTGACGATTTTAGGATAGAGGATTGAGGATTGAGGATTGAGGATGGAGGATTGAAGATTGAGTATTAAGGATTGAAGATTGAGGATCGAGGACTGAGGATTGAGGATTGAGGATTGGAGATTGAGTATTGAGGATTGAAGATTGACGATTGTGGATTGAGGATTGAGGATTGAGGATTGAGGATTGAGGATTGAGGATTGAAGATTGAGTATTGAGGATTGAAGATTGAGGATTGTGGATTGAGGATTCACGATTGAGGATTGAAGATTGAGGATTGAGGATTGAGGATTGAGGATTGAGGATTGAAGATTGAGTATTGAGGATTGAAGATTGAGGATTGAGGATTGAGGATTGAGGATTGAGGATTGAGGATTGAGGATTGCGGATAGAAGATTGAGGATTGGGTATTGCGGATTGAACATTGAGGATTGAGGATTGAGGATTGAGGATTGAGGACTGAAGATTGAATATTGATGATTGAATATTGAGGATTGAGGATTGATGGTTGTGGATTGAGGACGCGGACTGAGGGTTGACTACTGCTGTTTGAGGTCTGAGGATTGAGGATTGAGGATTGAGAATTGAGGATTGAGGATTGAGGATAGAAGATTGAGAATTGGGTATTGAGGATTGAAGAATGAGTATTGAGGATTGAGGATTGAGGATTGAGGATTGAAGACTGAGTGCTGAGGGTTGAGTGATGAGAATTGATGTTTGTGGATAGAGATTTGAAGATTGCAGATTGAGTATTGAGTATTGAAGACTGTGAATTTATGATATTCTCTTGAGGATTGAGGATTGACAACTGATTGTTGAGGACTGAGGGCTGAAGCTTGAGGATTCAGGATTGAGGATTCAGGATTGTGGATTGAGGATTGAGGATTGAGAATTGAAGATTGAGGATAGAGTATTGGGGGTTGTGGATTGAGGACGAGGACTGAGGGTTGAGTATTGATGTTTGAGGTCTGAGGATTGAGGGTTGAGGATTGAGAATTGAGGATTGAGGATTGAAGATTGAGGATTGGGTATTGAGGATTGAAGAATGAGGATTGAGTACTGAGTATTGAGGATTGAGGATTGTAGATTGAGTATTGAGCATTGAATATTGACGATTGAGGATTGAGGATTGAGGATTGAGGATTGAGGTTTGAGGATTGAGGATTGAAGATTGAGTATTGAGGTTTGAGGATCGAGTGTTGAGGATTGAGAGTTGAGGATTGAGGATTGAAGATTGAGAATTGAGGATTGAAGATTGAGGATTGAGGATTGAGGATTGAGGATTGACGCTTGAGGATTGAGGGTTGAGGATGGAGGACTGAGGATTGAGGATTGCAGACTGAGTATTGAGGATTGAAGATTAAGATTGAGGATTGAGAATTGAGGATTGAGGATTGAGGATTGAGGACTGAAGATTGAGTATTGAGGATTGAAGATTGAGGATTGAGGATTGTGGATTGAGGATTGAGGATTGAAGACTGACGATCCGGTATTGAGGATTGAACATTGAGGATTGAGGATTGAGGATTGAGTATGGAGGATTGAGGATTGAGGATTGAGGATTTAAGGTTGAATATTGATGAATGAAGATTGAGGATTGAGGATTGAGGGTTGTGGATTGAGAACGAGGACTGAGGGTTGAGTGTTGATGCCTGAGGTCTGAGGATTGAGGATTGAGGATTGCGAACTGAGGATTGATGATTGAGGATTGAAGATTGGGGATTGGGTATTGAGGATTGAAGAATGAGGATTGAAGAATGAGGAGTGGGGATTGAGTATTGAGGATTGAGGATTGAATATTGAGTATTGAGGATTGAATATTGAGGATTGAGGATTGAGGATTGAGGATTGAGGATTGAAGACTGAGTATTGAGGATTGAAGATTGAGGATTGAGGATTGAGGATTGGGGATTGTGGATTGAGTATTGAGGATTGAGGATTGAAGATTGAGGATTGAGGATTGAGGATTGAGGATTGAGGGTTGTGGATTGACGACGAGGACTGAGGGTTGAATATTTATGTTTGAGGTCTGAGGATTGAGGATTGAGGATTGAGAATTGAGGATTGAGGATTGAGGATTGAAGATTGAGGATTGGGTATTGAGGATTGAGGATTGAGGATTGAAGATTGAGGCTAGGGTATTGAGGATTGAAGAATGATGGTTGAGGATTGAGGATTGAGGATTGAAGAATGAGGATTGAAGAATGAGGATTGGGGATAGAGTATTGAGCATTGAGGATTGAATATTGAGTATTGAGGATTGAATATTGAGGATTGAGGATTGAGGATTGAGGATTGAGGATTGAGGATTGAGGATTGAAGATTGAGTATTGAGGATTGAAGATTGAGGATTGAGGATTGAGGATTGAGGATTGAGGATTGAGGATTGAGGATTGAAGATTGAGGATTGGGTATTGAGGATTGAGGATTGAGGATTGAAGATTGAGGATAGGGTATTGAGGATTGAAGAATGATGATTGAGGATTGAGGATTGAGGATTGAGGATTGAATATTGAGTATTGTGGATTGAAGATCGACTGTTGAGGATTGCGAATTGAGGATTGAGGGTTGGGGATTGAGGATTGAAGATTGAAGAATGAGGATTGAAGAATGAGGATTGGGGATTGAGTATTGAGCATTGAGGATTGAATATTGAGTATTGAGGATTGAATATTGAGGATTCAGGATTGAGGATTGAGGATTGAGGATTGAGGATTGAGGATTGAAGATTGAGTATTGAGGATTGAAGATTGAGAATTGAGGATTTGGGATTGAGGATTGAGGATTGAGGATTGAGGATTGAGGATTGAAGATTGAGGATTGGGTATTGAGGATTGAGGATTGAGGATTGAAGATTGAGGATAGGGTATTGAGGATTGAAGAATGATGATTGAGGATTGAAGATTGAGGATTGAGTATTGAGGATTGAGGATTGAGGATTGAGGATTGAGGATTGAAGATTGAGGATTGGGTATTGAGGATTGAGGATTGAGGATTGAAGATTGAGGATAGGGTATTGAGGATTGAAGAATGATGATTGAGGATTGAGGATTGAGGATTGAGGATTGAATATTGAGTATTGTGGATTGAAGATCGACTGTTGAGGATTGCGAATTGAGGATTGAGGGTTGGGGATTGAGGATTGAAGATTGAAGAATGAGGATTGAAGAATGAGGATTGGGGATTGAGTATTGAGCATTGAGGATTGAATATTGAGTATTGAGGATTGAATATTAATGATTCAGGATTGAGGATTGAGGATTGAGGATTGAGGATTGAGGATTGAAGATTGAGTATTGAGGATTGAAGATTGAGAATTGAGGATTGAGGATTGAGGATTGAGGATTGAGGATTGAGGATTGAGGATTCAAGATTGAGGATTGGGTATTGAGGATTGAGGATTGAGGATTGAAGATTGAGGCTAGGGTATTGAGGATTGAAGAATGATGATTGAGGATTGAGGATTGAGGATTGAAGAATGAGGATTGAAGAATGAGGATTGGGGATTGAGTATTAAGCATTGAGGATTGAATATTGAGTATTGAGGATTGAATATTGAGGATTGAGTATTGAGGATTGAGGATTGAGGATTGAAGATTGAGGATTGGGGACTGAGGATTGAAGATTGAGTATTGAGGATTGTGGATTGAGGATTGAGGATTGAGGATTGAAGACTGAGGATCGGGTGTTGAGGATTGAACATTGAGGATTGAGGATTGAGGATTGAGGATTGAGGATTGAGGATTGAAGGTTGAATATTGATGAATGAAGATTGAGGATCGAGGATTGTAGGTCGTGGATTGAGGACGAGGACTGAGGGTTGAGTGTTGATACTTGAGGCCTGAGGATTGAGGATTGAGGATTGCGAATTGAGGATTGAGGATTTAAGATTGAGGATTGGGTATTGAGGATTGAAGAATGAGGATTGAGGATTGAGGACAGAGGATTGAGGATTGAAGATTGAGTATTGAGGATTGAAGGTTGAGGATTGTGGATTGAGGATTGAGGATTGAGGCTCGAATATTGAGGATTGGGGACTGAGTGTTGAGGGTTAAGTGATGAGAATTGATGTTTGTGGATAGAGATTTGAAGATTGCAGGTTGAGTATTGAGAATTGAAAACTGTGAAATCATGATATTCTATTGAGGATTGAGGATGGACCACTGATTGTTGAGGACTGAGGGCTGAAGATTGAGGATTCAGGATTGAGGATTCAGGATTGAGGTTTGAGGACTGAGGATTGAGGATTGAGGATTGAGGATTGAGGATCGAGGATTGAGGATTGATGCCTGAGGATCGGGTATTGAGGATTGAACATTGATGATTGAGGATTGAGGATTGAGGATTGAGGATTGAGGATTGAGGATTGAGGATTGAAGGTTGAATATTGATGAATGAAGATTGAGGATTGAGGATAGTAGGTCGTGGATTGAGGACGAGGACTGAGGGTTGAGTATTGATACTTGAGGCCTGAGGATTGAGGATTGAGGATTGCGAATTGAGGATAGAGGATTTAAGATTGAGAATTGGGTATTGAGGATTGAAGAATGAGGATTGAGGATTGAGGACAGAGGATTGAGGTTTGAAGATTGAGTATTGAGGATTGAAGGTTGACGATTGGGGATTGATGATTGAGGATTGAGGATTGAGGATTGAGTATTGATACTTGAGGCCTGAGGATTGAGGATTGAGGATTGCGAATTGAGTATTGAGGATTTAAGATTGAGGATTGGGTATTAAGGATTGAAGAATGAGGATTGAGGATTGAGGACAGCGGATTGAGGATTGAAGATTGAGTACTGAGGATTGAAGATTGACGATTGAGGATTGAGGATTGAAGATTGAGGATTGAGGATTGAGGACTGAGGATTGAGGATTGAGGATTGAAGGTTCAGTATTGAGGATTGAAGATTGAGAATTGAGGATTGAGGGTTGAACATTGAGGACTGAGTGTTGAGGGTTGAATGATGAGAATTGATGTTTGTGGATAGAGGTCTGAACATTGCAGATTGAGTATTGAGTATTGAAACCTGTGAATTGAGTATATTATATTGAGGATTGAGGATTGACAACTAATTGTTGGGGACTGAGGGCTGAAGACTGAGGTTTCCGGATTGAGGATTCAGAATTGAAATTTGAGGACTGAGCATTGAAGATTGAAGATTGAGTATTGAGGATTGAGGATTGAGGACAGAGGATTGAGGATTGAGGATTGAGGATGAGGGCTGAGGGTTGAGGATTGAGGTTTGAGGACTAAGGACAGAGGATTGAGGATTGAGGATTGAAGATTGAGGATTGGGTATTGAGGATCGAAGACTGAGGATTGGGTATTGAGGATTGAACATTCAGTATTGAGTGTTGAGGATAGAGGATTGAGGATTGAGGATTGAAGGTTGAATATTAATGACTGAATATTGAGGATTCAGGATTGCGGGTTGTGGATTGAGGACGAGGACTGAGGGTTGAGTATTGATGTTTGAAGTCTGAGGATTCAGGATTGAAGGTTGCGTATTGAGGATAGAAGATTGAGGATTGAGGATTGTCGATTATGGATTGAGGATGAGGTCTGAGGGTTGAGGATTGAGGTTTGAGGACTGAGGACTGAGGATTGAGAATTGAGAATTGAGGATTGAGGATTGAGGATTGAAGATTGCGGATTGGGTATTGAGGATTGAAGAATGAGGATTGAGGATTGAGGATTGAGGATTGAGGATTGAGGATTGAGGATTGAAGATTGAGTATTGATGATTGAATATTGAGGATTGAGGATTGAGGTTTGAGGATTGAGGACGAGGACTGACGGTTGAGGATTGAGGTTTGAGGATCGAGTGTTGAGGATTGAGAGTTGAGGATTGAGGATTGAAGATTGAGAATTGAGGATTGAAGATTGAGGATTGAGGATTGAGGATTGAGGATTGACGCTTGAGGATTGAGGGTTGAGGATGGAGGACTGAGGATTGAGGATTGCAGACTGAGTATTGAGGATTGAAGATTAAGATTGAGGATTGAGAATTGAGGATTGAGGATTGAGGATTGAGGACTGAAGATTGAGTATTGAGGATTGAAGATTGAGGATTGAGGATTGTGGATTGAGGATTGAGGATTGAAGACTGACGATCCGGTATTGAGGATTGAACATTGAGGATTGAGGATTGAGGATTGAGTATGGAGGATTGAGGATTGAGGATTGAGGATATAAGGTTGAATATTGATGAATGAAGATTGAGGATTGAGGATTGAGGGTTGTGGATTGAGAACGAGGACTGAGGGTTGAGTGTTGATGCCTGAGGTCTGAGGATTGAGGATTGAGGATTGCGAACTGAGGATTGATGATTGAGGATTGAAGATTGGGGATTGGGTATTGAGGATTGAAGAATGAGGATTGAAGAATGAGGAGTGGGGATTGAGTATTGAGGATTGAGGATTGAATATTGAGTATTGAGGATTGAATATTGAGGATTGAGGATTGAGGATTGAGGATTGAGGATTGAAGACTGAGTATTGAGGATTGAAGATTGAGGATTGAGGATTGAGGATTGGGGATTGTGGATTGAGTATTGAGGATTGAGGATTGAAGATTGAGGATTGAGGATTGAGGATTGAGGATTGAGGGTTGTGGATTGACGACGAGGACTGAGGGTTGAATATTTATGTTTGAGGTCTGAGGATTGAGGATTGAGGATTGAGAATTGAGGATTGAGGATTGAGGATTGAAGATTGAGGATTGGGTATTGAGGATTGAGGATTGAGGATTGAAGATTGAGGCTAGGGTATTGAGGATTGAAGAATGATGGTTGAGGATTGAGGATTGAGGATTGAAGAATGAGGATTGAAGAATGAGGATTGGGGATAGAGTATTGAGCATTGAGGATTGAATATTGAGTATTGAGGATTGAATATTGAGGATTGAGGATTGAGGATTGAGGATTGAGGATTGAGGATTGAGGATTGAAGATTGAGTATTGAGGATTGAAGATTGAGGATTGAGGATTGAGGATTGAGGATTGAGGATTGAGGATTGAGGATTGAAGATTGAGGATTGGGTATTGAGGATTGAGGATTGAGGATTGAAGATTGAGGATAGGGTATTGAGGATTGAAGAATGATGATTGAGGATTGAGGATTGAGGATTGAGGATTGAATATTGAGTATTGTGGATTGAAGATCGACTGTTGAGGATTGCGAATTGAGGATTGAGGGTTGGGGATTGAGGATTGAAGATTGAAGAATGAGGATTGAAGAATGAGGATTGGGGATTGAGTATTGAGCATTGAGGATTGAATATTGAGTATTGAGGATTGAATATTGAGGATTCAGGATTGAGGATTGAGGATTGAGGATTGAGGATTGAGGATTGAAGATTGAGTATTGAGGATTGAAGATTGAGAATTGAGGATTTGGGATTGAGGATTGAGGATTGAGGATTGAGGATTGAGGATTGAAGATTGAGGATTGGGTATTGAGGATTGAGGATTGAGGATTGAAGATTGAGGATAGGGTATTGAGGATTGAAGAATGATGATTGAGGATTGAAGATTGAGGATTGAGTATTGAGGATTGAGGATTGAGGATTGAGGATTGAGGATTGAAGATTGAGGATTGGGTATTGAGGATTGAGGATTGAGGATTGAAGATTGAGGATAGGGTATTGAGGATTGAAGAATGATGATTGAGGATTGAGGATTGAGGATTGAGGATTGAATATTGAGTATTGTGGATTGAAGATCGACTGTTGAGGATTGCGAATTGAGGATTGAGGGTTGGGGATTGAGGATTGAAGATTGAAGAATGAGGATTGAAGAATGAGGATTGGGGATTGAGTATTGAGCATTGAGGATTGAATATTGAGTATTGAGGATTGAATATTGATGATTCAGGATTGAGGATTGAGGATTGAGGATTGAGGATTGAGGATTGAAGATTGAGTATTGAGGATTGAAGATTGAGAATTGAGGATTGAGGATTGAGGATTGAGGATTGAGGATTGAGGATTGAGGATTCAAGATTGAGGATTGGGTATTGAGGATTGAGGATTGAGGATTGAAGATTGAGGCTAGGGTATTGAGGATTGAAGAATGATGATTGAGGATTGAGGATTGAGGATTGAAGAATGAGGATTGAAGAATGAGGATTGGGGATTGAGTATTAAGCATTGAGGATTGAATATTGAGTTTTGAGGATTGAATATTGAGGATTGAGTATTGAGGATTGAGGATTGAGGATTGAAGATTGAGGATTGGGGACTGAGGATTGAAGATTGAGTATTGAGGATTGTGGATTGAGGATTGAGGATTGAGGATTGAAGACTGAGGATCGGGTGTTGAGGATTGAACATTGAGGATTGAGGATTGAGGATTGAGGATTGAGGATTGAGGATTGAAGGTTGAATATTGATGAATGAAGATTGAGGATCGAGGATTGTAGGTCGTGGATTGAGGACGAGGACTGAGGGTTGAGTGTTGATACTTGAGGCCTGAGGATTGAGGATTGAGGATTGCGAATTGAGGATTGAGGATTTAAGATTGAGGATTGGGTATTGAGGATTGAAGAATGAGGATTGAGGATTGAGGACAGAGGATTGAGGATTGAAGATTGAGTATTGAGGATTGAAGGTTGAGGATTGTGGATTGAGGATTGAGGATTGAGGCTCGAATATTGAGGATTGGGGACTGAGTGTTGAGGGTTAAGTGATGAGAATTGATGTTTGTGGATAGAGATTTGAAGATTGCAGGTTGAGTATTGAGAATTGAAAACTGTGAAATCATGATATTCTATTGAGGATTGAGGATGGACCACTGATTGTTGAGGACTGAGGGCTGAAGATTGAGGATTCAGGATTGAGGATTCAGGATTGAGGTTTGAGGACTGAGGATTGAGGATTGAGGATTGAGGATTGAGGATCGAGGATTGAGGATTGATGCCTGAGGATCGGGTATTGAGGATTGAACATTGATGATTGAGGATTGAGGATTGAGGATTGAGGATTGAGGATTGAGGATTGAGGATTGAAGGTTGAATATTGATGAATGAAGATTGAGGATTGAGGATAGTAGGTCGTGGATTGAGGACGAGGACTGAGGGTTGAGTATTGATACTTGAGGCCTGAGGATTGAGGATTGAGGATTGCGAATTGAGGATAGAGGATTTAAGATTGAGAATTGGGTATTGAGGATTGAAGAATGAGGATTGAGGATTGAGGACAGAGGATTGAGGTTTGAAGATTGAGTATTGAGGATTGAAGGTTGACGATTGGGGATTGATGATTGAGGATTGAGGATTGAGGATTGAGTATTGATACTTGAGGCCTGAGGATTGAGGATTGAGGATTGCGAATTGAGTATTGAGGATTTAAGATTGAGGATTGGGTATTAAGGATTGAAGAATGAGGATTGCGGATTGAGGACAGCGGATTGAGGATTGAAGATTGAGTATTGAGGATTGAAGATTGACGATTGAGGATTGAGGATTGAGGATTGAGGATTGAGGATTGAGGACTGAGGATTGAGGATTGAGGATTGAAGGTTCAGTATTGAGGATTGAAGATTGAGAATTGAGGATTGAGGGTTGAACATTGAGGACTGAGTGTTGAGGGTTGAATGATGAGAATTGATGTTTGTGGATAGAGGTCTGAACATTGCAGATTGAGTATTGAGTATTGAAACCTGTGAATTGAGTATATTATATTGAGGATTGAGGATTGACAACTAATTGTTGGGGACTGAGGGCTGAAGACTGAGGTTTCCGGATTGAGGATTCAGAATTGAAATTTGAGGACTGAGCATTGAAGATTGAAGATTGAGTATTGAGGATTGAGGATTGAGGACAGAGGATTGAGGATTGAGGATTGAGGATGAGGGCTGAGGGTTGAGGATTGAGGTTTGAGGACTAAGGACAGAGGATTGAGGATTGAGGATTGAAGATTGAGGATTGGGTATTGAGGATCGAAGAATGAGGATTGAGGATTGAGGATTGAGGATTGTGGATTGAATATTGAGTATTGAGGATTGAAGATTGACTATTGAGGATTGCGAATTGAGGATTGACGATTGAGGATTGAGGATTGAAGATTGAGTATTGAGGATTGAAGGTTGAGGATTGTGGACTGAGGATTGAGGATTGAGGCTTGAATATTGAGGATTGGGGACTGAGTGTTGAGGGTTGAGTGATGTGAATTGATGTTTGTGGATAGAGATTTGAAGATTGCAGGTTGAGTATTGAGTATTGAAAACTGTGAAATCATGATATTCTATTGAGGATTGAGGATTGACAACTGATTGTTGAGGACTGAGGGCTGAAGCTTGAGGATTCAGGATTGAGGATTCAGGATTGAGGTTTGAGGAGAGAGGACTGAGGATTGAGGATTGAGGATAGAGTATTGAGGATTGAGGATTGAGGATTGAAGATTGAGGATTGGCTGTTGAGGATTGAATATTGAGGATTGACGATTGAGGATTGAGGATTGAGGATTGAGGGTTGAGGATCGAGGATTGAAGATTGAGTATTGAGGATTGAAGATTGAGGATTGAGGATTGAGGATTGAGGATTGAAGATTGAGGATAGGGTATTGAGGATTGAAGGTTGAGGATTGTGGATTGAGGATTGAGGATTGAGGATTGAACATTGAGTACTGAGTGTTGAGGGTTGAGTGATGAGAATTTATGTTTCTGGATAGAGATTTGAAGATTGCAGATTGAGTATTGAGTATTGAAAACTGTGAATTGAGGATATTCTATTGAGGATTGAGGATTGACAACTGAATGTTGAGGACTGAGGGCTGAAGATTGAGGATTCAGGATTGAGGATTCAGAATTGTGGTTTGAGGACTGAGGATTGAGGACTGAAGGTTGAGTATTGAGGATTGAAGATTGAGGATTGAGGATTGAGGATTGAGGATTGAGGATGAGGGCTGAGGGTTGAGGATTAAGGTTTGAGGACTAAGGACAGAGGATTGAGGATTGAGAATTGAGGATTGAGGATTGAGGATTGAGGATGAGGGCTGAGGGTTGAGGATTGAGGTTTGAGGACTGAGGTCTGAGGATTGAGGATTGAGAATTGAGGATTGAGGAATGAGGGTTGAAGATTGAGGATTGGGTATTGAGGATTGAAGAATGAGGATTGAGGATTGAGAATTGAGGATTGAGGATTGAGGATTGAAGATTGAGTATTGAGGATTGAGGATTGACGATCGAGGATTGTGCATTGAGGATTGAGTATTGAGGATTCAGGATTGGGGATTGAGGATTGCGAATTGAAGATTCAGTATTGAGGATTGAAGATTCAGAATTGAGGATGAGGATTGAACATTGAATACTGAGTGTTGAGGGTTGAGTGATGAGAATTTATGTTTCTGGATAGAGATCTGAAGATTGCAGATTGAGTATTGGGTATTGAAAACTGTGAATTGAGGATATTCTATTGAGGATTGAGGATTGACAACTGATTGTTGAGGACTTAGAGCTGAAGCTTGAGGATTCAGGATTGATGATTCAGGATTGAGGTTTGACGACTGAGGATTGAGGACTGAAGATTGAGTATTGAGGATTGAAGATTGAGCATTGAGGATTGAGGATTGAGAATTGAGGATTGAGGATTGAACATTGAGGACTGAGTGTTGAGGGTTGAGCGATGAGAATTGATGTTTGTGGATAGAGATTTGAAGATTGCAGATTGAGTATTGAGTATTGAAAACTGTGAATTGAGTGTATTCTATTGAGGATTGAGGATTGACAACTGATTGTTGAGGACTGAGGGCTGAAGATTGAGGTTTCCGGGTTGAGGATTCAGAATTGATATTTGAGGACTGAGCATTGAGGATTGAAGATTGAGTATTCAGGACTGAAGATTGAGAATTGAGGATTGAGGATTGAGAATTGAGGATGAGGGCTGAGGGTTGAGGATTGAGGTTTAAGGACTAAGGACAGAGGATTGAGGATTGAGGATTGAATATTGAGGATTGGGGACTGAGTGTTGAGGGTTGAATGATGAGAATTGATGTTTGTGGATAGAGATTTGAAGATTGCATATTGAGTATTGAGTATCGAAAACTGTGAATTGAGTATATTCTATTGAGGATTGAGGATTGACAACTGATTGTTGAGGACTGAGGGCTGAAGATTGAGGGTTCCGGATTGAGGATTCAGAATTGAAATTTGAGGACTGAGCATTGAGGATTGAAGATTGAGAATTGCGGATTGAAGATTGAGAATTGAGGATTGAGGATTGAGGATTGAGGATGAGGGCTGAGGGTTGAGGATTGAGGATTGAGGATTGAAGATTGAGTAATGAGGATTGAAGGTTGAGGATTGTGGATTGAGGATTGAGGATTGAGGCTTGAATATTGAGGATTGGGGACTGAGTGTTGAGGGTTGAGTGATGAGAATTGATGTTTGTGGATAGAGATTTGAAGATTGCAGGTTGAGTATTGAGTATTGAAAACTGTGAATTCATGATATTCTATTGAGGATTGAGGATTGACCACTGATTGTTGAGGACTGAGAGCTGAAGATTGAGGATTCAGGATTGATGATTCAGGATTGAGGTTTGACGACTGAGGATTGAGGACTGAAGATTGAGTATTGAGGATTGAGGATTGAGCATTGAGGGTTGAGGATTGAGAATTGAGGATTGAGGATTGAACATTGAGGACTGAGTGTTGAGGGTTGAGCGATGAGTATTGATGTTTGTGGATAGAGATTTGAAGATTGCAGATTGAGTATTGAGTATTGAAAACTGTGAATTGAGTGTATTCTATTGAGGATTGAGGATTGACAACTGATTGTTGAGGACTGAGGGCTGAAGATTGAGGTTTCCGGATTGAGGATTCAGAATTGATATTTGAGGACTGAGCATTGAGGATTGAAGATTGAGTATTGAGGATTGAGGATTGAGGACAGAGGATTGAGTATTGAAGATTGAGTATTGAGGATTGAGGATTTAGGATTGAGGATTGAAGATGGAGTATTGAGGATTGAAGATTGAGGAATGAGGATTGAGGATTGAGGATTGAGGATTGAAGACTGAGTACTGAGGATTGCAGATTAAGATTGAGGATTGAGGATTGAGTATTGAGGATTGAAGATTGAGGATTGAGGATTGAGGATTGAGGATTGAGGATTGAGTATTGAGGATTGAGGATTGAATATTGAGGATTGTGGATTGAGGATTGAGGATTGAGGGTTGTGGATTGAGGACGAGGCCTGAGGGTTGAATATTTATGTTTGAGGTCTGAGGATTGAGGATTGAGGGTAGAGAATTGAGGATTGAGGATTGAGGATTGAGGGTTGAAGATTGAGGATTGGGTGTTGAGGATTGAGGATTGAGGATTGAAGATTGAGGATAGGGTATTGAGGATTGAAGAATGATGATTGAGGATTGAGGATTGAGGATTGAGGATTGAATATTGAGTATTGAGGATTGAAGATCGACTATTGAGGATTGCGAATTGAGGATTGAGAGTTGGGGATTGAGGATTGAAGATTGAGTATTGAGTATTGAAGGTTGAGGATTGTGGATTGAGGATTGAGGATTGAGGCTCGAATATTGAGGATTGGGGACTGAGTGTTGAGGGTTAAGTGATGAGAATTGATGTTTGTGGATAGAGATTTGAAGATTGCAGGTTGAGTATTGAGTATTGAAAACTGTGAAATCATGATATTCTATTGAGGATTGAGGATGGACCACTGACTGTTGAGGACTGAGGGCTGAAGATTGAGGATTCAGGATTGAGGATTCAGGATTGAGGTTTGAGGACTGAGGATTGAGGATTGAGGATTGTGGATTGAGGATTGAGGATTGCGGATTGAAGACTGAGGATTGGGTATTGAGGATTGAGGAATGAGCATTGAGGATTGAGGACAGAGGATTGAGGATTGAAGATTGAGTATTGAGGATTGAAGATTGAGTATTGAGGATTGAAGATTGACGATTGAGGATTGAGGATTGAGGATTGAGGATTGAGGATTGAAGATTGATGATTGAGGATTGAGGATTGAGGATTGAGGATTGAGGATTGAAGATTGAGTACTGAAGATTGAAGATTAAGATTGAGGAATGAGGATTGAGGATTGAGGATTGAGGATTGAGGACTGAAGATTGATTATTGAGGATTGAAGATTGAGGATTGAGGATTGAGGATTGAGAATTGAGGATTGAGGGTTGAAGATTGATGATTGAGGATTGAGGATTGAGGATTGGGGATTGAGGATTGCGAGTTGAAGATTCAGTATTGAGGATTGAAAATTCAGAATTGAGGATGAGGATTGAACATTGAGTACTGAGTGTTGAGGGTTGAGTGATGAGAATTTATGTTTCTGGATAGAGATTTGAAGATTGCAGATTGAGTATTGAGTATTGAAAACTGTGAATTGAGGATATTCTATTGAGGATTGAGGATTGACAACTGAATGTTGAGGACTGAGGGCTGAAGATTGAGGATTGAGGATTGAGGATTGAGGATTGAGGATTGAGGATTGAGGATGGAGGATTGAAGATTGAGTATTGAGGATTCAAGATTGACGATCGTGGATTGAGCATTGAGGATTGAGTATTGAGGATTCAGGATTGAAGATTGAGTATTGAGGATTGAAGGTTGAGGATTGTGGATTGAGGATTGAGGACTGAGGATTGAATATTGAGGATTGGGGACTGAGTGTTGAGGGTTGAATGATGAGAATTGATGTTTGTGGATAGAGATTTGAAGATTGCAGATTGAGTATTGAGTATCGAAAACTGTGAATTGAGTATATTCTATTGAGGATTGAGGATTGACAACTGATTGTTGAGGACTGAGGGCTGAAGATTGAGGGTTCCGGATGGAGGATTCAGAATTGAAATTTGAGGACTGAGCATTGAGGATTGAAGATTGAGAATTGCGGATTGAACATTGAGAATTGAGGATTGAAGATTGAGGATTGAGGGTGAGGGCTGAGGGTTGAGGATTGAGGTTTGAGGACTAAGGACAGAGGATTGAGGATTGAGAATTGAGGATTGAGGATTGAGGATTGAAGATTGAGGATTGTGTATTGAGGATCGAAGAATGAGGATTGAGGATTGAGGATTGAGGATTGAGGATTGAATATTGAGTATTGAGGATTGAAGATTGACTATTGAGGATTGCGAACTGAGGATTGAGGATTGAGGATTGAGGATTGAAGATTGAGTATTGAGGATTGAAGGTTGAGGATTGTGGATTGAGGATTGAGGATTGAGGCTTGAATATTGAGGATTGGGGACTGAGTGTTGAGGGTTGAGTGATGAGAATTGATGTTTGTGGATAGAGATTTGAAGATTGCAGGTTGAGTATTGAGTATTGAAAACTGTGAATTCATGATATTCTATTGAGGATTGAGGATTGACCACTGATTGTTGAGGACTGAGAGCTGAAGATTGAGGATTCAGGATTGATGATTCAGGATTGAGGTTTGACGACTGAGGATTGAGGACTGAAGATTGAGTATTGAGGATTGAGGATTGAGCATTGAGGGTTGAGGATTGAGAATTGAGGATTGAGGATTGAACATTGAGGACTGAGTGTTGAGGGTTGAGCGATGAGTATTGATGTTTGTGGATAGAGATTTGAAGATTGCAGATTGAGTATTGAGTATTGAAAACTGTGAATTGAGTGTATTCTATTGAGGATTGAGGATTGACAACTGATTGTTGAGGACTGAGGGCTGAAGATTGAGGTTTCCGGATTGAGGATTCAGAATTGATATTTGAGGACTGAGCATTGAGGATTGAAGATTGAGTATTGAGGATTGAGGATTGAGGACAGAGGATTGAGTATTGAAGATTGAGTATTGAGGATTGAGGATTTAGGATTGAGGATTGAAGATGGAGTATTGAGGATTGAAGATTGAGGAATGAGGATTGAGGATTGAGGATTGAGGATTGAAGACTGAGTACTGAGGATTGAAGATTAAGATTGAGGATTGAGGATTGAGTATTGAGGATTGAAGATTGAGGATTGAGGATTGAGGATTGAGGATTGAGGATTGAGTATTGAGGATTGAGGATTGAATATTGAGGATTGTGGATTGAGGATTGAGGATTGAGGGTTGTGGATTGAGGACGAGGCCTGAGGGTTGAATATTTATGTTTGAGGTCTGAGGATTGAGGATTGAGGGTAGAGAATTGAGGATTGAGGATTGAGGATTGAGGGTTGAAGATTGAGGATTGGGTGTTGAGGATTGAGGATTGAGGATTGAAGATTGAGGATAGGGTATTGAGGATTGAAGAATGATGATTGAGGATTGAGGATTGAGGATTGAGGATTGAATATTGAGTATTGAGGATTGAAGATCGACTATTGAGGATTGCGAATTGAGGATTGAGAGTTGGGGATTGAGGATTGAAGATTGAGTATTGAGTATTGAAGGTTGAGGATTGTGGATTGAGGATTGAGGATTGAGGCTCGAATATTGAGGATTGGGGACTGAGTGTTGAGGGTTAAGTGATGAGAATTGATGTTTGTGGATAGAGACTTGAAGATTGCAGGTTGAGTATTGAGTATTGAAAACTGTGAAATCATGATATTCTATTGAGGATTGAGGATGGACCACTGACTGTTGAGGACTGAGGGCTGAAGATTGAGGATTCAGGATTGAGGATTCAGGATTGAGGTTTGAGGACTGAGGATTGAGGATTGAGGATTGTGGATTGAGGATTGAGGATTGCGGATTGAAGACTGAGGATTGGGTATTGAGGATTGAAGAATGAGCATTGAGGATTGAGGACAGAGGATTGAGGATTGAAGATTGAGTATTAAGGATTGAAGATTGAGTATTGAGGATTGAAGATTGACGATTGAGGATTGAGGATTGAGGATTGAGGATTGAGGATTGAAGATTGATGATTGAGGATTGAGGATTGAGGATTGAGGATTGAGGATTGAAGATTGAGTACTGAAGATTGAAGATTAAGATTGAGGAATGAGGATTGAGGATTGAGGATTGAGGATTGAGGACTGAAGATTGATTATTGAGGATTGAAGATTGAGGATTGAGGATTGAGGATTGAGAATTGAGGATTGAGGGTTGAAGATTGATGATTGAGGATTGAGGATTGAGGATTGGGGATTGAGGATTGCGAGTTGAAGATTCAGTATTGAGGATTGAAAATTCAGAATTGAGGATGAGGATTGAACATTGAGTACTGAGTGTTGAGGGTTGAGTGATGAGAATTTATGTTTCTGGATAGAGATTTGAAGATTGCAGATTGAGTATTGAGTATTGAAAACTGTGAATTGAGGATATTCTATTGAGGATTGAGGATTGACAACTGAATGTTGAGGACTGAGGGCTGAAGATTGAGGATTGAGGATTGAGGATTGAGGATTGAGGATTGAGGATTGAGGATGGAGGATTGAAGATTGAGTATTGAGGATTCAAGATTGACGATCGTGGATTGAGCATTGAGGATTGAGTATTGAGGATTCAGGATTGAAGATTGAGTATTGAGGATTGAAGGTTGAGGATTGTGGATTGAGGATTGAGGACTGAGGATTGAATATTGAGGATTGGGGACTGAGTGTTGAGGGTTGAATGATGAGAATTGATGTTTGTGGATAGAGATTTGAAGATTGCAGATTGAGTATTGAGTATCGAAAACTGTGAATTGAGTATATTCTATTGAGGATTGAGGATTGACAACTGATTGTTGAGGACTGAGGGCTGAAGATTGAGGGTTCCGGATGGAGGATTCAGAATTGAAATTTGAGGACTGAGCATTGAGGATTGAAGATTGAGAATTGCGGATTGAACATTGAGAATTGAGGATTGAAGATTGAGGATTGAGGGTGAGGGCTGAGGGTTGAGGATTGAGGTTTGAGGACTAAGGACAGAGGATTGAGGATTGAGAATTGAGGATTGAGGATTGAGGATTGAAGATTGAGGATTGTGTATTGAGGATCGAAGAATGAGGATTGAGGATTGAGGATTGAGGATTGAGGATTGAATATTGAGTATTGAGGATTGAAGATTGACTATTGAGGATTGCGAACTGAGGATTGAGGATTGAGGATTGAGGATTGAAGATTGAGTATTGAGGATTGAAGGTTGAGGATTGTGGATTGAGGATTGAGGATTGAGGCTTGAATATTGAGGATTGGGGACTGAGTGTTGAGGGTTGAGTGATGAGAATTGATGTTTGTGGATAGAGATTTGAAGATTGCAGGTTGAGTATTGAGTATTGAAAACTGTGAATTCATGATATTCTATTGAGGATTGAGGATTGACCACTGATTGTTGAGGACTGAGAGCTGAAGATTGAGGATTCAGGATTGATGATTCAGGATTGAGGTTTGACGACTGAGGATTGAGGACTGAAGATTGAGTATTGAGGATTGAAGATTGAGCATTGAGGATTGAGGATTGAGAATTGAGGATTGAGGATTGAACATTGAGTACTGAGTGTTGAGGGTTAAGTGATGAGAATTGATGTTTGTGGATAGAGATTTGAAGATTGCAGGTTGAGTATTGAGTATTGAAAACTGTGAAATCATGATATTCTATTGAGGATTGAGGATGATCCACTGACTGTTGACGACTGAGGGCTGAAGATTGAGGATTCAGGATTGAGGATTCAGGATTGAGGTTTGAGGACTGAGGATTGAGGATTGAGGATTGTGGATTGAGGATTGAGGATTGAGGATTGAAGACTGAGTATTGAGGATTGAGGATTGAGGATTGAGGATTGAGGATTGAGGATTGAGGATTGAGGATTGAAGGTTGAATATTGATGAATGAAGATTGAGGATTGAGGATTGTAGGTCGTGGATTGAGGACGAGGACTGAGGGTTGAGTATTGATACTTGAGGCCTGAGGATTGAGGATTGAGGATTGCGAATTGAGGATAGAGGATTTAAGATTGAGAATTGGGTATTGAGGATTGAAGAATGAGGATTGAGGATTGAGGACAGAGGATTGAGGTTTGAAGATTGAGTATTGAGGATTGAAGGTTGACGATTGGGGATTGATGATTGAGGATTGAGGATTGAGGATTGAGGATTGAAGATTGAGTATTGAGGATTGAAGATTGAGGATTGAGGTTTGAGGAGAGAGGACTGAGGATTGAGGATTGTGGATTGAGAATTGAGGATTGAGGATTGAGGATTGAAGATTGAGGATTGGCTGTTGAGGATTGAACATTGAGGATTGAGGATTGAGTATTGAGGATTGAGGATTTAAGGTTGAATATTGATGAATGAAGATTGAGGATTGAGGATTGAGCGTTGTGGATTGAGAACTAGGACTGAGGGTTGAGTGTTGATGCCTGAGGTCTGAGGATGGAGGATTGAGGATTGCGAATTGAGGATAGAGGATTTAAGATTGAGAATTGGGTATTGAGGATTGAAGAATGAGGATTGAAGAATGAAGATTGGGGATTGAGTATTGAGGATTGAGGATTGAATATTGAGTATTGAGGATTGAACATTGAGGATTGAGGATTGAGGATTGAGGATTGAGGATTGAAGATTGAGTATTGAGGATTGAAGATTGAGGATTGAGGATTGAAGATTGAGTATTGAGGATTGAAGATTGACGATTGAAGATTGAGGATTGAGGATTGAGGATTGAAGATTGAGGATTGAAGATTGAGGATTGGGTATTGAGGATCGAAGAATGAGGATTGAGGATTGAGGATTGAATATTGAGTATTGAGGATTGAAGATTGACTATTGAGGATTGCGAACTTAGGATTGAGGATTGAGGATTGAGGATTGAAGATTGAGTATTGAGGATTGAAGGTTGAGGATTGTGGAATGAGGATTGAGGATTGAGGCTTGAATATTGAGGATTGGGGACTGAGTGTTGAGGGTTGAGTGATGAGAATTGATGTTTGTGGATAGAGATTTGAAAATTGCTGGTTGAGTATTGAGTATTGAAAACTGTCAATTCATGATATTCTATTGAGGATTGAGGACTGACCACTGATTGTTGAGGACTGAGAGCTGAAGATTGAGGATTCTGGATTGATGATTCAGGATTGAGGTTTGACGACTGAGGATTGAGGACTGAAGATTGAGTATTGAGGATTGAATATTGAGCATTGAGGATTGAGGATTGAGAATTGAGGATTGAGGATTGAACATTGAGGACTGAGTGTTGAGGGTTGAGCGATGAGAATTGATGTTTGTGGATAGAGATTTGAAGATTGCAGATTGAGTATTGAGTATTGAAAACTGTGAATTGAGTGTATTCTATTGAGGATTGAGGATTGACAACTGATTGTTGAGGACTGAGGGCTGAAGATTGAGGTTTCCGGATTGAGGATTCAGAATTGATATTTGAGGACTGAGCATTGAGGATTGAAGATTGAGTATTGGGGATTGAGGATTGAGGATTGAGGATTGAGGATTGAGGATTGAGGATTGAGGATTGAAGATGGAGTATTGAGGATTGAAGATTGAGGAATGAGGATTGAGGATTGAGGATTGAGGATTGAAGACTGAGTACTGAGGGTTGAAGATTAAGATTGAGGATTGAGGATTGAGTATTGAGGATTGAAGATTGAGGATTGAGGATTGAGGATTGAGGATTGAGTATTGAGGATTGAGGATTGAAGATTGAGGATTGAGGATTGAGGATTGAGGATTGAGGGTTGTGGATTGAGGACGAGGACTGATGGTTGAATATTTATGTTTGAGGTCTGAGGATTGAGGATTGAGGGTTGAGAATAGAGGATTGAGGATTGAGGATTGAGGGTTGAAGATTGAGGATTGGGTATTGAGGATTGAGGATTGAGGATTGAAGATTGAGGATAGGGTATTGAGGATTGAAGAATGATGATTGAGGATTGAGGATTGAGGATTGAGGATTGAATATTGAGTATTGAGGATTGAAGATAGACTATTGAGGATTGCGAATTGAGGATTGAGAGTTGGGGATTGAGGATTGAAGATTGAGTATTGAGTATTGAAGGTTGAGGATTGTGGATTGAGGATTGAGGATTGAGGCTCGAATATTGAGGATTGGGGACTGAGTGTTGAGGGTTAAGTGATGAGAATTGATGTTTGTGGATAGAGATTTGAAGATTGCAGGTTGAGTATTGAGTATTGAAAACTGTGAAATCATGATATTCTATTGAGGATTGAGGATGGACCACTGACTGTTGAGGACTGAGGGCTGAAGATTGAGGATTCAGGATTGAGGATTCAGGATTGAGGTTTGAGGACTGAGGATTGAGGATTGAGGATTGTGGATTGAGGATTGAGGATTGAGGATTGAAGACTGAGGATTGGGTATTGAGGATTGAAGAATGAGCATTGAGGATTGAGGACAGAGGATTGAGGATTGAAGATTGAGTATTGAGGATTGAAGATTGACGATTGAGGATTGAGGATTGAGGATTGAGGATTGAGGATTGAAGATTGAGTATTGAGGATTGAAGATTGAGGATTGAGGATTGAGGATTGAGGATTGAGGATTGAAGATTGAGTACTGAAGATTGAAGATTAAGATTGAGGAATGAGAATTGAGGATTGAGGATTGAGGATTGAGGACTGAAGATTGAGTATTGAGGATTGAAGATTGAGGATTGAGGATTGAGGATTGAGAATTGAGGATTGAGGATTGAACATTGAGGACTGAGTGTTGAGGGTTGAGCGATGAGAATTGATGGTTGTGGATAGAGATTTGAAGATTGCAGGTTGAGTATTGAGTATTGAAAACTGTGAAATCATGATATTCTATTGAGGATTGAGGATGGACCACTGATTGTTGAGGACTGAGGGCTGAAGATTGAGGATTCAGGATTGAGGATTCAGGATTGAGGTTTGAGGACTGAGGATTGAGGATTGAGGATTGAGGATTGAGGATCGAGGATTGAGGATTGAAGCCTGAGGATCGGGTATTGAGGATTGAACATTGATGATTGAGGATTGAGGATTGAGGATTGAGGATTGAGGATTGAGGATTGAGGATTGAAGGTTGAATATTGATGAATGAAGATTGAGGATTGAGGATTGTATGTCGTGGATTGAGGACGAGGACTGAGGGTTGAGTATTGATACTTGAGGCCTGAGGATTGAGGATTGAGGATTGCGAATTGAGGATAGAGGATTTAAGATCGAGAATTGGGTATTGAGGATTGAACAATGAGGATTGAGGATTGAGGACAGAGGATTGAGGTTTGAAGATTGAGTATTGAGGATTGAAGGTTGACGATTGGGTATTGATGATTGAGGATTGAGGATTGAGGATTGAGGATTGAAGATTGAGAATTGAGGATTGAAGATTGAGGATTGAGGTTTGAGGAGAGAGGACTGAGGATTGAGGATTGTGGATTGAGAATTGAGGATTGAGAATTGAGGATTGAAGATTGAGGATTGGCTGTTGAGGATTGAACATTGAGGATTGAGGATTGAGGATTGAGGATTGAGGATTTAAGGTTGAATATTGATGAATGAAGATTCAGGATTGAGGATTGAGGGTTGTGGATTGAGAGCGAGGACTGAGGGTTGAGTGTTGATGCCTGAGGTTTGAGGATTGAGGATTGATGATTGAGGATTGAAGATTGGGGATTGGGTATTGAGGATTGAAGAATGAGGATTGAAGAATGAGGATTGGGGATTGAGTATTGAGGATTGAGGATTGAATATTGAGTATTGAGGATTGAATATTGAGGATTGAGGATTGAGGATTGAGGATTGAGGATTGAAGATTGAGGATTGGGTATTGAGGATTGAGGATTGAGGATTGAAGATTGATGCTAGGGTATTGAGGATTGAAGAATGATGATTGAAGATTGAAGATTGAGGATTGAAGAATGAGGATTGAAGAATGAGGATTGGGGATTGAGTATTGAGCATTGAGGTTTGAATATTGAGTATTGAGGATTGAATATTGAGGATTGAGGATTGAGGATTGAGGATTGAGGATTGATGATTGAAGATTGAGTATTGAGGATTGAAGATTGAGGCTTGAGGATTGAGGATTGAGGATTGAGGATTGAGGATTGAAGATTGAGGATTGGGTATTGAGGATTGAGGATTGAGGATTGAAGATTGAGGATAGGGTATTGAGGATTGAAGAATGACGATTGAGGATTGAGGATTGAGGATTGAGGATTGAATATTGAGTATTGTGGATTGAAGATCGACTATTGAGGATTGCGAATTGAGGATTGAGGGTTGGGGATTGAGGATTGAAGATTGAAGAATGAGGATTGACGAATGAGGATTGGGGATTGAGTATTGAGCATTGAGGATTGAATATTGAGTATTGAGGATTGAATATTGAGGATTGAGGATTGAGGATTGAGGATTGAGGATTGAGGATTGAGGATTGAAGATTGAGTATTGAGGATTGAAGATTGAGGATTGAGGATTGAGGATTGAGGATTGAGGATTGAGGATTGAGGATTGAAGGTTGAATATTGATGAATGAAGATTGAGGATCGAGGATTGTAGGTCGTGGATTGAGGACGAGGACTCAGGGTTGAGTATTGATACTTGAGGCCTGAGGATTGAGGATTGAGGATTGCGAATTGAGGATTGAGGGTTTAAGATGGAGGATTGGGTATTGAGGATTGAAGAATGAGGATTGAGGATTGATGACAGAGGATTGAGGATTGAAGATTGAGTATTGAGGATTGAAGATTGACGATTGAGGATTGAGGATTGAGGATTGAGGATTGAGGATTGAGGATTGAGGATTGAAGATTGAGTATTGAGGGTTGAAGATTGAGGATTGAGGATTGAGGATTGAGGAATGCGAATTGAGGATAGAGGATTTAAGATTGAGAATTGGGTATTGAGGATTGAAGAATGAGGATTGAGGATTGAGGACAGAGGATTGAGGTTTGAAGATTGAGTATTGAGGATTGAAGGTTGACGATTGGGTATTGATGATTGAGGATTGAGGATTGAGGATTGAGGATTGAAGATTGAGTATTGAGGATTGAAGGTTGAGGATTGTGGATTGAGGATTGAGGATTGAGGATTGAATATTGAGGATTGGGGACTGAGTGTTGAGGGTTGAATGATGAGAATTGACGTTTGTGGATAGAGATTTGAAGATTGCAGATTGAGTATTGAGTATTGAAAACTGTGAATTGATGATATTCTATTGAGGATTGAGGATTGACAACTGATTGCTGAGGACTGAGGGCTGAAGCTTGAGGATACAGGATTGAGGATTCAGGATTGAGGTTTGAGGAGAGAGGACTGAGGATTGAAGGTTGAGGATAGAGAATTGAGGATTGAGGATTGAGGATTGAAGATTGAGGATTGGCTGTTGAGGATTGAATACTGAGGATTGAGGATTGAGGATTGAGGATTGAGGATTGAAGATTGAGTACTGAAGATTGAGTACTGAGGATTGAAGATTAAGAGTGAGGATTGAGGATTGAGGACTGAGGATTGAGGATTGAGGATTGAAGTTTCAGTATTGAGGATTGAAGATTGAGAATTGAGGATTGAGGGTTGAACATTGAGGACTGAGTGTTGAGGGTTGAGTGATGAGAATTGATGCTTGTGGATAGAGATTTGAAGATTGCAGATTGAGTATTGAGTATTGAAAACTGTGAATTGAGTATATTATATTGAGGATTGAGGATTGACAACTGAATGTTGGGGACTGAGGGCTGAAGATTGAGGATTCAGGATTGAGGATTCAGGATTGAGGTTTGAGGACTGAGGATTGAGGATTGAGGATTGTGGATTGAGGATTGAGGATTGAGGATTGAAGACTGAGGATTGGGTATTGAGGATTGAAGAATGAGCATTGAGGATTGAGGACAGAGGATTGAGGATTGAAGATTGAGTATTGAGGATTGAAGATTGACGATTGAGGATTGAGGATTGAGGATTGAGGATTGAGGATTGAAGATTGAGTATTGAGGATTGAAGATTGAGGATTGAGGATTGAGGATTGAGGATTGAGGATTGAAGATTGAGTACTGAAGATTGAAGATTAAGATTGAGGAATGAGAATTGAGGATTGAGGATTGAGGATTGAGGACTGAAGATTGAGTATTGAGGATTGAAGATTGAGGATTGAGGATTGAGGATTGAGAATTGAGGATTGAGGATTGAACATTGAGGACTGAGTGTTGAGGGTTGAGCGATGAGAATTGATGGTTGTGGATAGAGATTTGAAGATTGCAGGTTGAGTATTGAGTATTGAAAACTGTGAAATCATGATATTCTATTGAGGATTGAGGATGGACCACTGATTGTTGAGGACTGAGGGCTGAAGATTGAGGATTCAGGATTGAGGATTCAGGATTGAGGTTTGAGGACTGAGGATTGAGGATTGAGGATTGAGGATTGAGGATCGAGGATTGAGGATTGAAGCCTGAGGATCGGGTATTGAGGATTGAACATTGATGATTGAGGATTGAGGATTGAGGATTGAGGATTGAGGATTGAGGATTGAGGATTGAAGGTTGAATATTGATGAATGAAGATTGAGGATTGAGGATTGTATGTCGTGGATTGAGGACGAGGACTGAGGGTTGAGTATTGATACTTGAGGCCTGAGGATTGAGGATTGAGGATTGCGAATTGAGGATAGAGGATTTAAGATTGAGAATTGGGTATTGAGGATTGAACAATGAGGATTGAGGATTGAGGACAGAGGATTGAGGTTTGAAGATTGAGTATTGAGGATTGAAGGTTGACGATTGGGTATTGATGATTGAGGATTGAGGATTGAGGATTGAGGATTGAAGATTGAGTATTGAGGATTGAAGATTGAGGATTGAGGTTTGAGGAGAGAGGACTGAGGATTGAGGATTGTGGATTGAGAATTGAGGATTGAGAATTGAGGATTGAAGATTGAGGATTGGCTGTTGAGGATTGAACATTGAGGATTGAGGATTGAGGATTGAGGATTGAGGATTTAAGGTTGAATATTGATGAATGAAGATTCAGGATTGAGGATTGAGGGTTGTGGATTGAGAGCGAGGACTGAGGGTTGAGTGTTGATGCCTGAGGTCTGAGGATTGAGGATTGATGATTGAGGATTGAAGATTGGGGATTGGGTATTGGGGATTGAAGAATGAGGATTGAAGAATGAGGATTGGGGATTGAGTATTGAGGATTGAGGATTGAATATTGAGTATTGAGGATTGAATATTGAGGATTGAGGATTGAGGATTGAGGATTGAGGATTGAAGATTGAGGATTGGGTATTGAGGATTGAGGATTGAGGATTGAAGATTGATGCTAGGGTATTGAGGATTGAAGAATGATGATTGAAGATTGAAGATTGAGGATTGAAGAATGAGGATTGAAGAATGAGGATTGGGGATTGAGTATTGAGCATTGAGGTTTGAATATTGAGTATTGAGGATTGAATATTGAGGATTGAGGATTGAGGATTGAGGATTGAGGATTGATGATTGAAGATTGAGTATTGAGGATTGAAGATTGAGGCTTGAGGATTGAGGATTGAGGATTGAGGATTGAGGATTGAAGATTGAGGATTGGGTATTGAGGATTGAGGATTGAGGATTGAAGATTGAGGATAGGGTATTGAGGATTGAAGAATGACGATTGAGGATTGAGGATTGAGGATTGAGGATTGAATATTGAGTATTGTGGATTGAAGATCGACTATTGAGGATTGCGAATTGAGGATTGAGGGTTGGGGATTGAGGATTGAAGATTGAAGAATGAGGATTGACGAATGAGGATTGGGGATTGAGTATTGAGCATTGAGGATTGAATATTGAGTATTGAGGATTGAATATTGAGGATTGAGGATTGAGGATTGAGGATTGAGGATTGAGGATTGAGGATTGAAGATTGAGTATTGAGGATTGAAGATTGAGGATTGAGGATTGAGGATTGAGGATTGAGGATTGAGGATTGAGGATTGAAGGTTGAATATTGATGAATGAAGATTGAGGATCGAGGATTGTAGGTCGTGGATTGAGGACGAGGACTCAGGGTTGAGTATTGATACTTGAGGCCTGAGGATTGAGGATTGAGGATTGCGAATTGAGGATTGAGGGTTTAAGATGGAGGATTGGGTATTGAGGATTGAAGAATGAGGATTGAGGATTGATGACAGAGGATTGAGGATTGAAGATTGAGTATTGAGGATTGAAGATTGACGATTGAAGATTGAGTATTGAGGATTGAAGATTGACGATTGAGGATTGAGGATTGAGGATTGAGGATTGAGGATTGAGGATTGAGGATTGAAGATTGAGTATTGAGGGTTGAAGATTGAGGATTGAGGATTGAGGATTGAGGAATGCGAATTGAGGATAGAGGATTTAAGATTGAGAATTGGGTATTGAGGATTGAAGAATGAGGATTGAGGATTGAGGACAGAGGATTGAGGTTTGAAGATTGAGTATTGAGGATTGAAGGTTGACGATTGGGTATTGATGATTGAGGATTGAGGATTGAGGATTGAGGATTGAAGATTGAGTATTGAGGATTGAAGGTTGAGGATTGTGGATTGAGGATTGAGGATTGAGGATTGAATATTGAGGATTGGGGACTGAGTGTTGAGGGTTGAATGATGAGAATTGACGTTTGTGGATAGAGATTTGAAGATTGCAGATTGAGTATTGAGTATTGAAAACTGTGAATTGATGATATTCTATTGAGGATTGAGGATTGACAACTGATTGCTGAGGACTGAGGGCTGAAGCTTGAGGATACAGGATTGAGGATCCAGGATTGAGGTTTGAGGAGAGAGGACTGAGGATTGAAGGTTGAGGATAGAGAATTGAGGATTGAGGATTGAGGATTGAAGATTGAGAATTGGCTGTTGAGGATTGAATATTGAGGATTGAGGATTGAGGATTGAGGATTGAGGATTGAAGATTGAGTACTGAAGATTGAGTACTGAGGATTGAAGATTAAGAGTGAGGATTGAGGATTGAGGACTGAGGATTGAGGATTGAGGATTGAAGTTTCAGTATTGAGGATTGAAGATTGAGAATTGAGCATTGAGGGTTGAACATTGAGGACTGAGTGTTGAGGGTTGAGTGATGAGAATTGATGCTTGTGGATAGAGATTTGAAGATTGCAGATTGAGTATTGAGTATTGAAAACTGTGAATTGAGTATATTATATTGAGGATTGAGGATTGACAACTGAATGTTGGGGACTGAGGTCTGAAGACTGAGGGTTCCGGATTGAGGATTCAGAATTGAAATTTGAGGACTGAGCATTGAGGATTGAAGACTGAGTATTCAGGATTGAAGATTGAGAATTGAGGATTGAGGATTGAGGATTGAGGATGAGGGCTGTGGGTTGAGGATTGAGGTTTGAGGACTAAGGACAGAGGATTGAGGATTGAGGATTGAAGATTGAGGATTGGGTATTGAGGATCGAAGAATGAGGATTGAGGATTGAGGATTGAGGATTGTGGATTGGATATTGAGTATTGAGGATTGAAGATTGACTATTGAGGATTGCGAATTGAGGATTGACGATTGAGGATTGAGGATTGAAGATTGAGTATTGAGGATTGAAGGTTGAGGATTGTGGACTGAGGATTGAGGATTGAGGCTTGAATATTGAGGATTGGGGACTGAGTGTTGAGGGTTGAGTGATGTGAATTGATGTCTGTGGATAGAGATTTGAAGATTGCAGGTTGAGTATTGAGTATTGAAAACTGTGAAATCATGATATTCTATTGAGGATTGAGGATTGACAACTGATTGTTGAGGACTGAGGGCTGAAGCTTGAGGATTCAGGATTGAGGATTCAGGATTGAGGTTTGAGGAGAGAGGACTGAGGATTGAGGATTGAGGATAGAGAATTGAGGATTGAGGATTGAGGATTGGAGATTGAGGATTGGCTGTTGAGGATTGAATATTGAGGATTGAGGATTGAGGATTGAGGATTGAGGATTGAATATTGAGTATTGAGGATTGAAGATAGACTATTGAGGATTTGGAACTGAGGATTGAGGATTGAGGATTGAGGATTGAAGATTGAGTATTGAGGATTGAAGGTTGAGGATTGTGGATTGAGGATTGAGGATTGAGGCTTGAATATTGAGGATTGGGGACTGAGTGTTGAGGGTTGAGTGATGAGAATTGATGTTTGTGGATAGAGTTTTGAAGATTGCAGGTTGAGTGTTGAGTATTGAAAACTGTGAATTCATGATATTCTATTGAGGATTGAGGATTGACCACTGATTGTTGAGGACTGAGAGCTGAAGATTGAGGATTCAGGATTGATGATTCAGGATTGAGGTTTGACGACTGAGGATTGAGGACTGAAGATTGAGTATTGAGGATTGAAGATTGAGCATTGAGGATTGAGGATTGAGAATTGAGGATTGAGGATTGAACATTGAGGACTGAGTGTTGAGGGTTGAGCGATGAGTATTGATGTTTGTGGATAGAGATTTGAAGATTGCAGATTGAGTATTGAGTATTGAAAACTGTGAATTAAGTGTATTCTATTGAGGATTGAGGATTGACAACTGATTGTTGAGGACTGAGGGCTGAAGATTGAGGTTTCCGGATTGAGGATTCAGAATTGATATTTGAGGACTGAGCATTGAGGATTGAAGATTGAGTATTGAGGATTGAGGATTGAGGACAGAGGATTGAGGATTGAAGATTGAGTATTGAGGATTGAAGATTGACGATTGAGGATTGAGGATTGAGGATTGAGGATTGAGGATTGAGGATTGAGGATTGAAGATGGAGTATTGAGGATTGAAGGTTGAGGATTGTGGACTGAGGATTGAGGATTGAGGCTTAAATATTGAGGATTGGGGACTGAGTGTTGAGGGTTGAATGATGAGAATTGACGTTTGTGGATAGAGATTTGAAGATTGCAGATTGAGTATTGAGTATTGAAAACTGTGAATTGATGATATTCTATTGAGGATTGAGATTTGACAACCGATTGTTGAGGACTGAGGGCTGAAGCTTGAGGATTCAGGATTGAGGATTCAGGATTGAGGTTTGTGGAGAGAGGACTGAGGATTGAGGATTGAGGATAGAGAATTGAGGATTGAGGATTGAGGATTGAAGATTGAGGATTGGCTGTTGAGGATTGAATATTGAGGATTAACGATTGAGGATTGAGGATTGAGGATTGAGGGTTGAGGATTGAATATTGAAGATTGAGTATTGAGGATTGAAGATTGAGGATTGAGGATTGAGGATTGAAGATTGAGGATAGGGTATTGAGGATTGAAGAATGATGATTGAGGATTGAGGATTGAGGATTGAGGATTGAATATTGAGTATTGTGGATTGAAGATCGACTATTGAGGATTGCGAATTCAGGATTGAGGGTTGGGGATTGAGGATTGAAGATTGATGATTGAGGATTGAGGATTGAGGATTGGGGATTGAGGATTGCGAGTTGAAGATTCAGTATTGAGGATTGAAGATTCAGAATTGAGGATGAGGATTGAACATTGAGTACTGAGTGTTGAGGGTTGAGTGATGAGAATTTATGTTTCTGGATAGAGATTTGAAGATTGCAGATTGAGTATTGAGTATTGAAAACTGTGAATTGAGGATATTCTATTGAGGATTGAGGATTGACAACTGAATGTTGAGGACTGAGGGCTGAAGATTGAGTATTGAGGATTGAGGATTGAGGATTGAGGATTGAGGATTGAGGATGGAGGATTGAAGATTGAGTATTGAGGATTCAAGATTGACGACCGTGGATTGAGCATTGAGGATTGAGTATTGAGGATTCAGGATTGAAGATTGAGTATTGAGGATTGAAGGTTGAGGATTGTGGATTGAGGATTGAGGACTGAGGATTGAATATTGAGGATTGGGGACTGAGTGTTGAGGGTTGAATGATGAGAATTGATGTTTGTGGATAGAGATTTGAAGATTGCAGATTGAGTATTGAGTATCGAAAACTGTGAATTGAGTATATTCTATTGAGGATTGAGGATTGACAACTGATTGTTGAGGACTGAGGGCTGATGATTGAGGGTTCCGGATTGAGGATTCAGAATTGAAATTTGAGGACTGAGCATTGAGGATTGAAGATTGAGAATTGCGGATTGAAGATTGAGAATTGAGGATTGAGGATTGAGGATTGAGGATGAGGGCTGAGGGTTGAGGATTGAGGTTTGAGGACTAAGGACAGAGGATTGAGGATTGAGAATTGAGGATTGAGGATTGAGGATTGAAGATTGAGGATTGGGTATTGAGGATCGAAGAATGAGGATTGAGGATTGAGGATTGAGGATTGAGGATTGAATATTGAGTATTGAGGATTGAAGATTGACTATTGAGGATTTGGAACTGAGGATTGAGGATTGAGGATTGAGGATTGAAGATTGAGTATTGAGGATTGAAGGTTGAGGATTGTGGATTGAGGATTGAGGATTGAGGCTTGAATATTGAGGATTGGGGACTGAGTGTTGATGGTTGAGTGATGAGAATTGATGTTTGTGGATAGAGTTTTGAAGATTGCAGGTTGAGTATTGAGTATTGAAAACTGTGAATTCATGATATTCTATTGAGGATTGAGGATTGACCACTGATTGTTGAGGACTGAGAGCTGAAGATTGAGGATTCAGGAAAGATGATTCAGGATTGAGGTTTGACGACTGAGGATTGAGGACTGAAGATTGAGTATTGAGGATTGAAGATTGAGCATTGAGGATTGAGGATTGAGAATTGAGGATTGAGGATTGAACATTGAGGACTGAGTGTTGAGGGTTGAGCGATGAGTATTGATGTTTGTGGATAGAGATTTGAAGATTGCAGATTGAGTATTGAGTATTGAGAACTGTGAATTAAGTGTATTCTATTGAGGATTGAAGATTGACAACTGATTGTTGAGGACTGAGGGCTGAAGATTGAGGTTTCCGGATTGAGGATTCAGAATTGATATTTGAGGACTGAGCATTGAGGATTGAAGATTGAGTATTGAGGATTGAGGATTGAGGACAGAGGATTGAGGATTGAAGATTGAGTATTGAGCATTGAAGATTGACGATTGAGGATTGAGGATTGAGGATTGAGGATTGAGGATTGAAGATGGAGTATTGAGGATTGAAGATTGAGGAATGAGGATTGAGGATTGAGGATTGAGGATTGAAGACTGAGTACCGAGGGTTGAAGATTAAGATTGAGGATTGAGGATTGAGTATTGAGGATTGAAGATTGAGGATTGAGTATTGAGGATTGAGGATTGAGGATTGAATATTGAGTATTGGGGATTGAAGATCGACTATTGAGGATTGCGAATTGAGGATTGAGAGTTGGGGATTGAGGATTGAAGATTGAGTATTGAGTATTGAAGGTTGAGGATTGTGGATTGAGGATTGAGGATTGAGGCTCGAATATTGAGGATTGGGGACTGAGTGTTGAGGGTTAAGTGATGAGAATTGATGTTTGTGGATAGAGATTTGAAGATTGCAGGTTGAGTATTGAGTGTTGAAAACTGTGAAATCATGATATTCTATTGAGGATTGAGGATGGACCACTGACTGTTGAGGACTGAGGGCTGAAGATTGAGGATTCAGGATTGAGGATTCAGGATTGAGGTTTGAGGGCTGAGGATTGAGGATTGAGGATTGTGGTTTGAGGATTGAGGATTGAGGATACAAGACTGAGGATTGGGTATTGAGGATTGAAGAATGAGCATTGAGGATTGAGGACAGAGGATTGAGGATTGAAGATTGAGTATTGAGGATTGAAGATTGACGATTGAGGATTGAGGATTGAGGATTGAGGATTGAGGATTGAAGATTGAGTATTGAGGATTGAAGATTGAGGATTGAGGATTGAGGATTGAGGATTGAGGATTGAGGATTGAAGATTGAGTACTGAAGATTGAAGATTAAGATTGAGGAATGAGGATTGAGGATTGAGGATTGAGGATTGAGGACTGAAGATTGAGTATTGAGGATTGAACATTGAGGATTGAGGATTGAAGATTGAGTATTGAGGATTGAAGGTTGATGATTGTGGACTGAGGATTGAGGATTGAGGCTTGAATATTGAGGATTGGGGACTGAGTGTTGAGGGTTGAGTGATGTGAATTGATGTCTGTGGATAGAGATTTGAAGATTGCAGGTTGAGTATTGAGTATTGAAAACTGTGAAATCATGATATTCTATTGAGGATTGAGGATTGACAACTGATTGTTGAGGACTGAGGGCTGAAGCTTGAGGATTCAGGATTGAGGATTCAGGATTGAGGTTTGAGGAGAGAGGACTGAGGATTGAGGATTGAGGATAGAGAATTGAGGATTAAGGATTGAGGATTGGAGATTGAGGATTGGCTGTTGAGGATTGAATATTGAGGATTGAGGATTGAGGATTGAGGATTGAGGATTGAATATTGAGTATTGAGGATTGAAGATAGACTATTGAGGATTTGGAACTGAGGATTGAGGATTGAGGATTGAGGATTGAAGATTGAGTATTGAGGATTGAAGGTTGAGGATTGTGGATTGAGGATTGAGGATTGAGGCTTGAATATTGAGGATTGGGGACTGAGTGTTGAGGGTTGAGTGATGAGAATTGATGTTTGTGGATAGAGTTTTGAAGATTGCAGGTTGAGTGTTGAGTATTGAAAACTGTGAATTCATGATATTCTATTGAGGATTGAGGATTGACCACTGATTGTTGAGGACTGAGAGCTGAAGATTGAGGATTCAGGATTGATGATTCAGGATTGAGGTTTGACGACTGAGGATTGAGGACTGAAGATTGAGTATTGAGGATTGAAGATTGAGCATTGAGGATTGAGGATTGAGAATTGAGGATTGAGGATTGAACATTGAGGACTGAGTGTTGAGGGTTGAGCGATGAGTATTGATGTTTGTGGATAGAGATTTGAAGATTGCAGATTGAGTATTGAGTATTGAAAACTGTGAATTAAGTGTATTCTATTGAGGATTGAGGATTGACAACTGATTGTTGAGGACTGAGGGCTGAAGATTGAGGTTTCCGGATTGAGGATTCAGAATTGATATTTGAGGACTGAGCATTGAGGATTGAAGATTGAGTATTGAGGATTGAGGATTGAGGACAGAGGATTGAGGATTGAAGATTGAGTATTGAGGATTGAAGATTGACGATTGAGGATTGAGGATTGAGGATTGAGGATTGAGGATTGAGGATTGAGGATTGAAGATGGAGTATTGAGGATTGAAGGTTGAGGATTGTGGACTGAGGATTGAGGATTGAGGCTTAAATATTGAGGATTGGGGACTGAGTGTTGAGGGTTGAATGATGAGAGTTGACGTTTGTGGATAGAGATTTGAAGATTGCAGATTGAGTATTGAGTATTGAAAACTGTGAATTGATGATATTCTATTGAGGATTGAGATTTGACAACCGATTGTTGAGGACTGAGGGCTGAAGCTTGAGGATTCAGGATTGAGGATTCAGGATTGAGGTTTGTGGAGAGAGGACTGAGGATTGAGGATTGAGGATAGAGAATTGAGGATTGAGGATTGAGGATTGAAGATTGAGGATTGGCTGTTGAGGATTGAATATTGAGGATTAACGATTGAGGATTGAGGATTGAGGATTGAGGGTTGAGGATTGAATATTGAAGATTGAGTATTGAGGATTGAAGATTGAGGATTGAGGATTGAGGATTGAAGATTGAGGATAGGGTATTGAGGATTGAAGAATGATGATTGAGGATTGAGGATTGAGGATTGAGGATTGAATATTGAGTATTGTGGATTGAAGATCGACTATTGAGGATTGCGAATTCAGGATTGAGGGTTGGGGATTGAGGATTGAAGATTGATGATTGAGGATTGAGGATTGAGGATTGGGGATTGAGGATTGCGAGTTGAAGATTCAGTATTGAGGATTGAAGATTCAGAATTGAGGATGAGGATTGAACATTGAGTACTGAGTGTTGAGGGTTGAGTGATGAGAATTTATGTTTCTGGATAGAGATTTGAAGATTGCAGATTGAGTATTGAGTATTGAAAACTGTGAATTGAGGATATTCTATTGAGGATTGAGGATTGACAACTGAATGTTGAGGACTGAGGGCTGAAGATTGAGTATTGAGGATTGAGGATTGAGGATTGAGGGTTGAGGATTGAGGATGGAGGATTGAAGATTGAGTATTGAGGATTCAAGATTGACGACCGTGGATTGAGCATTGAGGATTGAGTATTGAGGATTCAGGATTGAAGATTGAGTATTGAGGATTGAAGGTTGAGGATTGTGGATTGAGGATTGAGGACTGAGGATTGAATATTGAGGATTGGGGACTGAGTGTTGAGGGTTGAATGATGAGAATTGATGTTTGTGGATAGAGATTTGAAGATTGCAGATTGAGTGTTGAGTATCGAAAACTGTGAATTGAGTATATTCTATTGAGGATTGAGGATTGACAACTGATTGTTGAGGACTGAGGGCTGATGATTGAGGGTTCCGGATTGAGGATTCAGAATTGAAATTTGAGGACTGAGCATTGAGGATTGAAGATTGAGAATTGCGGATTGAAGATTGAGAATTGAGGATTGAGGATTGAGGATTGAGGATGAGGGCTGAGGGTTGAGGATTGAGGTTTGAGGACTAAGGACAGAGGATTGAGGATTGAGAATTGAGGATTGAGGATTGAGGATTGAAGATTGAGGATTGGGTATTGAGGATCGAAGAATGAGGATTGAGGATTGCGGATTGAGGATTGAGGATTGAATATTGAGTATTGAGGATTGAAGATTGACTATTGAGGATTTGGAACTGAGGATTGAGGATTGAGGATTGAGGATTGAAGATTGAGTATTGAGGATTGAAGGTTGAGGATTGTGGATTGAGGATTGAGGATTGAGGCTTGAATATTGAGGATTGGGGACTGAGTGTTGAGGGTTGAGTGATGAGAATTGATGTTTGTGGATAGAGTTTTGAAGATTGCAGGTTGAGTATTGAGTATTGAAAACTGTGAATTCATGATATTCTATTGAGGATTGAGGATTGACCACTGATTGTTGAGGACTGAGAGCTGAAGATTGAGGATTCAGGAAAGATGATTCAGGATTGAGGTTTGACGACTGAGGATTGAGGACTGAAGATTGAGTATTGAGGATTGAAGATTGAGCATTGAGGATTGAGGATTGAGAATTGAGGATTGAGGATTGAACATTGAGGACTGAGTGTTGAGGGTTGAGCGATGAGTATTGATGTTTGTGGATAGAGATTTGAAGATTGCAGATTGAGTATTGAGTATTGAGAACTGTGAATTAAGTGTATTCTATTGAGGATTGAAGATTGACAACTGATTGTTGAGGACTGAGGGCTGAAGATTGAGGTTTCCGGATTGAGGATTCAGAATTGATATTTGAGGACTGAGCATTGAGGATTGAAGATTGAGTATTGAGGATTGAGGATTGAGGACAGAGGATTGAGGATTGAAGATTGAGTATTGAGCATTGAAGATTGACGATTGAGGATTGAGGATTGAGGATTGAGGATTGAGGATTGAAGATGGAGTATTGAGGATTGAAGATTGAGGAATGAGGATTGAGGATTGAGGATTGAGGATTGAAGACTGAGTACCGAGGGTTGAAGATTAAGATTGAGGATTGAGGATTGAGTATTGAGGATTGAAGATTGAGGATTGAGTATTGAGGATTGAGGATTGAGGATTGAATATTGAGTATTGGGGATTGAAGATCGACTATTGAGGATTGCGAATTGAGGATTGAGAGTTGGGGATTGAGGATTGAAGATTGAGTATTGAGTATTGAAGGTTGAGGATTGTGGATTGAGGATTGAGGATTGAGGCTCGAATATTGAGGATTGGGGACTGAGTGTTGAGGGTTAAGTGATGAGAATTGATGTTTGTGGATAGAGATTTGAAGATTGCAGGTTGAGTATTGAGTGTTGAAAACTGTGAAATCATGATATTCTATTGAGGATTGAGGATGGACCACTGACTGTTGAGGACTGAGGGCTGAAGATTGAGGATTCAGGATTGAGGATTCAGGATTGAGGTTTGAGGGCTGAGGATTGAGGATTGAGGATTGTGGATTGAGGATTGAGGATTGAGGATAGAAGACTGAGGATTGGGTATTGAGGATTGAAGAATGAGCATTGAGGATTGAGGACAGAGGATTGAGGATTGAAGATTGAGTATTGAGGATTGAAGATTGACGATTGAGGATTGAGGATTGAGGATTGAGGATTGAGGATTGAAGATTGAGTATTGAGGATTGAAGATTGAGGATTGAGGATTGAGGATAGAGGATTGAGGATTGAAGATTGAGTACTGAAGATTGAAGATTAAGATTGAGGAATGAGGATTGAGGATTGAGGATTGAGGATTGAGGACTGAAGATTGAGTATTGAGGATTGAAGATTGAGGATTGAGGATTGAGGATTGAGAATTGAGGATTGAGGATTGAACTTTGAGGACCGAGTGTTGAGGGTTGAGCCATGAGAATTGATGTTTGTGGATAGAGGTTTGAAGATTGCAGATTGAGTATTGAGTATTGAAAACTGTGAATTGAGTATATTCTATTGAGGATTGAGGGTTGACAACTGATTGTTGAGGACTGAGGGCTGAAGATTGAGGGTTCCGGATTGAGGATTCAGAATTGATATTTGAGGTCTGAGGATTGAGGATTGAGGATTGAGGATTGAGGATTGAGGATTGAGGATTGAAGACTGACGATCCGGTATTGAGGATTGAACATTGAGGATTGAGGATTGAGGATTGAGGACTGAGGATTGAGGATTGAGGATTGAGGATTGAAGGTTGAATATTGATGAATGAAGATTGAGGATTGAGGATTGTATGTCGTGGATTGAGGACGAGGACTGAGGGTTGAGTATTGATACTTGAGGCCTGAGGATTGAGGATTGAGGATTGCGAATTGAGGATAGAGGATTTAAGATTGAGAATTGGGTATTGAGGATTGAAGAATGAGGATTGAGGATTGAGGACAGAGGATTGAGGTTTGAAGATTGAGTATTGAGGATTGAAGGTTGACGATTGGGTATTGATGATTGAGGATTGAGGATTGAGGATTGAGGATTGAAGATTGAGTATTGAGGGTTGAAGATTGAGGATTGAGGTTTGAGGAGAGAGGACTGAGGATTGAGGATTGTGGATTGAGAATTGAGGATTGAGGATTGAGGATTGAAGATTGAGGATTGGCTGTTGAGGATTGAACATTGAGGATTGAGGATTAAGGATTGAGGATTGAGGATTTAAGGTTGAATATTGATGAATGAAGATTCAGGATTGAGGATTGAGGGTTGTGGATTGAGAGCGAGGACTGAGGGTTGAGTGTTGATGCCTGAGGTCTGAGGATTGAGGATTGATGATTGAGGATTGAAGATTGGGGATTGGGTATTGAGGATTGAAGAATGAGGATTGAAGAATGAGGATTGGGGATTGAGTATTGAGGATTGAGGATTGAATATTGAGTATTGAGGATTGAATATTGAGGATTGAGGATTGAGGATTGAGGATTGAGGATTGAAGATTGAGGATTGGGTATTGAGGATTGAGGATTGAGGATTGAAGATTGAGGCTAGGGTATTGAGGATTGAAGAATGATGATTGAGGATTGAAGATTGAGGATTGAAGAATGAGGATTGAAGGATGAGGATTGGGGATTGAGTATTGAGCATTGAGGTTTGAATATTGAGTATTGAGGATTGAATATTGAGGATTGAGGATTGAGGATTGAGGATTGAGGATTGAGGATTGAAGGTTGAGTATTGAGGATTGAAGATTGAGGATTGTGGATAGGGTATTGAGGATTGAAGAATGACGATTGAGGATTGAGGATTGAGGATTGAGGATTGAATATTGAGTATTGTGGATTGAAGATCGACTATTGAGGATTGCGAATTGAGGATTGAGGGTTGGGGATTGATTATTGAAGATTGAAGAATGAGGATTGAAGAATGAGGATTGGGGATTGAGTATTGAGCATTGAGAATTGAATATTGAGTATTAAGGATTGAATATTGAGGATTGAGGATTGAGGATTGAGGATTGAGGATTGAGGATTGAGGATTGAAGATTGAGTATTGAGGATTGAAGATTGAGGATTGAGGATTGAGGATTGAGGATTGAGGATTGAAGATTGAGTATTGAGGGTTGAAGATTGAGGATTGAGGATTGAGGATTGAGGATTGAAGATTGAAGATTGAGTACTGAGGATTGAAGATTAAAATTGAGGATTGAGGATTGAGGACTGAGGATGGAGGATTGAGGATTGAAGGTTCAGTATTGAGGATTGAAGATTGAGAATTGGGGATTGAGGATTGAACATTGAGGACTGAGTGTTGAGGGTTGAGTGATGAGAATTGATGTTTGTGGATAGAGATTTGAAGATTGCAGATTGAGTATTGAGTATTGAAAACTGTGAATTGAGTATATTCCATTGAGGATTGCGGACTGACAACTGATTGTTGAGGACTGAGGGCTGAAGGTTGAGGGTTCCGGATTGAGGATTCAGAATTGAAATTTGAGGACTGGGCATTGAGGATTGAAGATCGAGTCTTGAGGATTGAAGACTGAGAATTGAGGATTGAGGATTGAGGATTGAGGATGAGGGCTGTGGGTTGAGGATTGAGGTTTGAGGACTGAGGACTGAGGATTGAGGATCGAGAATTGAGGATTGAGGACTGAGGGTTGAAGATTGAGGATTGGGTATTGAGGATTGAAGAATGAGGATTGAGGATTGAGGATTGAGGATTGAATATTGAAGATTGAGTATTGAGAATTCAAGATTGACGATCGTGGATTGAGCATTGAGGATTGAGTATTGAGGATTCAGGATTGAAGATTGAGTATTGAGGATTGAAGGTTGAGGATTGTGGATTGAGGATTGAGGATTGAGGATTGAATATTGAGGATTGGGGACTGAGTGTTGAGGGTTGAGTGATGAGAATTTATGTTTCTGGATAGAGATTTGAAGATTGCAGATTGAGTAGTGGGTATTGAAAACTGTGAATTGAAGATATTCTATTGAGGATTGAGGATTGACAACTGATTGTTGAGGACTGAGAGCTGAAGCTTGAGGATTCAGGATTGAGGATTCAGGATTGAGGTTTGAGGAGAGAGGACTGAGGATTGAAGATTGAGTATTGAGGATTGAAGATTGAGAATTGAGGATTGAGGATTGAGGATTGAGGATGAGGGCTGAGGGTTGAGGATTGAGGATTGGCTGTTGAGGATTGAACATTGAGGATTGAGGATTGAGGATTGAGGATTGAGGATTGAGGATTGAAGGTTGAATATTGATGAATGAAGATTGAGGATTGAGGATTGAGTGTTGTGGACTGAGAACGAGGACTGAGGGTTGAGTGTTGATGCCTGAGGTCTGAGGATTGAGGATTGAGGATTGAGGATTGAGGATTGAGGATTGAAGATTGAGTATTGAGGATTGAAGATTGAGGATTGAGGACGAGGACTGAGGGTTGAGTATTGATACTTGAGGCCAGAGGATTGAGGATTGAGGATTGCGAATTGAGGATTGAGGATTTAAGATTGAGGATTGGGTATTGAGGATTCAAGAATGAGGATTGAGGATTGAGGACAGCGGATTGAGGATTGAAGATTGAGTATTGAGGATTGAAGATTGACGATTGAGGATTGAGGATTGAAGATTGAGGATTGAGGATTGAGGATTGAGGATTGAGGATTGAGGATTGAGGATTGAGGATTGAGGATTCAGGATTGAGGATTCAAGATTGAGGATTGGGTATTGAGGATTGAGGAGTGAGGATTGAAGATTGAGGCTAGGGTATTGAGGATTGAAGAATGATGATTGAGGATTGAGGATTGAGGATTGAAGAATGAGGATTGAAGAATGAGGATTGGGGATTGAGTATTAAGCATTGAGGATTGAATATTGAGTATTGAGGATTGAATATTGAGGATTGAGGATTGAGGATTGAGGATTAAGGATTGAGGATTGAAGATTCAGGATTGGGGTCTGAGGATTGAAGATTGAGTATTGAGGATTGAGGATTGAGGATTGAGGGTTGAGGATTGAAGATTCAGTATTGAGGACTGAAGATTGAGAATTGAGGATTGAGGATTGAACATTGAGTACCGAGTGTTGAGGGTTGAGTGATGAGAATTGGTGTTTGTGGATAGAGATCTGAAGATTGCAGATTGACTATTGAGTATTGAAAACTGTGAAATCATGATATTCTATTGAGGATTGAGGATAGACCACTGACTGTTGAGTACTGAGGGCTGAAGATTCAGGATTCAGGATTGAGGATTCAGGATTGAGGTTTGAGGACTGAGGATTGAGGATTGAGGATTGTGGATTGAGGATTGAGGATTGAGGATTGAAGACTGAGAATCGGGTGTTGAGGATTGAACATTGAGGATTGAGGATTGAGGATTGAGGATTGAGGATTGAGGATTGAGGATTGAAGGTTGAATATTGATGAATGAAGATTGAGGATCGAGGATTGTGGGTCGTGGATTGAGGACGAGGACTGAGGGTTGAGTATTGATACTTGAGGCCTGAGGATTGAGGATTGAGGATTGCGAATTGAGGATTGAGGGCTTAAGATTGAGGATTGGGTATTGAGGATTCAAGAATGACGATTGAGGATTGAGGACAGAGGATTGAGGATTGAAGATTGAGTATTGAGGATTGAAGATTGACGATTGAGGATTGAGGATTGAAGATTGAGGATTGAGGATTGAGGATTGAGGATTGAGGATTGAGGATTGAGGATTGAGGATTGAGGATTCAGGATTGAGGATTCAAGATTGAGGATTGGGTATTGAGGATTGAGGAGTGAGGATTGAAGATTGAGGCTAGGGTATTGAGGATTGAAGAATGATGATTGAGGATTGAGGATTGAGGATTGAAGAATGAGGATTGAAGAATGAGGATTGGGGATTGAGTATTAAGCATTGAGGATTGAATATTGAGTATTGAGGATTGAATATTGAGGATTGAGGATTGAGGATTGAGGATTAAGGATTGAGGATTGAAGATTGAGGATTGGGGTCTGAGGATTGAAGATTGAGTATTGAGGATTGAGGATTGAGGATTGAGGGTTGAGGATTGAAGATTCAGTATTGAGGACTGAAGATTGAGAATTGAGGATTGAGGATTGAACATTGAGTACCGAGTGTTGAGGGTTGAGTGATGAGAATTGGTGTTTGTGGATAGAGATCTGAAGATTGCAGATTGACTATTGAGTATTGAAAACTGTGAAATCATGATATTCTATTGAGGATTGAGGATAGACCACTGACTGTTGAGTACTGAGGGCTGAAGATTCAGGATTCAGGATTGAGGATTCAGGATTGAGGTTTGAGGACTGAGGATTGAGGATTGAGGATTGTGGATTGAGGATTGAGGATTGAGGATTGAGGATTGAGGATTGAGGATGAGGGCTGTGGGTTGAGGATTGAGGTTTGAGGACTGAGGACTGAGGATTGAGGATCGAGAATTGAGGATTGAGGATAGAGGGTTGAAGATTGAGGATTGGGTATTGAGGATTGAAGAATGAGGATTGAGGATAGAGGGTTGAAGATTGAGGATTGAGGATTGAGGATTGAATATTGAGGATTGGGGACTGAGTGTTGAGGGTTGAATGATGAGAATTGACGTTTGTGGATAGAGATTTGAAGATTGCAGATTGAGTATTGAGTATTGAAAACTGTGAATTGATGATATTCTATTGAGGATTGAGGATTGACAACTGATTGTTGAGGACTGAGGGCTGAAGCTTGAGGATACAGGATTGAGGATACAGGATTGAGGTTTGAGGAGAGAGGACTGAGGATTGAGGATTGAGGATAGAGAATTGAGGATTGAGGATTGAGGATTGAAGATTGAGGATTGGCTGTTGAGGCTTGAATATTGAGGTTTGACGATTGAGGATTGAGGATTGAGGATTGAGGGTTGAGGATTGAGGATTGAAGATTGAGTATTGAGGATCGAAGATTGAGGATTGAGGATTGAGGATTGAAGATTGAGGATAGGGTATTGAGGATTGAAGAATGATGATTGAGGATTGAGGATTGAGGATTGAGGATTGAATATTGAGTATTGTGGATTGAAGATCGACTATTGAGGATTGCGAATTCAGGATTGAGGGTTGGGGATTGAGGATTGAAGATTGAGGATTGAGGATTGAGGATTGAGGATTGGGGATTGAGGATTGCGAGTTGAAGATTCAGTATTGAGGATTGAAGATTCAGAATTGAGGATGAGGATTGAACATTGAGTACTGAGTGTTGAGGGTTGAGTGATGAGAATTTATGTTTCTGGATAGAGATTTGAAGATTGCAGATTGAGTCGTGGGTATTGAAAACTGTGAATTGAGGATATTCTATTGAGGATTGAGGATTGACAACTGATTGTTGAGGACTGAGAGCTGAAGCTTGAGGATTCAGGATTGAGGATTCAGGATTGAGGTTTGAGGAGAGAGGACTGAGGATTGAGGATTGAGGATTGAGAATTGAGGATTGAGGACTGATGATTGAAGATTGAGGATTGGCTGTTGAGGATTGAACATTGAGGATTGAGGATTGAGGATTGAGGATTGAGGATTGAGGATTGAAGGTTGAATATTGGTGAATGAAGATTGAGGATTGAGGATTGAGGGTTGTGGACTGAGAACGAGGACTGAGGGTTGAGTGTTGATGCCTGAGGTCTGAGGATTGAGGATTGAGGATTGAGGATTGAGGATTGAGGATTGAAGATTGAGTATTGAGGATTGAAGATTGAGGATTGAGGACGAGGACTGAGGGTTGAGTATTGATACTTGAGGCCTGAGGATTGAGGATTGAGGATTGCGAATTGAGGATTGAGGATTTAAGATTGAGGATTGGGTATTGAGGATTGAAGAATGAGGATTGAGGATTGAGGACAGCGGATTGAGGATTGAAGATTGAGTATTGAGGATTGAAGATTGACGATTGAGGATTGAGGATTGAGGATTGAGGATTGAGGATTGAGGATTGAGGATTGATGATTGAGTATTGAGGATTGAAGATTGAGGATTGAGGATTGAGGATTGAGGATTGAGGATTGAAGATTGAGTACTGAAGATTGAGTACTGAGGATTGAAGATTAAGAGTGAGGATTGAGGATTGAGGACTGAGGATTGAGGATTGAGGATTGAAGGTTCAGTATTGAGGATTGAAGATTGAGAATTGAGGATTGAGGGTTGAACATTGAGGACTGAGTGTTGAGGGTTGAATGATGAGAATTGATGTTTGTGGATAGAGATTTGAAGATTGCAGATTGAGTATTGAGTATTGAAAACTGTGAATTGAGTATATTATATTGAGGATTGAGGATTGACAACTGATTGTTGGGGACTGAGGGCTGAAGACTGAGGGTTCCGGATTGAGGATTCAGATTGAAATTTGAGGACTGAGCATTGAGGATTGAAGACTGAGTATTCAGGATTGAAGATTGAGAATTGAGGATTGAGGATTGAGGATTGAGGATTGAGGATGAGGGCTGAGGGTTGAGGATTGAGGTTTGAGGACTAAGGACAGAGGATTGAGGATTGAGGATTGAAGATTGAGGATTGGGTATTGAGGATCGAAGAATGAGGATTCAGGATTGAGGATTGAGGATTGTGCATTGAATATTGAGTATTGAGGATTGAAGATTGACTATTGAGGATTGCGAATTGAGGATTGACGATTGAGGATTGAGGATTGAAGATTGAGTATTGAGGATTGAAGGTTGAGGATTGTGGACTGAGGATTGAGGATTGAGGCTTGAATATTGAGGATTGGGGACTGAGTGTTGAGGGTTGAGTGATGAGAATTGATGTTTGTGGATAGAGATTTGAAGATTGCAGGTTGAGTATTGAGTGTTGAAAACTGTGAAATCATGATATTCTATTGAGGATTGAGGATGGACCACTGATTGTTGAGGACTGAGGGCTGAAGATTGAGGATTCAGGATTGAGGATTCAGGATTGAGGTTTGAGGACTGAGGATTGAGGATTGAGGATTGAGGATTGAGGATCGAGGATTGAGGATTGAAGCCTGAGGATCGGGTATTGAGGATTGAACATTGATGATTGAGGATTGAGGATTGAGGATTGAGGATTGAGGATTGAGGATTGAGGATTGAAGGTTGAATATTGATGAATGAAGATTGAGGATTGAGGATTGTATGTCGTGGATTGATGACGAGGACTGAGGGTTGAGTATTGATACTTGAGGCCTGAGGATTGAGGATTGAGGATTGCGAATTGAGGATAGAGGATTTAAGATTGAGAATTGGGTATTGAGGATTGAAGAATGAGGATTGAGGATTGAGGACAGAGGATTGAGGTTTGAAGATTGAGTATTGAGGATTGAAGGTTGACGATTGGGTATTGATGATTGAGGATTGAGGATTGAGGATTGAGGATTGAAGATTGAGTATTGAGGATTGAAGATTGAGGATTGCGGTTTGAGGAGAGAGGACTGAGGATTGAGGATTGTGGATTGAGAATTGAGGATTGAGGATTGAGGATTGAAGATTGAGGATTGGCTGTTGAGGATTGAACATTGAGGATTGAGGATTGAGGATTGAGGATTGAGGATTTAAGGTTGAATATTGATGAATGAAGATTCAGGATTGAGGATTGAGGGTTGTGGATTGAGAGCGAGGACTGAGGGTTGAGTGTTGATGCCTGAGGTCTGAGGATTGAGGATTGATGATTGAGGATTGAAGATTGGGGATTGGGTATTGAGGATTGAAGAATGAGGATTGAAGAATGAGGATTGGGGATTGAGTATTGAGGATTGAGGATTGAATATTGAGTATTGAGGATTGAATATTGAGGATTGATGATTGAGGATTGAGGATTGAGGATTGAAGATTGAGGATTGGGTATTGAGGATTGAGGATTGAGGATTGAAGATTGAGGCTAGGGTATTGAGGATTGAAGAATGATGATTGAGGATTGAAGATTGAGGATTGAAGAATGAGGATTGAAGAATGAGGATTGGGGATTGAGTATTGAGCATTGAGGTTTGAATATTGAGTATTGAGGATTGAATATTGTGAATTGAGGATTGAGGATTGGGGATTGAGGATTGAGGATTGAAGATTGAGTATTGAGGATTGAAGATTGAGGATTGAGGATTGAGGATTGAGGATTGAGGATTGAGGATTGAGGATTGAAGATTGAAGATTGGGTATTGAGGATTGAGGATTGAGGATTGAAGATTGAGGATAGGGTATTGAGGATTGAAGAATGACGATTGAGGATTGAGGATTGAGGATTGAGGATTGAATATTGAGTATTGTGGATTGAAGATCGACTATTGAGGATTGCGAATTGAGGATTGAGGGTTGGGGATTGAGGATTGAAGATTGAAGAATGAGGATTGAAGAATGAGGATTGGGGATTGACTATTGAGCATTGAGGATTGAATATTGAGTATTGAGGATTGAATATTGAGGATTGAGGATTGAGGATTGAGGATTGAGGATTGAGGATTGAGGATTGAAGATTGAGTATTGAGGATTGAAGATTGAGGATTGAGGATTGAGGATTGAGGATTGAGGATTGAGGATTCAGGATTGAGGATTCAAGATTGAGGATTGGGTATTGAGGATTGAGGATTGAGGATTAAAGATTGAGGCTAGGGTATTGAGGATTGAAGAATGATGATTGGGGATTGAGGATTGAGGATTGAAGATTGAGGATTGGGGTCTGAGGATTGAAGATTGAGTATTGAGGATTGAGGATTGAGGATTGAGGGTTGAGGATTGAAGATTCAGTATTGAGGACTGAAGATTGAGAATTGAGGATTGAGGATTGAACATTGAGTACTGAGTGTTGAGGGTTGAGTGATGAGAATTGGTGTTTGTGGATAGAGATCTGAAGATTGCAGATTGGCTATTGAGTATTGAAAACTGTGAAATCATGATATTCTATTGAGGATTGAGGATAGACCACTGACTGTTGAGTACTGAGGGCTGAAGATTCAGGATTCAGGATTGAGGATTCAGGATTGAGGTTTGAGGACTGAGGATTGAGGATTGAGGATTGTGGATTGAGGATTGAGGATTGAGGATTGAAGACTGAGGATCGGGTGTTGAGGATTGAACATTGAGGATTGAGGATTGAGGATTGAGGATTGAGGATTGAGGATTGAGGATTGAAGGTTGAATATTGATGAATGAAGATTGAGGATCGAGGATTGTAGGCCGTGGATTGAGGACGAGGACTGAGGGTTGAGTATTGATACTTGAGGCCTGAGGATTGAGGATTGAGGATTGCGAATTGAGGATTGAGGATTTAAGATTGAGGATTGGGTATTGAGGATTGAAGAATGAGGATTGAGGATTGAGGACAGAGGATTGAGCATTGAAGATTGAGTATTGAGGATTGAAGATTGACGATTGAGGATTGAGGATTGAGGATTGAGGATTGAGGATTGAGGATTGAGGATTGAAGATTGAGTATTGAGGGTTGAAGATTGAGGATTGAGGATTGAGGATTGAGGATTGAAGATTAAGATTGAGGATTGAGGATTGAGGATTGAGTATTGAGGATTGAGGATTGAGGATTGAAGATTGAATATTGATGATTGAAGATTGAGGATTGAGGATTGAGGATTGAGGATTGAGGATTGAAGATTGAGTACTGAGGATTGAAGATTAAAATTGAGGATTGAGGATTGAGGACTGAGGATGGAGGATTGAGGATTGAAGGTTCAGTATTGAGGATTGAAGATTGAGAATTGAGGATTGAGGATTGAACATTGAGGACTGAGTGTTGAGGGTTGAGTGATGAGAATTGATGTTTGTGGATAGAGATTTGAAGATTGCAGATTGAGTATTGAGTATTGAAAACTGTGAATTGAGTATATTCCATTGAGGATTGAGGCCTGACAACTGATTGTTGAGGACTGAGGGCTGAAAGTTGAGGGTTCCGGATTGAGGATTCGGAATTGAAATTTGAGGACTGGGCATTGAGGATTGAAGATCGAGTCTTGAGGATTGAAGATTGAGAATTGAGGATTGAGGATTGAGGATTGAGGATGAGGGCTGTGGGTTGAGGATAGAGGTTTGAGGACTGAGGACTGAGGATTGAGGATCGAGAATTGAGGATTGAGGATTGAGGGTTGAAGATTGAGGATTGGGTATTGAGGATTGAAGAATGAGGATTGAGGATTGAGGATTGAGGATTGAAGATTGAAGATTGAGTATTGAGGATTCAAGATTGACGATCGTGGATTGAGCATTGATGATTGAGTATTGAGGATTCAGGATTGAAGATTGAGTATTGAGGATTGAAGGTTGAGTATTGTGGATTGAGGATTGAGGATTGAGGATTGAATATTGAGGATTGGGGACTGAGTGTTGAGGGTTGAATGATGAGAATTGACGTTTGTGGATAGAGATTTGAAGATTGCAGATTGAGTATTGAGTATTGAAAACTGTGAATTGATGATATTCTATTGAGGATTGAGGATTGGCAACTGATTGTTGAGGACTGAGGGCTGAAGCTTGAGGATACAGGATTGAGGATTCAGGATTGAGGTTTGAGGAGAGAGGACTGAGGATTGAGTATTGAGGATAGAGAATTGAGGATTGAGGATTGAGGATTGAAGATTGAGGATTGGCTGTTGAGGATTGAATATTGAGGATTGACGATTGAGGATTGAGGATTGAGGATTGAGGGTTGAGGATTGAGGATTGAAGATTGAGTATTGAGGATCGAAGATTGAGGATTGAGGATTGAGGATTGAAGATTGAGGATAGGGTATTGAGGATTGAAGAATGATGATTGAGGATTGAGGATTGAGGATTGAGGATTGAATATTGAGTATTGTGGATTGAAGATCGACTATTGAGGATTGCGAATTCAGGATTGAGGGTTGGGGATTGAGGATTGAAGCTTGAGGATTGAGGATTGAGGATTGCGGATTGGGGATTGAGGATTGCGAGTTGAAGATTCAGTATTGAGGATTGAAGATTCAGAATTGAGGATGAGGATTGAACATTGAGTACTGAGTGTTGAGGGTTGAGTGATGAGAATTTATGTTTCTGGATAGAGATTTGAAGATGGCAGACTGAGTAGTGGGTATTGAAAACTGTGAATTGAGGATATTCTATTGAGGATTGAGGATTGACAACTGATTGTTGAGGACTGAGAGCTGAAGCTTGAGGATTCAGGATTGAGGATTCAGGATTGAGGTTTGAGGAGAGAGGACTGAGGGTTGAGGACTGAGGATTGAGAATTGAGGATTGAGGACTGATGATTGAAGATTGAGGATTGGCTGTTGAGAATTGAACATTGAGGATTGAGGATTGAGGATTCAGGATTGAAGATTGAGTATTGAGGATTGAAGATTGAGGATTGAGGATTGAGGATTGAAGATTGGGTAATGAGGATTGAAGAATGAGGATTGAGTATTGAGGATTGAGTATTGAGGATTAAAGGTTGAGTATTGAGGATTGAAGACTGACGATTGAGGATAGAGGATTGATGATTGAGGATTGAGGATTGAGGATTGAAGATTGAGTATTGAGGATTGATGATTGAGGATTGAGGATTGAGGATTGAGGATTGAGGATTGAAGTTTGAGGATTGGGGACTGAGTGTTGATGATTGAGTGGTGAGAATTGATGTTTGTGGATAGAGATTTGAAGATTGCAGATTGAGTATTGAGTATTGAAAACTGTGAATTGATGATGCTCTATTGAGAATTGAGGATTGACGTCTGATTGTTGAGGTCTGAGGTCTGAAGATTGAGGATTCAGGATTGAGGATTCAGGATTGAGGTTTGAGGACTGAGGATTGAGGATTGAGGATTGAGGCTTGAGGATTGAGGATTGAGGATTGAAGATTCAGGGTGTAGGATTGAGGATGAGGGCTGAGAGTTGAGGATTGAGGTTTGAGGACTGAAGATTGAATATCGATGATTGAGGATTGAGGATTCAGGATTGATGGTTGTGGATTGAGGGCGAGGACTAAGGGTTGAGTATTGATGTTTGAGGTCTGAGGATTGAGGATTGAGGATTGAGAATTGAGGATTGAGTATTGAGGATTGAAGATTGAGGATTGGGTATTGAGGATTGAAGAATGAGGATTGAGGAGTGAGGATTGAGGATTGTGGACTGAGGATTGAGGATTGAATATTGAGTATTGAGGATTGAAGATTGAGGATTAAGGATTGAGGGTTGAGGATTGAGGACGAGGACTGACGGTTGAGGATTGAGGTTTGAGGATTGACGATTGAGTATTGAGGACTGAGGATAGAGGATTGAGGATTGAGGATTGAGGATTGAGGATTGAGGATTGAAGATAGAGTATTCAGGATTGGAGATTGACGATTGAGGATTCAGGATTGAGGATTCAGGATTGAGGTTTGAGGACTGAGGATTGAGGATTGAGGATTGAGGATTGAGGATTGAAGATTGAGGATTGAAGATTCAGGATTGCGTATGGTCGATTGAGGATTGAGGATGAGGGATGAGGGTAGAGGACTGAGGATTGAGGACTGAGGACTGAGGATTGAGGATTGAGAAATGAGGATTGAGGATTGAGGATTGAAGACTGAGGATTGGGTATTGAGGATTGAAGGATGAGGATTGAGGATTGAGGATTGAGTATTGAGGATTAAAGATTGAGCACTGAGGATTGAAGACTGACGATTGAGGATAGAGGATTGAGCATTGAGGATTGAAGATTGAGTATTGAGGATTGAAGATTGAGGATTGAGGATTGAGGATTCAGGACTGAGGATTGAAGATTGAGGATTGAGGATTGAGGATTGAGGATTGGGGATCGAGGATTGAGGATTGAAGCCTGAGGATCGGGTATTGAGGATTGAACATTGATGATTGAGGATTGAGGATTGAGGATTGAGGATTGAGGATTGAGGATTGAGGATTGAAGGTTGAATATTGATGAATGAAGATTGAGGATTGAGGATTGTAGGTCGTGGATTGAGGACGAGGACTGAGGGTTGAGTATTGATACTTGAGGCCTGAGGATTGGGGATTGAGGATTGCGAATTGAGGATAGAGGATTTAAGATTGAGAATTTGGTATTGAGGATTGAAGAATGAGGATTGAGGATTGAGGACAGAGGATTGAGGTTTGAAGATTGAGTATTGAGGATTGAAGGTTGACGACTGGGGATTGATGATTGAGGATTGAGGATTGAGGATTGAGGATTGAAGATTGAGTATTGAGGATTGAAGATTGAGGATTGAGGTTTGAGGAGAGAGGACTGAGGATTGAGGATTGTGGATTGAGAATTGAGGATTGAGGATTGAGGATTGAAGATTGAGGATTGGCTGTTGAGGATTGAACATTGAGGATTGAGGATTGAGAATTGAGGATTGAGGATTTAAGGTTGAATATTGATGAATGAAGATTGAGGATTGAGGATTGAGGGTTGTGGGTTGAGAACGAGGACTGAGGGTTGAGTGTTGATGCCTGAGGTCTGAGGATTGAGGATTGAGGATTGCGAACTGAGGATTGATGATTGAGGATTGAAGATTGGGGATTGTGTAATGAGGATTGAAGAATGAGGATTGAAGAATGAGGATTGGGAATTGAGTATTGAGGATTGAGGATTGAATATTGAGTATTGAGGATTGAATATTGAAGATTGAGGATTGAGGATTGAGGATTGAGGATTGAAGATTGAGTATTGAGGATTGAAGATTGAGGATTGAGGGTTGAAGATTGAGTATTGAGGATTGAAGATTGACGACTGAGGATTGAGGATTGAGGATTGAGGATTGAGGATTGAGGATTGAGTATTGAGGATTGAGGATTGAAAATTGAGGATTGAGGATTGAGGATTGAGGATTGAGGGTTGTGGATTGAGGACGAGGACTGAGGGTTGAATATTTATGTTTGAGGTCTGAGGATTGAGGATTGAGGGTTGAGAATTGAGGATTGAGGATTGAGGATTGAGGGTTGAAGATTGAGGATTGGGTATTGAGGATTGAGGATTGAGGATTGACTATTGAGGATTGGGTATTGAGGATCGAAGAATGAGGATTGAGGATTGAGGATTGAGGATTGAGGATTGAATATTGAGTATAGAGGATTGAAGATTGACTATTGAGGATTGCGAACTGAGGATTGAGGATTGAGGATTGAGGATTGAAGATTGAGTATTGAGGATTCAAGATTGACGATCGTGGATTGAGCATTGAGGATTGAGTATTGAGGATTCAGGATTGAAGATTGAGTATTGAGGATTGAAGGTTGAGGATTGTGGATTGAGGATTGAGGATTGAGGATTGAATATTGAGGATTGGGGACTGAGTGTTGAGGGTTGAATGATGAGAATTGACGTTTGTGGATAGAGATTTGAAGATTGCAGATTGAGTATTGAGTATTGAAAACTGTGAATTGATGATATTCTATTGAGGATTGAGGATTGACAACTGATTGTTGAGGACTGAGGGCTGAAGCTTGAGGATTCAGGATTGAGGACTCAGGATTGAGGTTTGAGGAGAGAGGACTGAGGATTGAGGATTGAGGATAGAGAATTGAGGATTGAGGATTGAGGATTGAAGATTGAGGATTGGCTGTTGAGGATTGAATATTGAGGGTTGACGATTGAGGATTGAGGATTGAGGATTGAGGGTTGAGGATTGAGGATTGAAGATTGAGTATTGAGGATCGAAGATTGAGGATTGAGGATTGAGGATTGAAGATTGAGGATAGGGTATTGAGGATTGAAGAATGAGGATTGAGGATTGAGGATTGAGGATTGAGGATTGAATATTAAGTATTGAGGATGGAGGATTGAATATTGAGTATTGAGGATTGAAGATTGACTATTGAGGATTGCGAACTGAGGATTGAGGATTGAGGATTGAGGATTGAAGATTCAGTATTGAGGATTGAAGGTTGAGGATTGTGGATTGAGGATTGAGGATTGAGGCTTGAATATTGAGGATTGGGGACTGAGTGTTGAGGGTTGAGTGATGAGAATTGATGTTTGTGGATAGAGATTTGAAGATTGCAGGTTGAGTATTGAGTATTGAAAACTGTGAATTCCTGATATTCTATTGAGGATTCAGGATTGACCACTGATTGTTGAGGACTGAGGGCTGAAGATTGAGGATTCAGGATTCAGGATTCAGGATTGAGGTTGGACGACTGAGGATTGAGGTCTGAAGAATGAGTATTGAGGATTGAAGATTGAGCATTGAGGATTGAGGATTGAGAATTGAGGATTGAGGACTGAACATTGAGGACTGAGTGTTGAGGGTTGAGCGATGAGAATTGATGTTTGTGGATAGAGATTTGAAGATTGCAGATTGAGTATTGAGTATTGAAAACTGTGAATTGAGTGGATTCTATTGAGGATTAAGGATTGACAACTGATTGTTGAGGACTGAGGGCTGAAGATTGAGGGTTCCGGATTGAGGATTCAGAATTGATATTTGAGGACTGAGCATTGAGGATTGAAGATTGAGTATTGAGGATTGAAGATTGAGGATTCAGAATTGATATTTGAGGACTGAGCATTGAGGATTGAAGATTGAGTATTGAAGATTGAAGATTGAGAATTGAGGATTGAGGATTGAGGATTGAGGATGTGGGCTGAGGTTTGAGGATTGAGGTTTGACGCCTGAGGTCTGAGGATTGAGGATTGAGAATTGAGGATTGAGGATTGAGGGTTGAAGATTGAGGATTCGGTACTGAGGATTGCAGCATGAGGATTGAGGATTGAGGATTGAGGATTGAGGATTGAAGATTGAGTATTGAGGATTGAAGATTGACGATCGAGGATTGAGCATTGAGGATTGAGTATTGAGGATTCAGGATTGAAGATTGAGTATTGAGGATTGAAGGTTGAGGATTGTGGATTGAGGATTGAGGATTGAGTATTGAATATTGAGGATTGGGGACTGAGTGTTGAGGGTTGAATGATGAGAATTGATGTTTGTGGATAGAGACTTGAAGATTGCAGATTGAGTATTGAGTATTGAAAACTGTAAATTGATGATATTCTATTGAGCATTGAGGATTGACAACTGATTGTTGAGGACTGAGGGCTGAAGCTTGACGATTCAGGATTGAGGTTTGAGGAGAGAGGACTGAGGATTGAGGATTGAGGATTGAGAATTGAGGATTGAGGATTGAGGATTGAAGATTGAGGATTGGCTGTTGAGGATTGAACATTGAGGATTGAGGATTGAGGACTGCGGATTGAGGATTGAATGTTGAATATTGATGAATGAAGATTGAGGATTGAGGATTGAGGGTTGTGGACTGAGAACGAGGACTGAGGGTTGAGTGTTGATGCCTGAGGTCTGAGGATTGAGGATTGAGGATTGCGAGCTGAGGATTGAGGATTGAGGATTGAAGATTGAGGATGGGGTATTGAGGATTGAAGAATGAGGATTGAAGAATGAGGATTGGGGATTGAGTATTGAGCATTGAGGATTGAATATTGAGTATTGAGGATTGAATATTGAGGATTGAGGATTGAGGATTGAGGATTGAGGATTGAGGATTGAGGATTGAGGATTGACGATGAGGGCTGAGGGTTGAGGATTAAGGTTTGAGGACTAAGGACAGAGGATTGAGGATTGAGAATTGAGGATTGAGGATTGCGGATTGAAGATTGAGGATAGGGTATTGAGGATCGAAGAATGAGGATTGAGGATTGAGGAATGAGCATTGAAGATTGAGTATTGAGGATTGAAGGTTGAGGGTTGAGGATTGAGGATTGAGGATTGAGTATTGAAGATTGTGGATTGAGGATTGAAGATTGAGGATTGGGTAATGAGAATTGAAGAATGAGGATTGAGTATTGAGGATTGAGTATTGAGGATTAAAGGTTGAGTATTGAGGAATGAAGACTGACGATTGAGGATAGAGGATTGAGGATTGAGGATTGAGGATTGAGGATTGAAGATTGAGTATTGAGGATTGATGATTGAGGATTGAGGATTGAGGATTGAGGATTGAGGATTGAAGATTGAGGATTGGGGACTGAGTGTTGATGATTGAGTGGTGAGAATTGATGTTTGTGTATAGAGATTTGAAGATTGCAGATTGAGTATTGAGTATTGAAAACTGTGAATTGATGATGTTCTATTGAGAATTGAGGATTGACGTCTGATTGTTGAGGTCTGAGGTCTGAAGATTGAGGATTCAGTATTGAGGATTCAGGATTGAGGTTTGAGGACTGAGGATTGAGGATTGAGGATTGAGGCTTGAGGATTGAGGGTTGAGGATTGAAGATTCAGGGTTTAGGATTGAGGATGAGGGCTGAGGGTTGAGGATTGAGGTTTGAGGACTGAAGATTGAATATCGATGATTGAAGATTGAGGATTCAGGATTGATGGTTGTGGATTGAGGGCGAGGACTGAGGGTTGAGTATTGATGTTTGAGGTCTGAGGATTGAGGATTGAGGATTGAGAATTGAGGATTGAGTATTGAGGATTGAAGATTGAGGATTGGCTATTGAGGATTGAAGAATGAGGATTGAGGAGTGAGGATTGAGGATTGAGGACTGAGGATTGAGGATTGAATATTGAGTATTGAGGATTGAAGATTGAGGATTAAGGATTGAGGGTTGAGGATTGAGGACGAGGACTGATTGTTGAGGATTGAGGTTTGAGGATTGACGATTGAGCATTGAGGATTGAAGATTGAGGACTGAGGATAGAGGATTGAAGATTGAGGATTAAGGATTGAGGATTGGGGATGGAGGATCTAGGATTGGAGATTGATTATTGAGTGTTGAAGATTGAGGATTGAGGATTGAGGATTGAGAATTGAGAATTGAGGATGAGGACTGAGGGTTGAGGATTAAGGTTTGAGGAACGAGGATTGAGGATTGAGGATTGAGGACTGAGGATTGACGATTGAGTATTGAAGATTGAGGATTGATTACTGAGGATTGAGGATTGAGGATTGAGGATTGAGGGTTCAGGATTGAGGATTGAAGAATGAGGATTGAGGAGTGAGGATTGAGGATTGAGGATTGAGGATTGAGGATTGAATATAGAGTATTGAGGATTGATGATCGAGGATTAAGGATTGAGGGTTGAGGATTGAGGACGAAGTCTGACGGTTGAGGATTGAGGTTTGAGGATTGAGGATTGAGTATTGAGGACTGAGGATTGAGGATTGAGGATTGAGCATTGAGGATTGAAGATTGAGGACTGGGGATAGAGGCTTGAAGATTGAGGATTAAGGATTGAGGATTGGGGATTGAGGATCTAGGATTGGAGATTGATTATTGAGGATTGAGGAATGAGGATTGAGGATTGAAGATTCAGTATTGAGGATTGAAGATTGAGAATTGAGGATTGAGGATTGAACATTGAGGACTGAGCGTTCAGTGTTGAGTGATGAGAATTGATGTTTGTGGATAGAGATTTGAAGATTGCAGATTGAGTATTGACTATTGAAAACTGTGAATTGAGGATATTCTATTGGGGATTGAGGATTGACAACTGATTGTTGAGGACTGAGGGCTGAAGATTGAGGATGCAGGTTTGGGGATTGAGAATTGAGGTTTGAGGACTGAGGACTTGGTGTTGAGGGTTGCGAATTGAGGATTGATAATTGAGGATTGAAGATTGAGGATTGGGTATTGAGGATTGAAGAATGAGGATTGAGGATTGAGGATTTAGGATTGAGGATTGAGGATTGAAGATTGAGTATTCAGGATTGGAGATTGACGATTGAGGATTGAGGACCGCGGATTGAGGATTGAGGATTGAAGGTTGAGTATTGAGGATTGAAGATTGAGGATTGAGGATTGAGGATTGAGGATTGAGGTTTGAATATTGAGGATTGGGGACTGAGTGTTGAGGGTTGAGTGATGAGAATTGATGTTTGTGGATAGAGATTTGAAGATGGCAGGTTGAGAATTGAGTATTGATACCTGTGAATTGAGGATATTCTATCGAGGATTGAGGATTCACGACTGATAGTTGAGGACTGAGGGCTGAAGATTGAGGATACAGGATTGAGCATTCAGGATTGAGGTTTGAAGACTGAGGATTGAGGATTGAGGATTGAGGATTGAGGATTGAGGATTGAGGATTGAGGATTGAAGATTGGTGATTGGGTATTGAGGATTGAACATTGAGGATTGAGGATTGAATATTGAGGATTGAGGATTGAGGATTGAAGATTGAACATTGATGATTGAAGATTGAGGATCGAGGATTGAGGGTTGTGTATTGAGGAGGATGACTGAGTGTTGAGTATTGATGCCTGAGGTCTGTGGATTGACGATTGAGGATTGAGAATTGAGGATCGAGTATTGAGTATTGAGGATTGATGATTGAGGATTGAGGATTGAGGATTGAGGATTGAGGATTGAAGATTGAGGATTGGGGACTGAGTGTTGATGATTGAGTGGTGAGAATTGATATTTGTGGATAGAGATTTGAAGATTGCAGATTGAGTATTGAGTATTGAAAACTGTGAATTGATGATATTCTATTGAGAATTGAGGATTGACGTCTGATTGTTGAGGTCTGAGGTCTGAAGATTGAGGATTCAAGATTGAGGATTCAGGATTGAGGATTGAGGACTGAAGATTGAGGATTGAGGATTGAGGATTGAGGATTGAAGATTCAGGGTTTAGGATTGAGCATGAGGGCTGAGGGTTGAGGATTGAGGTTTGAGTACTGAAGATTGAATATCGATGATTGAAGATTGTGGATTCAGGGTTGATGGTCGTGGGTTGAGGGCGAGGACTGAGGGTTGAGTATTCATGTTTGAGGTCTGAGGATTGAGGATTGAGGATTGAGAATTGAGGATTGAGTATTGAGGATTGAAGATTGATGATTGGGTATTGAGGATTGAAGAATGAGTATTGAGGAGTGAGGATTGAGGATTGAGGACTGAGGATTGAGGATTGAATATTGAGTATTGAGGATTGAAGGTTGAGGATTAAGGATTGAGTGTTGAGGATTGAGGACGAGGACTGACGGTTGAGGATTGAGGTTTGAGGATTGAGGATTGAGTATTGAGGACTGAGGATTGAGGATTGAGGATTGAGCATTGAGGATTGAAGATTGAGGACTGGGGATAGAGGATTGAAGATTGAGGATTAAGGATTGAGGATTGGGGATTGAGGATCTAGGATTGGAGATTGATTATTGAGTGTTGAAGATTGAGGATTGAGGATTGAGGATTGAGAATTGAGAATTGAGGATGAGGACTGAGGGTTGAGGATTAAGGTTTGAGGAACGAGGATTGAGGATTGAGGATTGAGGACTGAGGATTGACGATTGAGTATTGAAGATTGAGGATTGATTACTGAGGATTGAGGATTGAGGATTGAGGATTGAGGGTTCAGGATTGAGGATTGAAGAATGAGGATTGAGGGTTGAGGATTGAGGATTGAGGATTGAGGATTGAAGATTGAGGATTGGGGATTGAGGATAGACGATTGACTATTGAGTATTGAGGATTGAGAATTGAGGATTGAGGATTGAGGATTGAGTATTGAGTAATGAAGATTGAGGATTGAGGATTGAGGATTGAGGATTGAGTATTAAAGATTGAGGATTGATGATTGAGGATTGATGATTGAGGATTGAGGATTGATGATTGACTATTGAGGATTGATGGTTGAGGGTTGAGTGTTGAATATTGAGGATTGAGGATTGAGCATTGAGGATTGACGATTGAGGATTGACGATTGAGTATTGATGATTGAAGATGGGAGGATTGAGGATTGAGTGTTGTGGATTGAGTACGAGGACTGACGGTTGAGGATTTAGGTTTGAGGATTGTGGATTGAGGATTGAGAATGAGGGCTGAGTGTTGAGGATTGAGGTATGAGTATAGAATCCTGAAAATTCAGGATATTCTATTGACTTTTGAAGATTGAGGATTGATGGTTGAGTATTGAGGATTGAGGATTGAGGATTGAGGATTGAGTATTGAAGATTGTGGATTGAGGATGGAAGATTCAGGATTGGGTAATGAGGATTGAAGAATGAGGATTGAGTATTGAGGATTGAGTATTGAGGATTAAAGGTTGAGTATTGAGGATTGAAGACTGACGATTGAGGATAGAGGATTGAGGATTGAGGGTTGAGGATTGAGGATTGAAGATTGAGTATTGAGGATTGATGATTGAGGATTGAGGATTGAGGATTGAGGATTGAGGATTGAAGATTGAGGATTGGGGACTGAGTGTTGATGATTGAGTGGTGAGAATTGATGTTTGTGGATAGAGATTTGAAGATTGCAGATTGAGTATTGAGTATTGAAAACTGTGAATTGATGATGTTCTATTGAGAATTGAGGATTGACGTCTGATTGTTGAGGTCTGAGGTCTGAAGATTGAGGATTCAGTATTGAGGATTCAGGATTGAGGTTTGAGGACTGAGGATTGAGGATTGAGGATTGAGGCTTGAGGATTGAGGATTGAGGATTGAAGATTCAGGGTTTAGGATTGAGGATGAGGGCTGAGGGTTGAGGATTGAGGTTTGAGGACTGAAGATTGAATATCGATGATTGAAGATTGAGAATTCAGGATTGATGGTTGTGGATTGAGGGAGAGGACTGAGGGTTGAGTATTGATGTTTGAGGTCTGAGGATTGAGGATTGAGGATTGAGAATTGAGGATTGAGTATTGAGGATTGAAGATTGAGGATTGGGTATTGAGGATTGAAGAATGAGGATTGAGGAGTGAGGATTGAGGATTGAGGACTGAGGATTGAGGATTGAATATTGAGTATTGAGGATTGAAGATTGAGGATTAAGGATTGAGGGTTGAGGATTGAGGACGAGGACTGATTGTTGAGGATTGAGGTTTGAGGATTGACGATTGAGTATTGAGGACTGAGGATTGAGGATTGAGGATTGAGCATTGAGGATTGAAGATTGAGGACTGGGGATAGATGATTGAAGATTGAGGATTAAGGATTGGGGATTGGAGATTGAGGATCTAGGATTGGAGATTGATTATTGAGTATTGATTATTGAGGATTGAGGATTGAGGATTGAGAATTGAGAATTGAGTATGAGGACTGAGGGTTGAGGATTAAGGTTTGAGGAACGAGGATTGAGGATTGAGGATTGAGGACTGAGGATTGACGATTGAGTATTGAAGATTGAGGATTGATTACTGAGGATTGATGATTGAGGATTGAGGATTGAGGGTTCAGGATTGAGGATTGAGGATTGAAGAATGAGGATTGAGGAGTGAGGATTGAGGATTGAGGATTGAGGATTGAGGATTGGGGATTGAGGATCTAGGATTGAAGATTGATTATTGAGGATTGAGGAATGAGGATTGAGGATTGAAGATTCAGTATTGAGGATTGAAGATTGAGAATTGAGGATTGAGGATTGAACATTGAGGACTGAGCGTTCAGTGTTGAGTGATGAGAATTGATGTTTGTGGATAGAGATTTGAAGATTGCAGATTGAGTATTGACTATTGAAAACTGTGAATTGAGGATATTCTATTGGGGATTGAGGATTGACAACTGATTGTTGAGGACTGAGGGCTGAAGATTGAGGATGCAGAATTGGGGATTCAGAATTGAGGTTTGAGGACTGAGGACTTGGGGTTGAGGGTTGCGAATTGAGGATTGATAATTGAGGATTGAAGATTGAGGATTGGGTATTGAGGATTGACGCATGAGGATTGAGGATTGAGGATTTAGGATTGAGGATTGAGGATTGAAGATTGAGTATTCAGGATTGGAGATTGACGATTGAGGATTGAGGACCGCGGATTGAGGATTGAGGATTGAAGGTTGAGTATTGAGGATTGAAGATTGAGGATTGAGGATTGAGGATTGAGGATTGAGGTTTGAATATTGAGGATTGGGGACTGAGTGTTGAGGGTTGAGTGATGAGAATTGATGTTTGTGGATAGAGATTTGAAGATGGCAGGTTGAGTATTGAGTATTGATACCTGTGAATTGAGGATATTCTATCGAGGATTGAGGATTCACGACTGATAGTTGAGGACTGAGGGCTGAAGATTGAGGATACAGGATTGAGCATTCAGGATTGAGGTTTGAAGACTGAGGATTGAGGATTGAGGATTGAGGATTGAGGATTGAGGATTGAGGATTGAGGATTGAGGATTGAAGATTGGTGATTGGGTATTGAGGATTGAACATTGAGGATTGAGGATTGAATATTGAGGATTGAGGATTGAGGATTGAAGACTGAACATTGATGATTGAAGATTGAGGATCGAGGATTGAGGGTTGTGGATTGAGGAGGATGACTGAGTGTTGAGTATTGATGCCTGAGGTCTGTGGATTGAGGATTGAGGATTGAGAATTGAGGATCGAGTATTGAGTATTGAGGATTGATGATTGAGGATTGAGGATTGAGGATTGAGGATTGAGGATTGAAGATTGCGGATTGGGGACTGAGTGTTGATGATTGAGTGGTGAGAATTGATGTTTGTGGATAGAGATTTGAAGATTGCAGATTGAGTATTGAGTATTGAAAACTGTGAATTGATGATATTCTATTGAGAATTGAGGATTGACGTCTGATTGTTGAGGTCTGAGGTCTGAAGGTTGAGGATTCAAGATTGAGGATTCAGGATTGAGGATTGAGGACTGAAGATTGAGGATTGAGGATTGAGACTTGAGGATTGAGGATTGAGGATTGAGGATTGAGACTTGAGGATTGAGGATTGAGGATTGAGGATTGAAGATTCAGGGTTTAGGATTGAGCATGAGGGCTGAGGGTTGAGGATTGAGGTTTGAGGACTGAAGATTGAATATCGATGATTGAAGATTGTGGATTCAGGGTTGATGGTTGTGGGTTGAGGGCGAGGACTGAGGGTTGAGTATTCATGTTTGAGGTCTGAGGATTGAGGATTGAGGATTGAGAATTGAGGATTGAGTATTGAGGATTGAAGATTGATGATTGGGTATTGAGGATTGAAGAATGAGTATTGAGGAGTGAGGATTGAGGATTGAGGACTGAGGATTGAGGATTGAATATTGAGTATTGAGGATTGAAGGCTGAGGATTAAGGATTGAGGGTTGAGGATTGCGGACGAGGACTGACGGTTGAGGATTGAGGTTTGAGGATTGAGGATTGAGTATTGAGGACTGACGATTGAGGATTGAGGATTGAGCATTGAGGATTGTAGATTGAGGACTGAGGATAGAGGATTGAAGATTGAGGATTAAGGATTGAGGATTGGGGATTGAGGATCTAGGATTGGAGATTGATTATTGAGTGTTGAAGATTGAGGATTGAGGATTGAGGATTGAGAATTGAGAATTGAGGATGAGGACTGAGGGTTGAGGATTAAGGTTTGAGGAACGGGGATTGAGGATTGAGGATTGAGGACTGAGGATTGACGATTGAGTATTGAAGATTGAGGATTGATTACTGAGGATTGAGGATTGAGGATTGAGGATTGAGTATTGAGTAATGAGGATTGAGGATTGAGGATTGAGGATTGAGGATTGAGTATTGAAGATTGAGGATTGATGATTGAGGATTGATGATTGAGGATTGAGGATTGATGATTGACTATTGAGGATTGATGGTTGAGGGTTGAGTGTTGAATATTGAGGATTGAGGATTGAGCATTGAGGATTGACGATTGAGGATTGACGATTGAGTATTGATGATTGAAGATGGGAGGATTGAGGATTGAGTGTTGTGGATTGAGGACGAGGACTGACGGTTGAGGATTTAGGTTTGAGGATTGTGGATTGAGGATTGAGAAGGAGGGCTGAGTGTTGAGGATTGAGGTATGAGTATAGAATCCTGAAAATTCAGGATATTCTATTGACTTTTGAAGACTGAGGTTTGATGGTTGAGTATTGAGGATTGAGGATTGAGGATTGAGGATTGAGTATTGAAGATTGTGGATTGAGGATGGAAGATTCAGGATTGGGTAATGAGGATTGAAGAATGAGGATTGAGTATTGAGGATTGAGTATTGAGGATTAAAGGTTGAGTATTGAGGATTGAAGACTGACGATTGAGGATAGAGGATTGAGGATTGAGGGTTGAGGATTGAGGATTGAAGATTGAGTATTGAGGATTGATGATTGAGGATTGAGGATTGAGGATTGAGGATTGAGGATTGAAGATTGAGGATTGGGGACTGAGTGTTGATGATTGAGTGGTGAGAATTGATGTTTGTGGATAGAGATTTGAAGATTGCAGATTGAGTATTGAGTATTGAAAACTGTGAATTGATGATGTTCTATTGAGAATTGAGGATTGACGTCTGATTGTTGAGGTCTGAGGTCTGAAGGTTGAGGATTCAGTATTGAGGATTCAGGATTGAGGTTTGAGGACTGAGGATTGAGGATTGAGGATTGAGGCTTGAGGATTGAGGATTGAGGATTGAAGATTCAGGGTTTAGGACTGAGGATGAGGGCTGAGGGTTGAGGATTGAGGTTTGAGGACTGAAGATTGAATATCGATGATTGAAGATTGAGGATTCAGGATTGATGGTTGTGGATTGAGGGAGAGGACTGAGGGTTGAGTATTGATGTTTGAGGTCTGAGGATTGAGGATTGAGGATTGAGAATTGAGGATTGAGTATTGAGGATTGAAGATTGAGGATTGGGTATTGAGGATTGAAGAATGAGGATTGAGGAGTGAGGATTGAGGATTGAGGACTGAGGATTGAGGATTGAATATTGAGTATTGAGGATTGAAGATTGAGGATTAAGGATTGAGGGTTGAGGATTGAGGACGAGGACTGATTGTTGAGTATTGAGGTTTGAGGATTGACGATTGAGTATTGAGGACTGAGGATTGAGGATTGAGGATTGAGCATTGAGGATTGAAGATTGAGGACTGGGGATAGAGGATTGAAGATTGAGGATTAAGGATTGAGGATTGGAGATTGAGGATCTAGGATTGGAGATTGATTATTGAGTATTGATGATTGAGGATTGAGGATTGAGGATTGAGAATTGAGAATTGAGGATGAGGACTGAGGGTTGAGGATTAAGGTTTGAGGAACGAGGATTGAGGATTGAGGATTGAGGACTGAGGATTGACGATTGAGTATTGAAGATTGAGGATTGATTACTGAGGATTGAGGATTGAGGATTGAGGATTGAGGGTTCAGGATTGAGGATTGAAGAATGAGGATTGAGGTGTGAGGATTGAGGATTGAGGATTGAGGATTGAGGATTGAGGATTGAGGATTGAAGATTGGTGATTGGGTATTGAGGATTGAACATTGAGGATTGAGGATTGAATATTGAGGATTGAGGATTGAGGATTGAAGACTGAACATTGATGATTGAAGATTGAGGATCGAGGATTGAGGGTTGTGGATTGAGGAGGATGACTGAGTGTTGAGTATTGATGCCTGAGGTCTGTGGATTGAGGATTGAGGATTGAGAATTGAGGATCGAGTATTGAGTATTGAGGATTGATGATTGAGGATTGAGGATTGAGGATTGAGGATTGAGGATTGAAGATTGCGGATTGGGGACTGAGTGTTGATGATTGAGTGGTGAGAATTGATGTTTGTGGATAGAGATTTGAAGATTGCAGATTGAGTATTGAGTATTGAAAACTGTGAATTGATGATATTCTATTGAGAATTGAGGATTGACGTCTGATTGTTGAGGTCTGAGGTCTGAAGGTTGAGGATTCAAGATTGAGGATTCAGGATTGAGGATTGAGGACTGAAGATTGAGGATTGAGGATTGAGACTTGAGGATTGAGGATTGAGGATTGAGGATTGAGACTTGAGGATTGAGGATTGAGGATTGAGGATTGAAGATTCAGGGTTTAGGATTGAGCATGAGGGCTGAGGGTTGAGGATTGAGGTTTGAGGACTGAAGATTGAATATCGATGATTGAAGATTGTGGATTCAGGGTTGATGGTTGTGGGTTGAGGGCGAGGACTGAGGGTTGAGTATTCATGTTTGAGGTCTGAGGATTGAGGATTGAGGATTGAGAATTGAGGATTGAGTATTGAGGATTGAAGATTGATGATTGGGTATTGAGGATTGAAGAATGAGTATTGAGGAGTGAGGATTGAGGATTGAGGACTGAGGATTGAGGATTGAATATTGAGTATTGAGGATTGAAGGCTGAGGATTAAGGATTGAGGGTTGAGGATTGCGGACGAGGACTGACGGTTGAGGATTGAGGTTTGAGGATTGAGGATTGAGTATTGAGGACTGACGATTGAGGATTGAGGATTGAGCATTGAGGATTGTAGATTGAGGACTGAGGATAGAGGATTGAAGATTGAGGATTAAGGATTGAGGATTGGGGATTGAGGATCTAGGATTGGAGATTGATTATTGAGTGTTGAAGATTGAGGATTGAGGATTGAGGATTGAGAATTGAGAATTGAGGATGAGGACTGAGGGTTGAGGATTAAGGTTTGAGGAACGGGGATTGAGGATTGAGGATTGAGGACTGAGGATTGACGATTGAGTATTGAAGATTGAGGATTGATTACTGAGGATTGAGGATTGAGGATTGAGGATTGAGTATTGAGTAATGAGGATTGAGGATTGAGGATTGAGGATTGAGGATTGAGTATTGAAGATTGAGGATTGATGATTGAGGATTGATGATTGAGGATTGAGGATTGATGATTGACTATTGAGGATTGATGGTTGAGGGTTGAGTGTTGAATATTGAGGATTGAGGATTGAGCATTGAGGATTGACGATTGAGGATTGACGATTGAGTATTGATGATTGAAGATGGGAGGATTGAGGATTGAGTGTTGTGGATTGAGGACGAGGACTGACGGTTGAGGATTTAGGTTTGAGGATTGTGGATTGAGGATTGAGAAGGAGGGCTGAGTGTTGAGGATTGAGGTATGAGTATAGAATCCTGAAAATTCAGGATATTCTATTGACTTTTGAAGACTGAGGTTTGATGGTTGAGTATTGAGGATTGAGGATTGAGGATTGAGGATTGAGTATTGAAGATTGTGGATTGAGGATGGAAGATTCAGGATTGGGTAATGAGGATTGAAGAATGAGGATTGAGTATTGAGGATTGAGTATTGAGGATTAAAGGTTGAGTATTGAGGATTGAAGACTGACGATTGAGGATAGAGGATTGAGGATTGAGGGTTGAGGATTGAGGATTGAAGATTGAGTATTGAGGATTGATGATTGAGGATTGAGGATTGAGGATTGAGGATTGAGGATTGAAGATTGAGGATTGGGGACTGAGTGTTGATGATTGAGTGGTGAGAATTGATGTTTGTGGATAGAGATTTGAAGATTGCAGATTGAGTATTGAGTATTGAAAACTGTGAATTGATGATGTTCTATTGAGAATTGAGGATTGACGTCTGATTGTTGAGGTCTGAGGTCTGAAGGTTGAGGATTCAGTATTGAGGATTCAGGATTGAGGTTTGAGGACTGAGGATTGAGGATTGAGGATTGAGGCTTGAGGATTGAGGATTGAGGATTGAAGATTCAGGGTTTAGGACTGAGGATGAGGGCTGAGGGTTGAGGATTGAGGTTTGAGGACTGAAGATTGAATATCGATGATTGAAGATTGAGGATTCAGGATTGATGGTTGTGGATTGAGGGAGAGGACTGAGGGTTGAGTATTGATGTTTGAGGTCTGAGGATTGAGGATTGAGGATTGAGAATTGAGGATTGAGTATTGAGGATTGAAGATTGAGGATTGGGTATTGAGGATTGAAGAATGAGGATTGAGGAGTGAGGATTGAGGATTGAGGACTGAGGATTGAGGATTGAATATTGAGTATTGAGGATTGAAGATTGAGGATTAAGGATTGAGGGTTGAGGATTGAGGACGAGGACTGATTGTTGAGTATTGAGGTTTGAGGATTGACGATTGAGTATTGAGGACTGAGGATTGAGGATTGAGGATTGAGCATTGAGGATTGAAGATTGAGGACTGGGGATAGAGGATTGAAGATTGAGGATTAAGGATTGAGGATTGGAGATTGAGGATCTAGGATTGGAGATTGATTATTGAGTATTGATGATTGAGGATTGAGGATTGAGGATTGAGAATTGAGAATTGAGGATGAGGACTGAGGGTTGAGGATTAAGGTTTGAGGAACGAGGATTGAGGATTGAGGATTGAGGACTGAGGATTGACGATTGAGTATTGAAGATTGAGGATTGATTACTGAGGATTGAGGATTGAGGATTGAGGATTGAGGGTTCAGGATTGAGGATTGAAGAATGAGGATTGAGGTGTGAGGATTGAGGATTGAGGATTGAGGATTGAGGATTGAATATTGAGTATTGAGGATTGAAGATCGAGGATTAAGGATTGAGGGTTGAGGATTGAGGACGAGGACTGACGGTTGAGGATTGAGGTTTGAGGATTGAGGATTGAGTATTGAGGACTGAGGATTGAGGATTGAGGATTGAGCATTGAGGATTGAGGATTGAAGATTGAGGATTGCGGATGGTCGATTGAGGATTGAGGATGAGGGATGAGGGTAGAGGATTGAGGATTGAAGATTGAGGACTGAGGATTGAAGATTGAGGATTGAGCATTGTGGATTGAAGATTGAGGACTGAGGATTGAGGATTGAAGATTGAGTATTGAGGATTGAAGATTGAGGATTGAGGATTGAGGATTGAGGATTGAGGATGAGGGCTGAGGGTTTAGGATTGAGGTTTGAGGGCTGAGGACTGAGGATTGAGGATTGAGAATTGAGGATTGAGGATTGAGGATTGAAGATTGAGGATTGGGTATTGTGGATTGAAGAATTAGGATTGAGGATTGAGGATTGAAGATTGAGTATTGAGGAATGAAGGTTGACGATTGATGATCGAGAATTGAGCATTGAGGATTGTGGAATGAGCATGGAAGATTGAGTATTGAGGATTGAAGGCTGAGGATTGTGGATTGTGGATTGAGTATTGAGGATTGAATATTGAGGATTGGCGGCTGAGTGTTGAGGGTTGAGTGATGAGAATTGATGTTTGTGGATAGAGATTTGAAGATTGCAGATTGAGTATTGAGTATTGAAAGCTGTAAATTGATGATATTCTATTGAGGATTGAGGATTGACAACTGATTGTTGAGGTCTGAGTGCTGAAGCTTGAGGATTCAGGATTGAGGATTCAGGATTGAGGTTTGAGGAGAGAGGACTGAGGATTGAGGATTGAGGATTGAGAATTGAGGATTGAGGATTGAGGATTGAAGATTGAGGATTGGCTGTTGAGGATTGAACATTGAGGATTGAGGATTGAGGATTGAGGATTGAGGATTGAAGGTTGAATATTGATGAATGAAGATTGAGGATTGAGGATTGAGGGTTGTGGACTGAGAAGGAGGACTGAGGGTTGAGTGTTGATGCCTGAGGTCTGAGGATTGAGGATTGAGGATTGCGTGCTGAGGATTGAGGATTGAGGATTGAAGATTGAGGATTGGGTATTGAGGATTGAAGAATGAGGATTGAAGAATGAGGATTGGGGATTGAGTATTGAGCATTGAGGATTGAATATTGAGTATTGAGATTTGAATATTGAGGATTGAGGATTGAGGATTGAGGATTGAGGATTGAGGATTGAGGATGAGGGCTGAGGGTTGAGGATTAAGGTTTGAGGACTAAGGACAGAGGATTGAGGATTGAGAATTGAGGATTGAGGATTGAGGATTGAGGATGAGGGCTGAGGGTTGAGGATTGAGGTTTGAGGACTGAGGTCTGAGGATTGAGGATTGAGAATTGAGTATTGAGGATTAAAGGATTGAGGGTTGAAGATTGAGGATTGGGTATTGAGGATTGAAGAATGAGGATTGAGGATTGAGGATTGAGGATTGAGGATTGAAGATTGAGTATTGAGGATTGAAGATTCAGAATTGAGGATGAGGATTGAACATTGAATACTGAGTGTTGAGGGTTGAGTGATGAGAATTTATGTTTCTGGATAGAGATTTGAAGATTGCAGATTGAGTATTGAGTATTGAAAACTGTGAATTGAGGATATTCTATTGAGGATTGAGGATTGACGACTGATTGTTGAGGACTGAGGGCTGAAGCTTGAGGATTCAGGATTGAGGATACAGGATTGAGGTTTGAGGAGAGAGGACTGAGGATTGAGGATTGAGGATTGAGAATTGAGGATTGAGGACTGAGGATTGAAGATTGAGGATTGGCTGTTGAGGATTGAACATTGAGGATTGAGGATTGAGGATTGAGGATTGAGGATTGAGGATTGATGGTTGAATATTGATGAATGAAGATTGAGGATTGAGGATTGAGGGTTGTGCACTGAGAACGAGGACTGAGGGTTGAGTGTTGATGCCTGAGGTCTGAGGACTGAGGATTGAGGATTGAGGATTGAGGATTGAGGATTGAGGATTGAAGATTGAGCATTGAGGATTGAAGATTGAGGATTGAGGATTGAGGATTGAGGATTGAGGATTGAAGATTGAGTACTGAGGATTGAAGATTAAGATTGAGGATTGAGGATTGAGGACTGAGGATGGACGATTGAGGATTGAAGGTTCAGTATTGAGGATTGAAGATTGAGAATTGAGGATTGAGGATTGAACATTGAGGACTGAGTGTTGAGGGTTGAGTGATGTGAATTGATGTTTGTGGATAGAGATTTGAAGATTGCAGATTGAGTATTGAGTATCTAAAACTGTGAATTGAGTATATTCTATTGAGGGTTGAGGATTGACACCTGATTGTTGAGGACTGAGGGCTGAAGATTGAGGGTTCCGGATTGAGGATTCAGAATTGAAATTTGAGGACTGAGCATTGAGGATTGAAGATTGAGTATTCAGGATTGAAGATTGAGAATTGAGGATTGAGGATTGAGGATTGAGGATGAGGGCTGAGGATTGAGGATTGAGGTTTGAGGACTGAGGACTGAGGATTGAAGATTGAGAATTGAGGATTGAGGATTGAGGGTTGAAGATTGAGGATTGGGTATTGAGGATTGAAGAATGAGGATTGAAGATTGAGGATTGAGGATGGAGGATTGAAGATTGAGTATTGAGGATTCAAGATTGACGATCGTGGATTGAGCATTGAGGATTGAGTATTGAGGATTGGGGAATGAGTGTTGAGGGTTGAATGATGAGAATTGATGTTTGTGGATAGAGATTTGAAGATTGCACATTGAGTATTGAGTATTGAAAACTGTGAATTGAGTATATTCTATTGAGGATTGGGGATTGACAACTGATTGTTGCGGACTGAGGGCTGAAGATTGAGGGTTCCGGATTGAGGATTCAGAATTGAAAATTGAGGATTGAGGATCGAGGATTGAATATTGAGTATTGAGGATTGAAGATTGACTATTGAGGATTGCGAACTGAGGATTGAGGATTGAGGATCGAGGATTGAAGATTGAGTATTGAGGATTGAAGGTTGAGGATTGTGGATTGAGGATTGAGGATTGAGGCTTGAATATTGAGGATTGGGGACTGAGTGTTGAGGGTTGAGTGATGAGAATTGATGTTTGTGGATAGAGATTTGAAGATTGCAGGTTGAGTATTGAGTATTGAAAACTGTGAATTCATGATATTCTATTGAGGATTGAGGATTGACCACTGATTGTTGAGGACTGAGGGCTGAAGATTGAGGATTCAGGATTGAGGATTCAGGATTGAGGTTTGACGACTGGGGATTGAGGATTGAGGATTGAGGATTGAGGATTGAGGATTGAGGGTTGAGGATTGAAGACTGAGGATCGGGTATTGAGGATTGAACATTGAGGATTGAGGATAGAGGGTTGAGGATTGAGGATTGAGGATTGAAGTTTGAATATTGATGAATGAAGATTGAGGATTGAGGATTGAAGGTCGTGGATTAAGGACGAGGACAGAGGGTTGAGTATTGATACTTGAGGCCTGAGGATTGAGGATTGAGGATTGCGAATTGAGGATTGAGGATTTAAGATTGAGGATTGGGTATTGAGGATTGAAGAATGAGGATTGAGGATTGAGGACAGAGGATTGAGGATTGAAGATTGAGTATTGAGGATTGAAGATTGAGGATTGAGGATTGAGGATTGAGGATTGAGGATTGAAGACTGAGTACTGAGGATTGAAGATTAAGGTTGAGGATTGAGGATTGAGTATTGAGGATTGAAGATTGAGGATTGAGGATTGAGGATTGAGGATTGAGTATTGAGGATTGAGGATTGAAGATTGAGGATTGAGGATTGAGGATTGAGGATTGAGGATTGAGGGTTGTGGATTGCGGATTGAACCATGAGGACTGAGTGTTGAGGGTTGAGCGATGAGAATTGATGTTTGTGGATAGAGATTTGAAGATTACAGATTGAGTATTGAGTATTGAAAACTGTGAATTGAGTATATTCTATTGAGGATTGAGGATTGACAACTGATTGTTGAGGACTGAGGGCTGAAGATTGAGTACTGAGGATTGAAGATTAAGAGTGAGGATTGAGGATTGAGGACTGAGGATTGACGATTGAGTATTGAGGATTGAAGATTGAGAATTGAGGATTGAGGATTGAGGATTGAGGATGAGGGCTGAGGGTTGAGGATTGAGGTTTGAGGACTGAGGTCTGGGGATTGAGGATTGAGAATTGAGGATTGAGGATTGAGGGTTGAAGATTGAGGATTGGGTATTGAGGATTGAAGAATGAGGATTGTGGATTGAGGATTGAGAATTGAGGATTGAAGATTGAGTATTGAGGATTGAAGATTGACGATCGAGGATTGAGCATTGAGGATTGAGTATTGAGGATTCAGGATTGGGGATAGAGGATTGCGGATTGAAGATTCAGTATTGAGGATTGAAGATTCAGAATTGAGGATGAGGATTGAACATTGAATACTGAGTGTTGAGGGTTGAGTGATGAGAATTTATGTTTCTGGATAGAGATTTGAAGATTGCAGATTGAGTATTGAGTATTGAAAACTGTGAATTGAGGATATTCTATTGAGGATTGAGGATTGACAACTGATTGTTGAGGACTGAGGGCTGAAGCTTGAGGATTCAGGATTGAGGATTCAGGATTGAGGTTTGAGGAGAGAGGACTGAGGATTGAGGATTGAGGATTGAGAATTGAGGATTGAGGATTGAGGATTGAAGATTGAGGTTTGGCTGTTGAGGATTGAACATTGAGGATTGAGGATTGAGGATTGAGGATTGAGGATTGAAGATTGAGGATTGAAGGTTGAATATTGATGAACGAAGATTGAGGATTGAGGATTGAGGGTTGTGGACTGAGAACGAGGACTGATTGTTGAGTGTTGATGCCTGAGGTCTGAGGATTGAGGATTGAGGATTGCGAGCTGAGGATTGAGGATTGAGGATTGAAGATTGAAGATTGGGTATTGAGGATTGAAGAATGAGGATTGAAGAATGAGGATTGGGGATTGAGTATCGAGCATTGAGTATTGAATATTGAGTATTGAGGATTGAATATTGAGGATTGAGGATTGAGGATTGAGGATTGAGGATTGAGGATTGAAGATTGAGTATTCAGGATTGAAGATTGAGGATTGAGGATTGAGGATTGAGGATTGAGGATGAGGGCTGAGGGTTGAGGATTAATGTTTGAGGACTAAGGACAGAGGATTGAGGATTGAGAATTGAGGATTGAGGATTGAGGATTGAAGATTGAGGATAGGGTATTGAGGATCGAAGAATGAGGATTGAGGATTGAGGATTGAGGATTGAGGATTGAGGATTGAATATTGAGTATTGAGGATTGCAGATTGACTATTGAGGATTGCGAATTGAGGATTGAGGATTGAGGATTGAGGATTGAAGATTGAGTATTGAGGATTGAAGGTTGAGGATTGTGGATTGAGTATTGAGGATTGAGGCTTGAATATTGAGGATTGGGGACTGAGTGTTGAGGGTTGAGTGATGAGAATTGATGTTTGTGGATAGAGGTTTGAAGATTGCAGGTTGAGTATTGAGTATTGATAACTGTGAATTCATGATATTCTATTGAGGATTGAGGATTGACCACTGATTGTTGAGGACTGAGGGCTGAAGATTGAGGATTCAGGATTGAGGATTCAGGATTGAGGTTTGAGGACTGAGGATTGAGGATTGACGATTGAGGATTGAGGATTGAGGATTGAGGATTGAAGACTGAGGATCCGGTATTGAGGATTGAAGATTGAGTATTGAGGATTGAAGATTGACGATTGAGGATTGAGGATTGAGGATTGAGGATTGAGGATTGAGGATTGAGGATTGAAGATTGAGTATTGAGGATTGAAGATTGAGGATTGAGGATTGAGGATTGAGGATTGAGGATTGAAGATTGAGTACTGAAGATTGAGTACTGAGGATTGAAGATTAAGAGTGAGGATTGAGGATTGAGGACTGAGGATTGAGGATTGAATATTGAGTATTGAGGTTTGAAGATTGACTATTGAGGATTGCGAATTGAGGATTCAGGATTGAGGATTGAATATTGAGGATTGAGGATTGAGGATTGAGGATTGAAGATTGAGTATTGAGGATTGAAGATTGAGGATTGAGGTTTGAGGAGAGAGGACTGAGGATTGAGGATTGAGGATTGAGAATTGAGGATTGAGGATTGAGGATTGAAGATTGAGGACAGGCGGTTGAGGATTGAACATTGAGGATTGAGGATTGAGGATTGAGGATTGAGGATTGAAGGTTGAATATTGATGAATGAAGATTGAGGATTGAGGATTGAGGGTTGTGGATTGAGAACGAGGACTGAGAGTTGAGTGTTGATGCCTGAGGTCTGAGGATTGAGGATTGAGGATTGCGAACTGAGGATTGATGATTGAGGATTGAAGATTGGGGATTGGGTATTGAGGATTGAGGATTGAGGATTGAAGATTGAGGATAGGGTATTGAGGATTGAAGAATGATGATTGAGGATTGAGGATTGAGGATTGAGGATTGAATATTGAGTATTGAGGATTGAACATCGACTATTGAGGATTGCGAATTGAGGATTGAGGATTGAGGAATGAGGATTGAAGATTGAGTATTGAGGATTGAAGGTTGAGGATTGTGGATTGAGTATTGAGGATTGAGGCTTGAATATTGAGGATTGGGGACTGAGTGTTGAGGGTTGAGTGATGAGAATTGATGTTTGTGGATAGAGATTTGAAGATTGCAGGTTGAGTATTGAGTATTGATAACTGTGAATTCATGATATTCTATTGAGGATTGAGGATTGACCACTGATTGTTGAGGACTGGGGGCTGAAGATTGAGGATTCAGGATTGAGGATTCAGGATTGAGGTTTGAGGACTGAGGATTGAGGATTGAGGATTGTGGATTGAGGATTGAGGATTGAGGATTGAAGACTGAGAATCGGGTATTGGGGATTGAACATTGAGGTTTCAGGGCTGAGGATTGAGGATTGAAGATTGAGTATTGAGGATTGAAGATTGAGTATTGAGGATTGAGGATTGAGGATTGAAGACTGAGAATCGGGTATTGGGGATTGAACATTGAGGTTTCAGGGCTGAGGATTGAGGATTGAAGATTGAGTATTGAGGATTGAAGATTGAGTATTGAGGATTGAAGATTGAGGATTGAGGATTGAGGATTGAGGATTGAGGATTGAGAATTGAGGATTGAGGATTGAGGATTGAATATTGAGTATTGAGGATTGAACATCGACTATTGAGGATTGCGAATTGAGGATCGAGCGTTGGGGATGGAGGATTGAAGATTGAGTTTTGAGTATTGAAGGTTGAGGATTGTGGATTGAGGATTGAGGATTGAGGCTCGAATATTGAGGATTGGGGACTGAGTGTTGAGGGTTAAGTGATGAGAATTGATGTTTGTGGATAGAGATTTGAAGATTGCAGGTTGAGTATTGAGTATTGAAAACTGTGAAATCATGATATTCTATTGAGGATTGAGGATGCACCACTGACTGTTGAGGACTGAGAGCTGAAGATTGAGGATTCAGGATTGAGGGTTCAGGATTGAGGTTTGAGGACTGAGGATTGAGGATTGAGGATTGTGGATTGAGGATTGAGGATTGAGGATTGAAGACTGAGAATCGGGTATTGGGGATTGAACATTGAGGTTTCAGGGCTGAGGATTGAGGATTGAAGATTGAGTATTGAGGATTGAAGATTGAGGATTGAGGATTGAGGATTGAATATTGAGTATTGAGGATTGAGGGTTGACTATTGTGGATTGCGAATTGAGGATTGAGGATTGAGGATTGAGGTTTGAAGATTGAGTATTGAGGATTGAAGGTTGAGCATTGTGGATTGAGGATTGAGGATTGAGGATTGAAGATTGATGATAGGGTATTGAGGATTGAAGAATGATGATTGAGGATTGAGGATTGAGGATTGAGGATTGAATATTGAGTATTGTGGATTGAAGATCGACTATTGTGGATTGCGAATTGAGGATTGAGGGTTGGGGATTGAGGATTGAAGATTGAGGATTGAGGATTGAGGACTGAGGATTGGGAATTGAGGCTTGAATATTGAGGATTGGGGACTGAGTGTTGAGGGTTGAGTGATGAGAATTGATGTTTGTGGATAGAGATTTGAAGATTGCAGGTTGAGTATTGAGTATTGATAACTGTGAATTCATGATATTCTATTGAGGATTGAGGATTGACCACTGATTGTTGAGGACTGAGGGCTGAAGATTGAGGATTCAGGATTGAGGATTCAGGATTGAGGTTTGAGGACTGAGGATTGAGGATTGAGGATTGAGGATTGAGGATTGAGGATTGAGGACTGAAGACTGAGGATTGAAGAATGAGGATTGGGGATTGAGTATTGAGGATTGAGGACTGAATATTGAGCATTGAGAATTGAATATTGAGGATTGAGGATTGAGGATTGAGGATTGAGGATTGAAGATTGAGTATTGAGGATTGAAGATTGAGGACTGAGGATTGAGGATTGAGGATTGAGTATTGAGGATTGAGGATTGAAGATTGAGGATTGAGGATTGAGGATTGAGGATTGAGGGTTGTGGATTGAGGACGAGGACTGAGGGTTGAATATTTATGTTTGAGGTCTGAGGATTGAGGATTGAGGATTGAGAATTGAGGATTGAGGATTGAGGATTGAAGATTGAGGATTGGGTATTGGGGATTGAGGATTGAGGATTGAAGATTGAGGATAGGGTATTGAGGATTGAAGAATGATGATTGAGGATTGAGGATTGAGGATTGAGGATTGAATATTGAGTATTGAGGATTGAACATCGACTATTGAGGATTGCGAATTGAGGATCGAGCGTTGGGGATGGAGGATTGAAGATTGAGTTTTGAGTATTGAAGGTTGAGGATTGTGGATTGAGGATTGAGGATTGAGGCTCGAATATTGAGGATTGGGGACTGAGTGTTGAGGGTTAAGTGATGAGAATTGATGTTTGTGGATAGAGATTTGAAGATTGCAGGTTGAGTATTGAGTATTGAAAACTGTGAAATCATGATATTCTATTGAGGATTTGCGGATGCACCACTGACTGTTGAGGACTGAGAGCTGAAGATTGAGGATTCAGGATTGAGGGTTCAGGATTGAGGTTTGAGGACTGAGGATTGAGGATTGAGGATTGTGGATTGAGGATTGAGGATTGAGGATTGAAGACTGAGAATCGGGTATTGGGGATTGAACATTGAGGTTTCAGGGCTGAGGATTGAGGATTGAAGATTGAGTATTGAGGATTGAAGATTGAGGATTGAGGATTGAGGATTGAATATTGAGTATTGAGGATTGAGGGTTGACTATTGTGGATTGCGAATTGAGGATTGAGGATTGAGGATTGAGGTTTGAAGATTGAGTATTGAGGATTGAAGGTTGAGCATTGTGGATTGAGGATTGAGGATTGAGGCTTGAATATTGAGGATTGGGGACTGAGTGTTGAGTGTTGAGTGATGAGAATTGATGTTTGTGGATAGAGATTTGAAGATTGCAGGTTGAGTATTGAGTATTGAAAACTGTGAATTCATGATATTCTATTGAGGATTGAGGATTGATCACTGATTGTTGAGGACTGAGGGCTGAAGATTGAGGATTAAGGATTGAGGATTCAGGATTGAGGTTTGAGGACTGAGGATTGAGGATCGACTATTGAGGATTGCGATCTGAGGATTGAGAGTTGGGGATTAAGGATTGAAGATTGAGTATTGAGTATTGAAGGTTGAGGATTGTGGATTGAGGATTGAGGATTGAGGCTCGAATATTGAGGATTGGGGACTGAGTGTTGAGGGTTAAGTGATGAGGATTGATGTTTGTGGATAGAGATTTGAAGATTGCAGGTTGAGTATTGAGTATTGAAAACTGTGAAATCATGATATTCTATTGAGGATTGAGGATAGACCACTGACTGTTGAGGACTGAGGGCTGAAGATTGAGGATTCAGGATTGAGGATTCAGGATTGAGGTTTGAGGACTGAGGATTGAGGATTGAGGATTGTGGATTGAGGATTGAGGATTGAGGATTGAAGGCTGAGGGTCGGGTATTGAGGATTGAACATTGAGGATTGAGGATTGAGGATTGAGGATTAAGGATTGAGTGTTGAAGGTTGAATATTGATGAATGAAGATTGAGGATTGAGGATTGAAGGTCGTGGATTGAGGACGAGGACTGAGGATTGAGTATTGATACTTGAGGCCTGAGGATTGAGGATTGAGGATTGCGAATTGAGGATTGAGTATTTAAGATTGAGGATTGTGTTATGAGGATTGAATAATGAGCATTGAGGATTGAGGACAGAGGATTGAGGATTGAAGATTGGGTATTGAGGATTGAAGATTGAGGATTGAGGATTGAGGATTGAAGATTGACGATCGAGGATTGAGCATTGAGGATTGAGTATTGAGGATTCAGGATTGAAGATTGAGTATTGAGGATTGAAGGTTGAGGATTGTGGATTGAGGATTGAGGATTGAGGATTGAATATTGAGGATTGGGGACTGAGTGTTGAGTGTTGAATGATGAGAATTGATGTTTGTGGATAGAGATTTGAAGATTGCAGATTGTTTATTGATTATTGAAGACTGTAAATTGGTGATATTCTATTGAGGATTGAGTATTGACAACTGATTGTTGAGGACTGAGGGCTGAAGCTTGAGGGTTGTGGATTGAGGACGAGGACTGAGGGTTGAATATTTATGATTGAGGTATGAGGACTGAGGATTGAGGATTGAGAATTGAGGATTGAGGATTGAGGATTGAAGATTGAGGATTGGGTATTGAGGATTGAGGATTGAGGATTGAAGATTGAGGATAGGGTATTGAGGATTGAAGAATGATGATTGAGGATTGAGGATTGAGGATTGAGGATTGAATATTGAGTATTGAGGATTGAAGACCGACTATTGAGGATTGCGAATTGTGGATTGAGGGTTGGGGATTGAGGATTGAAGATTGAGTATTGAGGATTGAAGGTTGAGGATTGTGTTTTGAGGATTGAGGATTGAGGCTTGAATATTGAGGATTGGGGACTGAGTGTTGAGGGTTGAGTGACGAGAATTGATGTTTGTGGATAGAGATTTGAAGATTGCAGGTTGAGTATTGAGTATTGAAAACTGTGAAATCATGATATTCTATTGAGGATTGAGGATGGACCACTGATTGTTGAGGACTGAGGGCTGAAGATTGAGGATTCAGGATTGAGGATTGAGGATTGAGGTTTGAGGTCTGAGGATTGTGGATTGAGGATTGAGAATTGAGGACGGAGGATTGAGGATTGAAGATTGAGGATTGGGTATTGAGGATTGACGAATGAGGATTGAGGATTGAGGACAGCGGATTGAGGATTGAAGATTGAGTATTGAGGATTGAAGATTGACGATTGAGGATTGAGGATTGAGGATTGAGGATTGAGGATTGAGGATTGAGGATTGAAGATTGAGTATTGAGGATTGAAGATTGAGGATTGAGGATTGAGGATTAAGGATTGAGGATTGAAGATTGAGTAATGAGGATTGAAGATTAAGATTGAGTACTAAGGATTGAAGATTAAGATTCAGGATTGAGGATTGAGGACTGAGGATGGAGGATTGAGGATTGAAGGTTCAGTATTGAGGATTGAAGATTGAGAATTGAGGATTGAGGATTGGGTATTGAGGATTGACGAATGAGGATTGAGGATTGAGGATTGAGGACAGCGGATTGAGGATTGAAGATTGAGTATTGAGGATTGAAGATTGAAGATTGAGTATTGAGGATTGAAGATTGAGGATTGAGGATTGAGGATTGAAGTTTGAGGATTGAAGACTGAGTATTGAGGATTGAAGATTGAGGATTGAGGATTGAGGATTGAGGATTGAGGATTGAGGATTGAAGACTGAGGATTGAAGATTAAGATTGAGGATTGAGGATTGAAGATTGAGTATTGAGGATTGAAGATTGAGAATTGAGGATTGAGGATTGAGGATTGAGGATTGAGGCTTGAATATTGAGGATTGGGGACTGAGTGTTGAGGGTTGAGTGACGAGGATTGATGTTTGTGGATAGAGATTTGAAGATTGCAGGTTGAGTATTGAGTATTGAAAGCTGTGAAATCATGATATTCTATTGAGGATTGAGGATGGACCACTGATTGTTGAGGACTGAGGCCTGAAGATTGAGGATTCAGGATTGAGGATTCAGGATTGAGGTTTGAGGTCTGAGGATTGAGGATTGAGGATTGAGAATTGAGGACGGAGGATTGAAGATTGAAGACTGAGGATTGGGTATTGAGGTTTGAACATTGAGGATTGAGGATTGAGGTTTGAGGAGTGAAGATTGAGGATTGAGGATTGAGGATTGAGGATCGAGGATTGAGCATTCAAGATTGAATATTGATGATTAAAGATTGAGGTTTGAGGATTGAGGGTTGTGGATTGAGGACGAGGACTGAGTGTTGAATATTGATGTCTGAGGTCTGAGGATTGAGGATTGAGAATTGAGAATTGAGAATTGAGGATTGAGGATTGAAGATTGAGGATTGGGTATTGAGGATTGACGAATGAGGATTGAGGATTGAGGACAGCGGATTGAGGATTGAAGATTGAGTATTGAGGATTGAAGATTGACGATTGAGGATTGAGGATTGAGGATGAGGACTGAGGGTTGAGTGTTGATGCCTGAGGTCTGAGGACTGAGGATTGAGGATTGAGGATTGAGGATTGAGGATTGAGGATTGAAGATTGAGCATTGAGGATTGAAGATTGAGGATTGAGGATTGAGGATTGAGGATTGAGGATTGAAGATTGAGTACTGAGGATTGAAGATTAAGATTGAGGATTGAGGATTGAGGACTGAGGATGGACGATTGAGGATTGAAGGTTCAGTATTGAGGATTGAAGATTGAGAATTGAGGATTGAGGATTGAACATTGAGGACTGAGTGTTGAGGGTTGAGTGATGTGAATTGATGTTTGTGGATAGAGATTTGAAGATTGCAGATTGAGTATTGAGTATCTAAAACTGTGAATTGAGTATATTCTATTGAGGATTGAGGATTGACACCTGATTGTTGAGGACTGAGGGCTGAAGATTGAGGGTTCCGGATTGAGGATTCAGAATTGAAATTTGAGGACTGAGCGTTGAGGATTGAAGATTGAGTATTCAGGATTGAAGATTGAGAATTGAGGATTGAGGATTGAGGATTGAGGATGAGGGCTGAGGGTTGAGGATTGAGGTTTGAGGACTGAGGACTGAGGATTGCGGATTGAGAATTGAGGATTGAGGATTGAGGGTTGAAGATTGAGGATTGGGTATTGAGGATTGAAGAATGAGGATTGAAGATTGAGGATTGAGGATGGAGGATTGAAGATTGAGTATTGAGGATTCAAGATTGACGATCGTGGATTGAGCATTGAGGATTGAGTATTGAGGATTGGGGAATGAGTGTTGAGGGTTGAATGATGAGAATTGATGTTTGTGGATAGAGATTTGAAGATTGCACATTGAGTATTGAGTATTGAAAACTGTGAATTGAGTATATTCTATTGAGGATTGGGGATTGACAACTGATTGTTGCGGACTGAGGGCTGAAGATTGAGGGTTCCGGATTGAGGATTCAGAATTGAAATTTGAGGACTGAGCATTGAGGATTGAAGATTGAGTATTGAGGATTGAAGATTGAGAATTGAGGATTGAGGATTGAGGATTGAGGATGAGGGCTGAAGGTTGAGGATTGAGGTTTGACGACTAAGGACAGAGGATTGAGGATTGAGAATTGAGGATTGAGGATCGAGGATTGAATATTGAGTATTGAGGATTGAAGATTGACTATTGAGGATTGCGAACTGAGGATTGAGGATTGAGGATTGAGGATTGAAGATTGAGTATTGAGGATTGAAGGTTGAGGATTGTGGATTGAGGATTGAGGATTGAGGCTTGAATATTGAGGATTGGGGACTGAGTGTTGAGGGTTGAGTGATGAGAATTGATGTTTGTGGATAGAGATTTGAAGATTGCAGGTTGAGTATTGAGTATTGAGAACTGTGAATTCATGATATTCTATTGAGGATTGAGGATTGACCACTGATTGTTGAGGACTGAGGGCTGAAGATTGAGGATTCAGGATTGAGGATTCAGGATTGAGGTTTGACGACTGAGGATTGAGGATTGAGGATTGAGGATTGAGGATTGAGGATTGAGGGTTGAGGATTGAAGACTGAGGATCGGGTATTGAGGATTGAACATTGAGGATTGAGGATAGAGGGTTGAGGATTGAGGATTGAGGATTGAAGTTTGAATATTGATGAATGAAGATTGAGGATTGAGGATTGAAGGTCGTGGATTAAGGACGAGGACAGAGCGTTGAGTATTGATACTTGAGGCCTGAGGATTGAGTATTGAGGATTGCGAATTGAGGATTGAGGATTTAAGATTGAGGATTGGGTATTGAGGATTGAAGAATGAGGATTGAGGATTGAGGACAGAGGATTGAGGATTGAGGATTGAAGATTGAGTATTGAGGATTGAAGATTGAGGATTGAGGATTGAGGATTGAGGATTGAGGATTGAAGACTGAGTACTGAGGATTGAAGATTAAGATTGAGGATTGAGGATTGAGTATTGAGGATTGAAGATTGAGGATTGAGGATTGAGGATTGAGGATTGAGTATTGAGGATTGAGGATTGAAGATTGAGGATTGAGGATTGAGGATTGAGGATTGAGGGTTGTGGATTGAGGATTGAACCATGAGGACTGAGTGTTGAGGGTTGAGCGATGAGAATTGATGTTTGTGGATAGAGATTTGAAGATTACAGATTGAGTATTGAGTATTGAAAACTGTGAATTGAGTATATTCTATTGAGGATTGAGGATTGACAACTGATTGTTGAGGACTGAGGGCTGAAGATTGAGTACTGAGGATTGAAGATTAAGAGTGAGGATTGAGGATTGAGGACTGAGGATTGACGATTGAGTATTGAGGATTGAAGATTGAGAATTGAGGATTGAGGATTGAGGATTGAGGATGAGGGCTGAGGGTTGAGGATTGAGGTTTGAGGACTGAGGTCTGGGGATTGAGGATTGAGAATTGAGGATTGAGGATTGAGGGTTGAAGATTCAGGATTGGGTATTGAGGATTGAAGAATGAGGATTCTGGATTGAGGATTGAGAATTGAGGATTGAAGATTGAGTATTGAGGATTGAAGATTGACGATCGAGGATTGAGCATTGAGGATTGAGTATTGAGGATTCAGGATTGGGGATAGAGGATTGCGGATTGAAGATTCAGTATTGAGGATTGAAGATTCAGAATTGAGGATGAGGATTGAACATTGAATACTGAGTGTTGAGGGTTGAGTGATGAGAATTTATGTTTCTGGATAGAGATTTGAAGATTGCAGATTGAGCATTGAGTATTGAAAACTGTGAATTGAGGATATTCTATTGAGGATTGAGGATTGACAACTGATTGTTGAGGACTGAGGGCTGAAGCTTGAGGATTCAGGATTGAGGATTCAGGATTGAGGTTTGAGAAGAGAGGACTGAGGATTGAGGATTGAGGATTGAGAATTGAGGATTGAGGATTGAGGATTGAAGATTGAGGATTGGCTGTTGAGGATTGAACATTGAGGATTGAGGATTGAGGATTTAGGATTGAGGATTGAAGATTGAGGATTGAAGGTTGAATATTGATGAATGAAGATTGAGGATTGAGGATTGAGGGTTGTGGACTGAGAACGAGGACTGAGGGTTGAGTGTTGATGCCTGAGGTCTGAGGATTGAGGATTGAGGATTGTGAGCTGAGGATTGAGGATTGAGGATTGAAGATTGAAGATTGGGTATTGAGGATTGAAGAATGAGGATTGAAGAATGAGGATTGGGGATTGAGTATTGAGCATTGAGTATTGAATATTGAGTATTGAGGATTGAATATTGAGGATTGAGGATTGAGGATTGAGGATTGAGGATTGAGGATTGAGGATTGAAGATTGAGTATTGAGGATTGAAGATTGAGGATTGAGGATTGACGATTGAGGGTTGAGGATTGAGGATTGAGGATTGAGGATTGAAGATTGAGGATTGGGTATTGAGGATTGTGGATTGAGGATTGAATATTGAGTATTGTGGATTGAAGATCGACTATTGTGGATTGCGAATTGAGGATTGAGGGTTGGGGATTGAGGATTGAAGATTGAGGATTGAGGATTGAGGACTGAGGATTGGGGATTGAGGATTGCGAGTTGAAGATTCAGTATTGAGGATTGAAGATTCAGAATTGAGGATGAGGACTGAACATTGAGTACTGAGTGTTGAGGGTTGAGTGATGAGAATTTATGTTTCTGGATAGGGATTTGAAGATTGCAGATTGAGTATTGAGTATTGAAAACTGTGTATTGAGTATATTCTATTGAGGATTGAGGATTGACAACTGATTGTTGAGGACTGAGGGCTGAAGATTGAGTACTGAGGATTGAAGATTAAGAGTGAGGATTGAGGATTGAGGACTGAGGATTGACGATTGAGTATTGAGGATTGAAGATTGAGAATTGAGGATTGAGGATTGAGGATTGAGGATGAGGGCTGAGGGTTGAGGATTGAGGTTTGAGGACTGAGGTCTGGGGATTGAGGATTGAGAATTGAGGATTGAGGATTGAGGTTTGAAGATTCAGGATTGGGTATTGAGGATTGAAGAATGAGGATTCTGGATTGAGGATTGAGAATTGAGGATTGAAGATTGAGTATTGAGGATTGAAGATTGACGATCGAGGATTGAGCATTGAGGATTGAGTATTGAGGATTCAGGATTGGGGATAGAGGATTGCGGATTGAAGATTCAGTATTGAGGATTGAAGATTCAGAATTGAGGATGAGGATTGAACATTGAATACTGAGTGTTGAGGGTTGAGTGATGAGAATTTATGTTTCTGGATAGAGATTTGAAGATTGCAGATTGAGTATTGAGTATTGAAAACTGTGAATTGAGGATATTCTATTGAGGATTGAGGATTGACAACTGATTGTTGAGGACTGAGGGCTGAAGCTTGAGGATTCAGGATTGAGGATTCAGGATTGAGGTTTGAGAAGAGAGGACTGAGGATTGAGGATTGAGGATTGAGAATTGAGGATTGAGGATTGAGGACTGAAGATTGAGGATTGGCTGTTGAGGATTGAACATTGAGGATTGAGGATTGAGGATTTAGGATTGAGGATTGAAGATTGAGGATTGAAGGTTGAATATTGATGAATGAAGATTGAGGATTGAGGATTGAGGGTTGTGGACTGAGAACGAGGACTGAGGGTTGAGTGTTGATGCCTGAGGTCTGAGGATTGAGGATTGAGGATTGTGAGCTGAGGATTGAGGATTGAGGATTGAAGTTTGAGGATTGAAGACTGAGTATTGAGGATTGAAGATTGAGGATTGAGGATTGAGGATTGAGGATTGAGGATTGAGGATTGAAGACTGAGGATTGAAGATTAAGATTGAGGATTGAGGATTGAAGATTGAGTATTGAGGATTGAAGATTGAGAATTGAGGATTGAGGATTGAGGATTGAGGATTGAGGCTTGAATATTGAGGATTGGGGACTGAGTGTTGAGGGTTGAGTGACGAGGATTGATGTTTGTGGATAGAGATTTGAAGATTGCAGGTTGAGTATTGAGTATTGAAAGCTGTGAAATCATGATATTCTATTGAGGATTGAGGATGGACCACTGATTGTTGAGGACTGAGGCCTGAAGATTGAGGATTCAGGATTGAGGATTCAGGATTGAGGTTTGAGGTCTGAGGATTGAGGATTGAGGATTGAGAATTGAGGACGGAGGATTGAAGATTGAAGACTGAGGATTGGGTATTGAGGTTTGAACATTGAGGATTGAGGATTGAGGTTTGAGGAGTGAAGATTGAGGATTGAGGATTGAGGATTGAGGATCGAGGATTGAGCATTCAAGATTGAATATTGATGATTAAAGATTGAGGTTTGAGGATTGAGGGTTGTGGATTGAGGACGAGGACTGAGTGTTGAATATTGATGTCTGAGGTCTGAGGATTGAGGATTGAGAATTGAGAATTGAGAATTGAGGATTGAGGATTGAAGATTGAGGATTGGGTATTGAGGATTGACGAATGAGGATTGAGGATTGAGGACAGCGGATTGAGGATTGAAGATTGAGTATTGAGGATTGAAGATTGACGATTGAGGATTGAGGATTGAGGATGAGGACTGAGGGTTGAGTGTTGATGCCTGAGGTCTGAGGACTGAGGATTGAGGATTGAGGATTGAGGATTGAGGATTGAGGATTGAAGATTGAGCATTGAGGATTGAAGATTGAGGATTGAGGATTGAGGATTGAGGATTGAGGATTGAAGATTGAGTACTGAGGATTGAAGATTAAGATTGAGGATTGAGGATTGAGGACTGAGGATGGACGATTGAGGATTGAAGGTTCAGTATTGAGGATTGAAGATTGAGAATTGAGGATTGAGGATTGAACATTGAGGACTGAGTGTTGAGGGTTGAGTGATGTGAATTGATGTTTGTGGATAGAGATTTGAAGATTGCAGATTGAGTATTGAGTATCTAAAACTGTGAATTGAGTATATTCTATTGAGGATTGAGGATTGACACCTGATTGTTGAGGACTGAGGGCTGAAGATTGAGGGTTCCGGATTGAGGATTCAGAATTGAAATTTGAGGACTGAGCGTTGAGGATTGAAGATTGAGTATTCAGGATTGAAGATTGAGAATTGAGGATTGAGGATTGAGGATTGAGGATGAGGGCTGAGGGTTGAGGATTGAGGTTTGAGGACTGAGGACTGAGGATTGCGGATTGAGAATTGAGGATTGAGGATTGAGGGTTGAAGATTGAGGATTGGGTATTGAGGATTGAAGAATGAGGATTGAAGATTGAGGATTGAGGATGGAGGATTGAAGATTGAGTATTGAGGATTCAAGATTGACGATCGTGGATTGAGCATTGAGGATTGAGTGTTGAGGATTGGGGAATGAGTGTTGAGGGTTGAATGATGAGAATTGATGTTTGTGGATAGAGATTTGAAGATTGCACATTGAGTATTGAGTATTGAAAACTGTGAATTGAGTATATTCTATTGAGGATTGGGGATTGACAACTGATTGTTGCGGACTGAGGGCTGAAGATTGAGGGTTCCGGATTGAGGATTCAGAATTGAAATTTGAGGACTGAGCATTGAGGATTGAAGATTGAGTATTGAGGATTGAAGATTGAGAATTGAGGATTGAGGATTGAGGATTGAGGATGAGGGCTGAAGGTTGAGGATTGAGGTTTGACGACTAAGGACAGAGGATTGAGGATTGAGAATTGAGGATTGAGGATCGAGGATTGAATATTGAGTATTGAGGATTGAAGATTGACTATTGAGGATTGCGAACTGAGGATTGAGGATTGAGGATTGAGGATTGAAGATTGAGTATTGAGGATTGAAGGTTGAGGATTGTGGATTGAGGATTGAGGATTGAGGCTTGAATATTGAGGATTGGGGACTGAGTGTTGAGGGTTGAGTGATGAGAATTGATGTTTGTGGATAGAGATTTGAAGATTGCAGGTTGAGTATTGAGTATTGAGAACTGTGAATTCATGATATTCTATTGAGGATTGAGGATTGACCACTGATTGTTGAGGACTGAGGGCTGAAGATTGAGGATTCAGGATTGAGGATTCAGGATTGAGGTTTGACGACTGAGGATTGAGGATTGAGGATTGAGGATTGAGGATTGAGGATTGAGGGTTGAGGATTGAAGACTGAGGATCGGGTATTGAGGATTGAACATTGAGGATTGAGGATAGAGGGTTGAGGATTGAGGATTGAGGATTGAAGTTTGAATATTGATGAATGAAGATTGAGGATTGAGGATTGAAGGTCGTGGATTAAGGACGAGGACAGAGGGTTGAGTATTGATACTTGAGGCCTGAGGATTGAGGATTGAGGATTGCGAATTGAGGATTGAGGATTTAAGATTGAGGATTGGGTATTGAGGATTGAAGAATGAGGATTGAGGATTGAGGACAGAGGATTGAGGATTGAGGATTGAAGATTGAGTATTGAGGATTGAAGATTGAGGATTGAGGATTGAGGATTGAGGATTGAGGATTGAAGACTGAGTACTGAGGATTGAAGATTAAGATTGAGGATTGAGGATTGAGTATTGAGGATTGAAGATTGAGGATTGAGGATTGAGGATTGAGGATTGAGTATTGAGGATTGAGGATTGAAGATTGAGGATTGAGGATTGAGGATTGAGGATTGAGGGTTGTGGATTGAGGATTGAACCATGAGGACTGAGTGTTGAGGGTTGAGCGATGAGAATTGATGTTTGTGGATAGAGATTTGAAGATTACAGATTGAGTATTGAGTATTGAAAACTGTGAATTGAGTATATTCTATTGAGGATTGAGGATTGACAACTGATTGTTGAGGACTGAGGGCTGAAGATTGAGTACTGAGGATTGAAGATTAAGAGTGAGGATTGAGGATTGAGGACTGAGGATTGACGATTGAGTATTGAGGATTGAAGATTGAGAATTGAGGATTGAGGATTGAGGATTGAGGATGAGGGCTGAGGGTTGAGGATTGAGGTTTGAGGACTGAGGTCTGGGGATTGAGGATTGAGAATTGAGGATTGAGGATTGAGGGTTGAAGATTCAGGATTGGGTATTGAGGATTGAAGAATGAGGATTCTGGATTGAGGATTGAGAATTGAGGATTGAAGATTGAGTATTGAGGATTGAAGATTGACGATCGAGGATTGAGCATTGAGGATTGAGTATTGAGGATTCAGGATTGGGGATAGAGGATTGCGGATTGAAGATTCAGTATTGAGGATTGAAGATTCAGAATTGAGGATGAGGATTGAACATTGAATACTGAGTGTTGAGGGTTGAGTGATGAGAATTTATGTTTCTGGATAGAGATTTGAAGATTGCAGATTGAGTATCGAGTATTGAAAACTGTGAATTGAGGATATTCTATTGAGGATTGAGGATTGACAACTGATTGTTGAGGACTGAGGGCTGAAGCTTGAGGATTCAGGATTGAGGATTCAGGATTGAGGTTTGAGAAGAGAGGACTGAGGATTGAGGATTGAGGATTGAGAATTGAGGATTGAGGATTGAGGATTGAAGATTGAGGATTGGCTGTTGAGGATTGAACATTGAGGATTGAGGATTGAGGATTTAGGATTGAGGATTGAAGATTGAGGATTGAAGGTTGAATATTGATGAATGAAGATTGAGGATTGAGGATTGAGGGTTGTGGACTGAGAACGAGGACTGAGGGTTGAGTGTTGATGCCTGAGGTCTGAGGATTGAGGATTGAGGATTGTGAGCTGAGGATTGAGGATTGAGGATTGAAGATTGAAGATTGGGTATTGAGGATTGAAGAATGAGGATTGAAGAATGAGGATTGGGGATTGAGTATTGAGCATTGAGTATTGAATATTGAGTATTGAGGATTGAATATTGAGGATTGAGGATTGAGGATTGAGGATTGAGGATTGAGGATTGAAGATTGAGTATTGAGGATTGAAGATTGAGGATTGAGGATTGACGATTGAGGGTTGAGGATTGAGGATTGAGGATTGAGGATTGAAGATTGAGGATTGGGTATTGAGGATTGAGGATTGAGGATTGAAGATTGATGATAGGGTATTGAGGATTGAAGAATGATGATTGAGAATTGAGGATTGAGGATTGAGGATTGAATATTGAGTATTGTGGATTGAAGATCGACTATTGTGGATTGCGAATTGAGGATTGAGGGTTGGGGATTGAGGATTGAAGATTGAGGATTGAGGATTGAGGACTGAGGATTGGGGATTGAGGATTGCGAGTTGAAGATTCAGTATTGAGGATTGAAGATTCAGAATTGAGGATGAGGACTGAACATTGAGTACTGAGTGTTGAGGGTTGAGTGATGAGAATTTATGTTTCTGGATAGGGATTTGAAGATTGCAGATTGAGTATTGAGTATTGAAAACTGTGAATTGAGTATATTCTATTGAGGATTGAGGATTGACAACTGAATGTTGAGGACTGAGGGCTGAAGATTGAGGATTCAGGATTGAGGATTCAGGATTGAGGTTTGAGGACTGAGGATTGAGGATTGAATATTGAGTATTGAGGATTGAAGATTGAGGATTGAGGATTGAGGATTGAGGATTGAGGATGAGGGCTGAGGGTTGAGGATTAATGTTTGAGGACTAAGGACAGAGGATTGAGGATTGAGAATTGAGGATTGAGGATTGAGGATTGAAGATTGAGGATAGGGTATTGAGGATCGAAGAATGAGGATTGAGGATTGAGGATTGAGGATTGAAGATTGAGGATTGAATATTGAGTATTGAGGATTGCAGATTGACTATTGAGGATTGCGAATTGAGGATTGAGGATTGAGGATTGAGGATTGAAGATTGAGTATTGAGGATTGAAGGTTGAGGATTGTGGATTGAGTATTGAGGATTGAGGCTTGAATATTGAGGATTGGGGACTGAGTGTTGAGGGTTGAGTGATGAGAATTGATGTTTGTGGATAGAGATTTGAAGATTGCAGGTTGAGTATTGAGTATTGATAACTGTGAATTCATGATATTCTATTGAGGATTGAGGATTGACCACTGATTGTTGAGGACTGAGGGCTGAAGATTGAGGATTCAGGATTAAGGATTCAGGATTGAGGTTTGAGGACTGAGGATTGAGGATTGAGTATTGAGGATTGCGATCTGAGGATTGAGAGTTGGGGATTAAGGATTGAAGATTGAGTATTGAGTATTGAAGGTTGAGGATTGTGGATTGAGGATTGAGGATTGAGGCTCGAATATTGAGGATTGGGGACTGAGTGTTGAGGGTTAAGTGATGAGAATTGATGTTTGTGGATAGAGATTTGAAGATTGCAGGTTGAGTATTGAGTATTGAAAACTGTGAAATCATGATATTCTATTGAGGATTGAGGATAGACCACTGACTGTTGAGGACTGAGGGCTGAAGATTGAGGATTCAGGATTGAGGATTCAGGATTGAGGTTTGAGGACTGAGGATTGAGGATTGAGGATTGTGGATTGAGGATTGAGGATTGAGGATTGAAGGCTGAGGATCGGGTATTGAGGATTGAACATTGAGGATTGAGGATTGAGGATTGAGGATTAAGGATTGAGGGTTGAAGGTTGAATATTGATGAATGAAGATTGAGGATTGAGGATTGAAGGTCGTGGATTGAGGACGAGGACTGAGGATTGAGTATTGATACTTGAGGCCTGAGGATTGAGGATTGAGGATTGCGAATTGAGGATTGAGTATTTAAGATTGAGGATTGTGTATTGAGGATTGAATAATGAGCATTGAGGGTTGAGGACAGAGGATTGAGGATTGAAGATTGGGTATTGAGGATTGAAGATTGAGGATTGAGGATTGAGGATTGAAGATTGACGATCGAGGATTGAGCATTGAGGATTGAGTATTGAGGATTCAGGATTGAAGATTGAGTATTGAGGATTGAAGCTTGAGGATTGTGGATTGAGGATTGAGGATTGAGGATTGAATATTGAGGATTGGGGACTGAGTGTCGAGTGTTGAATGATGAGAATTGATGTTTGTGGATAGAGATTTGAAGATTGCAGATTGTTTATTGAGTATTGAAGACTGTAAATTGGTGATATTCTATTGAGGATTGAGTATTGACAACTGATTGTTGAGGACTGAGGGCTGAAGCTTGAGGGTTGTGGATTGAGGACGAGGACTGAGGGTTGAATATTTATGATTGAGGTATGAGGACTGAGGATTGAGGATTGAGAATTGAGGATTGAGGATTGAGGATTGAAGATTGAGGATTGGGTATTGAGGATTGAGGATTGAGGATTGAAGATTGAGGATAGGGTATTGAGGATTGAAGAATGATGATTGAGGATTGAGGATTGAGGATTGAGGATTGAATATTGAGTATTGAGGATTGAAGACCGACTATTGAGGATTGCGAATTGTGGATTGAGGGTTGGGGATTGAGGATTGAAGATTGAGTATTGAGGATTGAAGGTTGAGGATTGTGGATTGAGGATTCAGGATTGAGGCTTGAATATTGAGGATTGGGGACTGAGTGTTGAGGGTTGAGTGACGAGAATTGATGTTTGTGGATAGAGATTTGAAGATTGCAGGTTGAGTATTGAGTATTGAAAACTGTGAAATCATGATATTCTATTGAGGATTGAGGATGGACCACTGATTGTTGAGGACTGAGGGCTGAAGATTGAGGATTCAGGATTGAGGATTGAGGATTGAGGTTTGAGGTCTGAGGATTGTGGATTGAGGATTGAGAATTGAGGACGGAGGATTGAGGATTGAAGACTGAGGATTGGGTATTGAGGTTTGAACATTGAGGATTGAGGATTGAGGTTTGAGGAGTGAAGATTGAGGATTGAGGGTTGAGGATTGAGGATCGAGGATTGAGGATTGAAGATTGAATATTGATGATTAAAGATTGGGGGTTGAGGATTGAGAGTTGTGGATTGAGGACGAGGACTGAGTGTTGAATATTGATGTCTGAGGTCTGAGGATTGAGGATTGAGAATTGAGAATTGAGGATTGAGGATTGAAGATTGAGGATTGGGTATTGAGGATTGACGAATGAGGATTGAGGATTGAGGACAGCGGATTGAGGATTGAAGATTGAGTATTGAGGATTGAAGGTTGACGATTGAGGATTGAGGATTGAGGATTGAGGATTGAGGATTGAGGATTGGGGATTGAAGATTGAGTACTGAGGATTGAAGATTGAGGATTGAGGATTGAGGATTAAGGATTGAGGATTGAAGATTGAGTAATGAGGATTGAAGATTAAGATTGAGTACTAAGGATTGAAGATTAAGATTCAGGATTGAGGATTGAGGACAGAGAATGGAGGATTGAGGATTGAAGGTTCAGTATTGAGGATTGAAGATTGAGAATTGAGGATTGAGGATTGGGTATTGAGGATTGACGAATGAGGATTGAGGATTGAGGACAGCGGATTGAGGATTGAAGATTGAGTATTGAGGATTGAAGATTGAGGATTGAGGATTGAGGATTGAGGTTTGAGGATTGAAGACTGAGTATTGAGGATTGAAGATTGAGGATTGAGGATTGAGGATTGAGGATTGAGGATTGAGGATTGAAGACTGAGGATTGAAGATTAAGATTGAGGATTGAGGATTGAAGATTGAGTATTGAGGACCGAAGATTGAGAATTGAGGATTGAGGATTGAGGATTGAGGATTGAGGCTTGAGGATTGAATATTGAGTATTGAGGATTGAAGATTGAGGATTGAGGATTGAGGATTGAGGATTGAGGATGAGGGCTGAGGGTTGAGGATTAATGTTTGAGGACTAAGGACAGAGGATTGAGGATTGAGAATTGAGGATTGAGGATTGATGATTGAAGATTGAGGATTGGGTATTGAGGATCGAAGAATGAGGATTGAGGATTGAGGATTGAGGATTGAGGATTGAATATTGAGTATTGAGGATTGAAGATTGACTATTGAGGATTGCGAATTGAGGATTGAGGATTGAGGATTGAATATTGAGGATTGAGGATTGAGGATTGAGGATTGAGAATTGAGGATTGAGGATTGAGGATTGAAGATTGAAGACTGGCTCTTGAGGATTGAACATTGAGGATTGAGGATTGAGGATTGAGGATTGAGGATTGAAGGTTGAATATTGATGAATGAAGATTGAGGATTGAGGATTGAGTGTTGTGGATTGAGAACGAGGACTGAGAGTTGAGTGTTGATGCCTGAGGTCTGAGGATTGAGGATTGAGGATTGCGAACTGAGGATTGATGATTGAGGATTGAAGATTGGGGATTGGGTATTGAGGATTGAAGAATGAGGATTGAAGAATGAGGATTGGGGATTGAGTATTGAGGATTGAGGACTGAATATTGAGTATTGAGAATTGAATATTGAGGATTGAGGATTGAGGATTGAGGATTGAGGATTGAAGATTGAGTATTGAGGATTGAAGATTCAGGACTGAGGATTGAGGATTGAGGATTGAGTATTGAGGATTGAGGATTGAAGATTGAGGATTGAGGATTGAGGATTGATGATTGAGGGTTGTAGATTGAGGACGAGGACTGAGGGTTGAATATTTATGTTTGAGGTCTGAGGTCTAATATTGAGGATTGAGGATTGAGAATTGAGGATTGAGGATTGAGGATTGAAGATTCAGGATTGGGTATTGAGGATTGAGGATTGAGGATTGAAGATTGAGGATAGGGTATTGAGGATTGAAGAATGATGATTGAGGATTGAGTCTTGAGGATTGAGGATTGAGGATCGACTATTGAGGATTGCGATCTGAGGATTGAGAGTTGGGGATTAAGGATTGAAGATTGAGTATTGAGTATTGAAGGTTGAGGATTGTGGATTGAGGATTGAGGATTGAGGCTCGAATATTGAGGATTGGGGACTGAGTGTTGAGGGTTACGTGATGAGAATTGATGTTTGTGGATAGAGATTTGAAGATTGCAGGTTGAGTATTGAGTATTGAAAACTGTGAAATCATGATATTCTATTGAGGATTGAGGATAGACCACTGACTGTTGAGGACTGAGGGCTGAAGATTGAGGATTCAGGATTGAGGATTCAGGATTGAGGTTTGAGGACTGAGGATTGAGGATTGAGGATTGTGGATTGAGGATTGAGGATTGAGGATTGAAGGCTGAGGATCGGGTATTGAGGATTGAACATTGAGGATTGAGGATTGAGGATTGAGGATTAAGGATTGAGGGTTGAAGGTTGAATATTGATGAATGAAGATTGAGGATTGAGGATTGAAGGTCGTGGATTGAGGACGAGGACTGAGGATTGAGTATTGATACTTGAGGCCTGAGGATTGAGGATTGAGGATTGCGAATTGAGGATTGAGTATTTAAGATTGAGGATTGTGTATTGAGGATTGAATAATGAGCATTGAGGGTTGAGGACAGAGGATTGAGGATTGAAGATTGGGTATTGAGGATTGAAGATTGAGGATTGAGGATTGAGGATTGAAGATTGACGATCGAGGATTGAGCATTGAGGATTGAGTATTGAGGATTCAGGATTGAAGATTGAGTATTGAGGATTGAAGCTTGAGGATTGTGGATTGAGGATTGAGGATTGAGGATTGAATATTGAGGATTGGGGACTGAGTGTCGAGTGTTGAATGATGAGAATTGATGTTTGTGGATAGAGATTTGAAGATTGCAGATTGTTTATTGAGTATTGAAGACTGTAAATTGGTGATATTCTATTGAGGATTGAGTATTGACAACTGATTGTTGAGGACTGAGGGCTGAAGCTTGAGGGTTGTGGATTGAGGACGAGGACTGAGGGCTGAATATTTATGATTGAGGTATGAGGACTGAGGATTGAGGATTGAGAATTGAGGATTGAGGATTGAGGATTGAAGATTGAGGATTGGGTATTGAGGATTGAGGATTGAGGATTGAAGATTGAGGATAGGGTATTGAGGATTGAAGAATGATGATTGAGGATTGAGGATTGAGGATTGAGGATTGAGGATTGAATATTGAGTATTGAGGATTGAAGACCGACTATTGAGGATTGCGAATTGTGGATTGAGGGTTGGGGATTGAGGATTGAAGATTGAGTATTGAGGATTGAAGGTTGAGGATTGTGGATTGAGGATTCAGGATTGAGGCTTGAATATTGAGGATTGGGGACTGAGTGTTGAGGGTTGAGTGACGAGAATTGATGTTTGTGGATAGAGATTTGAAGATTGCAGGTTGAGTATTGAGTATTGAAAACTGTGAAATCATGATATTCTATTGAGGATTGAGGATGGACCACTGATTGTTGAGGACTGAGGGCTGAAGATTGAGGATTCAGGATTGAGGATTGAGGATTGAGGTTTGAGGTCTGAGGATTGTGGATTGAGGATTGAGAATTGAGGACGGAGGATTGAGGATTGAAGACTGAGGATTGGGTATTGAGGTTTGAACATTGAGGATTGAGGATTGAGGTTTGAGGAGTGAAGATTGAGGATTGAGGGTTGAGGATTGAGGATCGAGGATTGAGGATTGAAGATTGAATATTGATGACTAAAGATTGGGGGTTGAGGATTGAGAGTTGTGGATTGAGGACGAGGACTGAGTGTTGAATATTGATGTCTGAGGTCTGAGGATTGAGGATTGAGAATTGAGAATTGAGGATTGAGGATTGAAGATTGAGGATTGGGTATTGAGGATTGACGAATGAGGATTGAGGATTGAGGACAGCGGATTGAGGATTGAAGATTGAGTGTTGAGGATTGAAGATTGACGATTGAGGATTGAGGATTGAGGATTGAGGATTGAGGATTGAGGATTGGGGATTGAAGATTGAGTACTGAGGATTGAAGATTGAGGATTGAGGATTGAGGATTAAGGATTGAGGATTGAAGATTGAGTAATGAGGATTGAAGATTAAGATTGAGTACTAAGGATTGAAGATTAAGATTCAGGATTGAGGATTGAGGACAGAGAATGGAGGATTGAGGATTGAAGGTTCAGTATTGAGGATTGAAGATTGAGAATTGAGGATTGAGGATTGGGTATTGAGGATTGACGAATGAGGATTGAGGATTGAGGACAGCGGATTGAGGATTGAAGATTGAGTATTGAGGATTGAAGATTGAGGATTGAGGATTGAGGATTGAGGTTTGAGGATTGAAGACTGAGTATTGAGGATTGAAGATTGAGGATTGAGGATTGAGGATTGAGGATTGAGGATTGAGGATTGAAGACTGAGGATTGAAGATTAAGATTGAGGATTGAGGATTGAAGATTGAGTATTGAGGACCGAAGATTGAGAATTGAGGATTGAGGATTGAGGATTGAGGATTGAGGCTTGAGGATTGAATATTGAGTATTGAGGATTGAAGATTGAGGATTGAGGATTGAGGATTGAGGATTGAGGATGAGGGCTGAGGGTTGAGGATTAATGTTTGAGGACTAAGGACAGAGGATTGAGGATTGAGAATTGAGGATTGAGGATTGATGATTGAAGATTGAGGATTGGGTATTGAGGATCGAAGAATGAGGATTGAGGATTGAGGATTGAGGATTGAGGATTGAATATTGAGTATTGAGGATTGAAGATTGACTATTGAGGATTGCGAATTGAGGATTGAGGATTGAGGATTGAATATTGAGGATTGAGGATTGAGGATTGAGGATTGAGAATTGAGGATTGAGGATTGAGGATTGAAGATTGAAGACTGGCTCTTGAGGATTGAACATTGAGGATTGAGGATTGAGGATTGAGGATTGAGGATTGAAGGTTGAATATTGATGAATGAAGATTGAGGATTGAGGATTGAGTGTTGTGGATTGAGAACGAGGACTGAGAGTTGAGTGTTGATGCCTGAGGTCTGAGGATTGAGGATTGAGGATTGCGAACTGAGGATTGATGATTGAGGATTGAAGATTGGGGATTGGGTATTGAGGATTGAAGAATGAGGATTGAAGAATGAGGATTGGGGATTGAGTATTGAGGATTGAGGACTGAATATTGAGTATTGAGAATTGAATATTGAGGATTGAGGATTGAGGATTGAGGATTGAGGATTGAAGATTGAGTATTGAGGATTGAAGATTCAGGACTGAGGATTGAGGATTGAGGATTGAGTATTGAGGATTGAGGATTGAAGATTGAGGATTGAGGATTGAGGATTGATGATTGAGGGTTGTAGATTGAGGACGAGGACTGAGGGTTGAATATTTATGTTTGAGGTCTGAGGTCTAATATTGAGGATTGAGGATTGAGAATTGAGGATTGAGGATTGAGGATTGAAGATTCAGGATTGGGTATTGAGGATTGAGGATTGAGGATTGAAGATTGAGGATAGGGTATTGAGGATTGAAGAATGATGATTGAGGATTGAGTCTTGAGGATTGAGGATTGAATATTGAGTATTGAGGATTGAACATCGACTATTGAGGATTGCGAATTGAGGATCGAGCGTTGGGGATGGAGGATTGAAGATTGAGTTTTGAGTATTGAAGGTTGAGGATTGTGGATTGAGGATTGAGGATTGAGGCTCGAATATTGAGGATTGGGGACTGAGTGTTGAGGGTTAAGTGATGAGAACTTATGTTTGTGGATAGAGATTTGAAGATTGCAGGTTGAGTATTGAGTATTGAAAACTGTGAAATCATGATATTCTATTGAGGATTGAGGATGCTCCACTGACTGTTGAGGACTGAGAGCTGAAGATTGAGGATTCAGGATTGAGGGTTCAGGATTGAGGTTTGAGGACTGAGGATTGAGGATTGAGGATTGTGGATTGAGGATTGAGGATTGAGGATTGAAGACTGAGAATCGGGTATTGGGGATTGAACATTGAGGATTGAGGATTGAGGTTTGAGGAGTGAAGATTGAGGATTGAGGATTGAGGATTGAGGATCGAGGATTGAGCATTCAAGATTGAATATTGATGATTAAAGATTGAGGTTTGAGGATTGAGAGTTGTGGATTGAGGACGAGGACTGAGTGTTGAATATTGATGTCTGAGGTCTGAGGATTGAGGATTGAGAATTGAGAATTGAGAATTGAGGATTGAGGATTGAAGATTGAGGATTGGGTATCGAGGATTGACGAATGAGGATTGAGGATTGAGGACAGCGGATTGAGGATTGAAGATTGAGTATTGAGGATTGAAGATTGACGATTGAGGATTGAGGATTGAGGATTGAGGATTGAGGATTGAGGATTGAGGATTGAAGATTGAGTATTGAGGATTGAAGATTGAGGATTGAGGATTGAGAATTCAGGATTAAGGATTGTGGATTGAAGATTGAGTAATGAGGATTGAAGATTAAGATTGAGTACTAAGGATTGAAGATTAAGATTCAGGATTGAGGATTGAGGACTGAGGATGGAGGATTGAGGATTGAAGGTTCAGTATTGAGGATTGAAGATTGAGAATTGAGGATTGAGGATTGGGTATTGAGGATTGACGAATGAGGATTGAGGATTGAGGACAGCGGATTGAGGATTGAAGATTGAGTATTGAGGATTGAAGATTGAAGATTGAGTATTGAGGATTGAAGATTGAGGATTGAGGATTGAGGATTGAGGTTTGAGGATTGAAGACAGAGTATTGAGGATTGAAGATTGAGGATTGAGGATTGAGGATTGAGGATTGAGGATTGAGGATTGAAGACTGAGGATTGAAGATTAAGATTGAGGATTGAGGATTGAAGATTGAGTATTGAGGATTGAAGATTGAGAATTGAGGATTGAGGATTGAGGATTGAGGATTGAGGCTTGAATATTGAGGATTGGGGACTGAGTGTTGAGGGTTGAGTGACGAGGATTGATGTTTGTGGATAGAGATTTGAAGATTGCAGGTTGAGTATTGAGTATTGAAAGCTGTGAAATCATGATATTCTATTGAGGATTGAGGATGGACCACTGATTGTTGAGGACTGAGGTCTGAAGATTGAGGATTCAGGATTGAGGTTTCAGGATTGAGGTTTGAGGTCTGAGGATTGAGGATTGAGGATTGAGAATTGAGGACGGAGGATTGAAGATTGAAGACTGAGGATTGGGTATTGAGGTTTGAACATTGAGGATTGAGGATTGAGGTTTGAGGAGTGAAGATTGAGGATTGAGGATTGAGGATTGAGGATCGAGGATTGAGCATTCAAGATTGAATATTGATGATTAAAGATTGAGGTTTGAGGATTGAGAGTTGTGGATTGAGGACGAGGACTGAGTGTTGAATATTGATGTCTGAGGTCTGAGGATTGAGGATTGAGAATTGAGAATTGAGAATTGAGGATTGAGGATTGAAGATTGAGGATTGGGTATTGAGGATTGACGAATGAGGATTGAGGATTGAGGACAGCTGATTGAGGATTGAAGATTGAGTATTGAGGATTGAAGATTGACGATTGAGGATTGAGGATTGAGGATTGAGGATTGAGGATTGAGGATTGAGGATTGAAGATTGAGTATTGAGGATTGAAGATTGAGGATTGAGGATTGAGGATTGAGGATTGAGGATTGAGGATTGGAGATTGAGTACTGAGGATTGAAGATTAAGATTGAGTACTGAGGATTGAAGATTAAGATTGAGGATTGAGGATTGAGGACTGAGGATGGAGGATTGAGGATTGAAGGTTCAGTATTGAGGATTGAAGATTGAGAATTGAGGATTGAGGTCTGAAGATTGAGGATTGGGTATTGAGGATTGACGAATGAGTATTGAGGATTCAGGACAGCGGATTGAGGATTGAAGATTGAGTATTGAGGATTGAAGATTGAAGATTGAGTATTGAGGATTGAAGATTGCGGATTGAGGATTGAGGATTGAGAATTGAGGATTGAATACTGAGTATTGAGGATTGAAGATTGAGGATTGAGGATTGAGGATTGAGGATTGAAGATTGAGAATTGAGGATTGAGGATTGAGGATTGAGGATGAGGGCTGAGGGTTGAGGATTGAGGTTTGAGGACTGAGGACTGAGGATTGAGGATTGAGAATTGAGGATTGAGGATTGAGGGTTGAAGATTGAGGATTGGGTATTGAGGATTGCAGAATGAGGATTGAAGATTGAGGATTGAGGATGGAGGATTGAAGATTGAGTATTGAGGATTCAAGATTGACGATCGTGGATTGAGCATTGAGGATTGAGTATTGAGGATTGGGGAATGAGTGTTGAGGGTTGAATGATGAGAATTGATGTTTGTGGATAGAGATTTGAAGATTGCACATTGAGTATTGAGTATTGAAAACTGTGAATTGAGTATATTCTATTGAGGATTGGGGATTGACAACTGATTGTTGCGGACTGAGGGCTGAAGATTGAGGGTTCCGGATTGAGGATTCAGAATTGAACTTTGAGGACTGAGCATTGAGGATTGAAGATTGAGTATTGAGGATTGAAGATTGAGAATTGAGGATTGAGGATTGAGGATTGAGGATGAGGGCTGAGGGTTGAGGACTGAGGTTTGACGACAAAGGACAGAGGATTGAGGATTGAGAATTGAGGATTGAGGATTGAGGATTGAAGATTGAGGATTGAGGATTGAAGATTGAGGATTGAGGTTTGAGGAGAGAGGACTGAGGATTGAGGATTGAGGATTGAGAATTGAGGATTGAGGATTGAGGATTGAAGATTGAGGACTGGCTGTTGAGGATTGAACATTGAGGATTGAGGATTGAGGATTGAGGATTGGGGATTGAAGGTTGAATATTGATGAATGAAGATTGAGGATTGAGGATTGAGGGTTGTGGATTGAGAACGAGGACTGAGAGTTGAGTGTTGATGCCTGAGGTCTGAGGATTGAGGATTGAGGATTGCGAACTGAGGATTGATGATTGAGGATTGAAGATTGGGGATTGGGTATTGAGGATTGAAGAATGAGGATTGAAGAATGAGGATTGGGGATTGAGTATTGAGGATTGAGGACTGAATATTGAGTATTGAGAATTGAATATTGAGGATTGAGGATTGAGGATTGAGGATTGAGGATTGAAGATTGAGTATTGAGGATTGAAGATTGAGGACTGAGGATTGAGGATTGAGGATTGAGTATTGAGGATTGAGGATTGAAGATTGAGGATTGAGGATTGAGGATTGAGGATTGAGGATTGAGGGTTGTGGATTGAGGACGAGGACTGAGGGTTGAATATTTATGTTTGAGGTCTGAGGATTGAGGATTGAGGATTGAGAATTGAGGATTGAGGATTGAGGATTGAAGATTGAGGATTGGGTATTGAGGATTGAGGATTGAGGATTGAAGATTGAGGATAGGGTATTGAGGATTGAAGAATGATGATTGAGGATTGAGGATTGAGGATTGAGGATTGAATATTGAGTATTGAGGATTGAACATCGACTATTGAGGATTGCGAATTGAGGATCGAGCGTTGGGGATGGAGGATTGAAGATTGAGTTTTGAGTATTGAAGGTTGAGGGTTGTGGATTGAGGATTGAGGATTGAGGCTCGAATATTGAGGATTGGGGACTGAGTGTTGAGGATTGAGGACTGAATATTGAGTATTGAGAGCTGAAGATTGAGGATTCAGGATTGAGGGTTCAGGATTGAGGTTTGAGGACTGAGGATTGAGGATTGAGGATTGTGGATTGAGGATTGAGGATTGAGGATTGAAGACTGAGAATCGGGTATTGGGGATTGAACATTGAGGTTTCAGGGCTGAGGATTGAGGATTGAAGATTGAGTATTGAGGATTGAAGATTGAGGATTGTGGATTGAGGATTGAATATTGAGTATTGAGGATTGAAGGTTGACTATTGTGGATTGCGAATTGAGGATTGAGGATTGAGGATTGAGGATTGAAGATTGAGTAATGAGGATTGAAGGTTGAGCATTGTGGATTGAGGATGGAGGATTGAGGCTTGAATATTGAGGATTGGGGACTGAGTGTTGAGTGTTGAGTGATGAGAATTGATGTTTGTGGATAGAGATTTGAAGATTGCAGGTTGAGTATTGAGTATTGAAAACTGTGAATTCATGATATTCTATTGAGGATTGAGGATTGACCACTGATTGTTGAGGACTGAGGGCTGAAGATTGATGATTAAGGATTGAGGATTCAGGATTGAGGTTGGAGGACTGAGGATTGAGGATCGACTATTGAGGATTGCGATCTGAGGATTGAGAGTTGGGGATTAAGGATTGAAGATTGAGTATTGAGTATTGAAGGTTGAGGATTGTGGATTGAGGATTGAGGATTGAGGCTCGAATATTGAGGATTGGGGACTGAGTGTTGAGGGTTAAGTGATGAGGATTGATGTTTGTGGATAGAGATTTGAAGATTGCAGGTTGAGTATTGAGTATTGAAAACTGTGAAATCATGATATTCTATTGAGGATTGAGGATAGACCACTGACTGTTGAGGACTGAGGGCTGAAGATTGAGGATTCAGGATTGAGGATTCAGGATTGAGGTTTGAGGACTGAGGATTGAGGATTGAGGATTGTGGATTGAGGATTGAGGATTGAGGATTGAAGGCTGAGGATCGGGTATTGAGGATTGAACATTGAGGATTGAGGATTGAGGATTGAGGATTAAGGATTGAGGGTTGAAGGTTGAATATTGATGAATGAAGATTGAGGATTGAGGATTGAAGGTCGTGGATTGAGGACGAGGACTGAGGATTGAGTATTGATACTTGAGGTCTGAGGATTGAGGATTGAGGATTGGGAATTGAGGATTGAGTATTTAAGATTGAGGATTGTGTATTGAGGATTGAATAATGAGCATTGAGGATTGAGGACAGAGGATTGAGGATTGAAGATTGGGTATTGAGGATTGAAGATTGAGGATTGAGGATTGAGGATTGAGGATTGAAGATTGACGATCGAGGATTGAGCATTGAGGATTGAGTATTGAGGATTCAGGATTGAAGATTGAGTATTGAGGATTGAAGGTTGAGGATTGTGGATTGAGGATTGAGGATTGAGGATTGAATATTGAGGATTGGGGACTGAGTGTTGAGTGTTGAATGATGAGAATTGATGTTTGTGGATAGAGATTTGAAGATTGCAGATTGTTTATTGAGTATTGAAGACTGTAAATTGGTGATATTCTATTGAGGATTGAGTATTGACAACTGATTGTTGAGGACTGAGGGCTGAAGTTTGAGGATTCAGGATTGAGGATTCAGGATTGAGGTTTGACGACTGAGGATTGAGGATTGAGGATTGAGGATTGAGGATTGAGGACAGAGGGTTGAGGATTGAAGATTGAGTATTGAGGATTGAAGATTGTCGATTGAGGATTGAGGATTGAGGATTGAGGATTGAGGATTGAGGATTGAGGATTGAAGATTGAGTATTGAGGACTGAAGATTGAGGATTGAGGATTGAGGATTGAAGATTGAGTACTGAGGATTGAAGATTAAGATTGAGGATTGAGGATTGAGGATTGAGGATTGAGGATTGAGGATTGAAGATTGAGTATTGAGGATTGAAGATTGAGGATTGAGGAGTGAGGATTGAGGATTGAGGATTGAAGATTGAGTACTGAGGATTGAAGATTAAGAGTGAGGATTGATGATTGAGGACTGAGGATTGAGGATTGAGGATTCAAGGTTCAGTATTGAGGATTGAAGATTGAGAATTGAGGATTGAAGGTTGACCATTGAGGACTGAGTGTTGAGGGTTGAGTGATGAGAATTGATGTTTGTGGATAGAGATTTGAAGATTGCAGATTGAGTATTGAGTATTGAAAACTGTGAATTGAGTATATTCTATTGAGGATTGAGGATTCACAACCGATTGTTGAGGACTGAGGGCTGAAGATTGAGGGTTCCGGATTGAGGATTCAGAATTGAAATTTGAGGACTGAGCATTGAGGATTGAAGATTGAGTATTGAGCATTGAAGATTGAGAATTGAGGATTGAGGATTGAGGATTGAGGATGAGGGCTGAGGGTTGAGGATTGAGGTTTGAGGACTGAGGACTGAGGATTGAGGATTGAGAATTGAGGATTGAGGATTGAGGGTTGAAGGTTGAGGATTGGGTATTGAGGATTGAAGAATGAGGATTGAGGATTGAGGATTGAGGATTGAGTATTGAAGATTGAGTATTGAGGATTGAAGATTGACGATCGAGGATTGAGAATTGAGGATTGAGTATTGAGGATTGAGGATTGAAGATTGAGGACTGAAGATTGAATATTGATGATTGAATATTGAGGATTGAGGATTGATGGTTGTGGATTGAGGACGAGGACTGAGGGTTGAGTATTGATGTTTGAGGTCTGAGGATTGAGGATTGAGGTTTGAGGATTGAGGATTGAGGATTGTGGATTGAGGATTGAGGATTGAAGATTGACTATTGAGGATTGAAAATTGAGGATTGAGGATTCAGGATTGAGGATTGAGGATTGAGGGTTGAGGATTGAGGTTTGAAGATTGAGTATTTCGGATTGAGGATTGAGGATGAGGGCTGAGGGTTGAGGATTGAGGTCTGAGGACTGGGGACTGAGGATTTAGGATTGAGAATTGAGGATTGAGGATTGAGGATTGAAGATTGAGGATTGGGTATTGAGGATTGGAGAATGAGGATCGAGGATTGAGGATTGAGGATTGAGGATTGAAGATTGAGGATTGAAGATTGAGGATTGAGTATTGAATATTGAGTATTGAGGATTGAAGATTGAGGGTTGAGGATTGAGGTCTGAGGATTGAGGATTGAGGATTGAGCATGGAGGATTGAAGATTGAGGACTGGGGATTGAGGATTGAAGGTTGAGGATTAAGGATTGAGGTTTGGGGATTGAGGATCTAGGATTGGAGATTGATTATTGAGGATTGAAGATTGAGGATTGAGGGTTGAGAATTGAGGATTGAGGATTGAGGAATGATGATTGAGGATTGGGTATTGAGGATTGAAGAATGAGGATTGAAGATTGAGGATTGAGGATTGAGGATTGAAGATTGAGGATTGAGGATTGAAGATTGAATATTGATGATTGAAGATTGAGGATCGACGATTGAGAGTTGCGGATTGAGCACGAGGACTGAGGGTTGAGTATTGATGTTTGAGGTCTGAGGATTGAGGAATGAGGATTGAGAATTGAGGATTGAGGATTGAGGATTGAGGATTGAGGATTGGGTGTTGAGGATTGAAGAATGAGGATTGAGGATTGAGGATTGAGGATTGAGTATTGAAGATTGAGTATTGAGGATTGAAGATTGCGGATTGAGGATTGAGGATTGAGGATTGGGGATTGAGGATTGAGGATTGCGAATAGAAGATTGAGGATTGGGTATTGCGGATTGAACATTGAGGATTGAGGATTGAGGATTGAGGATTGAGGATTGAGGATTGAAGATTGAGGATTGGGATTTGAGGATTGAAGAATGAGGATTGAGGATTGAGGATTGAAGATTGAGTATTGAGGATTGAAGATTGAGGATTGAGGATTGAGGGTTGAGGATTGAGGATTGAAGATTGAGTACTGAGGATTGAAGATTAAGATTGAGGATTGAGGATTGAGGATTTAGGATTGAGGATTGAGGATTGAAGATTCAGGATTGCGTATTGAGGATGGAACATTGAGGATTGAGTATTGAGTATTGAGGATTGAGGATTGAGGATTGAAGATTGAATATTGATGATTGAAGATTCAGGATCGAGGATTGAGGATTGTGGATTGAGGACGAGGACTGAGGGTTGAGTATTGACGTTTGAGGTCTGACGATTTAGGATTGAGGATTGAGAATTGAGGATTGCGGATTGAGGATTGAAGATTGAGGATTGGGTTTTGAGGATTGAAGAATGAGGATTGAGGATTGAGGATTGAGGATAGAGGATTGAAGATTGAGTATTGAGGATTGAAGATTGAGGATTGAGGATTGAGGATTGAGGATTGAGGATTGAGGATTGCGGATAGAAGATGGAGGATTGGGTATTGCGGATTGAACATTGAGGATTGAGGATTGAGGATTGAGGATTGAGGATTGAGGATTGAGGACTGAAGATTGAATATTGATGATTGAAGATTGAGGATTGAGGATTGATGTTTGTGGATTGAGGACGAGGACGGAGGGTTGAGTACTGCTGTTTGAGGTCAGAGGATTGGGGATTGAGGATTGAGAAATGAGGATTGAGGATTGAGGATTGAAGATTGAGGATTGGGTGCTGAGGATTGAAGAATGAGGATTGAGGATTGAGGACTGAGGATTGAGGATTGAAGACTGAGTGTTGAGGGTTGAGTGATGAGAATTGATGTTTGTGGATAGAGATTTGAAGATTGCAGATAGAGTATTGAGTATTGAAAGCTGTGAATTGATGATATTCCCTTGAGGATTGAGGATTGACAACTGATTGTTGAGGACTGAGGGCTGAAGGTTGAGGATTCAGGATTGAGGATTCATGATTGTGGTTTGAGGACCGAGGATTGAGGATTGAGGATTGAGGATTGAGAATTGAAGATTGAGGATTGAGTATTGAGTGTTGTGGATTGAGGACGAGGACTGACGGTTGAGTATTGATGTTTGAGGTCTGAGGATTGAGGATTGAGGATTGAGAATTGAGGATTGAGGATTGAGGACTGAAGATTGAGGATTCGGTATTGAGGATTGAAGAATGAGGATTGAGGAGTGAGGACTGAGGATTGAGGATTGCAGATTGAGTATTGAGGATTGAAGATTGAGTATTGAGGATTGAGGATTGAGCATTGAGGATTGAGGATTGAGGATTGAAGATTGAGTATTGAGGATCGAAGATTGAGGACTGAGGATTGAGGATTGAGGATTGGGGATTGAAGATTGAGGATTCGGGATTGAGGATTGACGATTGAGGATTGAGCATTGAGGATTGAGAATTGAGGATTGAGGATTGAAGATTGAGTATTGAGGATTGAAGATTGAGGATTGATGATTGAGGATTGAAGATTGAAGACTGAGTGTTGAGGGTTGTGTGATGAGAACTGATGTTTGTGGATGGAGATTTGAAGATTGCAGATTGAGTATTGAGTATTGAAAACTGTGAATTAATGATATTCTCTTGAGGATTGAGGATTGACTACTGATTGTTGAGGACTGAGTGCTGAAGGTTGAGGATTCAGGATTGAGGATTCAGGATTGTGGTTTGAGGACCGAGGATTGAGGATTGAGGGTTGAGGATTGAGAATTGAAGATTGAGGATTGAGTATTGGGTGTTGAGGATTGTGGACGAGGACTAACGGTTGAGTATTGATGTTTGAGGTCTGAGGATTGAGGATTGAGGATTGAGAATTGAGGATTGAGGATTGAAGATTGAGGATTGGGTATTGAGGATTGAAGAATGAGGATTGAGTATTGAGTAATGAGGATTGAGGATTGAAGATGGAGGATTGAAGACAGAGGACTGACTGTTGAGGAATGAGTGTCGAGAATTGATGTTTGAGGATTGAGATTTGATTATTGGATATTGTGGATTGAGTGCTGAACCATGAGAATTCAGGATATTCTATTGAGTATTGAGAATTGAGGATTGATGGTTGAGTATTGAGGATTGATGGTTGGGGGCTGTGCGTTGAATATTGAGGGTTGAGGGATGAGAATTGATGTTTGAGGATAGAGCTTAGAAGATTGCAGGCTGAGTATTGAGTATTGAAACCTGCGAATTGAGGATATCCTATTGAGGATTGAGGATTCACAACTGATTGTTGAGGTCTGAGGGCTGAATATTGAGGGTTCAGGATTGTGGATTCAGGATTGAGGACTGAGGACTGAGGATTGAGGATTGAGGATTGAGGATTGAGGATTGAGGATTGAGGATTGAACGTTGAGGATTGCGTATTGAGGATAGAACATTGAGGATTGAGGATTGAGTATTGAGGATTGAGGATTGAGGATTGAAGATTGAATATTGATGATTGAAGATTGAGGAACGAGGATTGAAGGTTGTGGACTGAGGACGAGGACTGAGGGTTGAGCATTGATGTTTGAGGTCTGATGATTGAGGAATGAGGAGTGAGAATTGATGATTGAGGATTGAGGATTGAAGATTGAGGATTGGGTGTTGAGGATGGAAGAATGAGGATTGAGGATTGAGGATTGAGGATTGAGGATTGAAGATTGAGTATTGAGGATTGAAGATTGAGGATTGAGAATTGAGGATTGAGTATTGAGGATTGAGGATTGAAGACTGAGTATTGAGGATTGAAGATTGAGAATTAAGGAGTGAGGATTGAGAATTGAGGATTGAGGATTGAGGATTGAAGGTTGAGGATTGGGTTTTGAGGATTGAAGAATGAGGACTGAGGATTGAGGATTGAAGATTGAGTATTGAGGATTGAAGATTGAGGATTGAGGATTGAGGGTTGAGGATTGAGGATTGAAGATTGAGTACTGAGGATTGAAGATTAAGGTTGAGGATTGAGGATTGAGGATTGAGGATTGAGGATTGAGGATTGAGGATTGAGGATTGAAGATTGAGGATTGCGTATCGAGGATGGAACATTGAGGATTGAGGATTGAGTATTGAGGATTGAGGATCGAGGATTGAAGGTCGAATATTGATGATTGAAGATTGAGGATCGGGGATTGAGGGTTGTGGATTGAGGACGAGGACTGAGGGTTGAGTATTGACGTTTGAGGATTGAGGATTGAGGATTGAAGATTGAGTATTGAGGATTGAAGATAGAGGATTGAGGATTGAGGATTGAGGATTGAGGATTGAGGATTGCGGATAGAAGATGGAGTATTGGGTATTGCGGATTGAACATTGAGGATTGAGGATTGAGGATTGAGGATTGAGGATTGAGGACTGAAGGTTGAATATTGATGATTGAAGATTGAGCATTGAGGATTGATGTTTGTGGATTGAGTACGAGGTCTTAGGGTTGAGTATTGCTGTTTGAGGTCTGAGGATTGAGGATTGAGGATTGAGAAATGAGGATTGAGGATTGAGGATTCAAGATTGAGGATTGGGTGTTGAGGATTGAAGAATGAGGATTGAGGATTGAGGATTGAGGATTGAGGATTGAAGACTGAGTGTTGAGGGTTGTGTGCTGAGAATTGATGTTTGTGGATGGAGATTTGAAGATTGCAGATTGAGTATTGAGTATTGAAAACTGTGAATTGATGATATTCTCTTGAGGACTGAGGATTGACAACTGATTGTTGAGGACTGAGGGCTGAAGGTTGAGGATTCAGGATTGAGGATTCAGGATTGTGGTTTGAGGACCGAGGATTGAGGATTGAGGGTTGAGGATTGAGAATTGAAGATTGAGGATTGAGTATTGGGGGTTGAGTATTGAGGACGAGGGCTGACGGTTGAGTATTGATGTTTGAGGTCTGAGGATTGAGGATTGAGAATTGAGGATTGAGGATTGAAGATTGAGGATTGGGTATTGAGGATTGAAGAATGAGGCTTGAGTATTGAGTATTGAGGATTGAGGATTGAAGATGGAGGATTGAAGAGAGAGGACTGAGTGTTGAGGATTGAGTGTTGAGAATTGATGTTTGAGGATTGAGATTTGATTATTGGATATTGTGGATTGAGTATTGAACCATGAGAATTCAGGATATTCTATTGAGTATTGAGAATTGAGGATTGATGGTTGAGTATTGAGGATTGATGTTTGAGGGTTGTGCGTTGAATATTGAGGGTTGAGTGATGAGAATTGATGTTTGTGGATAGAGATTTGAAGATTGCAGGCTGAGTATTGAGTATCGAAACCTGTGAATTGAGGATATTCTATTGAGGATTGAGGATTCACAACTGATTGTTGAGGTCTGAGTCCTGAATATTGAGGGTTCAGGATTGTGGATTCAGGATTGAGGTTTGAGGACTGGGGATTGAGGATTGAGGATTGAGGATTGAGGATTGAGGATTGAGGATTGAAGGTTGAGGATTGCGTATTGAGGATAGAACATTGAGGATTGAGGATTGAGTATTGAGGATTGAGGATTGAGGGTTGAAGATTGAATATTGATGATTAAAGTTTGACGATCGACGATTGAGGGTTGCGGATTGAGGACGAGGACTGAGGGTTGAGTATTGATGTTTGAGGTCTGAGGATTGAGGAATGAGGATTGAGAATTCAGGATTGAGGATTGAGGATTGAAGACTGAGGATTGGGTGTTGAGGATTGAAGAATGAGGATTGAGGATTGAGGATTGAGGATCGAGGATTGAAGATTGAGTATTGAGGATTGAAGATGGAGGATTGAGGATTGAAGATTGAGGATTGAAGATTGAGGATTGGGTGTTGAGGATTGAAGAATGTGGATTGAGGATTGAGGATTGAGGATCGAGGATTGAAGATTGAGTATTGAGGATTGAAGATTGAGGATTGAGGGTTGAGGATTGAGAATTGAAGATTGAGGAGTGAGTATTGGGGGTTGAGGATTGAGGATTGAAGATGGAGGATTGAAGAGAGAGGACTGACTGTTGAGGATTGAGTGTTGAGAATTGATGTTTGAGGATTGAGATTTGATTATTGGATATTGTGGATTGAGTGCTCAACCATGAGAATTCAGGATATTCTATTGAGTATTGAGAATTGAGTATTGATGGTTGAGTATTGAGGATTGATGGTTGGGGGCTGTGCGTTGAATATTGAGGGTTGAGTGATGAGAATTGATGTTTGAGGATAGAGCTTAGAAGATTGCAGGCTTAGTATTGAGTATTGAAACCTGTGAATTGAGGATTTCCTATTGAGGATTGAGGATTCACAACTGATTGTTGAGGTCTGAGGGCTGAATATTGAGGGTTCAGGATTGTGGATTCAGGATTGAGGACTGAGGACTGAGGATTGAGGATTGAGGATTGAGGATTGAGGATTGAGGATTGAGGATTCAACGTCGAGGATTGCGTATTGAGGATAGAACATTGAGGATTGAGGATTGAGTATTGAGGATTGAGGATTGAGGATTGAAGATTGAATATTGATGATTGAAGATTGAGGATCGAGGATTGAGGGTTGTGGATTGAGCACGAGGACTGAGGGTTGAGTATTGATGTTTGAGGTCTGAGGATTGAGGATTGAGGATTGAGAATTGAGGATTGAGGATTGAAGATTGAGGATTGGGTATTGAGGATTGTAGAATGAGGATTGAGGATTGAGGATTGAGGATTGAGGACTGAGGATTGAGTATGTGGTCTGAGGATTGAGATTTGAGGACTGAGGATTGAGGATTGAGGATTGAGGATCGAGGATTGAGGATTGAGAATTGAGGATTGAAGATTGAGGATTTGGTATTGCGGATTGAACATTGAGGATTGAGGATTGAGGATTGAGGATTGAGGATTGAGGATAGGGTATTGAGGATTGAACATTGAGGATTGAGGATTGAGGATTGAGGATTGAGGATTGAGGATTTAGCATTGAAGGTTGAATATTGATGAATGAAGATTGAGGATTGAGGATTGAGGGTTGTGGATTGATGACGAGCACTGAGGGTTGAGTATTGATACTTGAGGTCTGAGGATTGAGGATTGAGGATTGCGAATTGAGGATTGAGGATTCGGGATTGAAGATTGAGGATTGGGTATTGAGGATTGAGGATTGAGGATTGAAGATTGTGGATTGCGGACTGAGTGTTGAGGGTTGAGTGATGAGATTTTTTGTTTGTGGACAGAGATTTGAAGATTGCAGATTGAGTATTGCGTATTGAAAACTCTGAACTGAGGATATTCTATTGAGGATTGAAGATTGACAACTGATTGTTGAGGACTGAGTGCTGAAGATTGAGGATTCAGGACTGAGGATTCAGGATTGTGGTTTGAGTACTGAGGATTGAGGATTGAGGATCGAGGATTGAGGATTGAGGATTCAGGATTGAGGATTGAAGATTGAGGATTGGGTATTGAGGATTGAACGTTGAGGATTGAGGATTGAGCATTGAGGATTGAGGATTGAAGATTGAATATTGATAATCGAAGATTGAGGATTGATTATTGAGTGTTGTGGATTGGCGACGAGGACTGAGGGTTGAGTATTGATGTTTGAAGTCTGAGGATTGAGGATTAAGGATTGAGAATTGAGGATTGAGGATTGAGGATGGAGGATTGAAGAGAGAGGACTGAGTGTTCAGGATTGAGTGTTGAGAATTGATGTTTGAGGGTAGAGATTTGATTATTGAATATTGTGGATTGAGCATTGAACCATGGGAATTCAGGATATTCTGTTGAGTATTGAGAATTGAGGATTGATGGTTGAGTATAGAGGATTGATGGTTGAGGGTTGTGCGTTGAATATTGAGGATTCAGGATTGAGGATTGAGGATTGAGGATTGAGGATTGAAGATTGGTTATTGATGATTGAAGGTTGAGGAATGAGGATTGAGGTTTGAGGATTGAGGATTGTGGTCTGAGGATTGAGGATTGAGGATTGTGCATTGAGGATTGAAGATTGAGGACTGGGGATTGAGGACTGAAGATTGAGGATTAAGGATTGAGGATTGGGGATTGAGGGTCTAGGATTGGAGATTGATTATTGAGGACTGAAGATTGAGGATTGAGGATTGAGGATTGAGGATTGAGAATTGAGAATTGAGGATGAGGTCTGAGGGTTGAGGATTGAGGTTTGAGGAATGAGGATTGAGGATTGAGGATTGAGTATTGAGGATTGCGGATAGAAGATTGAGGATTGGGTATTGCGGATTGAACATTGAGGATTGAGGATTGAGGATTGAGGATTGAGGATTGAGGACTGAAGATTGAATATTGATGATTGAATATTGAGGATTGAGGATTGATGGTTGTGGATTGAGGACGAGGACTGAGGGTTGAGTATTGATGTTTGAGGTCTGAGGATTGAGGATTGAGGATTGAGGATTGAGGATTGAGGATTGTGGATTGAGGATTGAGGATTGAAGATTGAGTATTGAGGATTGAAAATTGAGGATAGAGGATTCAGGATTGAGGATTGAGGATTGAGGATTGAGGATTGAGGATTGAAGATTGAGTATTGAGGATTGAAGATTGAGGATTGAGGATTGAGGATTGCGGATTGAGGAGTGAGGATGAGGGCTGAGGGTTGAGGATTGAGGTCTGAGGACTGGGGACTGAGGATTGAGGATTGAGAATTGAGGATTGAGGATTGAGGATTGAAGATTGAGGATTGGGTATTGAGGATTGGAGAATGAGGATCGAGGACTGAGGATTGAGGATTGAGGATTGAAGATTGAGGATTGAAGATTGAGGATTGAGTATTGAATATTGAGTATTGAGGATTGAAGATTGAGGGTTGAGGATTGAGGACTGAGGATTGAGGATTGAGGATTGAGCATTGAGGATTGAAGATTGAGGACTGGGGATTGAGGATTGAAGGTTGAGGATTAAGGATTGAGGTTTGGGGATTGAGGATCTAGGATTGGAGATTGATTATTGAGGATTGAAGATTGAGGATTGAGGGTTGAGAATTGAGGATTGAGGATTGAGGAATGAAGATTGAGGATTGGGTATTGAGGATTGAAGAATGAGGATTGAAGATTGAGGATTGAGGATTGGGGATTGAAGATTGAGGATTGAGGATTGAAGATTGAATATTGATGATTGAAGATTGAGGATCGACGATTGAGAGTTGCGGATTGAGCACGAGGACTGAGGGTTGAGTATTGATGTTTGAGGTCTGAGGATTGAGGAATGAGGATTGAGAATTGAGGATTGAGGATTGAGGATTGAGGATTGAGGATTGGGTGTTGAGGATTGAAGAATGAGGATTGAGGATTGAGGATTGAGGATTGAGTATTGAAGATTGAGTATTGAGGATTGAAGATTGCGGATTGAGGATTGAGGATTGAGGATTGGGGATTGAGGATTGAGGATTGCGAATAGAAGATTGAGGATTTGGTATTGCGGATTGAACATTGAGGATTGAGGATTGAGGATTGAGGATTGAGGATTGAGGATAGGGTATTGAGCATTGAACATTGAGGATTGAGGATTGAGGATTGAGGATTGAGGATTTAGCATTGAAGGTTGAATATTGATGAATGAAGAATGAGGATTGAGGATTGAGGGTTGTGGATTGATGACGAGCACTGCGGCTTGAGTATTGATACTTGAGGTCTGAGGATTGAGGATTGAGGATTGCGAATTGAGGATAGAGGATTCGGGATTGAAGATTGAGGATTGGGTATTGAGGATTGAAGAATGAGGATTGAGGGTTGAGGACTCAGGATTGAGGATTGAAGATCGATTATTCAGGATTGAAGATTGAGGATTGAGGATTGAGGATTGAGGATTGAGGATTGATGATTGAGTATTGAGGATTGAAGATTGAGGATTGAGGATTGAGGGTTGAAGATTGAGGATTGAGGATTGAGTATTGGGGATTGAAGATTGAGGATTGAGGATTGAGGATTGAGGATTGAGGATTGAAGATTGTGGATTGCGGACTGAGTGTTGAGGGTTGAGTGATGAGATTTTATGTTTGTGGATAGAGATTTGAAGATTGCAGATTGAGTATTGCGTATTGAAAACTCTCAACTGAGGATATTCTATTGAGGATTGAAGATTGACAACTGATTGTTGAGGACTGAGTGCTGAAGATTGAGGATTCAGGACTGAGGATTCAGGATTGTGGTTTGAGGACTGAGGATTGAGGATTGAGGATCGAGGATTGAGGATTCAGGATTGAGGATTGAAGATTGAGGATTGGGTATCGAGGATTGAACATTGAGGATTGAGGATTGAGCATTGAGGATTGAGGATTGAAGATTGAATATTGATAATCGAAGATTGAGGATTGATTATTGAGTGTTGTGGATTGGCGACGAGGACTGAGGGTTGAGTATTGATGTTTGAAGTCTGAGGATTGAGGATTAAGGATTGAGAATTGAGGATTGAGGATTGAGGATGGAGGATTGAAGAGAGAGGACTGAGTGTTCAGGATTGAGTGTTGAGAATTGATGTTTGAGGGTAGAGATTTGATCATTGAATATTGTGGATTGAGTATTGAACCATGAGAATTCAGGATATTCTGTTGAGTATTGAGAATTGAGGATTGATGGTTGAGTATAGAGGATTGATGGTTGAGCGTTGTGCGTTGAATATTGAGGATTGAGGATTGAGGATTGAGGATTGAGGATTGAGGATTGAAGATTGGTTATTGATGATTGAAGGTTGAGGAATGAGGATTGAGGTTTGAGGATTGAGGATTGTGGCCTGACGATTGAGGATTGAGGATTGTGCATTGAGGATTGAAGATTGAGGACTGGGGATTGAGTACTGAAGATTGAGGATTAAGGATTGAGGATTGGGGATTGAGGGTCTAGGATTGGAGATTGATTATTGAGGATTGAAGATTGAGGATTGAGGATTGAGGATTGAGGATTGAGAATTGAGAATTGAGGATGAGGACTGAGGGTTGAGGATTGAGGTTTGAGGAATGAGGATTGAGGATTGAGGATTGAGGATTGAAGATTGAGGATTGGGGATTGAGGATTGACGATTGAGGATTGAGTATTGAGGATTGAGAATTGAGGATTGAGGATTGAAGATTGAGTATTGAGGATTCAGAATTGAGGTTTGAGGACTGAGGATTGAGGATTGAGGATTGAGGATCGAGGATTGAGGATTGAGGATTGAGGGTTGAAGATTGAGGATTCGGTATTGCGGGTTGAACATTGAGGATTGAGGATTGAGGATTGAGGATTGAGGATCGAGGATTGAGGATTGAATATTGAGTATTGAGGATTGAGGAATGAGGATTGAGGTTTGAGGGTTGAAGATTCAGTATTGAGGTCTGAAGATTGAGTATTGGGGATTCAGAATTGAGGTTTGAGGACTGAGGATTGAGGATTGAAGATTGAGTATTGAGGGTAGAAGGTTGAGGATTGAGGGCTGAGGATTGAGGATTGAGGATGAGGTCTGAGGATTGAGGATTGAGGATTGAAGATCGAGGATTGGGGACTGAGGATTGAATATTGAGTATTGAGGATTGACTCTTGAGGATTGAGGATTGAGGATGGAGGATTGATGAGAGAGGACTGAGTGTTGAGGATTGAGTGTTGAGAATTGATGTTTGAGGATTGAGATTTGATTATTGAATATTGTGGATTGAGTATTGATCCATGAGAATTCAGGATACTCTATTGAGTATTGAGAATTGAGGATTGATGGTTGAGTATTGAGGATTGATGGCTGAGGGTTGTGCGTTGAATATTGAGGATTGAGGATTGAGGATTGAGGATTGATGATTGAGGATTGAAGATTGAGTATTGATGATTTAAGATTGAGGATTGAGGATTGAGGATTGGGGGTTGAGGTTTGAGGACGAGGTCTGACGGTTGAGGATTGAGGTTTGAGGATTGAGGATTGAGGATTGAGGACTGAGGATTGAGGATTGAGGATTGAGCGTTGAGGATAGAAGATTGTGGACTGAGGATTGAGGATTGAAGATTGAGTATTGAGGATTGGAGATTGAGGATTGAGGATTGAGGATTGAGGATTGAGGATGAGAGCTGAGGGTTGAAGATTGAGGTTTGAGGACTGAGGACTGAGGATTGAAGATTGAGAATTGAGGATTGAGGATTGAGGATTGAAGACTGAGGATTGGGTATTGAGGATTGAAGAATAAGGATTGAGGATTGAGGATTGAGGATTGAGGATTGAGGATTGAAGATTGAGCATTCAGGATTGGAGATGGACGATTGAGGTTTGAGGACCGAGGATTGAGGATTGGGGATTGAAGATTGAGTATTGGGGATTGTGGATTGACGATTGAGGATTGAAAATTGAGGATTGAGGATTGAGGATTGAGGATTGAGGATTGAAGATTGAGGTTTGGGTATTGAGGATCGAACATTGAGGATTGTGGATTGAGTGTTGAGGATTGAGGATTGGGGACTGAGGATTGAATATTGAGTATTGAGGATTGAGGAATGAGGATTGAGGGTTGAGGATTGAAGATTCAGTATTGAGGTCTGAAGATTGAGTATTGGGGATTCAGAATTGAGGTTTGAGGACTGAGGATTGAGGATTGAAGATTGAGTATTGAGGATTGAAGATTGAGGATTGAGGGCTGAGAATTGAGGATTGAGGATGAGGTCTGAGGATTGAGGACTGAGGATTGAAGATTGAGGATTGGGGACTGAGGATTGAATATTGAGTATTGAGGATTGAGGATTGAGGATTGAGGGTTGAGGATTGAAGATTCAGTATTGAGGTCTGAAGATTGAGAATTGAGGATTGAGGATTGAACATTGAGTACTGCGTGTTGAGGGTTGAGTGATGAGAATTGGTGTTTGTGGATAGAGATCTGAAGATTGCAGATCGACTATTGAGTATTGAAAGCTGTGACTTGAGGATACTCCATTGAGGATTGATGATTGACAACTGATTGTTGAGGACTGAGGGCTGAAGACTGAGGATTGAGGATTGAGGATTGAGGATTGAGGATGAGGGCTGAGGGTTGAGGATTGAGGTTTGAGGACTGAGGACTGAGGATTGAGGATTGAGAATTGAGTATTGAGGAATGAGGATTGAAGATTGCGGATTGGGTATTGAGGATTGTAGAATGAGGATTGAGGATTGAGGATTGAGGATTGAGGATTGAAGATTGATTATTGAGGATTGAAGATTGACGATTGAGTGTTCAGAATTGAGGATTGTGGATTGAGGATTGAGGATTGAAGATTGAGTATTGAGGATTGAATGTTGAGGATTGTGGATTGAGGATTGAGGGTTGAGGGTTGAATGTTGAGGTTTGGGGACTGAGTGTTGAGGGTTGAGTGACGAGAATTGATGTCTGTGGATAGAGATTTGAAGATTGCAGATTGAGTATTGGGTATTGAAGGCTGTGAATTGATGATATTCTATTGAGCATTGAGGATTGACTACTGATTGTTGAGGACTTAGGGCTCAAGTTTGAGGATTCAGGATTGATGATTCAGGATTGAGGTTTGAGGACTGAGGATTGAGGATTGAGGATTGAGGATTGAGGATTGAGGATTGAGGATTGAAGATTGAGGATTGGGTATTGAGGATTGAACATTGAGGATTGAGGATTGAGGATTGAGGATTGAGGATTCAGGATTGAAGGTTGAATATTGATGAATGAAGATTGAGGATTGAGGATTGAGGGTTGTGGTTTGAGGACGAGCACTGAGGGTTGAGTATTGATACTTGAGGTCTGAGGATTGATGATTGAGGATTGCGAATTGAGGATTGAGGATTCGGGATTGAAGATTGAGGATTGGGTATTGAGGATTGAAGAATGGTGATTGTGGGTTGAGGACTCAGGATTGAAGATTGAAGATTGAGTATTCAGGATTGAAGATTGAGGATTGAGGATTGAGGATTGAGGATTGATGATTGATGATTGAGTATTGAGGATTGAAGATTGAGGATTGAGGATTGAGGGTTGAAGATTGAGGATTGAGGATTGAGTATTGGGGATTGAATATTGAGGATTGAGGATTGAGGATTGAGGATTGAGGATTGAAGATTGTGGATTGGGGACTGAGTGTTGAGGGCTGAGTGATGAGAATTGATTTCTGTGGATAGAGATTTGAAGATTGCAGATTGAGTGTTGGGTATTGAAAGCTGTGAATTGATGATATTCTATTGAGGATTGAGGTGTGACTACTGATTGTTGAGGACTGAGTGCTGAAGATTGAGGATTCAGGATTGAGGATTCAGGATTGTGGTTTGAGGACTGTGGATTGAGGATTGAGGATTGATGATTGAGGATTCAGGATTGAGGATTGAAGATTGAGGATTGGGTATTGAGGATTGAACATTGAGTATTGAGGATTGAGCATTGAGGATTGAGGATTGAAGATTGGATATGGATAATCGAAGGTTGAGGATTGAGTACTGAGTGTTGTGGATTGGCGACGAGGACTGAGGGTTGAGTATAGATGTTTGAACTCTGAGGATTGAGGATTAAGGATTGAGAGTTAAGGATTGAGGATTGAGGATGGAGGATTGAAGAGAGAGGACTGAGTGTTGAGGATTGAGTGTTGAGAATTGATGTTTGGGGGTTGAGATTTGAAGATTGAAGAATGGGGATTGAGTATTGAAAACTGTGAATTAAGAATTTTCTATTGAGGATTGAGGATTGACAATTGATTGTTGAGGTCTTATGGCTGACGATTGAGGATTCAGGATTGAGGATTCGTGGTGGAGGTTTGAGGACTGAGGATTGAGGGTTGAGGATTGAGGATTGAGGATTGACTCTCGAGGATTGAGGATTGAGGTTGGAGGATTGATGAGAGAGGACTGAGTGTTGAGGATTGAGTGTTGAGAATTGATGTTTGAGGATTGAGATTTGATTATTGAATATTGTGGATTGAGTATTGAACCATGAGAATTCAGGATATTCTATTGAGTATTGAGAATTGAGGATTGATGGTTGAGTATTGAGGATTGAGGATTGAGGATTGAGGATTGAGGATTGAAGATTGTGGATTGGGGACTGAGTGTTGAGGACTGAGTGATGAGAATTGATTTCTGTGGATAGAGATTTGAAGATTGCAGATTGAGTGTTGGGTATTGAAAGCTGTGAATTGATGATATTCTATTGAGGATTGAGGTGTGACTACTGATTGTTGAGGACTGAGTGCTGAAGATTGAGGATTCAGGATTGAGGATTCAGGATTGTGGTTTGAGGACTGTGGATTGAGGATTGAGGATTGAGGATTGAGGATTCAGGATTGAGGATTGAAGATTGAGGATTGGGTATTGAGGATTGAACATTGAGTATTGAGGATTGAGCATTGAGGATTGAGGATTGAAGATTGGATATGGATAATCGAAGGTTGAGGATTGAGTATTGAGTGTTGTGGATTGGCGACGAGGACTGAGGGTTGAGTATAGATGTTTGAACTCTGAGGATTGAGGATTAAGGATTGAGAGTTAAGGATTGAGGATTGAGGATGGAGGATTGAAGAGAGAGGACTGAGTGTTGAGGATTGAGTGTTGAGAATTGATGTTTGAGGATTGAGATTTGATTATTGAATATTGTGGATTGAGTATTGAACCATGAGAATTCAGGATATTCTATTGAGTATTGAGAATTGAGGATTGATGGTTGAGTATTGAGGATTGATGGCTGAGGGTTGTGCGTTGAATATTGAGGATTGAGTATTGAGGATTGAGGATTGAGGATTGAGGATTAAAGATTGAGTATTGATGATTGAAGATTGCGGATTGAGGATTGGGGTTGAGGTTTGAGGACGACGACTGACGGTTGAGGATTGAGGTTTGAGGATGGAGGATTGAGGATTGAGGACTGAGGATTGAGGATTGAGGATTGAGCATTGAGGATTGAAGATTGTGGACTGAGGATTGAGGATTGAAGATTGAGTATTGAGGATTGGAGATTGAGGATTGAGGATTGAGGATTGAGGATTGAGGATGAGGGCTGAGGGTTGAGGATTGAGGTTTGAGGACTGAGGACTGAGGATTGAGGATTGAGAATTGAGGATTGAGGATTGAGGATTGAAGATTGAGGATTGGGTATTGAGGATTGAAGAATGAGGATTGAGGATTGAGGATTGAGGATTGAGGATTGAAGATTGATTATTGAGGATTGAAGATTGACGATTGAGTGTTGAGAATTGGGGATTGTGGATTGAGGATTGAGGATTGAAGATTGAGTATTGAGGATTGAATGTTGAGGATTGTGGATTGAGGATTGAGGGTTGAGGGTTGAATGTTGAGGTTTGGGGACTGAGTGTTGAGGGTTGAGTGACGAGGATTGATGTCTGTGGATAGAGATTTGAAGATTGCAGATTGAGTATTGGGTATTGAAGGCTGTGAATGGATGATATTCTATTGAGCATTGAGGATTGACTACTGATTGTTGAGGACTTAGGGCTCAAGTTTGAGGATTCAGGATTGAGGATTCAGGATTGAGGTGTGAGGACTGAGGATTGAGGATTGAGGATTGAGGATTGAGGATTGAGGATTGAGGATTGAAGATTGAGGATTGGGTATTGAGGATTGAACATTGAGGATTGAGAATTGAGGATTGAGGATTGAGGATTCAGGATTGAAGGTTGAATATTGATGAATGAAGATTGAGGATTGAGGATTGAGGGTTGTGGTTTGAGGACGAGCACTGAGGGTTGAGTATTGATACTTGAGGTCTGAGGATTGAGGATTGAGGATTGCGAATTGAGGATTGAGGATTCGGGATTGAAGATTGAGGATTGGGTATTGAGGATTGAAGAATGGTGATTGAGGGTTGAGGACTCAGGATTGAGGATTGAAGATTGAGTATTCAGGATTGAAGATTGAGGATTGAGGATTGAGGATTGAGGATTGATGATTGATGATTGATGATTGAGTATTGAGGATTGAAGATTGAGGATTGAGGATTGAGGGTTGAAGATTGAGGATTGAGGATTGAGTATTGGGGATTGAATATTGAGGATTGAGGATTGAGGATTGAGGATTGAGGATTGAAGATTGTGGATTGGGGACTGAGTGTTGAGGGCTGAGTGATGAGAATTGATTTCTGTGGATAGAGATTTGAAGATTGCAGATTGAGTGTTGGGTATTGAAAGCTGTGAATTGATGATATTCTATTGAGGATTGAGGTTTGACTACTGATTGTTGAGGACTGAGAGCTGAAGATCGAGGATTCAGGATTGAGGATTCAGGATTGTGATTTGAGGACTGTGGATTGAGGATTGAGGATTGAGGATTAAGGATTCAGGATTGAGGATTGAAGATTGAGGATTGGGTATTGAGGATTGAACATTGAGTATTGAGGATTGAGCATTGAGGATTGAGGATTGAAGATTGAATATGGATAATCGAAGGTTGAGGATTGAGTATTGAGTGTTGTGGATTGGCGACGAGGACTAAGGGTTGAGTATAGATGTTTGAACTCTGAGGATTGAGGATTAAGGATTGAGAGTTGAGGATTGAGGATTGAGGATGGAGGATTGAAGAGAGAGGACTGAGTGTTGAGGATTGAGTGTTGAGAATTGATGTTTGGGGGTTGAGATTTGAAGATTGAAGAATGGGGATTGAGTATTGAAAACTGTGAATTAAGAATATTCTATTGAGGATTGAGGATTGGCAATTGATTGTTGAGGTCTTATGGCTGACGATTGAGGATTCAGGATTGAGGATTCGTGGTGGAGGTTTGAGGACTGAGGATTGAGGGTTGAGGATTGAGGATTGAGGATTGTCTCTCGAGGATTGAGGATTGAGGTTGGAGGATTGATGAGAGAGGACTGAGTGTTGAGGATTGAGTGTTGAGAATTGATGTTTGAGGATTGAGATTTGATTATTGAATATTGTGGATTGAGTATTGAACCATGAGAATTCAGGATATTCTATTGAGTATTGAGAATTGAGGATTGATGGTTGAGTATTGAGGATTGATGGCTGAGGGTTGTGCGTTGAATATTGAGGATTGAGGATTGAGGATCGAGGATTGAGGATTGAGGATTGTAGATTGAGTATTGATGATTGAAGATTGAGGATTGAGGATTGGGGGTTGAGGTTTGAGGACGACGACTGACGGTTGAGGATTGAGGTTTGAGGATGGAGGATTCAGGATTGAGGACTGAGGATTGAGGATTGAGGATTGAGCATTGAGGATTGAAGATTGTGGACTGAGGATTGAGGATTGAAGATTGAGTATTGAGGATTGGAGATTGAGGATTGAGGATTGAGGATTGATGATAGAGGATTAAGGATTGAGGATTGGGGATTGAGGACCTAGGATTGGAAATTGATTATTGAGGATTGAAGATTGAGGTTTGAGGATTGAGGATTGAGAATTGAGAATTGTGTGTGAGGACTGAGGGTTGAGGATTGAGGTTTGAGGAACGAGGATTGAGGATTGAGGATTGAGGACTGAGGATTGACGATTCAGTATTGAAGATTGAGGATTGATTACTGAGGATTGAGGATTGTGGATTGAGGTTTGAGGACTGAGGATTCAGGATTGAAGATTGAGTGTTGAGGATTGAAGGTTGAGGATTGAGGACTGAGTATTGAGGATTGAGGATTGAGGATTGAGGATTGAGGATTGAAGATTGAATATTAATGATTGAAGATTGAGGATTGAGGATTGAGGGTTGTGGATTGAGGATTGAGGGTTGTGGATTGAGGACGGGGACTGAGGGTTGAGTATTGGTGTTTGAAGTCTGAGGATTGAGGATTGAGGATTGAGAATTGAGGATTGAGGATTGAGGATTGAAGATTGTTGATTCGGTATTGAGGATTGAAGAATGAGGATTGAGGAGTGAGGACTGAGGATTGAGGATTGAGGGTTGTGGATTGAGGTCGAGGACTGAGGGTTGAGTATTGATGTTTGAGGTCTGAGGATTGAGGATTGAGGGTTGAGAATTGAGGATTGAGGATTGAGGATTGAAGATTCAGGATTGAGGATTCAGGATTGAGGATTGAGAATTGGGGATTGAGGATCTAGGATTGGAGATTGATTATTGAGGATTGAAGATTGGGGATTGAGGACTGAGGATTGAGAATTGAGAATTGAGTGTGAGGGCAGAGGGTTGAGGATTGAGGTTTGAGGAACGAGGATTGAGGATTGAGGATTGAGGACTGAGGATTGGCGATTCAGTATTGAAGATTGAGGATTGATAACTGAGGATTGAGGATTGAGGATTGAGGATTGACGCTTGAGGATTGAGGATTGAGGATGGAGGATTGAAGATTGAGGATTCGGTATTGAGGATTGAAGAATGAGGATTGAGGAGTGAGGACTGAGGATTGAGGATTGCAGTTTGAGTATTGAGGATTGAAGATTGAGGATTGAGGATTGAGGATTGAGGATTGAGGATTGAGGATTGAGAATTGAGGATTGAGGATTGAGGATTGAAGATTGAGGATTGAGCATTGAGGATTGAGGATTGAGGCTTGAGAACTGAAGATTGAGGATTGAGGATTGAGGAATGAAGATTGAGTATTGAGGATTGAAGATTGAGGATTGAGGATTGAGGACTCAAGATTGAATATTGATGATTGAAGATTGAGGATTGGGTATTGATGCTTGTGGATTGAGGACGAGGACTGAGGGTTGAGTATTGCTGTTTGAGGTCTGAGGATTGAGGATTGAGTATTGAGAATTGAGGGTTGAGGATTGAGGATTGAAGATTGTGGATTGTGTATTGAGGATTGAAGAATGAGGATTGAGGATTGAGGATTGAGGATTGAGTATTGAATACTGAGTATTGAGGATTGAAGATTGATGATTGAGGATTGAGGATTGAGGATCGAGGATTGAGGATTGAGGATTGAGGATTGAGGATTGAGGAATGAAGATTGAGTATTGAGGATTGAAGATTGAGGATTGAGGATTGAGGATTGAGGATTGAGGATTGAAGATTGAGGATCGGGGATTGAGGATTGAGGATTGAGGATTTAGGACTGAGGATTGAGGATTGAGTGTTGTGGATTGAGGACGAGGACTGAGGGTTGAGTGTTGATGTTTGAGGTCTGAGGATTGAGGATTGAGGATTGAGAATTGAGGATTGAGGATTGAGGATTGAAGATTGAGGATTGAGGATTGAGGATTGAGGATTGAGGATTGAAGACTGAGGATTGGGTATTCAGGATTCAACATTGAGGATTGAGGGTTGAGGATTGAGGATTGAGGATTGACGATTGAGGATTGAGGAATGAGAATCGAGGATTGAGGATTGAGGATTCAAGATTGAGGACTGGGCACTGAGGATTGAAGAATGAGGATTGAGGATTGAGGATTCAGGATTGAGGATTGCAGATTGAGTATTGAGGATTGAAGATTGAGGGTTGAGGATTGAGGATTGAGGATTGAGCATTGAGGATTGATGATTGAGGATTGAGGATTGAAGATTGAGTATTGAGGATTGAAGATTGAGGATTGAGGATTGAGGATTGAGGATTGAGGATTGAAGATTGAGGATTGTGGATTGAGGATTGACAATTGAGGATTGAGTATTGAGGACTGAGAATTGAGGATTGAGGATTGAAGATTGAGGATTGCGGATTGAAGATTGAGTATTGATGATTGAAGATTGAGTATTGAGGATTGAAAATTGAGGATTGAGGATTGAGGATTGAGGATTGAGGATTGAGGATTGAAGATTGAGGATTGGGGACGGAGTGTTGAGTGTTGAGAGATGAGAATTGATGTTTGTGGATAGAGATTTGAAGATTGCATATTGAGTATTGAGTATTGAAAACTGTGAATTGATGATATTCCATTGAGGATTGGGGATTGACAACTGATTGTTGAGGACTGAGGGCTGAAGATTGAGGATTCAGGATTGAGGATTCAGGATTAAGGTTTGAGGACTGAGGATTGAGGATTGAGGATTGAGGATTGAGGATTGAGGATTGAAGATTGAGGATTGGGTATTGCGGATTGAACATTGAGGATTGAGGATTGAGAATTGTCGACTGAGGATCGAGGATTGAGGATTGAGGATTGAGGGTTGAAGATTGAGGATTGGGGACTGAGGATTGAAGATTGAGGATTGAGGATTGAGGACTGAGGACTGAGGATTGAGGATTGAAGGTTCAGTATTGAGGATTGAAGATTGAGAATTGATGATTGAGTATTGAACATTGAGGACTGAGTGTTGAGGGTTGAGTGATGAGAATTGATGTTTGTGGATAGAGATTCGAAGATTGCAGGTTGAGTATTGTGTATTGAAAACTGTGAATTGAGTATATTCTATTGAGGATTGAGGATTGACAACTGATTGTTGAGGACTGAGAGCTGAAGATTGAGGGTTCAGGATTGAGGATTCAGAATTGAGATTTGAGGATTCAGAATTGAGGTTTGAGGACTGAGGATTGAGGATTGAAGATTGAGTATTGAGGATTGAAGATTGAGTATTCAGGATTGGAGATTGGCGATTGAGGATTAAGGACCGAGGATTGAGGATTGAGGATTGAAGATTGAGTATTGATGATTGAAGATTGAGTATTGAGGATTGAAAATTGAGGATTGAGGATTGAGGATTGAGGATTGAGGATTGAGGATTGAGGATCGAAGATTGAGGATTGGGGACGGAGTGTTGAGTGTTGAGTGATGAGAATTGATGTTTGTGGATAGAGATTTGAAGATTGCAGATTGAGTATTGAGTATTGAAAACTGTGAATTGATGATATTCCATTGAGGATTGGGGATTGACAACTGATTGTTGAGGACTGAGGGCTGAAGATTGAGGATTCAGGATTGAGGATTCAGGATTAAGGTTTGAGGACTGAGGATTGAGGATTGAGGATTGAGGATTAAGGATTGAAGATTGAGGATTGGGTATTGCGGATTGAGCATTGAGGATTGAGGATTGAGGATTGAGGACTGAGGATCGAGGATTGAGGATTGAGGATTGAGGGTTGAAGATTGAGGATTGGGGACTGAGGCTTGAAGATTGAGGTTTGAGGATTGAGGACTGAGGATTGAGGATTGAGGATTGAAAATTGAGGATTGAGGATTGAGGATTGAGGATTGAGGATTGAAGATTGAGGATTGGGGACGGAGTGTTGAGGGTTGAGTGATGAGAATTGATGTTTGTGGATAGGGATTTGAAGATTGCAGATTGAGTATTGAGTATTGAGAACTGTGAATTGAGTATATTCTATTGAGGATTGAGGATTGACAACTGATTGTTGAGGACTGAGAGCTGAAGTTTGAGGGTTCAGGATTGAGGATTCAGAATTGAGATTTGAGGATTCAGAATTGAGGATTGAGGACTGAGGATTGAGGATTGAAGATTGAGTATTGAGGATTGAAGATTGAGTATTCAGGATTGGAGATTGACGATTGAGGATTAAGGACCGAGGATTGAGGATTGAGGATTGAAGATTGAGTATTGAGGATTGAAGATTGAGGATTGAGGATTGAGGATTGAGGATTGAGGATTGAATACTGAGGATTGGGTATTGAGGATTGAGCATTGGGGATTGAGGGTTGAGGATTGAGGATTGAGGATTGAGGATTGAAGATTGAATATTAATGATTGAAGATTGAGGATTGAGGATTGAGGGTTGTGGATTGAGCACGAGGACTGAGGGTTGAGTATTGGTGTTTGAAGTCTGAGGATTGAGGATTGAGGATTGAGAATTGAGGATTGAGGATTGAAGATTGAGTATTGAGGATTGAAGATTGAGGATTGAGGATTGAGGATTGAGGATTTAGGATTGAAGATTGAGGTTTGAGGATTGAGGATTGAGGATTGAGGACTGAGGATTAAGGATTGAGGATTGGGGAATGAGGATCTAGGATTGGAGATTGATTATTGAGGATTGAAGATTGAGGATTGAGGATTGAGAATTGAGAATTGAGTGTGAGGACTGAGGGTTGAGGATTGAGGTTTGAGGAACGAGGATTGAGGATTGAGGATTGAGGACTGAGGATTGACGATTCAGTATTGAAGATTGAGGATCGATTACTGAGGATTGAGGATTGAGGACTGAGGATTGACGCTTGAGGATTGAGGATTGAGGATGGAGGATCGAAGATTGAATATTGATGATTGAAGATTGAGGATTGAGGATTGAGGGTTGAGGTTTGAGAACGAGGACTGACGGTTGAGGATTGAGGTTTGAGGATTGAGGATTGAGGATTGAGGACTGAAGATTGAATATTGATGATTGAAGGTTGAGGATTCAGTATTGATGGTTGTGGATTGAGGACGAGGACTGAGGGTTGAGTATTGCTGCTTGAGGTCTGAGGATTGAGGATTGAGGATTGAGAATTGAGGATTGAGGATAGATGATTGAAGATTGAGGATTGGGTATTGAGGATTGAAGAATGAGGATTGAGGATTGAGGATTGAGGATTGAGGATTGAGGATTGAAGACTGAGGATTCAGGATTGAGGATTGAGGACTGAATATTGAGTATCGAGGATTGAAGATTGAGGATTGAGGATTGAGGGTTGAGGATTGAGGACGAGGACTGACGGTTGGGGATTGAGGTTTGAGGATTGAGGATTGAGGATTGAGGACTGAGGATCGAGGATTGTGGATTGAGGATTGAGGATTGAAGATTGAGGATTGGGGACTGAGTGTTGAGGGCTGAATTATGAGAATTGATGTTTGTGGATAGAGATTCGAAGATTGCAGATTGAGTATTGAGTATTGAAGACTGTGAATTGATGATATTCTATTGAGGATTGTGAATTGACAACTGATAGTTGAGGACTGAGGTCTGAAGATGGAGGATTCAGGATTGAGGATTCAGGTTTGACGTTTGAGGACTGAGGATTGAGGATTGAGGGTTGAGGATTGAGGATCGAGGATTGAGGATTGAGGATTGAGGATTGAGGATTGAGGATTGAGGCCTGAAGATTGAATATTGATGATTGATGATAGAGGATTGAGTATTGATGGTTGTGGATTGAGGACGAGGTCTGAGAGTTGAGTATTGCTGCTTGAGGTCTGAGGATTGAAGCTTGATGATTGAGGATTGAGGATTGAGGATTGAGGGTTGAAGATTGCGGATTGAAGATTGAGTATTGAGGGTTGAAGATTGAGGATTGAGGATTGCGGATTGAGGATTGAGGATTGAGGATTGAGGATTGAAGATTGAATATTAATGATTGAAGATTGAGGATTGAGGATTGAGAGTTGTGGATTGAGGACGAGGACTGAGGGTTGAGTATTGGTGTTTGAAGTCTGAGGATTGATGATTGAGGATTGAGAATTGAGGATTGAGGATTGAGGATTGAAGATTGAGGATTCGGTATTGAGGATTGAAGAATGAGGATTGAGGAGTGAGGACTGAGGATTGAGGATTGCAGTTTGAGTATTGAGGATTGAAAATTGAGGATTGAGGATTGAGGATTGAGGATTGAGGGTTGAGGATTGAGGATTGAAGATTGAGTATTGAGGATTGAAGATTGAGGATTGAGGATTGAGGATTGAAGATTGAGGATTGAAGATTGAGTATTGAGGATTGAAGATTGAGGATTGAGGATTGAGGATTGAGGATTGAGGATTGAGGATTGAAGATTGAGGATTGGGGATTGAGGATTGACGATTGAGGATTGAGAATTGAGGATTGAGGATTGAGGACTGAGGATTGAGGATTGACTACTGAGGATTGAGGATTGAGGATTGAAGATTGAGTATTGAGGATTGAAGATTGAGGATTGCGCATTGAAGATTGAGTATTGAGGGTTGAAGATTGAGGATTGAGGATTGAGGGTTGAGAATTGACGATGAGGGCTGAGGGTTGAGGATTGAGGTTTGAGGACTGAGGACTGAGGATTGAGGATTGAGAATTGAGGATTGAGGATTGAGGATTGAAGATTGAGGATTGGGTATTGAGGATTGAAGAATGAGGATTGAGGATTGGGGTTGAGGATTGAGGATTGAGGATTGAAGGTTCATTATTGAGGATTGAAGATTGAGAATTGCGGATTGAGAATTGAACATTGAGGACTGAGTGTTGAGGGTTGAGTGATGAGAATTGATGTTTGTGGATAGAGATTTGAAGATTGCAGATTGAGTATTGAGTATTGAAAACTGTGAATTGAGTTTATTCTATTGAGGATTGGGGATTGACAACTGATTGTTGAGGACTTAGGGCTGAAGATTGATGGTTCCGGATTGAGGATTCAGAATTGAAATTTGAGGACTGAGCATTGAGGTTTGAAGTTTGAGTATTGAGGATTGAAGATTGAGAATTGAGGATTGAGGATTGAGGATTGAGGATGAGAACTGAGGGTTTAGGATTGAGGTTTGAGGACTGAGGACTGACGATTGAGGATTGAGAATTGAGGATTGAGGATTGAGGGTTGAAGATTGAGGATTGGGTATTGAGGATTGAAGAATGAGTATTGAGGATTGAGGATTGAGGATTGAGGATTGAAGATTGTTGATTCGGTATTGAGGATTGAAGAATGAGGATTGAGGAGTGAGGACTGAGGATTGAGGATTGAGGGTTGTGGATTGAGGTCGAGGACTGAGGGTTGAGTATTGATGTTTGAGGTCTGAGGATTGAGGATTGAGGGTTGAGAATTGAGGATTGAGGATTGAGGATTGAAGATTCAGGATTGAGGATTCAGGATTGAGGATTGAGAATTGGGGATTGAGGATCTAGGATTGGAGATTGATTATTGAGGATTGAAGATTGGGGATTGAGGACTGAGGATTGAGAATTGAGAATTGAGTGTGAGGGCAGAGGGTTGAGGATTGAGGTTTGAGGAACGAGGATTGAGGATTGAGGATTGAGGACTGAGGATTGGCGATTCAGTATTGAAGATTGAGGATTGATAACTGAGGATTGAGGATTGAGGATTGAGGATTGACGCTTGAGGATTGAGGATTGAGGATGGAGGATTGAAGATTGAGGATTCGGTATTGAGGATTGAAGAATGAGGATTGAGGAGTGAGGACTGAGGATTGAGGATTGCAGTTTGAGTATTGAGGATTGAAGATTGAGGATTGAGGATTGAGGATTGAGGATTGAGGATTGAGGATTGAGAATTGAGGATTGAGGATTGAGGATTGAAGATTGAGGATTGAGCATTGAGGATTGAGGATTGAGGCTTGAGAACTGAAGATTGAGGATTGAGGATTGAGGAATGAAGATTGAGTATTGAGGATTGAAGATTGAGGATTGAGGATTGAGGACTCAAGATTGAATATTGATGATTGAAGATTGAGGATTGGGTATTGATGCTTGTGGATTGAGGACGAGGACTGAGGGTTGAGTATTGCTGTTTGAGGTCTGAGGATTGAGGATTGAGTATTGAGAATTGAGGGTTGAGGATTGAGGATTGAAGATTGTGGATTGTGTATTGAGGATTGAAGAATGAGGATTGAGGATTGAGGATTGAGGATTGAGTATTGAATACTGAGTATTGAGGATTGAAGATTGATGATTGAGGATTGAGGATTGAGGATCGAGGATTGAGGATTGAGGATTGAGGATTGAGGATTGAGGAATGAAGATTGAGTATTGAGGATTGAAGATTGAGGATTGAGGATTGAGGATTGAGGATTGAGGATTGAAGATTGAGGATCGGGGATTGAGGATTGAGGATTGAGGATTTAGGACTGAGGATTGAGGATTGAGTGTTGTGGATTGAGGACGAGGACTGAGGGTTGAGTGTTGATGTTTGAGGTCTGAGGATTGAGGATTGAGGATTGAGAATTGAGGATTGAGGATTGAGGATTGAAGATTGAGGATTGAGGATTGAGGATTGAGGATTGAGGATTGAAGACTGAGGATTGGGTATTCAGGATTCAACATTGAGGATTGAGGGTTGAGGATTGAGGATTGAGGATTGACGATTGAGGATTGAGGAATGAGAATCGAGGATTGAGGATTGAGGATTCAAGATTGAGGACTGGGCACTGAGGATTGAAGAATGAGGATTGAGGATTGAGGATTCAGGATTGAGGATTGCAGATTGAGTATTGAGGATTGAAGATTGAGGGTTGAGGATTGAGGATTGAGGATTGAGCATTGAGGATTGATGATTGAGGATTGAGGATTGAAGATTGAGTATTGAGGATTGAAGATTGAGGATTGAGGATTGAGGATTGAGGATTGAGGATTGAAGATTGAGGATTGTGGATTGAGGATTGACAATTGAGGATTGAGTATTGAGGACTGAGAATTGAGGATTGAGGATTGAAGATTGAGGATTGCGGATTGAAGATTGAGTATTGATGATTGAAGATTGAGTATTGAGGATTGAAAATTGAGGATTGAGGATTGAGGATTGAGGATTGAGGATTGAGGATTGAAGATTGAGGATTGGGGACGGAGTGTTGAGTGTTGAGAGATGAGAATTGATGTTTGTGGATAGAGATTTGAAGATTGCAGATTGAGTATTGAGTATTGAAAACTGTGAATTGATGATATTCCATTGAGGATTGGGGATTGACAACTGATTGTTGAGGACTGAGGGCTGAAGATTGAGGATTCAGGATTGAGGATTCAGGATTAAGGTTTGAGGACTGAGGATTGAGGATTGAGGATTGAGGATTGAGGATTGAGGATTGAAGATTGAGGATTGGGTATTGCGGATTGAACATTGAGGATTGAGGATTGAGAATTGTCGACTGAGGATCGAGGATTGAGGATTGAGGATTGAGGGTTGAAGATTGAGGATTGGGGACTGAGGATTGAAGATTGAGGATTGAGGATTGAGGACTGAGGACTGAGGATTGAGGATTGCAGGTTCAGTATTGAGGATTGAAGATTGAGAATTGATGATTGAGTATTGAACATTGAGGACTGAGTGTTGAGGGTTGAGTGATGAGAATTGATGTTTGTGGATAGAGATTCGAAGATTGCAGGTTGAGTATTGTGTATTGAAAACTGTGAATTGAGTATATTCTATTGAGGATTGAGGATTGACAACTGATTGTTGAGGACTGAGAGCTGAAGATTGAGGGTTCAGGATTGAGGATTCAGAATTGAGATTTGAGGATTCAGAATTGAGGTTTGAGGACTGAGGATTGAGGATTGAAGATTGAGTATTGAGGATTGAAGATTGAGTATTCAGGATTGGAGATTGGCGATTGAGGATTAAGGACCGAGGATTGAGGATTGAGGATTGAAGATTGAGTATTGATGATTGAAGATTGAGTATTGAGGATTGAAAATTGAGGATTGAGGATTGAGGATTGAGGATTGAGGATTGAGGATTGAGGATCGAAGATTGAGGATTGGGGACGGAGTGTTGAGTGTTGAGTGATGAGAATTGATGTTTGTGGATAGAGATTTGAAGATTGCAGATTGAGTATTGAGTATTGAAAACTGTGAATTGATGATATTCCATTGAGGATTGGGGATTGACAACTGATTGTTGAGGACTGAGGGCTGAAGATTGAGGATTCAGGATTGAGGATTCAGGATTAAGGTTTGAGGACTGAGGATTGAGGATTGAGGATTGAGGATTAAGGATTGAAGATTGAGGATTGGGTATTGCGGATTGAGCATTGAGGATTGAGGATTGAGGATTGAGGACTGAGGATCGAGGATTGAGGATTGAGGATTGAGGGTTGAAGATTGAGGATTGGGGACTGAGGCTTGAAGATTGAGGTTTGAGGATTGAGGACTGAGGATTGAGGATTGAGGATTGAAAATTGAGGATTGAGGATTGAGGATTGAGGATTGAGGATTGAAGATTGAGGATTGGGGACGGAGTGTTGAGGGTTGAGTGATGAGAATTGATGTTTGTGGATAGGGATTTGAAGATTGCAGATTGAGTATTGAGTATTGAGAACTGTGAATTGAGTATATTCTATTGAGGATTGAGGATTGACAACTGATTGTTGAGGACTGAGAGCTGAAGTTTGAGGGTTCAGGATTGAGGATTCAGAATTGAGATTTGAGGATTCAGAATTGAGGATTGAGGACTGAGGATTGAGGATTGAAGATTGAGTATTGAGGATTGAAGATTGAGTATTCAGGATTGGAGATTGACGATTGAGGATTAAGGACCGAGGATTGAGGATTGAGGATTGAAGATTGAGTATTGAGGATTGAAGATTGAGGATTGAGGATTGAGGATTGAGGATTGAGGATTGAATACTGAGGATTGGGTATTGAGGATTGAGCATTGGGGATTGAGGGTTGAGGATTGAGGATTGAGGATTGAGGATTGAAGATTGAATATTAATGATTGAAGATTGAGGATTGAGGATTGAGGGTTGTGGATTGAGCACGAGGACTGAGGGTTGAGTATTGGTGTTTGAAGTCTGAGGATTGAGGATTGAGGATTGAGAATTGAGGATTGAGGATTGAAGATTGAGTATTGAGGATTGAAGATTGAGGATTGAGGATTGAGGATTGAGGATTTAGGATTGAAGATTGAGGTTTGAGGATTGAGGATTGAGGATTGAGGACTGAGGATTAAGGATTGAGGATTGGGGAATGAGGATCTAGGATTGGAGATTGATTATTGAGGATTGAAGATTGAGGATTGAGGATTGAGAATTGAGAATTGAGTGTGAGGACTGAGGGTTGAGGATTGAGGTTTGAGGAACGAGGATTGAGGATTGAGGATTGAGGACTGAGGATTGACGATTCAGTATTGAAGATTGAGGATCGATTACTGAGGATTGAGGATTGAGGACTGAGGATTGACGCTTGAGGATTGAGGATTGAGGATGGAGGATCGAAGATTGAATATTGATGATTGAAGATTGAGGATTGAGGATTGAGGGTTGAGGTTTGAGAACGAGGACTGACGGTTGAGGATTGAGGTTTGAGGATTGAGGATTGAGGATTGAGGACTGAAGATTGAATATTGATGATTGAAGGTTGAGGATTCAGTATTGATGGTTGTGGATTGAGGACGAGGACTGAGGGTTGAGTATTGCTGCTTGAGGTCTGAGGATTGAGGATTGAGGATTGAGAATTGAGGATTGAGGATAGATGATTGAAGATTGAGGATTGGGTATTGAGGATTGAAGAATGAGGATTGAGGATTGAGGATTGAGGATTGAGGATTGAGGATTGAAGACTGAGGATTCAGGATTGAGGATTGAGGACTGAATATTGAGTATCGAGGATTGAAGATTGAGGATTGAGGATTGAGGGTTGAGGATTGAGGACGAGGACTGACGGTTGGGGATTGAGGTTTGAGGATTGAGGATTGAGGATTGAGGACTGAGGATCGAGGATTGTGGATTGAGGATTGAGGATTGAAGATTGAGGATTGGGGACTGAGTGTTGAGGGCTGAATTATGAGAATTGATGTTTGTGGATAGAGATTCGAAGATTGCAGATTGAGTATTGAGTATTGAAGACTGTGAATTGATGATATTCTATTGAGGATTGTGAATTGACAACTGATAGTTGAGGACTGAGGTCTGAAGATGGAGGATTCAGGATTGAGGATTCAGGTTTGACGTTTGAGGACTGAGGATTGAGGATTGAGGGTTGAGGATTGAGGATCGAGGATTGAGGATTGAGGATTGAGGATTGAGGATTGAGGATTGAGGCCTGAAGATTGAATATTGATGATTGATGATAGAGGATTGAGTATTGATGGTTGTGGATTGAGGACGAGGTCTGAGAGTTGAGTATTGCTGCTTGAGGTCTGAGGATTGAAGCTTGATGATTGAGGATTGAGGATTGAGGATTGAGGGTTGAAGATTGCGGATTGAAGATTGAGTATTGAGGGTTGAAGATTGAGGATTGAGGATTGCGGATTGAGGATTGAGGATTGAGGATTGAGGATTGAAGATTGAATATTAATGATTGAAGATTGAGGATTGAGGATTGAGAGTTGTGGATTGAGGACGAGGACTGAGGGTTGAGTATTGGTGTTTGAAGTCTGAGGATTGATGATTGAGGATTGAGAATTGAGGATTGAGGATTGAGGATTGAAGATTGAGGATTCGGTATTGAGGATTGAAGAATGAGGATTGAGGAGTGAGGACTGAGGATTGAGGATTGCAGTTTGAGTATTGAGGATTGAAAATTGAGGATTGAGGATTGAGGATTGAGGATTGAGGGTTGAGGATTGAGGATTGAAGATTGAGTATTGAGGATTGAAGATTGAGGATTGAGGATTGAGGATTGAAGATTGAGGATTGAAGATTGAGTATTGAGGATTGAAGATTGAGGATTGAGGATTGAGGATTGAGGATTGAGGATTGAGGATTGAAGATTGAGGATTGGGGATTGAGGATTGACGATTGAGGATTGAGAATTGAGGATTGAGGATTGAGGACTGAGGATTGAGGATTGACTACTGAGGATTGAGGATTGAGGATTGAAGATTGAGTATTGAGGATTGAAGATTGAGGATTGCGCATTGAAGATTGAGTATTGAGGGTTGAAGATTGAGGATTGAGGATTGAGGGTTGAGAATTGACGATGAGGGCTGAGGGTTGAGGATTGAGGTTTGAGGACTGAGGACTGAGGATTGAGGATTGAGAATTGAGGATTGAGGATTGAGGATTGAAGATTGAGGATTGGGTATTGAGGATTGAAGAATGAGGATTGAGGATTGGGGTTGAGGATTGAGGATTGAGGATTGAAGGTTCATTATTGAGGATTGAAGATTGAGAATTGCGGATTGAGAATTGAACATTGAGGACTGAGTGTTGAGGGTTGAGTGATGAGAATTGATGTTTGTGGATAGAGATTTGAAGATTGCAGATTGAGTATTGAGTATTGAAAACTGTGAATTGAGTTTATTCTATTGAGGATTGGGGATTGACAACTGATTGTTGAGGACTTAGGGCTGAAGATTGATGGTTCCGGATTGAGGATTCAGAATTGAAATTTGAGGACTGAGCATTGAGGTTTGAAGTTTGAGTATTGAGGATTGAAGATTGAGAATTGAGGATTGAGGATTGAGGATTGAGGATGAGAACTGAGGGTTTAGGATTGAGGTTTGAGGACTGAGGACTGACGATTGAGGATTGAGAATTGAGGATTGAGGATTGAGGGTTGAAGATTGAGGATTGGGTATTGAGGATTGAAGAATGAGTATTGAGGATTGAGGATTGAGGATTGAGGATTGAAGATTAAGTATTGAAGATTGAAGATTGACGATCGAGGATTGAGAATTGAGGATTGATTGTTGAGTATTGAGGATTGATGGTTGAGGGTTTTGTGTTGAATATTCAGGATTGAGGATTGAGGATTGAGGATTGATGATTGAGGATTGAGGATTGAGGATTGAAGGTTGAGTATTGAGAATTGAAGGTTGAGGATTGAGGATTGAGGATTGAGGATTGAGGATTGAAGATTGAGGATTGGGGATTGAGGACTGACGATTGAGGATTGAGTATTGATGATCGAGAATTGAGGATTGAGGATTGAAGATTGAGTATTGAGGATTGAAGATTGAGGATTGAGGATTGGGGATTGAAGATTGAGGACTGAGGATTGAGGATTGAGGATTGAGCGTTGAGGATTGAAGATTGGGGACTGGGGATTGAGGATTGAAGATTGAGGGTTAAGGATTGAGGATTGGGGATTGGAGATCTAGGATTGGAGATTGATTATTGAGGATTGAAGATTGAGGGTTGAGGTTTGAGGATTGAGAATTGAGAATTCAGGATGAGGACTGAGGGTTGAGGATTGAGGTTTGAGGTACGAGGATTGAGGATTGAGGATTGAGGACTGAGGATTGAGGATTGACTACTGAGGATTGAGGATTGAGGATTGAAGATTGAGTATTGAGGATTGAAGATTGAGGATTGCGCATTGAAGATTGAGTATTGAGGGTTGAAGATTGAGGATTGAGGATTGAGGGTTGAGAATTGACGATGAGGGCTGAGGGTTGAGGATTGAGGTTTGAGGACTGAGGACTGAGGATTGAGGATTGAGAATTGAGGACTGTAGATTGAGGATTGAGGATTGAAGATTGAGGATTGGGTATTGAGTATTGAACATTGAGTATTGAGGATTGAGGATCGAGGATTGAGTATTGAGGATTGAAGATTGAATATTGATGATTGTAGATTGAGGATTGAGGATTGAGCGTTGTGGATTGAGGACGAGGACTGAGGGTTGAGTATTGATGTTTGAGGTCTAAGGATTGAGGATTGAAGATTGAGAATTGAGGATTGAGGATTGAGGATTGAAGATTGAGGATTGGGTATTGAGGATTGAAGAATGAGGACTGAGGATTTAGGATTGAGGATTGAGGATTGAAGATTGAGTATTGAGGATTGAAGATTGAGTATTGAGGATTGAAGATTGAGGACTGTGCATTGAATATTGAGTATTGAGGATTGAAGATTGAGGATTGAGGATTGAGGATTGAGAATTGACGATGAAGGCTGAGGGTTGAGGATTGAGGGTTGACAACTGATTGTTGAGGACTGAGGGCTGAAGCTTGAGGATTCAGGATTGAGGATTCAGGATTGAGGTTTGAGGAGAGAGGACGAGGATTGAGGATTGAGGATTGAGAATTGAGGATTGAGGATTGAGGATTGAAGATTGAGGATTGGGTATTGAGGATTGAAGAATGAGGATTGAAGAATGAGGATTGGGGATTGAGTACTGAGGATTGAGGATTGAATATTGAGTATTGAGGATTGAATATTGAGGATTGAGGATTGAGGATTGAGGATTGAGGATTGAAGATTGAGTATTGAGGATTCAAGATTGAGGATTGAGGATTGAGGATTGAGGATTTAGGATTGAGGATGGAGGATTGAAGATTGAGTGTTGTGGATTGAGAACGAGGACTGAGGGTTGAGTATTGATGTTTGAGGTCTGAGCATTGAGGACTGAGGATTGAGAATTGAGGATTGATGATTGAGGATTGAAGATTGAGGATTGGGTATTGAGGATTGAAGAATGAGTGTTGAGTGTTGAGGATTGAGGATTGAGGATTGAAGACTGAGTGTTGAGTGTTGAGTGATGAGAATTGATGTTTGTGGATTGAGATTTGAAGATTGAAGAATGGGGATTGAGTATTGAAAACTGTGAATTGAGGATATTCTATTGAGGATTGAGGATTGACAACTGATTGATGAGGACTGAGGGCTGAAGATTGAGGATTCAGGATTGAGGATTCAGGATTGAGGTTTGAGGACTGAGGATTGAGGGTTGAGGATTGGGGATTGAGGATTGAGGATTGAGGATTGAAGATTGAGGATTGGGTATTGAGGATTGAACATTGAGGATTGAGGATTGAGTATTGAAGATTGAGGATCGAGGATTGAGGGTTGTGGATTGAGGACGAGGACTGAGGGTTGAGTATTGACGTTTGAGGTCTGAGGATTGAGGATTGAGGATTGAGAATTGAGGATTGAGGATTGAGGATTGAAGATTGAGGGTTGGGTGTTGAGGATTGAAGAATGAGTATTGAGGATTGAGGATTGAGGGTTGAGGGTTGAAGATTGAGTATTGAGGATTGAAGATTGAGGATTGAGGATTGATGATTGAGGATTGAGGACTGAGGATTGAAGATTGAGGATTGGGTATTGCGGAATGAACATTGAGGATTGAGGATTGAGGATTCAGGATTGAGGATTGAGGACTGAAGATTAAATATTGATGATTGAAGATTGAGGATTGAGGATTGATGGTTGTGGATTGAGGACGAGGACCGAGGGTTCAGTATTGCTGTTTGAAGACTGAGGATTGAGGGTCGAGGATTGAGAATTGAGGATTGAGGATTGAGGATTGAAGATTGAGGATTGGGTATTGAGGATTGAAGAATGAGGATTGAGGATTGAGGGTTGAGGATTGAGGATTGAAGACTGAGTGTTGAGGGTTGAGTGATGAGAATTGATGTTTGTGGATAGAGATTTGAAGATTACAGAATGAGTATTGAGTATTGAAAACTGTGAATTGATGATATTCTATTGAGGATTGAGGATTGACAACTGATTGTTGAGGACTGAGGGCTGAAGATTGAGGATTCAGGATTGAGGATTCAGGATTGAGGTTTGAGGACTGAGGATTGAGGATTGACGATTGAAGATTGAGTATTGATGATTGAAGATGGGAGGATTGAGGATTGAGTGTTGAGGATTGAGGACGAGGACTGACGGTTGAGGATTGAGGTTTGAGGATTGTGGATTGTGGATTGAGAATGAGGGCTGAGGGTTGAGGATTGAGGTTTGAGTATAGAATTCTGAGATTTCAGGATATTCTATTGAGTATTGAGAATTGAGGGTTGATGGTTGAGTATTGAGGATTGAGGATTGAGGGTTGAGGATTGAGTATTGAAAATTGATGATTGATAATTGAGGATTGATGATTGAGGATTGAGGATTGAGGATTGAGGATTGAGGATTGAGGATTGAAGATTCAGTATTGAGGATTGAAGATTGAGTAATGAGGATTGAGGATTGAACATTGCGGACTGAGTGTTGAGGGTTGAGTGATGATAATTGATGTTCGTGGATAGAGGTTTGAAGATTGCAGATCGAGTATTGAATGTTGAAAACTGTGAATTGAGGATATTCTACTGAGGATTGAGGATTGGCTTCTGATTGTTGAGGATTGAGGGCTGAAGATTGAGGATTGAGGATTGAAGATTCAGTATTGAGGATTGAAGATTGAGTAATGAGGATTGAAGATTGAGGATTGGGGACTGAGTGTTGAGGGTTGAATGATGAGAATTGATGTTTGTGGATAGAGATTTGAAGATTGCAGACTGAGTATTGGGTATTGAAAACTGTGAATTGATGATATTCTATTGAGGATTGAGTACTGACGACTGATTGTTGAGGACTGAGGTCTGAAGGTTGAGGATTCAGGATTGAGGATTCAGGTTTGATGTTTGAGGACTGAGGATTGACGATTGAGGATTGAGGATGAGGGCTGAGGGTTGAGGATTGAGGTTTGAGGACTGAGGACTGAGGATTGACGATTGAGAATTGAGGATTGAGGATTGAGGATTGAGGATTGAGGATTGGGTATTGAGGATTGTAGGATGAGGTTTGAAGATTGAGTACTGAGGATTGAAGATTAAGATTCAGGATTGAGGTTTCAGGAGAGAGGACTGAGGATTGGGGATTGAGGATTGAGGATTGAGGATTGAAGATTGAGGATTCGGTATTGAGGATTGAACATTGAGGATTGAGGATTGAGTACTGAAGATTGAGGATCGAGGATTGAGGGTTGTGGATTGAGGACGAGGACTGAGGGTTGAGTATTGATGTTTGAGGTCTGAGGATTGAGGATTGAGGATTGAGAATTGAGGATTGAGGATTGAGGATTGAAGATTGAGGATTGGGTGTTGAGGATTGAAGAATGAGGATTGAGGATTGAGGATTGAGTGTTGAGGGTTGAAGATTGAGTTTTGAGGATTGAAGATTGAGGATTGAGGATTGAGGATTGAGGATTAAGGATTGAGGATTGAAGATTGAGGATTGGGTATTGCGGATTGAACATTGAGGTTTGAGGATTGAGGATTGAGGATTGAGGATTGAGGACTGAAGATTGAATATTGATGATTGAAGATTGAGGATTGAGGATTGAGGATTCAGGATTGAGGATTGAAGATTGAGTATTGAGGATTGAAGCCTGACGATTGAGGATTGAGGATTGACGATTGAGAATAGAGGATTGAGGTTTGAGGATTGTGGATTGAGGATTGAGGATTGAGGCTTGAATATTGTGGATTGGGGACTGAGTGTTGAGGGTCAAGTGATGAGAATTGATGTTTGTGGATAGAGATTTGAAGATTGCAGGTTGAGTATTGAGTATTGAAAACTGTGAAATCATGGTATTCTAATGAGGATTGAGGATGGACCACTGACTGTTGAGGACTGAGGGCTGAAGATTGAGGATTCAGGATTGAGTATTCAGGATTGAGGTTTGAGGACTGAGGATTGAGGATTGAGGTTTGAGGATTGAGGATTGAGGATTGAGGATTGAAGACTGAGGATCGGGTATTGATGATTGAACATTGAGGATTGAGGATTGAGGATTGAGGATTGAGGATTGAGGATTGAAGGTTGAATATTGATGAATGAAGATTGAGGATTGAGGATTGAAGGTCGTGGATTGAGGACGAGGACTGAGGTTTGAGTATTGATACTTGAGGCCTGAGGATTGAGGATAGGGGTTTGCGAATTGTAGATTGAGGATTTAAGATTGAGGATTGGGTATTCGGGATTGAAGATTGAGCATTGAGGATTGAGGATTGAAGATTGAGTATTGAGGATTGAAGATTGACGATTGAGGATTGAGGATTGAGGATTGAGGATAGAGGATTGAGGATTGAGGATTGAAGATTGAGTATTGAGGATTGAAGATTGAGGATTGAGGATTGAGGATTCAGGATTGAGGATTGAAGATTGAGTACTGAAGATTGAAGATTGAGGATTGAGGATTGAGGATTCAGGTTTGATGTTTGAGGACTGAGGATTGAGGATTGAGGATTGAGGATTGGGGATTGAGGATTGAGGGTTGAGGATTGAAGATTGAGGATTGGGTATTGAGGATTGAACATTGAGGATTGAGGATTGAGTACTGAAGATTGAGGATCGAGGATTGAGGGTTGTGGATTGAGGACGAGGACTGAGGGTTGAGTATTGATGTTTGAGGTCTGAGGATTGAGGATTGAGGATTGAGAATTGAGGATTGAGGATTGAGGATTGAAGATTGAGGATTGGGTGTTGAGGATTGAAGAATGAGGATTGAGGATTGAGGATCGAGTGTTGAGGGTTGAAGATTGAGTTTTGAGGACTGAAGATTGAGGATTGAGGATTGAGGATTGAGGATTAGGGATTGAGGATTGAAGATTGAGGATTGGGTATTGCGGATTGAACATTGAGGATTGAGGATTGAGGATTGAGGATTGAGGACTGAGGACTGAAGATTGAATATTGATGATTGAAGATTGAGGATTGAGGATTGAGGATTGAGGATTGAGGATTGAAGATTGAGTATTGAGGATTGAAGCCTGACGATTGAGGATTGAGGATTGACGATTGAGGATAGAGGATTGGGGATTGAGGATTGAAGATTGAGGATTGGGTATTGAGGATTGAACAATGAGGATTGAGGACTGAGGGTTGAGGGTTGAAGATTGAGTTTTGAGGATTGAAGTTTGAGGATTGAGATTTGAGGATTGAGCATTGAGGATTGAAGCTTGAGTATTGAGGATTGAAGCCTGACGATTGAGGATTGAGGATTGACGATTGAGAATAGAGGATTGAGGATTGAGGATTGAAGATTGAGGATTGGGTATTGAGGATTGAACAATGAGGATTGAGGATTGAGGATTGAGGATTGAGGATTGAAGACTGAGTGTTGAGGGTTGAGTGATGAGAATTGATGTTTGTGGATAGAGATTTGAAGATTGCAGATTGAGTATTGAGTATTGAAAACTGTGAATTGATGATATTCTATTGAGGATTGAGGATTGACAACTGATTGTTGAGGACTGAGGGCTGAAGATTGAGGATTCAGGATTGAGGATTCAGGATTGAGGGTTGAGGAGCGAGGATTGAGGATTCAGTATTGAGGATTGAGGATTGAGGATTGAAGATTGAGGATTGAGGATTGAGGGTTGTGGATTGAGGATGAATACTGAGGGTTGGGTATTGATGTTTGACGTCAGAGGATTGTGTATTGAGGATTGAGGATTGAAGATTGAGGATTGAGGATTGGGGATTGAGGATTGAGGATTGAGGATTGAGGATTGAAGATTGAGTATTGAGGATTGAAGGTTGAGGACTGAGGATTGAGGATTGAGGATTGAGGATTGAAGATTGAGTATTGAGGATTGAAGATTAAGGTTGAGGATTGAGGGTTGAGGAATTAGGGTTGATGATTGAGGATTGGGGACTGAGTATTGAGGGTTGAGTGATGAGAATTGATGTTTGTGGATAGAGATCTGTAGATTGCAGATTGAGTATTGAGTATTGAAAACTGTAAATTGAGGATATTGTATTGAGGATTCAGGATTGGCAACTGATTGTTGAGGACTCAGGGCTGAAGATTGAGGATTCAGGATTGAGGATTCAGGATTCTGGTTTGAGGTCTGAGGATTGAGGATTGAGGATTGAGGATTGAGGATTGAGGATTGAAGACTGAGGATTGGGTATTGAGGATTGAACATTGAGGATTGCGTGTTGAGGATTGAGGGATTGAGTATTGAGGATTGAAGATTGAATGTTAATGATTGATGATTGAGGATTGAGGATTGAGGGTTGTGGATTGAGGACGAGGTCTGAGGGTTGAGTATTGATGTTTGATGTCTGAGGATTCAAGATTGAGGATTAAGGATTGAGGATCGGGGATTGAGGATCTGGGATTGGAGATTGATTATTGAGGACTGAAGATTGAGGATTGAGGATTGAGGATTGAGGATTGAGAATTGAGGGTGAGTACTGAGTGTTGAGGGTTGATGTTCGAGGAACGAGGATTGAGGATTGAGGATTGAGGACTGAGGATTGACGATTGAGTATTGAAGGTTGAGGATTGATTACTGAGGATTGAGGATTGAGGATTGAGGATTGAGGATTGAGGATTGAGGATTGAGGATTGAAGATTCAGTATTGACGATTGAAGATTGAGAATTGAGGATTGAGGACAGAACATTGAGGACTGAGCGTTCAGGGTTGAGTGATGAGAATTGATGTTTCTGGATAGAGATTTGAAGATTGCAGATTGAGTATTGAGTATTGAAAACTGTGGATTGAGGATACTCTATTGGGGATTGAGGATTGACAACTGATTGTTGAGGACTGAGGGCTGAGGATTGAGAATGCAGGATTGAGGATTCAGAATTGAGATTTGAGGACTGAGGATTGAGGCTTGAATATTGAGTATTGAGGATTGAAGATTAAGGATTGAGGATTGAGGATTGAGGATTGATAACGAGGGCTGAGGTTTGAGAATTGAGGTTTGATGACTGTGGACTGAGGATTGAGGGTTGAGAATTGAGGATTGAGGATTAAGGGTTGAAGATTGAGGATTGGGTATTGAGGATTGAAGAATGAGGATTGAGGATTGAGGATTGACGATTGAGGATTGAGGATTGAAGATTGAGGATTGGGTATTGAGGATTGAAGAATGAGGATTGAGGATTGAGGATTGAGGATTGAGGATTGAATATTGAGTATTGAGGATTGAAGGTCGACTATTGAGGATTGCGAATTGAGGATTGAGGGTTGGGGATTCAGGATTGAAGATTGAGTATTGAGGATTGAAGGTTGAGGATTGTGGATTGAGGATTGAGGATTGAGGCTTGAATATTGTGGATTGGGGACTGAGTGTTGAGGGTTAAGTGATGAGAATTGATGTTTGTGGATAGAGATTTGAAGAATGCAGGTTGAGTATTGAGTATTGAAAACTGTGAAATCATGGTATTCTATTGAGGATTGAGTATGGACCACTGACTGTTGAGGACTGAGGGCTGAAGATTGAGGATTCAGGATTGAGGATTCAGGATTGAGGTTTGAGGACTGAGGATTGAGGATTGAGGATTGAGGATTGAGGATTGAGGATTGAGGATTGAGGATTGAAGACTGAGGATCGGGTATTGATGATTGAACACTGAGGATTGAGGATTGAGGATTGAGGATTGAGGATTGAGGATTGAAGGTTGAATATTGATGAGTGAAGAATGAGGATTGAGGATTGAAGGTCGTCGATTGAGGACGAGGACTGAGGGTTGAGTATTGATACTTGAGGCCTGAGGATTGAGGATTGAGGTTTGCGTATTGTGGATTGAGGATTTAAGATTGATGATTGGGTATTGAGGATTGAAGATTGAGCATTGAGGATTGAGGATTGAAGATTGAGTATTGATGATTGAAGATTTACGATTGAGGATTGAGGATTGAGGATTGAGGATAGAGGATTGAGGATTGAGGATTGAAGATTGAGTATTGAGGATTGCAGATTGAGGATTGAGGATTGAGGATTCAGGATTGAGGATTGAAGATTGAGTACTGAAGATTGAAGATTGAGGATTGAGGATTGAGGATTGAGGATTGAGGATTGAGGATTGAGGATTGAAGATTGAGTATTGAGGACTGAGGATTGAAGATTGATTACTGAGGATTGAAAATTAAGATTGAGGATTGAGGATTGAGGACTGAGGATTGAGGATTGAGGATTGAAGGTTCAGTATTGAGGATTGAAGATTGAGAATTGAGGATTGAGGATTGAACATTGAGGACTGAGTGTTGAGGGTTGAGTGATGAGAATTGATGTTTGTGGATAGAGATTTGAAGATTGCAGATTGAGTATGGAGTATTGAAAACTGTGAATTGAGTATATTCTGTTTAGGATTGAGGATTGACAACTGATTGTTGAGGACTGAGGGCTGAAGATTGAGGGTTCCGGATTGAGGATTCAGAATTGAAATTTGAGGACTGAGCATTGAGGATTGAAGATTGAGTATTGAGGATTGAAGATTGAGAATTGAGGATTGAGGATTGAGGATTGAGGATGAGGGCTGAGGGTTGAGGATTGAGGTTTGAGGACCGAGGACTGAGGATTGAGGATTGAGAATTGAGGATTGAGGATTGAGGGTTGAAGACTGAGGATTGGGTATTGAGGATTGAAGAATGAGGATTGAGGATTGAGGATTGAGGATTGAGGATTGAGGATTGAAGATTGAGTATTGAGGATTGAAGATTGACGATCGAGGATTGAGAATTGAGGATTGAGTATTGAGGACAGAGGATTGAAGATTGAGTATTGAGGATTGAAGGTTGAGGATTGTGGATTGAGGATTGAGGATTGAGGATTGAAAATTGAGGATTGGGGACTGAATGTTGAGGGTTGAATGATGAGAATTGATGTTTGTGGATAGAGATTTGAAGATTGCAGGTTGAGTATTGAGTATTGAAAACTGTGAATTGAGTATATTCTATTGAGGATTGAGGATTGAAAACTGATTGTTGAGGACTGAGGGCTGAAGGTTGAGGGTTCCGGATTGAGGATTCAGAATTGAAATTTGAGGACTGAGCATTGAGGATTGAAGATTGAGTATTGAGGATTGAAGATTGAGAATTGAGGATTGATAATTGAGGATTGAGGATGAGGGCTGAGGGTTGAGGATTGAGGTTTGAGGACCGAGGACTGAGGATTGAGGATTGAGAATTGAGGATTGAGGATTGAGGGTTGAAGACTGAGGATTGGGTATTGAGGATTGAAGAATGAGGATTGAAGATTAAGGATTGAGGATTGAGGATTGAGGATTGATAACGAGGGCTGAGGTTTGAGAATTGAGGTTTGATGACTGTGGACTGAGGATTGAGGGTTGAGAATTGAGGATTGAGGATTAAGGGTTGAAGATTGAGGATTGGGTATTGAGGATTGAAGAATGAGGATTGAGGATTGAGGATTGACGATTGAGGATTGAGGATTGAAGATTGAGGATTGGGTATTGAGGATTGAAGAATGAGGATTGAGGATTGAGGATTGAGGATTGAGGATTGAATATTGAGTATTGAGGATTGAAGGTCGACTATTGAGGATTGCGAATTGAGGATTGAGGGTTGGGGATTCAGGATTGAAGATTGAGTATTGAGGATTGAAGGTTGAGGATTGTGGATTGAGGATTGAGGATTGAGGCTTGAATATTGTGGATTGGGGACTGAGTGTTGAGGGTTAAGTGATGAGAATTGATGTTTGTGGATAGAGATTTGAAGAATGCAGGTTGAGTATTGAGTATTGAAAACTGTGAAATCATGGTATTCTATTGAGGATTGAGTATGGACCACTGACTGTTGAGGACTGAGGGCTGAAGATTGAGGATTCAGGATTGAGGATTCAGGATTGAGGTTTGAGGACTGAGGATTGAGGATTGAGGATTGAGGATTGAGGATTGAGGATTGAGGATTGAAGACTGAGGATCGGGTATTGATGATTGAACACTGAGGATTGAGGATTGAGGATTGAGGATAGAGGATTGAGGATTGAGGATTGAAGATTGAGTATTGAGGATTGAAGATTGAGGATTGAGGATTGAGGATTCAGGATTGAGGATTGAAGATTGAGTACTGAAGATTGAAGATTGAGGATTGAGGATTGAGGATTGAGGATTGAGGATTGAGGATTGAGGATTGAAGATTGAGTATTGAGGACTGAGGATTGAAGATTGATTACTGAGGATTGAAAATTAAGATTGAGGATTGAGGATTGAGGACTGAGGATTGAGGATTGAGGATTGAAGGTTCAGTATTGAGGATTGAAGATTGAGAATTGAGGATTGAGGATTGAACATTGAGGACTGAGTGTTGAGGGTTGAGTGATGAGAATTGATGTTTGTGGATAGAGATTTGAAGATTGCAGATTGAGTATGGAGTATTGAAAACTGTGAATTGAGTATATTCTGTTGAGGATTGAGGATTGACAACTGATTGTTGAGGACTGAGGGCTGAAGATTGAGGGTTCCGGATTGAGGATTCAGAATTGAAATTTGAGGACTGAGCATTGAGGATTGAAGATTGAGTATTGAGGATTGAAGATTGAGAATTGAGGATTGAGGATTGAGGATTGAGGATGAGGGCTGAGGGTTGAGGATTGAGGTTTGAGGACCGAGGACTGAGGATTGAGGATTGAGAATTGAGGATTGAGGATTGAGGGTTGAAGACTGAGGATTGGGTATTGAGGATTGAAGAATGAGGATTGAGGATTGAGGATTGAGGATTGAGGATTGAGGATTGAAGATTGAGTATTGAGGATTGAAGATTGACGATCGAGGATTGAGAATTGAGGATTGAGTATTGAGGACAGAGGATTGAAGATTGAGTATTGAGGATTGAAGGTTGAGGATTGTGGATTGAGGATTGAGGATTGAGGATTGAAAATTGAGGATTGGGGACTGAATGTTGAGGGTTGAATGATGAGAATTGATGTTTGTGGATAGAGATTTGAAGATTGCAGGTTGAGTATTGAGTATTGAAAACTGTGAATTGAGTATATTCTATTGAGGATTGAGGATTGACAACTGATTGTTGAGGACTGAGGGCTGAAGGTTGAGGGTTCCGGATTGAGGATTCAGAATTGAAATTTGAGGACTGAGCATTGAGGATTGAAGATTGAGTATTGAGGATTGAAGATTGAGAATTGAGGATTGAGGATTGAGGATTGAGGATGAGGGCTGAGGGTTGAGGATTGAGGTTTGAGGACCGAGGACTGAGGATTGAGGATTGAGAATTGAGGATTGAGGATTGAGGGTTGAAGACTGAGGATTGGGTATTGAGGATTGAAGAATGAGGATTGAGGATTGAGGATTGAGGATTGAGGATTGAGGATTGAAGATTGAGTATTGAGGATTGAAGATTGACGATCGAGGATTGAGAATTGAGGATTGAGTATTGAGGACTGAGGATTGAAGATTGAGTATTGAGGATTGAAGGTTGAGGATTGTGGATTGAGGATTGAGGATTGAGGATTGAAAATTGAGGATTGGGGACTGAATGTTGAGGGTTGAATGATGAGAATTGATGTTTGTGGATAGAGACTTGAAGATTGCAGGTTGAGTATTGAGTATTGAAAACTGTGAATTGAGTATATTCTATTGAGGATTGAGGATTGACAACTGATTGTTGAGGACTGAGGGCTGAAGGTTGAGGGTTCCGGATTGAGGATTCAGAATTGAAATTTGAGGACTGAGCATTGAGGATTGAAGATTGAGTATTGAGGATTGAAGATTGAGAATTGAGGATTGAGGATTGAGGATTGAGGATGAGGGCTGAGGGTTGAGGATTGAGGTTTGAGGACCGAGGACTGAGGATTGAAGATTGAGTATTGAGGATTGAAGATTGACGATCGAGGATTGAGAATTGATGATTGAAGATTGAGGATTGAGGATTGAGGATTGAGGATTGAGGATTGAAGATTGAGTATTGAGGATTGAAGCCTGACGATTGAGGATTGAGGATTGACGATTGAGAATAGAGGATTGAGGATTGAGGATTGAAGATTGAGGATTGGGTATTGAGGATTGAAGAATGAGGATTGAGGATTGAGGATTGAGTATTGAGGATTGAAGATTGAGTATTGAGGATTGAAGATTAAGATTGAGGATTGAGGACTGAGGGTTGAGGGTTGAAGATTGAGTTTTGAGGATTGAAGATTGAGGATTGAGGATTGAGGATTGAGGATTGAGGATTGAAGATTGAGTATTGAGGATTGAAGCCTGACGATTGAGGATTGAGGATTGAGTATTGAGGGTTGAGGATTGAGGATTGAAGATTGAGGATTGAGGATTGAGGGTTGTGGATTGAGGATGAATACTGAGGGTTGGGTATTGATGTTTGACGTCAGAGGATTGAGGATTGAGGATTGAGAATTGAGGATTGAGGATTGAGGATTGAAGATTGAGTATTGGGTATTAAGGAATGAAGAAAGAGGATTGAGGACTGAGGATTAAGGATTGAGGATTGAAGATGGAGTATTGAGGATTGAAGATTGACGATTGAGGATTGAGGATTGAGGATTGAGGATTGAGGATTGAGGATTGAGGATTGAAGATTGAGTATTGAGGATTGAAGATTGAGGATTGAGGATTGAGGATTGAGGATTGAGGATTGAAGATTGAGTATTGAGGATTGAAGATTAAGATTGAGGATTGAGGGTTGAGGATTTAGGGTTGATGATTGAGGATTGGGGACTGAGTATTGAGGGTTGAGTGATGAGAATTGATGTTTGTGGATAGAGATCTGTAGATTGCAGATTGAGTATTGAGTATTGAAAACTGTAAATTGAGGATATTGTATTGAGGATTCAGGATTGGCAACTGATTGTTGAGGACTCAGGGCTGAAGATTGAGGATTCAGGATTGAGGATTCAGGATTGTGGTTTGAGGTCTGAGGATTGAGGATTGAGGATTGAGGATTGAGGATTGAGGATTGAAGACTGAGGATTGGGTATTGAGGATTGAACATTGAGGATTGCGTGTTGAGGATTGAGGGATTGAGTATTGAGGATTGAAGATTGAATGTTAATGATTGATGATTGAGGATTGAGGATTGAGGGTTGTGGATTGAGGACGAGGTCTGAGGGTTGAGTATTGATGTTTGATGTCTGAGGATTGAAGATTGAGGATTAAGGATTGAGGATCGGGGATTGAGGATCTGGGATTGGAGATTGATTATTGAGGACTGAAGATTGAGGATTGAGGATTGAGGATTGAGGATTGAGAATTGAGGGTGAGTACTGAGTGTTGAGGATTGATGTTTGAGGAACGAGGATTGAGGATTGAGGATTGAGGACTGAGGATTGACGATTGAGTATTGATGGTTGAGGATTGATTACTGAGGATTGAGGATAGAGGATTGAGTATTGAGGATTGAGGATTGAGGATTGAGGATTGAGGATTGAAGATTCAGTATTGACGATTGAAGATTGAGAATTGAGGATTGAGGATTGAACATTGAGGACTGAGCGTTCAGGGTTGAGTGATGAGAATTGATGTTTCTGGATAGAGATTTGAAGATTGCAGATTGAGTATTGAGTATTGAAAACTGTGGATTGAGGATACTCTATTGGGGATTGAGGATTGACAACTGATTGTTGAGGACTGAGGGCTGAGGATTGAGGATGCAGGATTGAGGATTCAGAATTGAGATTTGAGGACTGAGGATTGAGGATTGAATATTGAGTATTGAGGATTGAAGATTAAGGATTGAGGATTGAGGATTGAGGATTGATAACGAGGGCTGAGGTTTGAGGATTGAGGTTTGATGACTGTGGACTGAGGATTGAGGGTTGAGAATTGAGGATTGAGGATTAAGGGTTGAAGATTGAGGATTGGGTATTGAGGATTGAAGAATGAGGATTGAGGATTGAGGATTGAGGATTGAGGATTGAGGATTGAAGATTGAGGATTGGGTATTGAGGATTGAAGAATGAGGATTGAGGATTGAGGATTGAGGATTGAGGATTGAATAATGAGTATTGAGGATTGAAGGTCGACTATTGAGGATTGCGAATTGAGGATTGAGGGTTGGGGATTGAGGATTGAAGATTGAGTATTGAGGATTGAAGGTTGAGGATTGTGGATTGAGGATTGAGGATTGAGGCTTGAATATTGTGGATTGGGGACTGAGTGTTGAGGGTTAAGTGATGAGAATTGATGTTTGTGGATAGAGATTTGAAGATTGCAGGTTGAGTATTGAGTATTGAAAGCTGTGAAATCATGGTATTCTATTGAGGATTGAGGATGGACCACTGACTGTTGAGGACTGAGGGCTGAAGATTGAGGATTCAGGATTGAGGATTCAGGATTGAGGTTTGAGGACTGAGGATTGAGGATTGAGGATTGAGGATTGAGGATTGAGGATTGAGGATTGAAGACTGAGGATCGGGTATTGATGATTGAACATTGAGGATTGAGGATTGAGGATTGAGGATTGAGGATTGAGGATTGAAGGTTGAATATTGATGAATGAAGAATGACGATAGAGGATTGAAGGTCGTGGATTGAGGACGAGGACTGAGGTTTGAGTATTGATACTTGAGGCCTGAGGATTGAGGATTGAGGTTTGCGAATTGTGGATTGAGGATTTAAGATTGAGGATTGGGTATTGAGGGATGAAGATTGAGCATTGAGGATTGAGGATTGAAGATTGAGTATTGAGGATTGAAGATTGACGATTGAGGATTGAGGATTGAGGATTGAGGATAGAGGATTGAGGATTGAGGATTGAAGATTGAGTATTGAGGATTGAAGATTGAGGATTGAGGATTGAGGATTCAGGATTGAGGATTGAAGATTGAGTACTGAAGATTGAAGATTGAGGATTGAGGATTGAGGATTGAGGATTGAGGATTGAGGATTGAGGATTGAATATTGAGTATTGAGGATTGAAGATTGAGGATTGAGGATTGAGGATTGAGGATTGAGGATTGAAGATTGAGTACTGAGGATTGAAAATTAAGATTGAGGATTGAGAATTGAGGACTGAGGATTGAGGATTGAGGATTGAAGGTTCAGTATTGAGGATTGAAGATTGAGAATAGAGGATTGAGGATTGAACATTGAGGACTGAGCGTTCAGGGTTGAGTGATGAGAATTGATGTTTCTGGATAGAGATTTGAAGATTGCAGATTGAGTATTGAGTATTGAAAGCTGTGGATTGAGGATATTCTATTGGGGATTGAGGATTGACAACTGATCGTTGAGGACTGAGGGCTGAGTATTGAGGATGCAGGATTGAGGATTCAGAATTGAGATCTGAGGACTGAGGATTGAGTATTGAATATTGAGTATTGAGGATTGAAGATTAAGGATTGAGGATTGAGGATTGAGGATTGATAGTGAGGGCTGAGGTTTGAGGATTGAGGTTTGATGACTGTGGACTGAGGATTGAGGGTTGAGAATTGAGGATTGAGGATTAAGGATTGAAGATTGAGGATTGGGTATTGAGGATTGAAGAATGAGTATTGAGGATTGAGGATTGAGGATTGAGGATTGAGGATTGAAGATTGAGGATTGGGCATTGAGGATTGAAGAATGAGGATTGAGGATTGAGGATTGAGGATTGAGGATTGAAGATTGACGATCGAGGATTGAGAATTGAGGATTGAGTATTGAGGATTGAGGATTGAAGATTGAGTATTGAGGATTGAAGGTTGAGGATTGTGGATTGAGGATTGAGGATTGAGGATTGAAAATTGAGGATTGGGGACTGAGGTTTGAGGGTTGAATGATGAGAATTGCTGTTTGTGGATAGAGATTTGAAGATTGCAGATTGAGTATTGAGTATTGAAAACTTTGAATTGATGATATTCTATTGAGGATTGAGGATTGACAACTGATTGTTGAGGACTGAGGGCTGAAGCTTGAGGATTCTGGATTGAGGATTCAGGATTGAGGTTTGAGGAGAGAGGACTGAGGATTGAGGATTGAGGATTGAGAATTGAGGATTGAGGATTGAGGATTGAAGATTGAGGATTGGCTGTTGAGGATTGAACATTGAGGATTGAGGATTCAGGATTGAGGATTGAGGATTGAAGGTTGAATATTGATGAATGAAGATTGAGGATTGACGATTGAGGGTTGTGGATTGAGAACGAGGACTGAGGGTTGAGTGTTGATGCCTGACGTCTGAGGATTGAGGATTGAGGATTGCGAACTGAGGATTGAGGATTGAAGATTGAAGATTGAGGATTGGGTATTGAGGATTGAAGAATGAGGATTGAAGAATGAGGATTGGGGATTGAGTATTGAGGATTGAGGATTGAATATTGAGTATTGAGGATTGAATATTGAGGATTGAGGATTGAGGATTGAGGATTGAGGATTCAGGATTGAAGATTGAGTATTGAGGATTGAAGATTGAGAATTGAGGATTGAGGATTGAGGATTGAGGATTGAGGATTGAGGATTGAAGATTGAGGATTGAGGGTTGAGGATTGAGGATTGAGGGTTGTGGATTGAGGACGAGGACTGAGGGTTGAATACTTATGATTGAGCTCTGAGGATTGAGGGTTGAGGATTGAGAATTGAGGATTTAGGATTAAGGATTGAATATTGAGAATTGAGGATTGAAGATTGAAGATTGAGAATTGAGGATTGAAGATTGACGATCGAGGATTGAGAATTGAGAATTGAAGATTGAGGATTGGCTGTTGAGGATTGAACATTGAGGATTGAGGATTGAGGATTGAGGATTGAGAATTGAAGGTTGAATATTGATGAATGAAGATTGAGGATTCAGGATTGAGGATTGAGGATTGAGGATTGAGGATTGAGGATTGAAGATTGAGTATTGAGGATTGAAGATTGAGGATTGAGGATTGACGATTGAGGATTGAGGATTGAGGATTGAAGATTGAGGGTTGAGGATTCAAGATTAAGATTGAGGATTGAGGGTTGAGGATTTAGGGTTGATGATTGAGGATTGGGGACTGAGTATTGAGGGTTCAGTGATGAGAATTGATGTTTGTGGATAGAGATCTGAAGATTGCAGATTGAGTATTGAGTATTGAAAACTGTGAATTGAGGATATTGTATTGAGGATTCAGGATTGGCAACTGATTGTTGAGGACTCAGGGCTGAAGATTGAGGATTCAGGATTGAGGATTCAGGATTGAGGTTTGAGGTCTGAGGATTGAGGATTGAGGATTGAGGATTGAGGATTGAGGATTGAAAACTGGGGATTGGGTATTGAGGATTGAACATTGAGGATTGCGTGTTGAGGATTGAGGATTGAGTATTCAGGATTGAAGATTGAATGTTAATGATTGATGATTGAGGATTGAGGATTGAGTGTTGTGGATTGAGGACGAGGTCTGAGGGTTGAGTATTGATGTTTGATGTCTGAGGATTGAATATTGAGGATTAAGGATTGAGGATCGGGGATTGAGGATCTGGGATTGGAGATTGTTTATTGAGGACTGAAGATTGAGGATTGAGGATTGAGGATTGAGAATTGAGAATTGAGGGTGAGTACTGAGTGTTGAGGATTGATGTTTGAGGAACGAGGATTGAGGATTGAGGATTCAGGACTGAGGATTGACGATTGAGTATTGACGGTTGAGGATTGATTACTGAGGATTGAGGATTGAGGATTGAGGATTGAGGATTGAGGATTGAGGATTGAAGATTCAGTATTGACGATTGAAGATTGAGGATTGAGGATTGAGGATTGAACATAGAGGACTGAGCGTTCAGGGTTGAGTGATGAGAATTGATGTTTCTGGATAGAGATTTGAACATTGCAGATTGAGTATTGAGTATTGTAAACTGTGAATTGAGGATATTCTATTGGGGATTGAGGATTGACAACTGATTGTTGAGGACTGAGGGCTGAGGATTGAGGATGCAGGATTGAGGATTCAGAATTGAGATTTGAGGACTGAGGATTGAGGATTGAATATTGAGTACTGAGGATTGAAGATTAAGGATTGACGATTGAAGATTGAGAATTGAGGATTGAGGATTGAACATTGAGGACTGAGCGTTCAGGGTTGAGTGATGAGAATTGATGTTTCTGGATAGAGATTTGAAGATTGCAGATTGAGTATTGAGTATTAAAAGCTGTGGATTGAGGATATTCTATTGGGGATTGAGGATTGACAACTGATCGTTGAGGACTGAGGGCTGAGTATTGAGGATGCAGGATTGAGGATTCAGAATTGAGATCTGAGGACTGAGGATTGAGGATTGAATATTGAGTATTGAGGATTGAAGATTAAGGATTGAGGATTGAGGATTGAGGATTGATAGTGAGGGCTGAGGTTTGAGGATTGAGGTTTGATGACTGTGGACTGAGGATTGAGGGTTGAGAATTGAGGATTGAGGATTAAGGATTGAAGATTGAGGATTGGGTATTGAGGATTGAAGAATGAGTATTGAGGATTGAGGATTGAGGATTGAGGATTGAGGATTGAAGATTGAGGATTGGGCATTGAGGATTGAAGAATGAGGATTGAGGATTGAGGATTGAGGATTGAGGATTGAAGATTGACGATCGAGGATTGAGAATTGAGGATTGAGTATTGAGGATTGAGGATTGAAGATTCAGTATTGAGGATTGAAGGTTGAGGATTGTGGATTGAGGATTGAGGATTGAGGATTGAAAATTGAGGATTGGGGACTGAGGTTTGAGGGTTGAATGATGAGAATTGCTGTTTGTGGATAGAGATTTGAAGATTGCAGATTGAGTATTGAGTATTGAAAACTTTGAATTGATGATATTCTATTGAGGATTGAGGATTGACAACTGATTGTTGAGGACTGAGGGCTGAAGCTTGAGGATTCTGGATTGAGGATTCAGGATTGAGGTTTGAGGAGAGAGGACTGAGGATTGAGGATTGAGGATTGAGAATTGAGGATTGAGGATTGAGGATTGAAGATTGAGGATTGGCTGTTGAGGATTGAACATTGAGGATTGAGGATTCAGGATTGAGGATTGAGGATTGAAGGTTGAATATTGATGAATGAAGATTGAGGATTGACGATTGAGGGTTGTGGATTGAGAACGAGGACTGAGGGTTGAGTGTTGATGCCTGACGTCTGAGGATTGAGGATTGAGGATTGCGAACTGAGGATTGAGGATTGAAGATTGAAGATTGAGGATTGGGTATTGAGGATTGAAGAATGAGGATTGAAGAATGAGGATTGGGGATTGAGTATTGAGGATTGAGGATTGAATATTGAGTATTGAGGATTGAATATTGAGGATTGAGGATTGAGGATTGAGGATTGAGGATTGAGGATTGAAGATTGAGTATTGAGGATTGAAGATTGAGAATTGAGGATTGAGGATTGAGGATTGAGGATTGAGGATTGAGGATTGAAGATTGAGGATTGAGGGTTGAGGATTGAGGATTGAGGGTTGTGGATTGAGGACGAGGACTGAGGGTTGAATACTTATGATTGAGATCTGAGGATTGAGGGTTGAGTATTGAGAATTGAGGATTTAGGATTAAGGATTGAATATTGAGAATTGAGGATTGAAGATTGAAGATTGAGAATTGAGGATTGAAGATTGACGATCGAGGATTGAGAATTGAGGATTGAAGATTGAGGATTGGCTGTTGAGGATTGAACATTGAGGATTGAGGATTGAGGATTGAGGATTGAGAATTGAAGGTTGAATATTGATGAATGAAGATTGAGGATTGAGGATTGAGGATTGAGGATTGAGGATTGAGGATTGAGGATTGACGATTGAGGATTGAGGATTGAAGATTGAGGATTGGGTATTGAGGATTGAAGAATGAGGATTGAGGATTGAGGATTGAGGATTGAGGATTGAATATTGAGTATTGAGGATTGAAGGTCGACTATTGAGGATTGCGAATTGAGGATTGAGGGTTGGGGATTCAGGATTGAAGATTGAGTATTGAGGATTGAAGGTTGAGGATTGTGGATTGAGGATTGAGGATTGAGGCTTGAATATTGTGGATTGGGGACTGAGTGTTGAGGGTTAAGTGATGAGAATTGATGTTTGTGGATAGAGATTTGAAGAATGCAGGTTGAGTATTGAGTATTGAAAACTGTGAAATCATGGTATTCTATTGAGGATTGAGTATGGACCACTGACTGTTGAGGACTGAGGGCTGAAGATTGAGGATTCAGGATTGAGGATTCAGGATTGAGGTTTGAGGACTGAGGATTGAGGATTGAGGATTGAGGATTGAGGATTGAGGATTGAGGATTGAAGACTGAGGATCGGGTATTGATGATTGAACACTGAGGATTGAGGATTGAGGATTGAGGATTGAGGATTGAGGATTGAAGGTTGAATATTGATGAGTGAAGAATGAGGATTGAGGATTGAAGGTCGTCGATTGAGGACGAGGACTGAGGGTTGAGTATTGATACTTGAGGCCTGAGGATTGAGGATTGAGGTTTGCGAATTGTGGATTGAGGATTTAAGATTGATGATTGGGTATTGAGGATTGAAGATTGAGCATTGAGGATTGAGGATTGAAGATTGAGTATTGATGATTGAAGATTTACGATTGAGGATTGAGGATTGAGGATTGAGGATAGAGGATTGAGGATTGAGGATTGAAGATTGAGTATTGAGGATTGAGTATTGAGGACAGAGGATTGAAGATTGAGTATTGAGGATTGAAGGTTGAGGATTGTGGATTGAGGATTGAGGATTGAGGATTGAAAATTGAGGATTGGGGACTGAATGTTGAGGGTTGAATGATGAGAATTGATGTTTGTGGATAGAGATTTGAAGATTGCAGGTTGAGTATTGAGTATTGAAAACTGTGAATTGAGTATATTCTATTGAGGATTGAGGATTGACAACTGATTGTTGAGGACTGAGGGCTGAAGGTTGAGGGTTCCGGATTGAGGATTCAGAATTGAAATTTGAGGACTGAGCATTGAGGATTGAAGATTGAGTATTGAGGATTGAAGATTGAGAATTGAGGATTGAGGATTGAGGATTGAGGATGAGGGCTGAGGGTTGAGGATTGAGGTTTGAGGACCGAGGACTGAGGATTGAGGATTGAGAATAGAGGATTGAGGATTGAGGGTTGAAGACTGAGGATTGGGTATTGAGGATTGAAGAATGAGGATTGAAGATTAAGGATTGAGGATTGAGGATTGAGGATTGATAACGAGGGCTGAGGTTTGAGAATTGAGGTTTGATGACTGTGGACTGAGGATTGAGGGTTGAGAATTGAGGATTGAGGATTAAGGGTTGAAGATTGAGGATTGGGTATTGAGGATTGAAGAATGAGGATTGAGGATTGAGGATTGACGATTGAGGATTGAGGATTGAAGATTGAGGATTGGGTATTGAGGATTGAAGAATGAGGATTGAGGATTGAGGATTGAGGATTGAGGATTGAATATTGAGTATTGAGGATTGAAGGTCGACTATTGAGGATTGCGAATTGAGGATTGAGGGTTGGGGATTCAGGATTGAAGATTGAGTATTGAGGATTGAAGGTTGAGGATTGTGGATTGAGGATTGAGGATTGAGGCTTGAATATTGTGGATTGGGGACTGAGTGTTGAGGGTTAAGTGATGAGAATTGATGTTTGTGGATAGAGATTTGAAGAATGCAGGTTGAGTATTGAGTATTGAAAACTGTGAAATCATGGTATTCTATTGAGGATTGAGTATGGACCACTGACTGTTGAGGACTGAGGGCTGAAGATTGAGGATTCAGGATTGAGGATTCAGGATTGAGGTTTGAGGACTGAGGATTGAGGATTGAGGATTGAGGATTGAGGATTGAGGATTGAGGATTGAAGACTGAGGATCGGGTATTGATGATTGAACACTGAGGATTGAGGATTGAGGATTGAGGATAGAGGATTGAGGATTGAGGATTGAAGATTGAGTATTGAGGATTGAAGATTGAGGATTGAGGATTGAGGATTCAGGATTGAGGATTGAAGATTGAGTACTGTAGATTGAAGATTGAGGATTGAGGATTGAGGATTGAGGATTGAGGATTGAGGATTGAGGATTCAAGATTGAGTATTGAGGACTGAGGATTGAAGATTGATTACTGAGGATTGAAAATTAAGATTGAGGATTGAGGATTGAGGACTGAGGATTGAGGATTGAGGATTGAAGGTTCAGTATTGAGGATTGAAGATTGAGAATTGAGGATTGAGGATTGAACATTGAGGACTGAGTGTTGAGGGTTGAGTGATGAGAATTGATGTTTGTGGATAGAGATTTGAAGATTGCAGATTGAGTATGGAGTATTGAAAACTGTGAATTGAGTATATTCTGTTGAGGATTGAGGATTGACAACTGATTGTTGAGGACTGAGGGCTGAAGATTGAGGGTTCCGGATTGAGGATTCAGAATTGAAATTTGAGGACTGAGCATTGAGGATTGAAGATTGAGTATTGAGGATTGAAGATTGAGAATTGAGGATTGAGGATTGAGGATTGAGGATGAGGGCTGAGGGTTGAGGATTGAGGTTTGAGGACCGAGGACTGAGGATTGAAGATTGAGTATTGAGGATTGAAGATTGACGATCGAGGATTGAGAATTGATGATTGAAGATTGAGGATTGAGGATTGAGGATTGAGGATTGAGGATTGAAGATTGAGTATTGAGGATTGAAGCCTGACGATTGAGGATTGAGGATTGACGATTGAGAATAGAGGATTGAGGATTGAGGATTGAAGATTGAGGATTGGGTATTGAGGATTGAAGAATGAGGATTGAGGATTGAGGATTGAGTATTGAGGATTGAAGATTGAGTATTGAGGATTGAAGATTAAGATTGAGGATTGAGGACTGAGGGTTGAGGGTTGAAGATTGAGTTTTGAGGATTGAAGATTGAGGATTGAGGATTGAGGATTGAGGATTGAGGATTGAAGATTGAGTATTGAGGATTGAAGCCTGACGATTGAGGATTGAGGATTGAGTATTGAGGGTTGAGTATTGAGGATTGAAGATTGAGGATTGAGGATTGAGGGTTGTGGATTGAGGATGAATACTGAGGGTTGGGTATTGATGTTTGACGTCAGAGGATTGAGGATTGAGGATTGAGAATTGAGGATTGAGGATTGAGGATTGAAGATTGAGTATTGGGTATTGAGGAATGAAGAAAGAGGATTGAGGACTGAGGATTAAGGATTGAGGATTGAAGATGGAGTATTGAGGATTGAAGATTGACGATTGAGGATTGAGGATTGAGGATTGAGGATTGAGGATTGAGGATTGAGGATTGAAGATTGAGTATTGAGGATTGAAGATTGAGGATTGAGGATTGAGGATTGAGGATTGAGGATTGAAGATTGAGTATTGAGGATTGAAGATTAAGATTGAGGATTGAGGGTTGAGGATTTAGGGTTGATGATTGAGGATTGGGGACTGAGTATTGAGGGTTGAGTGATGAGAATTGATGTTTGTGGATAGAGATCTGTAGATTGCAGATTGAGTATTGAGTATTGAAAACTGTAAATTGAGGATATTGTATTGAGGATTCAGGATTGGCAACTGATTGTTGAGGACTCAGGGCTGAAGATTGAGGATTCAGGATTGAGGATTCAGGATTGTGGTTTGAGGTCTGAGGATTGAGGATTGAGGATTGAGGATTGAGGATTGAGGATTGAAGACTGAGGATTGGGTATTGAGGATTGAACATTGAGGATTGCGTGTTGAGGATTGAGGGATTGAGTATTGAGGATTGAAGATTGAATGTTAATGATTGATGATTGAGGATTGAGGATTGAGGGTTGTGGATTGAGGACGAGGTCTGAGGGTTGAGTATTGATGTTTGATGTCTGAGGATTGAAGATTGAGGATTAAGGATTGAGGATCGGGGATTGAGGATCTGGGATTGGAGATTGATTATTGAGGACTGAAGATTGAGGATTGAGGATTGAGGATTGAGGATTGAGAATTGAGGGTGAGTACTGAGTGTTGAGGATTGATGTTTGAGGAACGAGGATTGAGGATTGAGGATTGAGGACTGAGGATTGACGATTGAGTATTGATGGTTGAGGATTGATTACTGAGGATTGAGGATAGAGGATTGAGTATTGAGGATTGAGGATTGAGGATTGAGGATTGAGGATTGAAGATTCAGTATTGACGATTGAAGATTGAGAATTGAGGATTGAGGATTGAACATTGAGGACTGAGCGTTCAGGGTTGAGTGATGAGAATTGATGTTTCTGGATAGAGATTTGAAGATTGCAGATTGAGTATTGAGTATTGAAAACTGTGGATTGAGGATACTCTATTGGGAATTGAGGATTGACAACTGATTGTTGAGGACTGAGGGCTGAGGATTGAGGATGCAGGATTGAGGATTCAGAATTGAGATTTGAGGACTGAGGATTGAGGATTGAATATTGAGTATTGAGGATTGAAGATTAAGGATTGAGGATTGAGGATTGAGGATTGATAACGAGGGCTGAGGTTTGAGGATTGAGGTTTGATGACTGTGGACTGAGGATTGAGGGTTGAGAATTGAGGATTGAGGATTAAGGGTTGAAGATTGAGGATTGGGTATTGAGGATTGAAGAATGATGATTGAGGATTGAGGATTGAGGATTGAGGATTGAGGATTGAAGATTGAGGATTGGGTATTGAGGATTGAAGAATGAGGATTGAGGATTGAGGATTGAGGATTGAGGATTGAATAATGAGTATTGAGGATTGAAGGTCGACTATTGAGGATTGCGAATTGAGGATTGAGGGTTGGGGATTGAGGATTGAAGATTGAGTATTGAGGATTGAAGGTTGAGGATTGTGGATTGAGGATTGAGGATTGAGGCTTGAATATTGTGGATTGGGGACTGAGTGTTGAGGGTTAAGTGATGAGAATTGATGTTTGTGGATAGAGATTTGAAGATTGCAGGTTGAGTATTGAGTATTGAAAGCTGTGAAATCATGGTATTCTATTGAGGATTGAGGATGGACCACTGACTGTTGAGGACTGAGGGCTGAAGATTGAGGATTCAGGATTGAGGATTCAGGATTGAGGTTTGAGGACTGAGGATTGAGGATTGAGGATTGAGGATTGAGGATTGAGGATTGAGGATTGAAGACTGAGGATCGGGTATTGATGATTGAACATTGAGGATTGAGGATTGAGGATTGAGGATTGAGGATTGAGGATTGAAGGTTGAATATTGATGAATGAAGAATGAGGATAGAGGATTGAAGGTCGTGGATTGAGGACGAGGACTGAGGGTTGAGTATTGATACTTGAGGCCTGAGGATTGAGGATTGAGGTTTGCGAATTGTGGATTGAGGATTTAAGATTGAGGATTGGGTATTGAGGGATGAAGATTGAGCATTGAGGATTGAGGATTGAAGATTGAGTATTGAGGATTGAAGATTGACGATTGAGGATTGAGGATTGAGGATTGAGGATAGAGGATTGAGGATTGAGGATTGAAGATTGAGTATTGAGGATTGAAGATTGAGGATTGAGGATTGAGGATTCAGGATTGAGGATTGAAGATTGAGTACTGAAGATTGAAGATTGAGGATTGAGGATTGAGGATTGAGGATTGAGGATTGAGGATTGAGGATTGAATATTGAGTATTGAGGATTGAAGATTGAGGATTGAGGATTGAGGATTGAGGATTGAGGATTGAAGATTGAGTACTGAGGATTGAAAATTAAGATTGAGGATTGAGAATTGAGGACTGAGGATTGAGGATTGAGGATTGAAGGTTCAGTATTGAGGATTGAAGATTGAGAATAGAGGATTGAGGATTGAACATTGAGGACTGAGTGTTGAGGGTTGAGTGATGAGAATTGATGTTTGTGGATAGAGATTTGAAGATTGCAGATTGAGTATTGAGTATTGAAAACTGTGAATTGAGTATATTCTGTTGAGGATTGAGGATTGACAACTGATTGTTGAGGACTGAGGGCTGAAGGTTGAGGGTTCCGGATTGAGGATTCAGAATTGAAATTTGAGGACTGAGCATTGAGGATTGAAGATTGAGTATTGAGGATTGAAGATTGAGAATTGAGGATTGAGGATTGAGGATAGAGGATGAGGGCTCAGGGTTGAGGATTGAGGTTTGAGGACCGAGGACTGAGGATTGAGGATTGAGAATTGAGGATTGAGGATTGAGGGTTGAAGACTGAGGATTGGGTATTGAGGATTGAAGAATGAGGATTGAGGATTGAGGATTGAGGATTGAGGATTGAAGATTGAGTATTGAGGATTGAAGATTGACGATCGAGGATTGAGAATTGAGGATTGAGTATTGAGGATTGAGGATTGAAGATTGAGTATTGAGGATTGAAGGTTGAGGATTGTGGATTGAGGATTGAGGATTGAGGATTGAAAATTGAGGATTGGGGACTGAATGTTGAGGGTTGAATGATGAGAATTGATGTTTGTGGATAGAGATTTGAAGATTGCAGGTTGAGTATTGAGTATTGAAAACTGTGAAATCATGGTATTCTATTGAGGATTGAGGATGGACCACTGACTGTTGAGGACTGAGGGCTGAAGATTGAGGATTCAGGATTGAGGATTCAGGATTGAGGTTTGAGGACTGAGGATTGAGGATTGAGGATTGAGGATTGAGGATTGACGATTGAGGGTTGAAGACTGAGGATCGGGTATTGATGATTGAACATTGAGGATTGAGGATTGAGTATTGCGAATTGAGGATTGAGGATTTAAGGTTGAGGATTGGGTATTGATGATTGAAGATTGAGCATTGAGGATTGAGGACAGAGGATTGAGGATTGAAGATTGAGTATTGAGGATTGAAGATTGACGATTGAGGATTGAGGATTGAGGATGGAGGATAGAGGATTGAGGATTGAGGATTGAAGACTGAGTATTGAGGATTGAAGATTGAGGATTGAGGATTGAGGATTCAGGATTGAGGATTGAAGATTAAGTACTGAAGATTGAAGATTGAGGATTGAGGATTGAGGATTGAGGATTAAGGATTGAGGATTGAGGATTGAAGATTGAGTATTGGGGATTGAAGGTTGAGGATTGAGGATTGAGGATTGAGGTTTGAGGATTGAGGATTGAAGATTGAGTACTGAGGATTGAAGATTAAGATTGAGGATTGAGGATTGAGGACTGAGGGTTGAGGATTGAGGATTGAAGGTTCAGTATTGAGGACTGAAGATTGAGAATTGAGGATTGAGGATTGAGGATTGAGGATGAGGGCTGAGGGTTGAGGATTGAGGTTTGAGGACCGAGGACTGAGGACTGAGGATTGAGAATTGAGGATTGAGGATTGAGGGTTGAAGACAGAGGATTGGGTATAGAGGATTGAAGAATGAGGATTGAGGTTTGAGGATTGAGGATTGAGGATTGAAGATTGAGTATTGAGGATTGAAGATAGACGATCGAGTATTGAGAATTGAGGATTGAGTATTGAGTATTGATGATTGAGGATTGAAGATTGAGTATTGAGGATTGAAGGTTGAGGATTGTGGATTGAGGATTGAGGATTGAGGATTGAAAATTGAGGATTGGGGACTGAATGTTGAGGGTTGAATGATGAGAATTGATGTTTGTGGATAGAGATTTGAAGATTGCAGTTTGAGTATTGAGTATTGAAAACTGTGAATTGATGATATTCTATTGAGGATTGAGGATTGACAACTGATTGTTGAGGACTGAGGGCTGAAGCTTGAGGATTCTGGATTGAGGATTCAGGATTGAGATTTGAGGAGAGAGGACTGAGGATTGAGGATTGAGCATTGAGAATTGAGGATTGAGGATTGAGGATTGAGGATTGAGGGTTGAGGATTGAAGATTGAGTATTGAGGATTGAAGATTAAGATTGAGGATTGGGGGTTGAGGATTTAGGGTTGATGATTGAGGATTGGGGACTGAGTATTGAGGGTTGAGTGATGAGAATTGATGTTTGTGGATAGAGATCTGAAGATTGCAGATTGAGTATTGAGTATTGAAAACTGTGAGTTGAGGATATTGTACTGAGGATTCAGGATTGGCAACTGATTGTTGAGGACTCAGGGCTGAAGATTGAGGATTCAGGATTGAGGATTCAGGATTGAGGTTTGAGGTCTGAGGATTGAGGATTGAGGATTGACGATTGAGTATTGAATGTTGAGGGTTGATTACTGAGGATTGAGGATTGAGGATTGAGGATTGAGGATTGAGGATTGAGGATTGAAGATCCAGTATTGACGATTGAAGATTGAGAATTGAGGATTGAGGATTGAACATTGAGGACTGAGCGTTCAGGGTTGAGTGATGAGAATTGATGTTTCTGGATAGAGATTTGAAGATTGCAGATTGAGTATTGAGTATTGAAAGCTGTGGATTGAGGATATTCTATTGGGGATTGAGGATTGACAACTGATCGTTGAGGACTGAGGGCTGAGTATTGAGGATGCAGGATTGAGGATTCAGAATTGAGATCTGAGGACTGAGGATTGAGGATTGAATATTGAGTATTGAGGATTGAAGATTAAGGATTGAGGATTGAGGATTGAGGATTGATAGTGAGGGCTGAGGTTTGAGGATTGAGGTTTGATGACTGTGGACTGAGGATTGAGGGTTGAGAATTGAGGATTGAGGATTAAGGATTGAAGATTGAGGATTGGGTATTGAGGATTGAAGAATGAGTATTGAGGATTGAGGATTGAGGATTGAGGATTGAGGATTGAAGATTGAGGATTGGGCATTGAGGATTGAAGAATGAGGATTGAGGATTGAGGATTGAGGATTGAGGATTGAAGATTGACGATCGAGGATTGAGAATTGAGGATTGAGTATTGAGGATTGAGGATTGAAGATTGAGTATTGAGGATTGAAGGTTGAGGATTGTGGATTGAGGATTGAGGATTGAGGATTGAAAATTGAGGATTGGGGACTGAGGTTTGAGGGTTGAATGATGAGAATTGCTGTTTGTGGATAGAGATTTGAAGATTGCAGATTGAGTATTGAGTATTGAAAACTTTGAATTGATGATATTCTATTGAGGATTGAGGATTGACAACTGATTGTTGAGGACTGAGGGCTGAAGCTTGAGGATTCTGGATTGAGGATTCAGGATTGAGGTTTGAGGAGAGAGGACTGAGGATTGAGGATTGAGGATTGAGAATTGAGGATTGAGGATTGAGGATTGAAGATTGAGGATTGGCTGTTGAGGATTGAACATTGAGGATTGAGGATTCAGGATTGAGGATTGAGGATTGAAGGTTGAATATTGATGAATGAAGATTGAGGATTGACGATTGAGGGTTGTGGATTGAGAACGAGGACTGAGGGTTGAGTGTTGATGCCTGACGTCTGAGGATTGAGGATTGAGGATTGCGAACTGAGGATTGAGGATTGAAGATTGAAGATTGAGGATTGGGTATTGAGGATTGAAGAATGAGGATTGAAGAATGAGGATTGGGGATTGAGTATTGAGGATTGAGGATTGAATATTGAGTATTGAGGATTGAATATTGAGGATTGAGGATTGAGGATTGAGGATTGAGGATTCAGGATTGAAGATTGAGTATTGAGGATTGAAGATTGAGAATTGAGGATTGAGGATTGAGGATTGAGGATTGAGGATTGAGGATTGAAGATTGAGGATTGAGGGTTGAGGATTGAGGATTGAGGGTTGTGGATTGAGGACGAGGACTGAGGGTTGAATACTTATGATTGAGCTCTGAGGATTGAGGGTTGAGGATTGAGAATTGAGGATTTAGGATTAAGGATTGAATATTGAGAATTGAGGATTGAAGATTGAAGATTGAGAATTGAGGATTGAAGATTGACGATCGAGGATTGAGAATTGAGGATTGAAGATTGAGGATTGGCTGTTGAGGATTGAACATTGAGGATTGAGGATTGAGGATTGAGGATTGAGAATTGAAGGTTGAATATTGATGAATGAAGATTGAGGATTCAGGATTGAGGATTGAGGATTGAGGATTGAGGATTGAGGATTGAAGATTGAGTATTGAGGATTGAAGATTGAGGATTGAGGATTGACGATTGAGGATTGAGGATTGAGGATTGAAGATTGAGGGTTGAGGATTGAAGATTAAGATTGAGGATTGAGGGTTGAGGATTTAGGGTTGATGATTGAGGATTGGGGACTGAGTATTGAGGGTTCAGTGATGAGAATTGATGTTTGTGGATAGAGATCTGAAGATTGCAGATTGAGTATTGAGTATTGAAAACTGTGAATTGAGGATATTGTATTGTGGATTCAGGATTGGCAACTGATTGTTGAGGACTCAGGGCTGAAGATTGAGGATTCAGGATTGAGGATTCAGGATTGAGGTTTGAGGTCTGAGGATTGAGGATTGAGGATTGAGGATTGAGGATTGAGGATTGAAAACTGGGGATTGGGTATTGAGGATTGAACATTGAGGATTGCGTGTTGAGGATTGAGGATTGAGTATTCAGGATTGAAGATTGAATGTTAATGATTGATGATTGAGGATTGAGGATTGAGTGTTGTGGATTGAGGACGAGGTCTGAGGGTTGAGTATTGATGTTTGATGTCTGAGGATTGAATATTGAGGATTAAGGATTGAGGATCGGGGATTGAGGATCTGGGATTGGAGATTGTTTATTGAGGACTGAAGATTGAGGATTGAGGATTGAGGATTGAGAATTGAGAATTGAGGGTGAGTACTGAGTGTTGAGGATTGATGTTTGAGGAACGAGGATTGAGGATTGAGGATTCAGGACTGAGGATTGACGATTGAGTATTGACGGTTGAGGATTGATTACTGAGGATTGAGGATTGAGGATTGAGGATTGAGGATTGAGGATTGAGGATTGAAGATTCAGTATTGACGATTGAAGATTGAGGATTGAGGATTGAGGATTGAACATAGAGGACTGAGCGTTCAGGGTTGAGTGATGAGAATTGATGTTTCTGGATAGAGATTTGAACATTGCAGATTGAGTATTGAGTATTGTAAACTGTGAATTGAGGATATTCTATTGGGGATTGAGGATTGACAACTGATTGTTGAGGACTGAGGGCTGAGGATTGAGGATGCTGGATTGAGGATTCAGAATTGAGATTTGAGGACTGAGGATTGAGGATTGAATATTGAGTACTGAGGATTGAAGATTAAGGATTGACGATTGAAGATTGAGAATTGAGGATTGAGGATTGAACATTGAGGACTGAGCGTTCAGGGTTGAGTGATGAGAATTGATGTTTCTGGATAGAGATTTGAAGATTGCAGATTGAGTATTGAGTATTGAAAGCTGTGGATTGAGGATATTCTATTGGGGATTGAGGATTGACAACTGATCGTTGAGGACTGAGGGCTGAGTATTGAGGATGCAGGATTGAGGATTCAGAATTGAGATCTGAGGTCTGAGGATTGAGGATTGAATATTGAGTATTGAGGATTGAAGATTAAGGATTGAGGATTGAGGATTGAGGATTGATAGTGAGGGCTGAGGTTTGAGGATTGAGGTTTGATGACTGTGGACTGAGGATTGAGGGTTGAGAATTGAGGATTGAGGATTAAGGATTGAAGATTGAGGATTGGGTATTGAGGATTGAAGAATGAGTATTGAGGATTGAGGATTGAGGATTGAGGATTGAGGATTGAAGATTGAGGATTGGGCATTGAGGATTGAAGAATGAGGATTGAGGATTGAGGATTGAGGATTGAGGATTGAAGATTGACGATCGAGGATTGAGAATTGAGGATTGAGTATTGAGGATTGAGGATTGAAGATTCAGTATTGAGGATTGAAGGTTGAGGATTGTGGATTGAGGATTGAGGATTGAGGATTGAAAATTGAGGATTGGGGACTGAGGTTTGAGGGTTGAATGATGAGAATTGCTGTTTGTGGATAGAGATTTGAAGATTGCAGATTGAGTATTGAGTATTGAAAACTTTGAATTGATGATATTCTATTGAGGATTGAGGATTGACAACTGATTGTTGAGGACTGAGGGCTGAAGCTTGAGGATTCTGGATTGAGGATTCAGGATTGAGGTTTGAGGAGAGAGGACTGAGGATTGAGGATTGAGGATTGAGAATTGAGGATTGAGGATTGAGGATTGAAGATTGAGGATTGGCTGTTGAGGATTGAACATTGAGGATTGAGGATTCAGGATTGAGGATTGAGGATTGAAGGTTGAATATTGATGAATGAAGATTGAGGATTGACGATTGAGGGTTGTGGATTGAGAACGAGGACTGAGGGTTGAGTGTTGATGCCTGACGTCTGAGGATTGAGGATTGAGGATTGCGAACTGAGGATTGAGGATTGAAGATTGAAGATTGAGGATTGGGTATTGAGGATTGAAGAATGAGGATTGAAGAATGAGGATTGGGGATTGAGTATTGAGGATTGAGGATTGAATATTGAGTATTGAGGATTGAATATTGAGGATTGAGGATTGAGGATTGAGGATTGAGGATTGAGGATTGAAGATTGAGTATTGAGGATTGAAGATTGAGAATTGAGGATTGAGGATTGAGGATTGAGGATTGAGGATTGAGGATTGAAGATTGAGGATTGAGGGTTGAGGATTGAGGATTGAGGGTTGTGGATTGAGGACGAGGACTGAGGGTTGAATACTTATGATTGAGCTCTGAGGATTGAGGGTTGAGTATTGAGAATTGAGGATTTAGGATTAAGGATTGAATATTGAGAATTGAGGATTGAAGATTGAAGATTGAGAATTGAGGATTGAAGATTGACGATCGAGGATTGAGAATTGAGGATTGAAGATTGAGGATTGGCTGTTGAGGATTGAACATTGAGGATTGAGGATTGAGGATTGAGGATTGAGAATTGAAGGTTGAATATTGATGAATGAAGATTGAGGATTGAGGATTGAGGATTGAGGATTGAGGATTGAGGATTGAGGATTGAAGATTGAGTATTGAGGATTGAAGATTGAGGATTGAGGATTGACGATTGAGGATTGAGGATTGAGGATTGAAGATTGAGGGTTGAGGATTGAAGATTAAGATTGAGGATTGAGGGTTGAGGATTTAGGGTTGATGATTGAGGATTGGGGACTGAGTATTGAGGGTTCAGTGATGAGAATTGATGTTTGTGGATAGAGATCTGAAGATTGCAGATTGAGTATTGAGTATTGAAAACTGTGAATTGAGGATATTGTATTGAGGATTCAGGATTGGCAACTGATTGTTGAGGACTCAGGGCTGAAGATTGAGGATTCAGGATTGAGGATTCAGGATTGAGGTTTGAGGTCTGAGGATTGAGGATTGAGGATTGAGGATTGAGGATTGAGGATTGAAAACTGGGGATTGGGTATTGAGGATTGAACATTGAGGATTGCGTGTTGAGGATTGAGGATTGAGTATTCAGGATTGAAGATTGAATGTTAATGATTGATGATTGAGGATTGAGGATTGAGTGTTGTGGATTGAGGACGAGGTCTGAGGGTTGAGTATTGATGTTTGATGTCTGAGGATTGAATATTGAGGATTAAGGATTGAGGATCGGGGATTGAGTATCTGGGATTGGAGATTGTTTATTGAGGACTGAAGATTGAGGATTGAGGATTGAGGATTGAGAATTGAGAATTGAGGGTGAGTACTGAGTGTTGAGGATTGATGTTTGAGGAACGAGGATTGAGGATTGAGGATTGAGGACTGAGGATTGACGATTGAGTATTGACGGTTGAGGATTGATTACTGAGGATTGAGGATTGAGGGTGAGTATTGAGGATTGAGGATTGAGGATTGAAGATTCAGTATTGACGATTGAAGGTTGAGAATTGAGGATTGAGGATTGAACATAGAGGACTGAGCGTTCAGGGTTGAGTGATGAGAATTGATGTTTCTGGATAGAGATTTGAACATTGCAGATTGAGTATTGAGTATTGTAAACTGTGAATTGAGGATATTCTATTGGGGATTGAGGATTGACAACTGATTGTTGAGGACTGAGGGCTGAGGATTGAGGATGCAGGATTGAGGATTCAGAATTGAGATTTGAGGACTGAGGATTGAGGATTGAATATTGAGTACTGAGGATTGAAGATTAAGGATTGACGATTGAAGATTGAGAATTGAGGATTGAGGATTGAACATTGAGGACTGAGCGTTCAGGGTTGAGTGATGAGAATTGATGTTTCTGGATAGAGATTTGAAGATTGCAGATTGAGTATTGAGTATTGAAAGCTGTGGATTGAGGATATTCTATTGGGGATTGAGGATTGACAACTGATTGTTGAGGACTGAGGGCTGAGTATTGAGGATGCAGGATTGAGGATTCAGAATTGAGATCTGAGGACTGAGGATTGAGGATTGAATATTGAGTATTGAGGATTGAAGATTAAGGATTGAGGATTGAGGATTGAGGATTGATAATGAGGGCTGAGGTTTGAGGATTGAGGTTTGATGACTGTGGACTGAGGATTGAGGGTTGAGAATTGAGGATTGAGGATTAAGGATTGAAGATTGAGGATTGGGTATTGAGGATTGAAGAATGAGGATTGAGGATTGAGGATTGAGGATTGAGGATTGAGGATTGAAGATTGAGGATTGGGCATTGAGGATTGAAGAATGAGGATTGAGGATTGAGGATTGAGGATTGAGGATTGAAGATTGACGATCGAGGATTGAGAATTGAGGATTGAGTATTGAGGATTGAGGATTGAAGATTGAGTATTGAGGATTGAAGGTTGAGGATTGTGGATTGAGGATTGAGGATTGAGGATTGAAAATTGAGGATTGGGGACTGAGGTTTGAGGGTTGAATGATGAGAATTGATGTTTGTGGATAGAGATTTGAAGATTGCAGATTGAGTATTGAGTATTGAAAACTTTGAATTGATGATATTCTATTGAGGATTGAGGATTGACAACTGATTGTTGAGGACTGAGGGCTGAAGCTTGAGGATTCTGGATTGAGGATTCAGGATTGAGGTTTGAGGGGAGAGGACTGAGGATTGAGGATTGAGGATTGAGAATTGAGGATTGAGGATTGAGGATTGAAGATTGAGGATTGGCTGTTGAGGATTGAACATTGAGGATTGAGGATTGAGGATTGAGGATTGAGGATTGAAGGTTGAATATTGATGAATGAAGATTGAGGATTAAGGATTGAGGGTTGTGGATTGAGATCGAGGACTGAGGGTTGAGTGTTGATGCCTGACGTCTGAGGATTGAGGATTGAGGATTGCGTACTGAGGATTGAGGATTGAAGATTGAAGATTGAGGATTGGGTATTGAGGATTGAAGAATGAGGATTGAAGAATGAGGATTGGGGATTGAGTATTGAGGATTGAGGATTGAATATTGAGTATTGAGGATTGAATATTGAGGATTGAGGATTGAGGATTGAGGATTGAGGATTGAGGATTGAAGATTGAGTATTGAGGATTGAAGATTGAGAATTGAGGATTGAGGATTGAGGATTGAGGATTGAGGATTGAGGATTGAAGATTGAGGATTGAGGGTTGAGGATTGAGGATTGAGGGTTGTGGATTGAGGACGAGGACTGAGGGTTGAATACTTATGATTGAGCTCTGAGGATTGAGGGTTGAGTATTGAGAATTGAGGATTTAGGATTAAGGATTGAATATTGAGAATTGAGGATTGAAGATTGAAGATTGAGAATTGAGGATTGAAGATTGACGATCGAGGATTGAGAATTGAGGATTGAAGATTGAGGATTGGCTGTTGAGGATTGAACATTGAGGATTGAGGATTGAGGATTGAGGATTGAGAATTGAAGGTTGAATATTGATGAATGAAGATTGAGGATTGAGGATTGAGGATTGAGGATTGAGGATTGAGGATTGAGGATTGAAGATTGAGTATTGAGGATTGAAGATTGAGGATTGAGGATTGACGATTGAGGATTGAGGATTGAGGATTGAAGATTGAGGGTTGAGGATTGAAGATTAAGATTGAGGATTGAGGGTTGAGGATTTAGGGTTGATGATTGAGGATTGGGGACTGAGTATTGAGGGTTCAGTGATGAGAATTGATGTTTGTGGATAGAGATCTGAAGATTGCAGATTGAGTATTGAGTATTGAAAACTGTGAATTGAGGATATTGTATTGAGGATTCAGGATTGGCAACTGATTGTTGAGGACTCAGGGCTGAAGATTGAGGATTCAGGATTGAGGATTCAGGATTGAGGTTTGAGGTCTGAGGATTGAGGATTGAGGATTGAGGATTGAGGATTGAGGATTGAAAACTGGGGATTGGGTATTGAGGATTGAACATTGAGGATTGCGTGTTGAGGATTGAGGATTGAGTATTCAGGATTGAAGATTGAATGTTAATGATTGATGATTGAGGATTGAGGATTGAGTGTTGTGGATTGAGGACGAGGTCTGAGGGTTGAGTATTGATGTTTGATGTCTGAGGATTGAATATTGAGGATTAAGGATTGAGGATCGGGGATTGAGTATCTGGGATTGGAGATTGTTTATTGAGGACTGAAGATTGAGGATTGAGGATTGAGGATTGAGAATTGAGAATTGAGGGTGAGTACTGAGTGTTGAGGATTGATGTTTGAGGAACGAGGATTGAGGATTGAGGATTGAGGACTGAGGATTGACGATTGAGTATTGACGGTTGAGGATTGATTACTGAGGATTGAGGATTGAGGGTGAGTATTGAGGATTGAGGATTGAGGATTGAAGATTCAGTATTGACGATTGAAGGTTGAGAATTGAGGATTGAGGATTGAACATAGAGGACTGAGCGTTCAGGGTTGAGTGATGAGAATTGATGTTTCTGGATAGAGATTTGAACATTGCAGATTGAGTATTGAGTATTGTAAACTGTGAATTGAGGATATTCTATTGGGGATTGAGGATTGACAACTGACTGTTGAGGACTGAGGGCTGAGGATTGAGGATGCAGGATTGAGGATTCAGGATTGAGGTTTGAGGTCTGAGGATTGAGGATTGAGGATTGAGGATTGAGGATTGAGGATTGAGGATTGAAGACTGAGGATTGGGTATTGAGGTTTGAACATTGAGGATTGCGTGTTGAGGATTGAGGATTGAGTATTGAGGATTGAAGATTGAATGTTAATGATTGATGATTGAGGATTGAGGATTGAGGGTTGTGGATTGAGGACGAGTTCTGAGGGTTGAGTATTGATGTTTGATGTCTGAGGATTGAAGATTGAGGATTGAGGATTGAGGATCGGGGATTGAGGATCTGGGATTGGAGATTGGTTATTGAGGACTGAAGATTGAGAATTGAGGATTGAGGATAGAGAATTGAGAATTGAGGGTGAGTACTGAGTGTTGAGGATTGATGTTTGAGGAACGAGGATTGAGGATTGAGGATTGAGGACTGAGGATTGACGATTGAGTATTGACGGTTGAGGATTGATTACTGAGGATTGAGGATTGAGGGTGAGTATTGAGGATTGAGGATTGAGGATTGAACATTCAGTATTGACGATTGAAGATTGAGAATTGAGGATTGAGGATTGAACATAGAGGACTGAGCGTTCAGGGTTGAGTGATGAGAATTGATGTTTCTGGATAGAGATTTGAACATTGCAGATTGAGTATTGAGTATTGTAAACTGTGAATTGAGGATATTCTATTGGGGATTGAGGATTGACAACTGACTGTTGAGGACTGAGGGCTGAGGATTGAGGATGCAGGATTGAGGATTCAGGATTGAGGTTTGAGGTCTGAGGATTGAGGATTGAGGATTGAGGATTGAGGATTGAGGATTGAAGACTGAGGATTGGGTATTGAGGTTTGAACATTGAGGATTGCGTGTTGAGGATTGAGGATTGAGTATTGAGGATTGAAGATTGAATGTTAATGATTGATGATTGAGGATTGAGGATTGAGGGTTGTGGATTGAGGACGAGTTCTGAGGGTTGAGTATTGATGTTTGATGTCTGAGGATTGAAGATTGAGGATTGAGGATTGAGGATCGGGGATTGAGGATCTGGGATTGGAGATTGGTTATTGAGGACTGAAGATTGAGAATTGAGGATTGAGGATAGAGAATTGAGAATTGAGGGTGAGTACTGAGTGTTGAGGATTGATGTTTGAGGAACGAGGATTGAGGATTGAGGATTGAGGACTGAGGATTGACGATTGAGTATTGAAGGTTGAGGATTGAGGATTGAGAGTTGAAGATTGAGGATTGGGTATTGAGGATTGAAGAATGAGGATTGAGGATTGAGGATTAAGGATTGAGGATTGAAGATGGAGTATTGAGGATTGAAGATTGAGTATTGAGGATTGAAGATTGAGGATTGAGGATTGAGGATTCAGAATTGGGGATCGAAGATTGAGTACTGAAGATTGAAGATTGAGGATTGAGGATTGAGGATTGAGGATTGACGATTGAGGATTGAAGATTGAGTATTGAGGATTGAAGATTGAGGATTGAGGATTGAGGATTGAGGATTGAGGATTGAAGATTGAGTACTGAGGATTGAAGATTAAGATTGAGGATTGAGGATTGAGGACTGAGGATTGAGGATTAAGGATTGAAGGTTCAGTATTGAGGATTGAAGATTGAGAATTGAGGATTGAGGATTGAACATTGAGGACTGAGTGTTGAGGGTTGAGTGATGAGAATGGATGTTTGTGGATAGAGATTTGAAGATTGCAGATTGAGTATTGAGTATTGAAAACTGTGAATTGATGATATTCTATTGAGGATTGAGGATTGACAACTGATTGTTGAGGACTGAGGGCTGAAGCTTGAGGATTCTGGGTTGAGGATTCAGGATTGAGGTTTGAGGAGAGTGGACTGAGGATTGAGGATTGAGGATTGAGAATTGAGGATTGAGGATTGAGGATTGAAGATTGAGGATTGGCTGTTGAGGATTGAACATTGAGGATTGAGGATTGAGGATTGAGGATTGAGGATTGAAGGTTGAATATTGATGAATGAAGATTGAGGATTGAGGATTGAGGGTTGTGGATTGAGAACGAGGACTGAGGGTTGAGTGTTGATGCCTGAGGTCTGAGGATTGAGGATTGAGGATTGCGAACTGAGGATTGAGTATTGAAGATTGAAGATTGAGGATTGGGTATTGAGGATTGATGAATGAGGATTGAAGAATGAGGATTGGGGATTGAGTATTGAGGATTGAGGATTGAATATTGAGTGTTGAGGATTGAATATTGGGGATTGAGGATTGAGGATTGAGGATTGAGGATTGAGGATTGAAGATTGAGTATTGAGGATTGAAGATTGAGGATTGAGGATTGAGGATTGAGGATTGAGGATTGAGGATTGAGGATTGAAGATTGAGGATTGAGGATTGAGGATTGAGGATTGAGGATTGTGGATTGAGGACGAGGACTGAGGGTTGAATATTTATGATTGAGGTCTGAGGATTGAGGATTGAGGATTGAGAATTGAGGATTGAGGATTGAGGATTGAAGATTGAGGATTGGGAATTGAGGATTGAGGATTGAGGATTGAAGATTGAGGATAGGGTATTGAGGATTGAAGAATGATGATTGAGGATTGAGGATTGAGGATTGAGGATTGAATATTGAGTATTGAGGATTGAAGATCGACTATTGAGGATTGCGAATTGAGTATTGAGGGTTGGGGATTGAGGATTGAAGATTGAGTATTGAGGATTGAAGGTTGAGGATTGTGGATTGAGGATTGAGGATTGAGGCTTGAATATTGTGGATTGGGGACTGATTGTTGAGGGTTAAGTGATGAGAATTGATGTTTGTGGATAGAGATTTGAAGATTGCAGGTTGAGTATTGAGTATTGAAAACTGTGAAATCATGGTATTCTATTGAGGATTGAGGATGGACCACTGACTGTTGAGGGCTGAGGGCTGAAGATTGAGGATTCAGGATTGAGGATTCAGGATTGAGGTTTGAGGACTGAGGATTGAGGATTGAGGATTGAGGATTGAGGATTGAGGATTGAGGATTGAAGACTGAGGATCGGGTATTGATGATTGAACATTGAGGATTGAGGATTGAGGATTGAGGATTGAGGATTGAAGATTGAGGATAGGGTATTGAGGATTGAAGAATGATGATTGAGGATTGAGGATTGAGGATTGAGGATTGAATATTGAGTATTGAGGATTGAAGATCGACTATTGAGGATTGCGAATTGAGTATTGAGGGTTGGGTATTGAGGATTGAAGATTGAGTATTGAGGATTGAAGGTTGAGGATTGTGGATTGAGGATTGAGGATTGAGCATTGAAAATTGAGGACTGGGGACTGAATGTTGAGGGTTGAATGATGAGAATTGATGTTTGTGGATAGAGATTTGAAGATTGCAGATTGAGTATTGAGTATTGAAAACTGTGAATTGATGATATTCTATTGAGGATTGAGGATTGACAACTGACTGTTGAGGACTGAGGGCTGAGGATTGAGGATGCAGGATTGAGGATTCAGGATTGAGGTTTGAGGTCTGAGGATTGAGGATTGAGGATTGAGGATTGAGGATTGAGGATTGAAGACTGAGGATTGGGTATTGAGGTTTGAACATTGAGGATTGCGTGTTGAGGATTGAGGATTGAGTATTGAGGATTGAAGATTGAATGTTAATGATTGATGATTGAGGATTGAGGATTGAGGGTTGTGGATTGAGGACGAGTTCTGAGGGTTGAGTATTGATGTTTGATGTCTGAGGATTGAAGATTGAGGATTGAGGATTGAGGATCGGGGATTGAGGATCTGGGATTGGAGATTGGTTATTGAGGACTGAAGATTGAGAATTGAGGATTGAGTATAGAGAATTGAGAATTGAGGGTGAGTACTGAGTGTTGAGGATTGATGTTTGAGGAACGAGGATTGAGGATTGAGGATTGAGGACTGAGGATTGACGATTGAGTATTGAAGGTTGAGGATTGAGGATTGAGAGTTGAAGATTGAGGATTGGGTATTGAGGATTGAAGAATGAGGATTGAGGATTGAGGATTAAGGATTGAGAATTGAAGATGGAGTATTGAGGATTGAAGATTGACGATTGAGGATTGAGGATTGAGGATTGAGGATTGAGGATTGAGGATTGAGGATTGAAGATTGAGTATTGAGGATTGAAGATTGAGGATTGAGGATTGAGGATTGAGGATTGAGGGTTGAGGATTGAAGATTGAGTATTGAGGATTGAAGATTAAGATTGAGGATTGAGGGTTGAGGATTTAGGGTTGATGATTGATGATTGGGGACTGAGTATTGAGGGTTGAGTGATGAGAATTGATGTTTGTGGATAGAGATCTGAAGATTGCAGAGTGAGTACTGAGTATTGAAAACTGTGAATTGAGGATATTGTATTGAGGATTCAGGATTGGCAACTGATTGTTGAGGACTCGGGGCTGAAGATTGAGGATTCAGGATTGAGGATTCAGGATTGAGGTTTGAGGTCTGAGGATTGAGGATTGAGGATTGACGATTGAGCATTGAAGGTTGAGGATTGATTACTGAGGATTGAGGATTGAGGATTGAGGATTGAGGATTGAGGATTGAGGATTGAGGATTGAGGATTGAAGATTCAGTATTGACGATTGAAGATTGAGAATTGAGGATTGAGGATTGAACATTGAGGACTGAGCGTTCAGGGTTGACTCATGAGAATTGATGATTCTGGATAGAGATTTGAAGGTTGCAGATTGAGTATTGAGTATTGAAAACTGTGGATTGAGGATATTCTATTGGGGATTGAGGATTGACAACTGATTGTTGAGGACTGAGGGCTGAGGACTGAGGATGCAGGATTGAGGATTCAGAATTGAGATCTGAGGACTGAGGATTGAGGGTTGAATATTGAGTATTGAGGATTGAAGATTAAGGATTGAGGATTGAGGATTGAGGATTGATAATGAGGGCTGAGGTTTGAGGATTGAGGTTTGATGACTGTGGACTGAGGATTGAGGGGTGAGAATTGAGGATTGAGGATTAAGGATTGAAGATTGAGGATTGGGTATTGAGGATTGAAGAATGAGGATTGAGGATTGAGGATTGAGGATTGAGGATTGAGGATTGAAGATTGAGGATTGGGTATTGAGGATTGAAGAATGAGGATTGAGGATTGAGGATTGAGGATTGAGGATTGAAGATTGACGATCGAGGATTGAGAATTGAGGATTGAGTATTGAGGATTGAGGATTGAAGATTGAGTATTGAGGATTGAAGGTTGAGGATTGTGGATTGAGGATTGAGGATTGAGGATTGAAAATTGAGGATTGGGGACTGAGGTTTGAGGGTTGAATGATGAGAATTGATGTTTGTGGATAGAGATTTGAAGATTGCAGATTGAGTATTGAGTATTGAAAACTGTGAATTGATGATATTCTATTGAGGATTGAGGATTGACAACTGATTGTTGAGGACTGAGGGCTGAAGCTTGAGGATTCTGGATTGAGGATTCAGGATCGAGGTTTGAGGAGAGAGGACTGAGGATTGAGGATTGTGGATTGAGGATTGAGGATTGAGGATTGAAGATTGAGTATTGGGGATTGAAGATTGAGGATTGAGGATTGAGGATTGAGGATTGAGGATTGAAGATTGAGTACTGAGGATTGAAGATTAAGATTGAGGATTGAGGATTGAGGACTGAGGATTGAGGATTGAGGATTGAAGGTTCAGTATTGAGGATTGAGGATTGAGTATTGAGGATTGAATATTGACGATCGAGTAATGAGGATTGAGGATTGAGTATTGAGGATTGAGGATTGAAGATTGAGTATTGAGGATTGAAGGTTGAGGATTGCGGATTGAGGATTGATAATTGAGGATTGAGGATTGAGGGTTGAAGACTGAGGATTGGGTACTGAAGATTGAAGAATGAGGATTGAAAATTGAGGATTGGGGACTGAATGTTGAGGGTTGAATGACGAGAATTGATGTTTGTGGATAGAGATTTGAAGATTGCAGGTTGAGTATTGAGTATTGAAAACTGTGAAATCATGGTATTCTATTGAGGATTGAGGATGGACCACTGACTGTTGAGGACTGAGGGCTGAAGATTGAGGATTCAGGATTGAGGATTCAGGATTGAGGTTTGAGGACTGAGGATTGAGGATTGAGGATTGAGGATTGAGGATTGAGGATTGAGGATTGAAGACTGAGGATCGGGTATTGATGATTGAACATTGAGAATTGAGGATTGAGGATTGAGGATTGAGGATTGAGGATTGAAGGTTGAATATTGATGAATGAAGATTGAGGATTGAGGATTGAAGGTCGTGGATTGAGGACGAGGACTGAGGGTTGAGTATTGATACTTGAGGCCTGACGATTGAGGATTGAGGATTGCGAATTGAGGATTGAGGATTTAAGATTGAGGATTGGGTATTGAGGATTGAAGATTGAGCATTGAGGATTGAGGACAGAGGATTGAGGATTGAAGACTGAGTATTGAGGATTGAAGATTGACGATTGAGGATTGAGGATTGAGGATAGAGGATTGAGGATTGAGGACTGAAGATTGAGTATTGAGGATTGAAGATTGAGGATTCAGGATTGAGGATTCAGGATTGAGGATTGAAGATTGAGTACTGAAGATTGAAGATTGAGGATTGAGGATTGAGGATTGAGGATTGAGGATTGAGGATTGAGGATTGAAGATTGAGTATTGGGGATTGAAGATTGAGGATTGAGGATTGAGGATTGAGGATTGAGGATTGAAGATTGAGTACTGAGGATTGAAGATTAAGATTGAGGATTGAGGATTGAGGACTGAGGATTGAGGATTGAGGATTGAAGGTTCAGTATTGAGGATTGAAGATTGAGAATTGAGGATTGAGGATTGAACATTGAGGACTGAGTGTTGAGGGTTGAGTGATGAGAATTGATGTTTGTGGATAGAGATTTGAAGATTGCAGATTGAGTATTGAGTATTGAAAACTGTGAATTGAGTATATTCTATTGAGGATTGAGGATTGACAACTGATTGTTGAGGACTGAGGGCTGAAGATTGAGAGTTCCGGATTGAGGATTCAGAATTGAAATTTGAGGACTGAGCATTGAGGATTGAAGATTGAGTATTGGGGATTGAAGATTGAGAATTGAGGATTGAGGATTGAGGATTGAGGATGAGGGCTGAGGGTTGAGGATTGAGGTTTGAGGACCGAGGACTGAGGATTGAGGATTGAGAATTGAGGATTGAGGATTGAGGGTTGAAGACTGAGGATTGGGTATTGAGGAATGAAGAATGAGGATTGAAGAATGAAGATTGGGGATTGAGTATTGAGGATTGAGGATTGAATATTGAGTATTGAGGATTGAATATTGAGGATTGAGGATTGAGGATTGAGGATTGAATATTGAGTATTGAGGATTGAAGATCGACTATTGAGGATAGCGAATTGAGGATTGAGTGTTGGGGATTGAGGATTGAAGATTGAGTATTGAGGATTGAAGGTTGAGGGTTGTGGATTGAGGATTGAGGATTGAGGCTTGAATATTGTGGATTGGGGACTGAGTGTTGAGGGTTAAGTGAAGAGAATTGATGTTTGTGGATAGAGATTTGAAGATTGCAGGTTGAGTATTGAGTATTGAAAACTGTGAAATCATGGTGTTCTATTGAGGATTGAGGATGGACCACTGACTGTTGAGGACTGAGGGCTGAAGATTGAGGATTCAGGGTTGAGGATACAGGATTGAGGTTTGAGGACTGAGGATTGAGGATTGAGCATTGTGATTGAGGATTGAGGATTGAGGATTGAAGACTGAGGATTGGGTATTGAGGTTTGAACATTGAGGATTGAGGATTGAGGATTGAGGAGTGAAGATTGAGGATTGAGGATTGAGGATTGAGGATCGAGGATTGAGGATTGAAGATTGAATATTGATGATTAAAGATTGAGGGTTGAGGATCGAGGGTTGTGGATTGAGGACGAGGACTGAGTGTTGAATATTGATGTCTGAGGTCTGAGGATTGAGGATTGAGAATTGAGAATTGAGGATTGAGGATTGAAGATTGAGGATTGGGTATTGAGGATTGACGAATGAGGATTGAGGATTGCGGATTGAGGATTGAAGATTGAGTATTGAGGATTGAAGATTGAGGATTGAGGATTGAGGATTGAGGATTGGGGATTGAGGATTGCGAATTGAAGATTCAGTATTGAGGATTGAAGATTCAGAATTGAGGATGAGGTTTGAACATTGAGTACTGAGTGTTGAGGGTTGAGTGATGAGAATTTATGTTTCTGGATAGAGATTTGAAGATTGCAGATTGAGTATTGAGTATTGAAAACTGTGAATTGAGGATATTCTATTGAGGATTGAGGATTGACAACCGAATGTTGAGGACTGAGGGCTGAAGATAGAGGATTCAGGATGGAGGATTCAGAATTGAGGTTTGAGGACTTAGGATTGAGGATTGAAGATTGAGTATTGAGGATTGAAGATTGAGGATTGAGTATTGAGGATTGAGGATTGAGGATGAGGGCTGAGGGTTGAGGATTGAGGTTTGAGGACTAAGGACAGAGGATTGAGTATTGATAATTGAGGATTGAGGATTGAGGATTGAAGATCGAGGATTGGGTATTGAGGATCGAAGAATGAGGATTGAGGATTGAAGATTGAGTACTGAGGATTGAAGATTAAGAGTGAGGATTGAGGATTGAGGACTGAGGATTGAGGATTGAGGATTGAAGGTTCAGTATTGAGGATAGAAGGTTGAGAATTGAGGATTGAGGGTTGAACATTGAGGACTGAGTGTTGAGGGTTGACTGATGAGGATTGATGTTTGTGGATAGAGATTTGAAGATTGCAGATTGAGTATTGAGTACTGAAAACTGTGAATTGAGTATATTCTATTGAGGATTGAGGATTGACAACCGATTGTTGAGGACTGAGGTCTGAAGATTGAGGGCTCCGGATTGAGGATTCAGAATTGAAATTTGAGCACTGAGCATTGAGGATTGAAGATTGAGTATTGAGGATTGAAGACTGAGAATTGAGGATTGAGGATTGAGGATTGAGGGTGAGGGCTGAGGGTTGAGGGTTGAGGTTTGAGGACTGAGGACTGAGGATTGAGGATTGAGAATTGAGGATTGAGGATCGAGGGTTGAAGATTGAGGATTGGGTATTGAGGATTGAAGAAAGAGGATTGAAGATTGAGGATTGAGGATTGAGGATTGAGGATTGAAGATTGACGATCGAGGTTTGAGAATTGAGGATTGAGTATTGAGGATTGAGGATTGAAGATTGAGTATTGAGGATTGAAGGTTGAGGTTTGTGGATTAAGGATTGAGGATTGAGGATTGAAAATTGAGGATTGGGGTCTGTGTGTTGAGGGTTGAATGATGAGGATTGATGTTTGTGGATAGAGATTTGAAGATTGCAGATTGAGTATTGAGCATTGAAAACTGTGAATTGATGATATTCTATTGAGGATTGAGGATTGACAACTGATTGTTGAGGACTGAGGGCTGAAGCTTGAGGATTCTGGATTGAGGATTCAGGATTGAGGTACGAGGAGAGAGGACTGAGGATTGAGGATTGAGGATTGAGAATTGAGGATTGAGGATTGAGGATTGAAGATTGAGGATTGGCTGTTGAGGATTGAACATTGAGGATTGAGGATTGAGGATTGAGGATTGAGGATTGAAGGTTGAATATTGATGAATGAAGATTGAGGATTGAGGATTGAGGGTTGTGGATTGAGAACGAGGACTGAGGGTTGAGTGTTGATGCCTGAGGTCTGAGGATTGAGGATTGAGGATTGCGAACTGAGGATTGAGGATTGAGGATTGAAGATTGAGGATTGGGTATTGAGGAATGAAGAATGAGGATTGAAGAATGAAGATTGGGGATTGAGTATTGAGGATTGGGGATTGAATATTGAGTATTGAGGATTGAATATTGAGGATTGAGGATTGAGGATAGCGAATTGAGGATTGAGTGTTGGGGATTGAGGATTGAAGATTGAGTATTGAGGATTGAAGGTTGAGGATTGTGGATTGAGGATTGAGGATTGAGGCTTGAATATTGTGGATTGGGGACTGAGTGTTGAGGGTTAAGTGATGAGAATTGATGTTTGTGGATAGAGATTTGAAGATTGCAGGTTGAGTATTGAGTATTGAAAACTGTGAAATCATGGTATTCTATTGAGGATTGAGGATGGACCACTGACTGTTGAGGACTGATGGCTGAAGATTGAGGATTCAGGGTTGAGGATACAGGATTGAGGTTTGAGGATTGAGGATTGAGGATTGAGGATAGAGGATTGAGGATTGAGGATAGAAGATTGAGTATTGAGGATTGAAGATTGAGGATTGAGGATTGAGGATTCAGGATTGAGGATTGAAGATTGAGTACTGAAGATTGAAGACTGAGGATTGAGGATTGAGGATTGTGGATTGAGGATTGAGGATTGAAGGTTCAGTATTGAGGATTGAGGATTGAGTATTGAGGATTGAAGATTGACGATCGAGTAATGAGGATTGGGGATTGAGTATTGTGGATTGAGGATTGAAGATTGAGTATTGAGGATTGATGGTTGAGGATTGCGGATTGAGGATTGAAAATTGAGGATTGGGGACTGAATGTTGAGGGTTGAATGATGAGAATTGATGTTTGTGGATAGAGATTTGAAGATTGCAGGTTGAGTATTGAGTATTGAAAACTGTGAAATCATGGCATTCTATTGAGGATTGAGGATGGACCACTGACTGTTGAGGACTGAGGGCTGAAGATTGAGGATTCAGGATTGAGCATTCAGGATTGAGGTTTGAGGACTGAGGATTGAGGATTGAGGATTGAGGATTGAGGATTGAGGATAGAGGATTGAGGATTGAGGATTCAAGACTGAGTATTGAGGATTGAAGATTGAGGATTGAGGATTGAGGATTCAGGATTGAGGATTGAAGATTGAGTACTGAAGATTGAAGACTGAGGATTGAGGATTGAGGATTGTGGATTGAGGATTGAGGATTGAGGATTGAAGATTGAGTATTGGGGATTGAAGATTGAGGATTGAGGATTGAGGATTGAGGATTGAGGATTGAAGATTGAGTACTGAGGATTGAAGATTAAGATTGAGGATTGAGGATTGAGGACTGAGGATTGAGGATTGAGGATTGAAGGTTCAGTATTGAGGATTGAGGATTGAGTATTGAGGATTGAATATTGACGATCGAGTAATGAGGATTGAGGATTGAGTATTGAGGATTGAGGATTGAAGATTGAGTATTGAGGATTGAAGGTTGAGGATTGCGGATTGAGGATTGATAATTGAGGATTGAGGATTGAGGGTTGAAGACTGAGGATTGGGTACTGAAGATTGAAGAATGAGGATTGAAAATTGAGGATTGGGGACTGAATGTTCGAGGGTTGAATGACGAGAATTGATGTTTGTGGATAGAGATTTGAAGATTGCAGGTTGAGTATTGAGTATTGAAAACTGTGAAATCATGGTATTCTATTGAGGATTGAGGATGGACCACTGACTGTTGAGGACTGAGGGCTGAAGATTGAGGATTCAGGATTGAGGATTCAGGATTGAGGTTTGAGGACTGAGGATTGAGGATTGAGGATTGAGGATTGAGGATTGAGGATTGAGGATTGAAGACTGAGGATCGGGTATTGATGATTGAACATTGAGAATTGAGGATTGAGGATTGAGGATTGAAGATTGAGTATTGAGGATTGAAGATTGACGATTGAGGATTGAGGATTGAGGATTGAGGATAGAGGATTGAGGATTGAGGATTGAAGATTGAGTATTGAGGATTGAAGATTGAGGATTCAGGATTGAGGATTCAGGATTGAGGATTGAAGATTGAGTACTGAAGATTGAAGATTGAGGATTGAGGATTGAGGATTGAGGATTGAGGATTGAGGATTGAGGATTGAAGATTGAGTATTGGGGATTGAAGGTTGAGGATTGAGGATTGAGGATTGAGGATTGAGGATTGAAGATTGAGTACTGAGGATAGAAGATTAAGATTGAGGATTGAGGATTGAGGACTGAGGATTGAGGATTGAGGATTGAAGGTTCAGTATTGAGGATTGAAGATTGTGAATTGAGGATTGAGGATTGAACATTGAGGACTGAGTGTTGAGGGTTGAGTGATGAGAATTGATGTTTGTGGATAGAGATTTGAAGATTGCAGATTGAGTATTGAGTATTGAAAACTGTGAATTGAGTATATTCTATTGAGGATTGAGGATTGACAACTGATTGTTGAGGACTGAGGGCTGAAGATTGAGAGTTCCGGATTGAGGATTCAGAATTGAAATTTGAGGACTGAGCATTGAGGATTGAAGATTGAGTATTGGGGATTGAAGATTGAGAATTGAGGATTGAGGATTGAGGATCGGGGATGAGGGCTGAGGGTTGAGGATTGAGGTTTGAGGACCGAGGACTGAGGATTGAGGATTGAGAATTGAGGATTGAGGATTGAGGGTTGAAGACTGAGGATTGGGTATTGAGGAATGAAGAATGAGGATTGAAGAATGAAGATTGGGGATTGAGTATTGAGGATTGGGGATTGAATATTGAGTATTGAGGATTGAATATTGAGGATTGAGGATTGAGGATTGAGGATTGAGGATTGAATATTGAGTATTGAGGATTGAAGATCGACTATTGAGGATAGCGAATTGAGGATTGAGTGTTGGGGATTGAGGATTGAAGATTGAGTATTGAGGATTGAAGGTTGAGGGTTGTGGATTGAGGATTGAGGATTGAGGCTTGAATATTGTGGATTGGGGACTGAGTGTTGAGGGTTAAGTGAAGAGAATTGATGTTTGTGGATAGAGATTTGAAGATTGCAGGTTGAGTATTGAGTATTGAAAACTGTGAAATCATGGTATTCTATTGAGGATTGAGGATGGACCACTGACTGTTGAGGACTGAGGGCTGAAGATTGAGGATTCAGGGTTGAGGATACAGGATTGAGGTTTGAGGACTGAGGATTGAGGATTGATCATTGTGATTGAGGATTGAGGATTGAGGATTGAAGACTGAGGATTGGGTATTGAGGTTTGAACATTGAGGATTGAGGATTGAGGATTGAGGAGTGAAGATTGAGGATTGAGGATTGAGGATTGAGGATCGAGGATTAAGGATTGAAGATTGAATATTGATGATTAAAGATTGAGGGTTGAGGATCGAGGGTTGTGGATTGAGGACGAGGACTGAGTGTTGAATATTGATGTCTGAGGTCTGAGGATTGAGGATTGAGAATTGAGAATTGAGGATTGAGGATTGAAGATTGAGGATTGGGTATTGAGGATTGACGAATGAGGATTGAGGATTGCGGATTGAGGATTGAAGATTGAGTATTGAGGATTGAAGATTGAGGATTGAGGATTGAGGATTGAGGATTGGGGATTGAGGATTGCGAATTGAAGATTCAGTATTGAGGATTGAAGATTCAGAATTGAGGATGAGGATTGAACATTGAGTACTGAGTGTTGAGGGTTGAGTGATGAGAATTTATGTTTCTGGATAGAGATTTGAAGATTGCAGATTGAGTATTGAGTATTGAAAACTGTGAATTGAGGATATTCTATTGAGGATTGAGGATTGACAACCGAATGTTGAGGTCTGATGGCTGAAGATAGAGGATTCAGGATTGAGGATTCAGAATTGAGGTTTGAGGACTTAGGATTGAGGATTGAAGATTGAGTATTGAGGATTGAAGATTGAGGATTGAGTATTGAGGATTGAGGATTGAGGATGAGGGCTGAGGGTTGAGGATTGAGGTTTGAGGACTAAGGACAGAGGATTTAGGATTGATAATTGAGGATTGAGGATTGAGGATTGAAGATCGAGGATTGGGTATTGAGGATCGAAGAATGAGGGTTGAGGATTGAAGATTGAGTACTGAGGATTGAAGATTAAGAGTGAGGATTGAGGATTGAGGACTGAGGATTGAGGATTGAGGATTGAAGGTTCAGTATTGAGGATAGAAGGTTGAGAATTGAGGATTGAGGGTTGAACATTGAGGACTGAGTGTTGAGGGTTGACTGATGAGGATTGATGTTTGTGGATAGAGATTTGAAGATTGCAGATTGAGTATTGAGTACTGAAAACTGTGAATTGAGTATATTCTATTGAGGATTGAGGATTGACAACCGATTGTTGAGGACTGAGGGCTGAAGATTGAGGGCTCCGGATTGAGGATTCAGAATTGAAATTTGAGCACTGAGCATTGAGGATTGAAGATTGAGTATTGAGGATTGAAGACTGAGAATTGAGGATTGAGGATTGAGGATTGAGGGTGAGGGCTGAGGGTTGAGGGTTGAGGTTTGAGGACTGAGGACTGAGGATTGAGGATTGAGAATTGAGGATTGAGGATCGAGGGTTGAAGATTGAGGATTGGGTATTGAGGATTGAAGAATGAGGATTGAAGATTGAGGATTGAGGATTGAGTATTGAGGATTGAAGATTGACGATCGAGGATTGAGAATTGAGGATTGAGTATTGAGGATTGAGGATTGAAGATTGAGTATTGAGGATTGAAGGTTGAGGTTTGTGGATTAAGGATTGAGGATTGAGGATTGAAAATTGAGGATTGGGGTCTGTGTGTTGAGGGTTGAATGATGAGGATTGATGTTTGTGGATAGAGATTTGAAGATTGCAGATTGAGTATTGAGCATTGAAAACTGTGAATTGATGATATTCTATTGAGGATTGAGGATTGACAACTGATTGTTGAGGACTGAGGGCTGAAGCTTGAGGATTCTGGATTGAGGATTCAGGATTGAGGTACGAGGAGAGAGGACTGAGGATTGAGGATTGAGGATTGAGAATTGAGGATTGAGGATTGAGGATTGAAGATTGAGGATTGGCTGTTGAGGATTGAACATTGAGGATTGAGGATTGAGGATTGAGGATTGAGGATTGAAGGTTGAATATTGATGAATGAAGATTGAGGATTGATGATTGAGGGTTGTGGATTGAGAACGAGGACTGAGGGTTGAGTGTTGATGCCTGAGGTCTGAGGATTGAGGATTGAGGATTGCGAACTGAGGATTGAGGATTGAGGATTGAAGATTGAGGATTGGGTATTGAGGAATGAAGAATGAGGATTGAAGAATGAAGATTGGGGATTGAGTATTGAGGATTGAGGATTGAATATTGAGTATTGAGGATTGAATATTGAGGATTGAGGATTGAGGATTGAGGATTGAGGATTGAATATTGAGTATTGAGGATTGAAGATCGACTATTGAGGATAGCGAATTGAGGATTGAGTGTTGGGGATTGAGGATTGAAGATTGAGTATTGAGGATTGAAGGTTGAGGATTGTGGATTGAGGATTGAGGATTGAGGCTTGAATATTGTGGATTGGGGACTGAGTGTTGAGGGTTAAGTGATGAGAATTGATGTTTGTGGATAGAGATTTGAAGATTGCAGGTTGAGTATTGAGTATTGAAAACTGTGAAATCATGGTATTCTATTGAGGATTGAGGATGGACCACTGACTGTTGAGGACTGAGGGCTGAAGATTGAGGATTCAGGGTTGAGGATACAGGATTGAGGTTTGAGGATTGAGGATTGAGGATTGAGGATAGAGGATTGAGGATTGAGGATAGAAGATTGAGTATTGAGGATTGAAGATTGAGGATTGAGGATTGAGGATTCAGGATTGAGGATTGAAGATTGAGTACTGAAGATTGAAGACTGAGGATTGAGGATTGAGGATTGTGGATTGAGGATTGAGGATTGAAGGTTCAGTATTGAGGATTGAGGATTGAGTATTGAGGATTGAAGATTGACGATCGAGTAATGAGGATTGGGGATTGAGTATTGGGGATTGAGGATTGAAGATTGAGTATTGAGGATTGATGGTTGAGGATTGCGGATTGAGGATTGAGAATTGAGGATTGAGGATTGAGGGTTGAATACTGAGGATTGGGTACTGAGGATTGAAGAATGAGGATTGAAAATTGAGGATTGGGGACTGAATGTTGAGGGTTGAATGATGAGAATTGATGTTTGTGAATAGAGATTTGAAGATTGCAGGTTGAGTATTGAGTATTGAAAACTGTGAAATCATGGCATTCTATTGAGGATTGAGGATGGACCACTGACTGTTGAGGACTGAGGGCTGAAGATTGAGGATTCAGGATTGAGGATTCAGGATTGAGGTTTGAGGACTGAGGATTGAGGATTGAGGATTGAGGATTGAGGATTGAGGATAGAGGATTGAGGATTGAGGATTCAAGATTGAGTATTGAGGATTGAAGATTGAGGATTGAGGATTGAGGATTCAGGATTGAGGATTGAAGATTGAGTACTGAAGATTGAAGACTGAGGATTGAGGATTGAGGATTGTGGATTGAGGATTGAGGATTGAGGATTGAAGATTGAGTATTGGGGATTGAAGATTGAGGATTGAGGATTGAGGATTGAGGATTGAGGATTGAAGATTGAGTACTGAGGATTGAAGATTAAGATTGAGGATTGAGGATTGAGGACTGAGGATTGAGGATTGAGGATTGAAGGTTCAGTATTGAGGATTGAGGATTGAGTATTGAGGATTGAATATTGACGATCGAGTAATGAGGATTGAGGATTGAGTATTGAGGATTGAGGATTGAAGATTGAGTATTGAGGATTGAAGGTTGAGGATTGCGGATTGAGGATTGATAATTGAGGATTGAGGATTGAGGGTTGAAGACTGAGGATTGGGTACTGAAGATTGAAGAATGAGGATTGAAAATTGAGGATTGGGGACTGAATGTTGAGGGTTGAATGACGAGAATTGATGTTTGTGGATAGAGATTTGAAGATTGCAGGTTGAGTATTGAGTATTGAAAACTGTGAAATCATGGTATTCTATTGAGGATTGAGGATGGACCACTGACTGTTGAGGACTGAGGGCTGAAGATTGAGGATTCAGGATTGAGGATTCAGGATTGAGGTTTGAGGACTGAGGATTGAGGATTGAGGATTGAGGATTGAGGATTGAGGATTGAGGATTGAAGACTGAGGATCGGGTATTGATGATTGAACATTGAGAATTGAGGATTGAGGATTGAGGATTGAGGATTGAGGATTGAAGGTTGAATATTGATGAATGAAGATTAAGGATTGAGGATTGAAGGTCGTGGATTGAGGACGAGGACTGAGGGTTGAGTATTGATACTTGAGGCCTGACGATTGAGGATTGAGGATTGCGAATTGAGGATTGAGGATTTAAGATTGAGGATTGGGTATTGAGGATTGAAGATTGAGCATTGAGGATTGAGGACAGAGGATTGAGGATTGAAGACTGAGTATTGAGGATTGAAGATTGACGATTGAGGATTGAGGATTGAGGATAGAGGATTGAGGATTGAGGACTGAAGATTGAGTATTGAGGATTGAAGATTGAGGATTCAGGATTGAGGATTCAGGATTGAGGATTGAAGATTGAGTACTGAAGATTGAAGATTGAGGATTGAGGATTGAGGATTGAGGATTGAGGATTGAGGATTGAGGATTGAAGATTGAGTATTGGGGATTGAAGATTGAGGATTGAGGATTGAGGATTGAGGATTGAGGATTGAAGATTGAGTACTGAGGAATGAAGATTAAGATTGAGGATTGAGGATTGAGGACTGAGGATTGAGGATTGAGGATTGAAGGTTCAGTATTGAGGATTGAAGATTGAGAATTGAGGATTGAGGATTGAACATTGAGGACTGAGTGTTGAGGGTTGAGTGATGAGAATTGATGTTTGTGGATAGAGATTTGAAGATTGCAGATTGAGTATTGAGTATTGAAAACTGTGAATTGAGTATATTCTATTGAGGATTGAGGATTGACAACTGATTGTTGAGGACTGAGGGCTGAAGATTGAGAGTTCCGGATTGAGGATTCAGAATTGAAATTTGAGGACTGAGCATTGAGGATTGAAGATTGAGTATTGGGGATTGAAGATTGAGAATTGAGGATTGAGGATTGAGGATTGAGGATGAGGGCTGAGGGTTGAGGATTGAGGTTTGAGGACCGAGGACTGAGGATTGAGGATTGAGAATTGAGGATTGAGGATTGAGGGTTGAAGACTGAGGATTGGGTATTGAGGAATGAAGAATGAGGATTGAAGAATGAAGATTGGGGATTGAGTATTGAGGATTGAGGATTGAATATTGAGTATTGAGGATTGAATATTGAGGATTGAGGATTGAGGATTGAGGATTGAATATTGAGTATTGAGGATTGAAGATCGACTATTGAGGATAGCGAATTGAGGATTGAGTGTTGGGGATTGAGGATTGAAGATTGAGTATTGAGGATTGAAGGTTGAGGGTTGTGGATTGAGGATTGAGGATTGAGGCTTGAATATTGTGGATTGGGGACTGAGTGTTGAGGGTTAAGTGAAGAGAATTGATGTTTGTGGATAGAGATTTGAAGATTGCAGGTTGAGTATTGAGTATTGAAAACTGTGAAATCATGGTGTTCTATTGAGGATTGAGGATGGACCACTGACTGTTGAGGACTGAGGGCTGAAGATTGAGGATTCAGGGTTGAGGATACAGGATTGAGGTTTGAGGACTGAGGATTGAGGATTGAGCATTGTGATTGAGGATTGAGGATTGAGGATTGAAGACTGAGGATTGGGTATTGAGGTTTGAACATTGAGGATTGAGGATTGAGGATTGAGGAGTGAAGATTGAGGATTGAGGATTGAGGATTGAGGATCGAGGATTGAGGATTGAAGATTGAATATTGATGATTAAAGATTGAGGGTTGAGGATCGAGGGTTGTGGATTGAGGACGAGGACTGAGTGTTGAATATTGATGTCTGAGGTCTGAGGATTGAGGATTGAGAATTGAGAATTGAGGATTGAGGATTGAAGATTGAGGATTGGGTATTGAGTATTGACGAATGAGGATTGAGGATTGCGGATTGAGGATTGAAGATTGAGTATTGAGGATTGAAGATTGAGGATTGAGGATTGAGGATTGAGGATTGGGGATTGAGGATTGCGAATTGAAGATTCAGTATTGAGGATTGAAGATTCAGAATTGAGGATGAGGATTGAACATTGAGTACTGAGTGTTGAGGGTTGAGTGATGAGAATTTATGTTTCTGGATAGAGATTTGAAGATTGCAGATTGAGTATTGAGTATTGAAAACTGTGAATTGAGGATATTCTATTGAGGATTGAGGATTGACAACCGAATGTTGAGGACTGAGGGCTGAAGATAGAGGATTCAGGATTGAGGATTCAGAATTGAGGTTTGAGGACTTAGGATTGAGGATTGAAGATTGAGTATTGAGGATTGAAGATTGAGGATTGAGTATTGAGGATTGAGGATTGAGGATGAGGGCTGAGGGTTGAGGATTGAGGTTTGAGGACTAAGGACAGAGGATTGAGTATTGATAATTGAGGATTGAGGATTGAGGATTGAAGATCGAGGATTGGGTATTGAGGATCGAAGAATGAGGATTGAGGATTGAAGATTGAGTACTGAGGATTGAAGATTAAGAGTGAGGATTGAGGATTGAGGACTGAGGATTGAGGATTGAGGATTGAAGGTTCAGTATTGAGGATAGAAGGTTGAGAATTGAGGATTGAGGGTTGAACATTGAGGACTGAGTGTTGAGGGTTGACTGATGAGGATTGATGTTTGTGGATAGAGATTTGAAGATTGCAGATTGAGTATTGAGTACTGAAAACTGTGAATTGAGTATATTCTATTGAGGATTGAGGATTGACAACCGATTGTTGAGGACTGAGGTCTGAAGATTGAGGGCTCCGGATTGAGGATTCAGAATTGAAATTTGAGCACTGAGCATTGAGGATTGAAGATTGAGTATTGAGGATTGAAGACTGAGAATTGAGGATTGAGGATTGAGGATTGAGGGTGAGGGCTGAGGGTTGAGGGTTGAGGTTTGAGGACTGAGGACTGAGGATTGAGGATTGAGAATTGAGGATTGAGGATCGAGGGTTGAAGATTGAGGATTGGGTATTGAGGATTGAAGAAAGAGGATTGAAGATTGAGGATTGAGGATTGAGGATTGAGGATTGAAGATTGACGATCGAGGATTGAGAATTGAGGATTGAGTATTGAGGATTGAGGATTGAAGATTGAGTATTGAGGATTGAAGGTTGAGGTTTGTGGATTAAGGATTGAGGATTGAGGATTGAAAATTGAGGATTGGGGTCTGTGTGTTGAGGGTTGAATGATGAGGATTGATGTTTGTGGATAGAGATTTGAAGATTGCAGATTGAGTATTGAGCATTGAAAACTGTGAATTGATGATATTCTATTGAGGATTGAGGATTGACAACTGATTGTTGAGGACTGAGGGCTGAAGCTTGAGGATTCTGGATTGAGGATTCAGGATTGAGGTACGAGGAGAGAGGACTGAGGATTGAGGATTGAGGATTGAGGATTGAGGATTGAGGATTGAGGATTGAAGATTGAGGATTGGCTGTTGAGGATTGAACATTGAGGATTGAGGATTGAGGATTGAGGATTGAGGATTGAAGGTTGAATATTGATGAATGAAGATTGAGGATTGAGGATTGAGGGTTGTGGATTGAGAACGAGGACTGAGGGTTGAGTGTTGATGCCTGAGGTCTGAGGATTGAGGATTGAGGATTGCGAACTGAGGATTGAGGATTGAGGATTGAAGATTGAGGATTGGGTATTGAGGAATGAAGAATGAGGATTGAAGAATGAAGATTGGGGATTGAGTATTGAGGATTGAGGATTGAATATTGAGTATTGAGGATTGAATATTGAGGATTGAGGATTGAGGATTGAGGATTGAGGATTGAATATTGAGTATTGAGGATTGAAGATCGACTATTGAGGATAGCGAATTGAGGATTGAGTGTTGGGGATTGAGGATTGAAGATTGAGTATTGAGGATTGAAGGTTGAGGATTGTGGATTGAGGATTGCGGATTGAGGATTGAGAATTGAGGATTGAGGATTGAGGGTTGAAGACTGAGGATTGGGTACTGAGGATTGAAGAATGAGGATTGAAAATTGAGGATTGGGGACTGAATGTTGAGGGTTGAATGATGAGAATTGATGTTTGTGGATAGAGATTTGAAGATTGCAGGTTGAGTATTGAGTATTGAAAACTGTGAAATCATGGCATTCTATTGAGGATTGAGGATGGACCACTGACTGTTGAGGACTGAGGGCTGAAGATTGAGGATTCAGGATTGAGCATTCAGGATTGAGGTTTGAGGACTGAGGATTGAGGATTGAGGATTGAGGATTGAGGATTGAGGATAGAGGATTGAGGATTGAGGATTCAAGACTGAGTATTGAGGATTGAAGATTGAGGATTGAGGATTGAGGATTCAGGATTGAGGATTGAAGATTGAGTACTGAAGATTGAAGACTGAGGATTGAGGATTGAGGATTGTGGATTGAGGATTGAGGATTGAGGATTGAAGATTGAGTATTGGGGATTGAAGATTGAGGATTGAGGATTGAGGATTGAGGATTGAGGATTGAAGATTGAGTACTGAGGATTGAAGATTAAGATTGAGGATTGAGGATTGAGGACTGAGGATTGAGGATTGAGGATTGAAGGTTCAGTATTGAGGATTGAGGATTGAGTATTGAGGATTGAATATTGACGATCGAGTAATGAGGATTGAGGATTGAGTATTGAGGATTGAGGATTGAAGATTGAGTATTGAGGATTGAAGGTTGAGGATTGCGGATTGAGGATTGATAATTGAGGATTGAGGATTGAGGGTTGAAGACTGAGGATTGGGTACTGAAGATTGAAGAATGAGGATTGAAAATTGAGGATTGGGGACTGAATGTTCGAGGGTTGAATGACGAGAATTGATGTTTGTGGATAGAGATTTGAAGATTGCAGGTTGAGTATTGAGTATTGAAAACTGTGAAATCATGGTATTCTATTGAGGATTGAGGATGGACCACTGACTGTTGAGGACTGAGGGCTGAAGATTGAGGATTCAGGATTGAGGATTCAGGATTGAGGTTTGAGGACTGAGGATTGAGGATTGAGGATTGAGGATTGAGGATTGAGGATTGAGGATTGAAGACTGAGGATCGGGTATTGATGATTGAACATTGAGAATTGAGGATTGAGGATTGAGGATTGAAGATTGAGTATTGAGGATTGAAGATTGACGATTGAGGATTGAGGATTGAGGATTGAGGATAGAGGATTGAGGATTGAGGATTGAAGATTGAGTATTGAGGATTCAAGATTGAGGATTCAGGATTGAGGATTCAGGATTGAGGATTGAAGATTGAGTACTGAAGATTGAAGATTGAGGATTGAGGATTGAGGATTGAGGATTGAGGATTGAGGATTGAGGATTGAAGATTGAGGATTGGGTATTGAGGAATGAAGAATGAGGATTGAAGAATGAAGATTGGGGATTGAGTATTGAGGATTCAGGATTGAATATTGAGTATTGAGGTTTGAATATTGAGGATTGACGATTGAAGATTGAGGATTGAGGATTGAGGGTTGAGGATTGAGTGTTGAGGGTTGAGGACGAGGACTGAGGGTTGAATATTTATGTTTGAGGTCTGAGGATTGAGGACTGAGGATTGAGAATTGAGGATTGAGGGTTGAGGATTGAAGATTGAGGATTGGGTATTGAGGATTGAGGATTGAAGATTGAGGATAGGGTATTGAGGATTGAAGAATGATGATTGAGGATTGAGGATTGAGGATTGAGGATTGAATATTGAGTATTGAGGATTGAAGATCGACTATTGAGGGTTGCGAATTGAGGATTGAGGGTTGGGGATTGAGGATTGAAGATTGAGTATTGAGGATTGAAGGTTGAGGATTGTGGATTGAGGATTGAGGATTGAGGCTTGAATATTGTGGATTGGGGACTGATTGTTGAGGGTTAAGTGATGAGAATTGATGTTTGTGGATAGAGATTTGAAGATTGCAGGTTGAGTATTGAGTATTGAAAACTGTGAAATCATGGTATTCTATTGAGGATTGAGGATGGACCACTGACTGTTGAGGGCTGAGGGCTGAAGATTGAGGATTCAGGATTGAGGATTCAGGATTGAGGTTTGAGGACTGAGGATTGAGGATTGAGGGTTGAGGATTGAGGATTGAGGATTGAGGATTGAAGACTGAGGATCGGGTATTGATGATTGAACATTGAGGATTGAGGATTGAGGATTGAGGATTGAGGATTGAGGATTGAGAATTGAAGGTTGAATATTGATGAATGACGATTGAGGATTGAGGATTGAAAGTCGTGGATTGAGGACGAGGATTGAGGGTTGAGTATTGATACTTGAGGCCTGAGGATTGAGGATTGAGGATTGCGAATTGAGGATTGAGGATTTAAGATTGAGGATTGGGTATTGAGGATTGAAGATTGAGCATTGAGGATTGAGGACAGAGGATTGAGGATTGGAGATTGAGTATTGAGGATTGAAGATTGACGATTGAGGATTGAGGATTGAGGATTGAGGATAGAGGATTGAGGATTGTGGATTGAAGATTGAGTATTGAGGATTGAAGATTGAGGATTGAGTATTGAGGATTCAGGATTGTGGATTGAAGATTGAGTACTGAAGATTGAAGATTGAGGATTGAGGATTGAGGATTGAGGATTGAGGATTGAGGATTGAAGATTGAGCATTGAGGATTGAAGATTGAGGATTGAGGATTGAGGATTGAGGACTGAGGGTTGAGGATTGAAGATTGAGGATTGAGGATTGAGGATTGATGATTGAGGGTTGTGGATTGAGGACGAGGACTGAGGGTTGAACATTTATGTTTGAGGTCTGAGGATTGAGGATTGAGGATTGAGAATTGAGGATTGAGGATTGAGGATTGAAGATTGAGGATTGGGTATTGAGGATTGAGGATTGAGGATTGATGATTGAGGATAGGGTATTGAGGATTGAAGAATGATGATTGAGAATTGAGGATTGAGGATTGAGGATTGAATATTGAGTATTGAGTATTGAGGATTGAAGATCGACTATTGAGGATTGCGAATTGAGGATTGAGGGTTGGGGATTGAGGATTGAAGATTGAGTATTGAGGATTGAAGATTGAGGATTGAGGATTGAGGATTCAGGATTGAGGATTGAAGATTGAGTACTGAAGATTGAGGATTGAGGATTGAGGATTGAGGATTGAGGATTGAGGATTGAGGATTGAGGATTGAAGATTGAGTATTGGGGATTGAAGGTTGAGGATTGAGGATTGAGGATTGAGGATTGAGGATTGAAGATTGAGTACTGAGGATTGAAGATTAAGATTGAGGATTGAGGATTGAGGACTGAGGATTGAGGATTGAGGATTGAAGGTTCAGTATTGAGGATTGAAAATTGAGAATTGAGTATTGACGATTGAACATTGAGGACTGAGTGTTGAGTGTTGAGTGATGAGAATTGATGTTTGTGGATAGAGATTTGAAGATTGCAGATTGAGTATTGAGTATTGAAAACTGTGAATTGAGTATATTCTATTGAGGATTGAGGATTGACAACTGATTGTTGAGGACTGAGGGCTGAAGATTGAGGGTTGCGGATTGAGGATTCAGAATTGAAATTTGAGGACTGAGCATTGAGGATTGAAGATTGAGTATTGAGGATTGAAGATTGAGGATTGAGGATTGAGGATTGAGGATTGAGGATGAGGGCTGAGGGTTGAGGATTGAGGTTTGAGGACCGAGGACTGAGGATTGAGGATTGAGAATTGAGGATTGAGGATTGAGGGTTGAATTCTGAGGATTGGGTATTGAGGATTGAAGAATGAGGATTGAGGATTGAGGATTGGGGATTGAAGATTGAGAATTGAGGATTGAAGATTGACGATCGAGGATTGAGAATTGAGGATTGAGTATTGAGGATTGAGGATTGAAGATTGAGTACTGAGGATTGAAGGTTGAGGATTGTGGATTGAGGATTGAGGATTGAGGATTGAAGATTGAGGATTGGGGACTGAGTGTTGAGGGTTGAATGATGAGAATTGATGTTTGTGGATAGAGATTTGAAGATTGCAGATTGAGTATTGAGTATTGAAAACTGTGAATTGATGATATTCTATTGAGGATTGAGGATTGACAACTGATTGTTGAGGACTGAGGGCTGAAGCTTGAGGATTCAGGATTGAGGATTCACAATTGAGGTTTGAGGAGAGAGGACTGAGGATTGAGGATTGAGGAATGAGAATTGAGGATTGACGATTGAGGGTTGTGGATTGAGAACGAGGACTGAGGGTTGAGTGTTGATGCCTGAGGTCTGAGAATTGAGGATTGAGGATTGCGAACTGAGGATTGAGGATTGAGGATTGAAGATTGAGGATTGGGTATTGAGGATTGAAGAATGAGGATTGAAGAATGAGGATTGGGGATTGAGTATTGAGGATTGAGGATTGAACATTGAGTATTGAGGATTGAATATTGAGGATTGAGGATTGAGGATTGAGGATTGAGGATTGAAGATTGAGCATTGAGGATTGAAGATTGAGGATTGAGGATTGAGGATTGAGGATTGAGGGTTGAGGATTGAAGATTGAGGATTGAGGATTGAGGATTGATGATTGAGGGTTGTGGATTGAGGACGAGGACTGAGGGTTGAACATTTATGTTTGAGGTCTGAGGATTGAGGATTGAGGGTTGAGAATTGAGGATTGAGGATTGAGGATTGAATATTGAGGATTGGGTATTGAGGATTGAGGATTGAGGATTGAAGATTGAGGATAGGGTATTGAGGATTGAAGAATGATGATTGAGAATTGAGGATTGAGGATTGAGGATTGAATATTGAGTATTGAGGATTGAAGATCGACTATTGAGGATTGCGAATTGAGGATTGAGGGTTGGGGATTGAGGATTGAAGATTGAGTATTGAGGATTGAAGATTGAGGATTGAGGATTGAGGATTCAGGATTGAGGATTGAAGATTGAGTACTGAAGATTGAAGATTGAGGATTGAGGATTGAGGATTGAGGATTGAGGATTGAGGATTGAGGATTGAAGATTGAGTATTGGGGATTGAAGGTTGAGGATTGAGGATTGAGGATTGAGGATTGAGGATTGAAGATTGAGTACTGAGGATTGAAGATTAAGATTGAGGATTGAGGATTGAGGACTGAGGATTGAGGATTGAGGATTGAAGGTTCAGTATTGAGGATTGAAAATTGAGAATTGAGTATTGACGATTGAACATTGAGGACAGAGTGTTGAGTGTTGAGTGATGAGAATTGATGTTTGTGGATAGAGATTTGAAGATTGCAGATTGAGTATTGAGTATTGAAAACTGTGAATTGAGTATATTCTATTGAGGATTGAGGATTGACAACTGATTGTTGAGGACTGAGGGCTGAAGATTGAGGGTTCCGGATTGAGGATTCAGAATTGAAATTTGAGGACTGAGCATTGAGGATTGAAGATTGAGTATTGAGCATTGAAGATTGAGGATTGAGTATTGAGGATTGAGGATTGAGGTTGAGGGCTGAGGGTTGAGGATTGAGGTTTGAGGACTAAGGACAGAGGATTGAGGATTGATAATTGAGGGTTCAGGATCGAGGGTTGTGGATTGAGGACGAGGACTGAGTGTTGAATATTGATGTCTGAGGTCTGAGGATTGAGGATTGAGAATTGAGAATTGAGGATTGAGGATTGAAGATTGAGGATTGGGAATTGAGGATTGACGAATGAGGATTGAGGATTGCGGATTGAGGATTGAAGATTGAGTATTGAGGATTGAAGATTGAGGATTGAGGATTGAGGATTGAGGATTGAGGGTTGAGGATTGAAGATTGAGTATTGAGGATTGAAGATTAAGATTGAGGATTGAGGGTTGAGGATTTAGGGTTGATGATTGAGGATTGGGGACTGAGTATTGAGGGTTGAGTGATGAGAATTGATGTTTGTGGATAGAGATCTGAAGATTGCAGATTGGGTATTGAGTATTGAAAACTGTGAATTGAGGATATTGTACTGAGGATTCAGGATTGGCAACTGATTGTTGAGGACTCAGGGCTGAAGATTGAGGAATCAGGATTGAGGATTCAGGATTGAGGTTTGAGGTCTGAGGATTGAGGATTGAGGATTGAGGATTGAGGATTGAGGATTGAAGACTGAGGATTGGGTATTGAGGATTGAACATTGAGGATTGCGTGTTGAGGATTGAGGATTGAGTATTGAGGATTGAAGATTGAATGTTAATGATTGATGATTGATGATTGAGGATTGAGGGTTGTGGATTGAGGACGAGGTCTGAGGGTTGAGTATTGAGGTTTGATGTCTGAGGATTGAAGATTGAGGATTGAGGATTGAGGACCGGGGATTGAGGATCTGGGATTGGAGATTGATTATTGAGGACTGAAGATTGCTAATTGAGGATTGAGTATTGAGAATTGAGAATTGAGGGTGAGTACTGAGTGTTGAGGATTGATGTATGAGGAACGAGGATTGAGGATTGAGGATTGAGGACTGAGGATTGACGATTGAGTGTTGAAGGTTGAGGATTGATTACTGAGGATTGATAATTGAGGATTGAGGATTGAGGGTTGAGGATTGAGGATTGAGGGTTGAAGATTGAGGATTGGGTATTGAGGATTGAAGAATGAGGATTGAGGATTGAGGATTAAGGATTGAGGATTGAAGATGGAGTATTGAGGATTGAAGATTGACGATTGAGGATTGAGGATTGAGGATTGAGGACTGAGGATTGAGGATTGAGGATTGAAGATTGAGTATTGAGGATTGAAGATTGAGGATTCAGGATTGAGGATTCAGGATTGAGGTTTGAGGTCTGAGGATTGAGGATTGAGGATTGACGATTGAGTATTGAAGGTTGAGGATTGATTACTGAGGATTGAGGATTGAGGATTGAGGATTGAGGATTGAGGATTGAGGATTGAAGATTCAGTATTGACGATTGAAGATTGAGAATTGAGGATTGAGGATTGAACATTGAGGACTGAGCGTTCAGGATTGAGTGATGAGAATTGATGTTTCTGGATAGAGATTTGAAGATTGCAGATTGAGTATTGAGTATTGAAAACTGTGGATTGAGGACATTCTATTGGGGATTGAGGATTGACAACTGATTGTTGAGGACTGAGGGCTGAGGATTGAGGATGCAGGATTGAGGATTCAGAATTGAGATCTGACGACTGAGTATTGAGGATTGAATATTGAGTATTGAGGATTGAAGATTAAGGATTGAGGATTGAGTATTGAGGATTGATAATGAGGGCTGAGGTTTGAGGATTGAGGTTTGATGACTGTGGACTGAGGATTGAGGGTTGAGAATTGAGGATTGAGGATTAAGGATTGAAGATTGAGGATTGGGTATTGAGGATTGAAGAATGAGGATTGAGGATTGAGGATTGAGGATTGAGGATTGAGGATTGAATATTGAGGATTGGGTATTGAGGATTGAAGAATGAGGATTGAGGATTGAGGATTGAGGATTGAGGATTGAAGATTGACGATAGAGGATTGAGAATTGAGGATTGAGTATTGAGGATTGAGGATTGAAGATTGAGTATTGAGGATTGAGGATTGAAAATTGAGGATTGGGGACTGAGGTTTGAGGGTTGAATGATGAGAATTGATGTTTGTGGATAGAGATTTGAAGATTGCAGATTGAGTATTGAGTATTGAAAACTGTGAATTGATGATATTCTATTGAGGATTGAGGATTGACAACTGATTGTTGAGGACTGAGGGCTGAAGCTTGAGGATTCTGGATTGAGGATTCAGGATTGAGGTTTGAGGAGAGAGGACTGAGGATTGAGGATTGAGGATTGAGAATTGAGGATTGAGGATTGAGGATTGAAGATTGAGGATTGGCTGTTGAGGATTGAACATTGAGGAATGAGGATTGAGGTTTGAGGATTGAGGATTGAAGGTTGAATATTGATGAATGAAGATTGAGGATTGAGGATTGAGGGTTGTGGATTGAGAACGAGTTCTGAGGGTTGAGTGTTGATGCCTGAGGTCTGAGGATTGAGGATTGAGGATTGCGAACTGAGGATTGAGGATTGAGGATTGAAGATTGAGGATTGGGTATTGAGGAATGAAGAATGAGGATTGAAGAATGAAGATTGGGGATTGAGTATTGAGGATTGAGGATTGAATATTGAGTATTGAGGATTGAATATTGAGGATTGAGGATTGAGGATTGAGGATTGAGGATTGAAGATTGAGTATTGAGGAATGAAGATTGAGGATTGAGGATTGATGATTGAGGATTGAGTATTGAGGATTGACGATTGAAGATTGAGGATTGAGGATTGAGGGTTGAGGATTGAGGGTTGAGGATTGAGGACGAGGACTGAGGGTTGAATATTTGTGTTTGAGGTCTGAGGATTGAGGATTGAGGATTGAGAATTGAGGATTGAGGATTGAGGATTGAAGATTGAGGATTGGGTATTGAGGGTTGAGGATTGAGGATTGAAGATTGAGGATAGGGTATTGAGGATTGAAGAATGATGATTGAGGATTGAGGATTGAGGATTGAGGATTGAATATTGAGTATTGAGGATTGAAGATCGACTATTGAGTATTGCGAATTGAGGATTGAGGGTTGGGGATTGAGGATTGAAGATTGAGTATTGAGGATTGAATGTTGAGGATTGTGGATTGAGGATTGAGGATTGAGGCTTGAATATTGTGGATTGGGGACTGAGTGTTGAGGGTTGAATGATGAGAATTTATGTTTGTGGATAGAGATTTGAAGATTGCAGGTTGAGTATTGAGTATCGAAAACTGTGAATTGATGATATTCTATTGAGGATTGAGTATTTACAACTGATTGTTGAGGACTGAGGGCTGAAGCTTGAGGATTCTGGATTGAGGATTCAGGATTGAGGTTTGAGGAGAGAGGACTGAGGATTGAGGATTGAGGATTGAGAATTGAGGATTGAGGATTGAGGATTGAAGATTGAGGATTGGCTGTTGAGGATTGAACATTGAGGATTGAGGATTGAGGATTGAGGATTGAGGATTGAAGGTTGAATATTGATGAATGAAGATTGAGGATTGAGGATTGAGGGCTGTGGATTGAGAACGAGGACTGAGGGTTGAGTGTTGATGCCTGAGGTCTGAGAATTGAGGATTGAGGATTGCGAACTGAGGATTGAGGATTGAGGATTGAAGATTGAGGATTGGGTGTTGAGGATTGAAGAATGAGGATTGAAGAATGAGGATTGGGGATTGAGTATTGAGGATTGAGGATTGAACATTGAGTATTGAGGATTGAATATTGAGGATTGAGGATTGAGGATTGAGGATTGAGGATTGAAGATTGAGCATTGAGGATTGAAGATTGAGGATTGAGGATTGAGGATTGAGGATTGAGGGTTGAGGATTGAAGATTGAGGATTGAGGATTGAGGATTGATGATTGAGGGCTGCGGATTGAGGATTGAGGATTGAGGATTGAGGATTGAAGGTTGAATATTGATGAATGACGATTGAGGATTGAGGACGAGGACTGAGGGTTGAGTATTGATACTTGAGGCCTGAGGATTGTGGATTGAGGATTGCGAATTGAGGATTGAGGATTTAAGATTGAGGATTGGGTATTGAAGATTGAAGATTGAGCATTGAGGATTGAGGACAGAGGATTGAGGATTGGAGATTGAGAATTGAGGATTGAAGATTGACGATTGAGGATTGAGGATTGAGGATTGAGGATAGAGGATTGAGGATTGAGGATCGAAGATTGAGTATTGACGATTGAAGATTGAGGATTGAGGATTGAGGATTCAGAATTGAGGATTGAAGATTGAGTACTGAAGATTGAAGATTGAGGATTGAGGATTGAGGATTGAGGATTGACGATTGAGGATTGAAGATTGAGTATTGAGGATTGAAGATTGAGGATTGAGGATTGAGGATTGAGGATTGAGGATTGAAGATTGAGTACTGAGGATTGAAGATTAAGATTGAGGATTGAGGATTGAGGACTGAGGATTGAGGATTGAGGATTGAAGGTTCAGTATTGAGGATTGAAGATTGAGAATTGAGGATTGAGGATTGAGCATTGAGGACTGAGTGTTGAGGGTTGAGTGATGAGAATTGATGTTTGTGGATAGAGATTTGAAGATTGCAGATTGAGTATTGAGTATTGAAATCTGTGAATTGAGTATATTCTATTGAGGATTGAGGATTGACAACTGACTGTTGAGGACTGAGGGCTGAAGATTGAGCGTTCCGGATTGAGGATTCAGAATTGAAATTTGAGGACTGAGCATTGAGGATTGAAGATTGAGTATCGAGGATTGAAGATTGAGAATTGAGGATTGAGGATTGAGGATTGAGGATTGAGGATTGAAGATTGAGGATTGAGGATTGAGGATTGAGGATTGAGGGTTGTGGATTGTGGACGAGGACTGAGGGTTGAATATTTATGATTGAGCTCTCAGGATTGAGGATTGAGGATTGAGGATTGAAGATTGAGTATTGAGGATTGAAGATTAAGATTGAGGATTGAGGGTTGAGGATTTAGGGTTGATGATTGAGGATTGGGGACTGAGTATTGAGGGTTAAGTGATGAGAATTGATGTTTGTGGATAGAGATCTGAAGATTTCAGATTGAGTATAGAGTATTGAAAACTGTGAGTTGAGGATATTGTATTGAGGATTCAGGATAGGCAACTGATTGTTGAGGACTCAGGGCTGAAGATTGAGGATTCAGGATTGAGGATTCAGGATTGAGGTTTGAGGTCTGAGGATTGAGGATTGAGGATTGAGGATTGCGGATTGAGGATTGAAGATTGAGTATTGAGGATTGAAGATTGAGGATTGAGGATTGAGGATTGAGGATTGGGGATTGAGGATTGCGAATTGGAGATTCAGTATTGAGGATTGAAGATTCAGAATTGAGGATGAGGATTGAACATTGAGTACTGAGTGTTGAGGGTTGAGTGATGAGAATTTATGTTTCTAGGTAGAGATTTGAAGATTGCAGATTGAGTATTGAGTATTGAAAACTGTGAATTGAGGATATTCTATTGAGGATTGAGGATTGACAACTGAATGTTGAGGACTGAGGGCTGAAGATTGAGGATTCAGGATTGAGGATTCAGAACTGAGGTTTGAGGTGTGAGGACTGAGGATTGAAGATTGAGTATTGAGGATTGAAGATTGAGGATTGAGGATTGAGGATTGAGGATTGAGGATGAGGGCTGAGTGTTGAGGATTGAGGTTTGAGGACTAAGGACAGAGGATTGAGGATTGAGAATTGAGGATTGAGGATTGAGGATTGAAGATTGAGGATTGGGTATTGAGGATCGAAGAATGAGGATTGAGGATTGAGGACTGAGGATTGAGGATTGAATATTGAGTATTGAGGATTGAAGATCGACTATTGACGATTGCGAATTGAGGATTGAGGGTTGGGGATTGAGGATTGAAGAATGAGGATTGAGGATTGAGGACAGAGGATTGAGGATTGAAGATTGAGTATTGAGGATTGAAGATTGACGATCGAGTATTGCGGATTGAGGATTGAGGATTGAGGATTTAGGATTGAGGATTGAGGATTGAGTGTTGAGGATTGAAGATTGAGGATTGAGGATTGAGGGTTGAGGATTGAAGATTAAGATTGAGGATTGAGGATTGAGGAGTGAGGATTGAGGATTGAGGATTGAAGATTGTGTATTGAGGATTGAAGATTGAGGATTGAGGATTGAGGATTGAGGATTGAGGATTGAAGATTGAGTACTGAGGATTGAAGATTAAGATTGAGGATTGAGGATTGAGGACTGAGGATGGAGGATTGAGGATTGAAGGTTCAGTATTGAGGATTGAAGATTGAGTATTGAGGATTGAGGATTGAACATTGAGGACTGAGTGTTGAGGGTTGAGTGATGAGAATTGATGTTTGTGGATAGAGATTTGAAGATTGCAGGTTGAGTATTGAGTATTGAAAGCTGTGAAATCATGATATTCTATTGAGGATTGAGGATGGACCACTGATTGTTGAGGACTGAGGCCTGAAGATTGAGGATTCAGGATTGAGGATTCAGGATTGAGGTTTGAGGACTGATGATTGAGGATTGAGGATTGAGGATTGAGGATTGAGGATTGAGGATTGAAGACTGAGGATCGGGTATTGAGGTTTGAACATTGAGGATTGAGGATTGAGGTTTGAGGAGTGAAGATTGAGGATTGAGGATTGAGGATTGAGGATCGAGGATTGAGGATTGAAGATTGAATATTGATTATTAAAGATTGAGGGTTGAGGATTGAGTGTTGTGGATTGAGGACGAGGACTGAGTGTTGAATATTGATGTCTGAGGTCTGAGGATTGAGGATTGAGAATTGAGAATTGAGGATTGAGGATTGAAGTTTGAGGATTGGGTATTGAGGATTGATGAATGAGGATTGAGGATTGCGGATTGATAATTGAAGATTGAGTATTGAGGGTTGAAGATTGAGGATTGAGGATTGAGGATTGAGGATTGGGGATTGAGGATTGCGAACTGAAGATTCAGTATTGAGGATTGAAGATTCAGAACTGAGGATGAGGATTGAACATTGAGTACTGAGTGTTGAGGGTTGAGTGATGAGAATTTATGTTTCTGGATAGTGAATTGAAGATTGCAGATTGAGTATTGAGTAGTGAAAACTGTGAGTTGAGGATATTCTATTGAGGATGGAGGATTGACAACTGAATGTTGAGGACTGAGGGCTGAAGATTGAGGATTCAGGATTGAGGATTCAGAATTGAGGTTTGAGGACTGAGGATTGAGGATTGAAGATTGAGTATTGAGGATTGAAGATTGAGGATTGAGGATTGAGGATTGAGGATTGAGGATGAGGGCTGAGGGTTGAGGATTGAGGTTTGAGGACTAAGGACAGAGGATTGAGGATTGTTAATTGAGGATTGAGGATTGAGGATTGAAGATTGAGGATTGGGTATTGAGGATCGCAGAATGAGGATTGAGGATTGAAGATTGAGTACTGAGGATTGAAGATTAAGAGTGAGGATTGAGGATTGAGGACTGAGGATTGAGGATTGAGGATTGAAGGTTCAGTATTGAGGATAGAAGATTGAGAATTGAGGATTGAGGGTTGAACATTGAGGACTGAGTGTTGAGGGTTGAGTGATGAGACTTGATGTTTGTGGATAGAGGTTTGAAGATTGCAGATTGAGTATTGAGTATTGAAAACTGTGAATTGAGATATTCTATTGAGGATTGAGGATTGACAACCGATTGTTGAGGACTGAGGGCTGAAGATTGAGGGTTCCGGATTGAGGATTCAGAATTGAAATTTGAGGACTGAGCATTGAGGTTTGAAGATTGAGTATTGGGGATTGAAGAATGAGAATTGAGGATTCAAGATTGACGATCGAGGATTGAGAATTGAGGATTGAGTATTGAGGATTGAGGATTGAAGATTGAGTATTGAGGATTGAAGGTTGAGGATTGTGGATTGAGGATTGAGGATTGAGGATTGAATAGTGAGGATTGGGGACTGAGTGTTGAGGGTTGAATGATGAGAATTGATGTTTGTGGATAGAGATTTGAAGATTGCAGATTGAGTATTGAGTATTGAAAACTGTGAAATCATGAAATTCTATTGAGGATTGAGGATGGACCACTGATTGTTGAGGACTGAGGGCTGAAGATTGAGGATTCAGGATTGAGGATTCAGGATTGAGGTTTGAGGACTGAGGATTGAGGATTGAGGATTGAGGATTGAGGATTGAGGATTGAGAATTGAGGATTGAGGATTGAGGACAGAGGATTGAGGATTGAAGATTGAGTATTGAGGATTGAAGATTGACGATCGAGTATTGCGGATTGAGGATTGAGGATTGAGGATTTAGGATTTAGGATTGAGGATTGAGGATTGAGTGTTGAGGATTGAAGATTGAGGATTGAGGATTGAGGGTTGAGGATTGAAGATTAAGATTGAGGATTGAGGATTGAGGAGTGAGGATTGAGGATTGAGGATTGAAGATTGTGTATTGAGGATTGAAGATTGAGGATTGAGGATTGAGGATTGAGGATTGAGGATTGAAGATTGAGTACTGAGGATTGAAGATTAAGATTGAGGATTGAGGATTGAGGACTGAGGATGGAGGATTAAGGATTGAAGGTTCAGTATTGAGGATTGAAGATTGAGTATTGAGGATTTAGGATTGAACATTGAGGACTGAGTGTTGAGGGTTGAGTGATGAGAATTGATGTTTGTGGATAGAGATTTGAAGATTGCATATTGAGTATTGAGTATTGAAAACTGTGAATTGAGTATATTCTATTGAGGATTGAGGATTGACAACTGATTGTTGAGGACTGAGGGCTGAAGATTGAGGGTTCCGGATTGAGGATTCAGAATTGAAATTTGAGGATTGAGGATTGAGGATTGAGGATTGAAGATTGAGGATTGGGGATTGAGGATTGAAGATTGAGTATTGAGGATTGAGGATTGAGGATTGAGGAGTGAGGATTGAGGATTGAGGATTGAAGGTTGAGTACTGAGGATTGAAGATTAAGATTGAGGATTGAGGATTGAGGACTGACGATTGAGGATTGAGGATTGAAGGTTCAGTATTGAGGATTGAAGATTGAGAATTGAGGATTGAGGATTGAACATTGAGGACTGAGTGTTGAGGGTTGAGTGATGAGAATTGATGTTTGTGGATAGAGATTTGAAGATTGCAGATTGAGTATTGAGTATTCAAAACTGTGAATTGAGTATATTGTATTGAGGATTGAGGATTGACAACTGATTGTTGAGGACTGAGGGCTGAAGATTGAGGGTTCCGGATTGAGGATTCAGAATTGAAATTTGAGGATTGAGGATTGAGGATTGAGGATTGAAGATTGAGGATTGGGGATTGAGGATTGAAGATTGAGGATTGAGGATTGAGGATTGAGGATTGAGGATTGAAGATTGAGTACTGAGGATTGAAGATTAAGATTGAGGATTGAGGATTGAGGACTGAGGATGGAGGATTAAGGATTGAAGGTTCAGTATTGAGGATTGAAGATTGAGTATTGAGGATTGAGGATTGAACATTGAGGACTGAGTGTTGAGGGTTGAATGATGAGAATTGATGTTTGTGGATAGAGATTTGATGATTGCAGATTGAGTATTGAGTATTGAAAACTGTGAATTGATGATATTCTATTGAGGATTGAGGATTGACAACTGATTGTTGAGGACTGAGTGCTGAAGCTTGAGGATTCAGGATCGAGGATTCAGGATTGAGGTTTGAGGAGAGAGGACTGAGGATTAAGGATTGAGGATTGTGAATTGAGGATTGAGGATTGAGGATTGAAGATTGAGGATTGGCTGTTGAGGATTGAACATTGAGGATTGAGGATTGAGGATTGAGGATTGAGGATTGAAGGTTGAATATCGATGAATGGAGATTGAGGATTGAGGACTGAGGGTTGTGGATTGAGAGCGAGGACTGAGGGTTGAGTGTTGATGCCTGAGGTCCGAGGATTGAGGATTGAGGATTGCGAACTGATTATTGAGGATTGAGGATTGAAGATTGAGGATTGGGTATTGAGGATTGAAGAATGAGGATTGAAGAATGAGGATTGGGGATTGTGTATTGAGGATTGAGGGTTGAATATTGAGTATTGAGGATTGAATATTGAGGATTGAGCGTTGAGGATTGAGGATTGAGGATTGAGGATTGAAGATTGAGTATTGAGGATTGAAGATTGAGTATTGAGGATTGAAGATCGACTATTGAGGATTGCGGATTGAGGATTGAGGGTTGGGGATTGAGGATTGAAGATTGAGTATTGAGGATTGAAGGTTGAGGATTGTGGATTGAGGATTGAGGATTGAGGCTTGAATATTGAGGATTGGGGACTGAGGATTGAGGATTGAAAACTGAGGGTTGGGTATTGAGGTTTGAACATTGACGATTGATGATTGAGGTTTGAGGAGTGAAGATTGAGGATTGAGGATTGAGGATTGAGGATCGAGTGTTGAGGGTTGAAGATCGAATATTGATGATTAAAGATTGAGGGTTGAGGATTGAGGGTTGTGGATTGAGGACGAGGACTGAGTGTTGAATTTAGATGTCTGAGGTCTGAGGATTGAGGATTGAGAATTGAGAATTGAGGATTGAGGATTGAAGATTGAGGATTGGGTATTGAGGATCGAAGAATGAGGATTGAGGATTGAGGATTGAGGATTGAGGATTGAGTATTGAATATTGATTATTGAGGATTGAAGATTGACGACAGAGGATTGCGAATTGAGGATTGAGGATTGAGGATTGAGGATTGAAGATTGAGTATTGAGGATTGAAGGTTGAGGATTGTGGATTGAGGATTGAGGATTGAGGCTTGAATATTGAGGATTGGGGCTGAGTGTTGAGGGTTGAGTGATGAGAATTGATGTTTGTGGATAGAGATTTGAAGATTGCAGATTGAGTATTGAGTATTGAAAACTGTGAATTCATGATACTCTATTGAGGATTGAGGATTGACCACAGATTGTTGAGGACTGAGGGCTGAAGATTGAGGATTCAGGATTGAGGATTCAGGATTGAGGTTTGAGGACTGAGGATTGAGGATTGAGGATTGAGAATTGAGGATTGAGGATTGAGGATTGAAGATTGAGGATTGGCAGTTGAGGATTGAACATTGAGGATTGAGGATTGAGGATTGAGGATTGAGGATTGAGGATTGAAGATGGAGTATTGAGGATTGAAGATTGAGGATTGAGGATTGAGGATTGAGGATTGAGGATTGATGATTGAGGATTGAAGATTGAGGATTGAGGATTGAGGATTGAGGATTGAGGGTTGTGGATTGAGGACGAGGACCGAGGGTTGAATATTTATGATTGAGGTCTGAGGATTGAGGATTGAGGATTGAGAATTGAGGATTGAGGATTGAGGATTGAAGATTGAGGATTGGGTATTGAGGATTGAGGATTGAGAATTGAAGATTGAGGATAGGGTATTGAGGATTGAAGAATGATGATTGAGGATTGAGGATTGAGGATTGAGGATTGAATATTGAGTATTGAGGATTGAAGATCGACTGTTGAGAATTGCGAATTGAGGATTGAGGGTTGGGGCTTGAGGATTGAAGATTGAGTATTGAGGATTGAAGGTTGAGGATTGTGGATTGAAGATTGAGGATTGAGGCTTGAATATTGAGGATTGGGGACTGAGTGTTGAGGGTTGAGTGATGAGGATTGATGTTTGTGGATAGAGATTTGAAGATTGCAGGTTGAGTATTGAGTATTGAAAACTGTGAAATCATGATATTCTATTGTGGATTGAGGATGGACCACTGATTGTTGAGGACTGAGGGCTGAAGATTGAGGATTCAGGATTGAGGATTCAGGATTGAGGTTTCAGGACTGAGGATTGAGGATTGAGGATTGAGGATTGAGGATTGAGGATTGAAGACTGAGGATTGGGTATTGAGGTTTGAACATTGATGATTGAGGATTGAGGTTTGAGGAGTGAAGATTGAGGATTGAGGATTGAGGATTGAGGATCGAGTATTGAGGGTTGAAGATTGAATATTGATGATTAAAGATTGAGGGTTGAGGATTGAGGGTTGTGTATCGAGGACGAGGACTGAGTGTTGAATATTGATGTCTGAGGTCTGAGGATTGAGGATTGAGAATTGAGAATTGAGGATTGAGGATTGAAGATTGAGGATTGGGTATTGAGGATTGACGAATGAGGATTGAGGATTGCGGATTGAAGATTGAAGATTGAGTATTGAGGATTGAAGATTGAGGATTGAGGATTGAGGATTGAGGATTGGGGATTGAGGATTGCGAATTGAAGATTAAGTATTGAGGATTGAAGATTCAGAATTGAGGATGAGGATTGAACATTGTATACTGAGTGTTGAGGGTTGAGTGATGAGAATTTATGTTTCTGGATAGAGATTTGAAGATTGCAGATTGAGTATTGAGTATTGAAAACTGTGAATTGAGGATATTCTATTGAGGATTGAGGATTGACAACTGAATGTTGATGACTGAGGGCTGAAGATTGAGGATTTAGGATTGAGGATTCAGAATTGAGGTTTGAGGACTGAGGATTGAGGATTGAATATTGAGTATTGAGGATTGAAGGTTGAGGATTGAGGATTCAGGATTGAGGATTGAGGATAAGGGCTGAGGGTTGAGGATTGAGATTTGAGGACTAAGGACAGAGGATTGAGGATTGAGAATTGAGGATTGAGGATTGAGGATTGAAGATTAAGGATTGGGTATTGAGGATCGAAGAATGAGGATTGAGGATTGAGGATTGAGGATTGAGGATTGAATATTGAATATTGAGGATTGAAGATTGACTATTGAGGATTGCGAATTGAGGATTGAGGATTGAGGATTGGGGATTGAAGATTGAGAATTGAGGATTGAAAGTTGAGGATTGTGGATTGAGAATTGAGGATTGAGGCATGAATATTGAGGATTGGGGCTGAGTGTTGAGGGTTGAGTGATGAGAATTGATGTTTGTGGATAGAGATTTGAAGATTGCTGGTTGAGTATTGAGTATTGAAAACTGTGAATTCATGATATTCTATTGAGGATTGAGGATTGACCACTGATTGTTGAGGACTGAGGGCTGAAGATTGAGGATTCAGGATTGAGGATTCAGGATTGAGGTTTGAGGACTGAGGATTGAGGATAGAGGATTGAGGATTGAGGATTGAGGATTGAGGATTGAAGACTGAGGATCGGGTATTGATGATTGAACATTGAGGATTGAGGATTGAGGATTGAGGATTGAGGATTGAGGATTGAGAATTGAAGGTTGAATATTGATGAATGACGATTGAGGATTGAGGATTGAAGGTCGTGGATTGAGGACGAGGACTGAGGGTTGAGTATTGATACTTGAGGCCTGAGGATTGAGGATTGAGGATTGCGAATTGAGGATTGAGGATTTAAGATTGAGGATTGGGTATTGAGAATTGAAGATTCAGCATTGAGGATTGAGGACAGAGGATTGAGGATTGGAGATTGAGTATTGAGGATTGAAGATTGACGATTGAGGATTGAGGATTGAGGATTGAGGATAGAGGATTGAGGATTGAGGATTGAAGATTGAGTATTGAGGATTGAAGATTGAGGATTGAGGATTGAGGATTCAGGATTGAGGATTGAAGATTGAGTACTGAAGATTGAAGATTGAGGATTGAAGGTTCAGTATTGAGGATTGAAGATTGAGAATTGAGGATTGAGGATTGAACATTGAGGACTGAGTGTTGAGGGTTGAGTGATGAGAATTTATGTTTCTGGATAGTGAATTGAAGATTGCAGATTGAGTATTGAGTAGTGAAAACTGTGAGTTGAGGATATTCTATTGAGGATGGAGGATTGACAACTGAATGTTGAGGACTGAGGGCTGAAGATTGAGGATTCAGGATTGAGGATTCAGAATTGAGGTTTGAGGACTGAGGATTGAGGATTGAAGATTGAGTATTGAGGATTGAAGATTGAGGATTGAGGATTGAGGATTGAGGATTGAGGATGAGGGCTGAGGGTTGAGGATTGAGGTTTGAGGACTAAGGACAGAGGATTGAGGATTGTTAATTGAGGATTGAGGATTGAGGATTGAAGATTGAGGATTGGGTATTGAGGATCGCAGAATGAGGATTGAGGATTGAAGATTGAGTACTGAGGATTGAAGATTAAGAGTGAGGATTGAGGATTGAGGACTGAGGATTGAGGATTGAGGATTGAAGGTTCAGTATTGAGGATAGAAGATTGAGAATTGAGGATTGAGGGTTGAACATTGAGGACTGAGTGTTGAGGGTTGAGTGATGAGACTTGATGTTTGTGGATAGAGGTTTGAAGATTGCAGATTGAGTATTGAGTATTGAAAACTGTGAATTGAGATATTCTATTGAGGATTGAGGATTGACAACCGATTGTTGAGGACTGAGGGCTGAAGATTGAGGGTTCCGGATTGAGGATTCAGAATTGAAATTTGAGGACTGAGCATTGAGGTTTGAAGATTGAGTATTGGGGATTGAAGAATGAGAATTGAGGATTCAAGATTGACGATCGAGGATTGAGAATTGAGGATTGAGTATTGAGGATTGAGGATTGAAGATTGAGTATTGAGGATTGAAGGTTGAGGATTGTGGATTGAGGATTGAGGATTGAGGATTGAATAGTGAGGATTGGGGACTGAGTGTTGAGGGTTGAATGATGAGAATTGATGTTTGTGGATAGAGATTTGAAGATTGCAGATTGAGTATTGAGTATTGAAAACTGTGAAATCATGAAATTCTATTGAGGATTGAGGATGGACCACTGATTGTTGAGGACTGAGGGCTGAAGATTGAGGATTCAGGATTGAGGATTCAGGATTGAGGTTTGAGGACTGAGGATTGAGGATTGAGGATTGAGGATTGAGGATTGAGGATTGAGAATTGAGGATTGAGGATTGAGGACAGAGGATTGAGGATTGAAGATTGAGTATTGAGGATTGAAGATTGACGATCGAGTATTGCGGATTGAGGATTGAGGATTGAGGATTTAGGATTTAGGATTGAGGATTGAGGATTGAGTGTTGAGGATTGAAGATTGAGGATTGAGGATTGAGGGTTGAGGATTGAAGATTAAGATTGAGGATTGAGGATTGAGGAGTGAGGATTGAGGATTGAGGATTGAAGATTGTGTATTGAGGATTGAAGATTGAGGATTGAGGATTGAGGATTGAGGATTGAGGATTGAAGATTGAGTACTGAGGATTGAAGATTAAGATTGAGGATTGAGGATTGAGGACTGAGGATGGAGGATTAAGGATTGAAGGTTCAGTATTGAGGATTGAAGATTGAGTATTGAGGATTTAGGATTGAACATTGAGGACTGAGTGTTGAGGGTTGAGTGATGAGAATTGATGTTTGTGGATAGAGATTTGAAGATTGCATATTGAGTATTGAGTATTGAAAACTGTGAATTGAGTATATTCTATTGAGGATTGAGGATTGACAACTGATTGTTGAGGACTGAGGGCTGAAGATTGAGGGTTCCGGATTGAGGATTCAGAATTGAAATTTGAGGATTGAGGATTGAGGATTGAGGATTGAAGATTGAGGATTGGGGATTGAGGATTGAAGATTGAGTATTGAGGATTGAGGATTGAGGATTGAGGAGTGAGGATTGAGGATTGAGGATTGAAGGTTGAGTACTGAGGATTGAAGATTAAGATTGAGGATTGAGGATTGAGGACTGACGATTGAGGATTGAGGATTGAAGGTTCAGTATTGAGGATTGAAGATTGAGAATTGAGGATTGAGGATTGAACATTGAGGACTGAGTGTTGAGGGTTGAGTGATGAGAATTGATGTTTGTGGATAGAGATTTGAAGATTGCAGATTGAGTATTGAGTATTCAAAACTGTGAATTGAGTATATTGTATTGAGGATTGAGGATTGACAACTGATTGTTGAGGACTGAGGGCTGAAGATTGAGGGTTCCGGATTGAGGATTCAGAATTGAAATTTGAGGATTGAGGATTGAGGATTGAGGATTGAAGATTGAGGATTGGGGATTGAGGATTGAAGATTGAGGATTGAGGATTGAGGATTGAGGATTGAGGATTGAAGATTGAGTACTGAGGATTGAAGATTAAGATTGAGGATTGAGGATTGAGGACTGAGGATGGAGGATTAAGGATTGAAGGTTCAGTATTGAGGATTGAAGATTGAGTATTGAGGATTGAGGATTGAACATTGAGGACTGAGTGTTGAGGGTTGAATGATGAGAATTGATGTTTGTGGATAGAGATTTGATGATTGCAGATTGAGTATTGAGTATTGAAAACTGTGAATTGATGATATTCTATTGAGGATTGAGGATTGACAACTGATTGTTGAGGACTGAGTGCTGAAGCTTGAGGATTCAGGATCGAGGATTCAGGATTGAGGTTTGAGGAGAGAGGACTGAGGATTAAGGATTGAGGATTGTGAATTGAGGATTGAGGATTGAGGATTGAAGATTGAGGATTGGCTGTTGAGGATTGAACATTGAGGATTGAGGATTGAGGATTGAGGATTGAGGATTGAAGGTTGAATATCGATGAATGGAGATTGAGGATTGAGGACTGAGGGTTGTGGATTGAGAGCGAGGACTGAGGGTTGAGTGTTGATGCCTGAGGTCCGAGGATTGAGGATTGAGGATTGCGAACTGATTATTGAGGATTGAGGATTGAAGATTGAGGATTGGGTATTGAGGATTGAAGAATGAGGATTGAAGAATGAGGATTGGGGATTGTGTATTGAGGATTGAGGGTTGAATATTGAGTATTGAGGATTGAATATTGAGGATTGAGCGTTGAGGATTGAGGATTGAGGATTGAGGATTGAAGATTGAGTATTGAGGATTGAAGATTGAGTATTGAGGATTGAAGATCGACTATTGAGGATTGCGGATTGAGGATTGAGGGTTGGGGATTGAGGATTGAAGATTGAGTATTGAGGATTGAAGGTTGAGGATTGTGGATTGAGGATTGAGGATTGAGGCTTGAATATTGAGGATTGGGGACTGAGGATTGAGGATTGAAAACTGAGGGTTGGGTATTGAGGTTTGAACATTGACGATTGATGATTGAGGTTTGAGGAGTGAAGATTGAGGATTGAGGATTGAGGATTGAGGATCGAGTGTTGAGGGTTGAAGATCGAATATTGATGATTAAAGATTGAGGGTTGAGGATTGAGGGTTGTGGATTGAGGACGAGGACTGAGTGTTGAATTTAGATGTCTGAGGTCTGAGGATTGAGGATTGAGAATTGAGAATTGAGGATTGAGGATTGAAGATTGAGGATTGGGTATTGAGGATCGAAGAATGAGGATTGAGGATTGAGGATTGAGGATTGAGGATTGAGTATTGAATATTGATTATTGAGGATTGAAGATTGACGACAGAGGATTGCGAATTGAGGATTGAGGATTGAGGATTGAGGATTGAAGATTGAGTATTGAGGATTGAAGGTTGAGGATTGTGGATTGAGGATTGAGGATTGAGGCTTGAATATTGAGGATTGGGGCTGAGTGTTGAGGGTTGAGTGATGAGAATTGATGTTTGTGGATAGAGATTTGAAGATTGCAGATTGAGTATTGAGTATTGAAAACTGTGAATTCATGATACTCTATTGAGGATTGAGGATTGACCACAGATTGTTGAGGACTGAGGGCTGAAGATTGAGGATTCAGGATTGAGGATTCAGGATTGAGGTTTGAGGACTGAGGATTGAGGATTGAGGATTGAGAATTGAGGATTGAGGATTGAGGATTGAAGATTGAGGATTGGCAGTTGAGGATTGAACATTGAGGATTGAGGATTGAGGATTGAGGATTGAGGATTGAGGATTGAAGATGGAGTATTGAGGATTGAAGATTGAGGATTGAGGATTGAGGATTGAGGATTGAGGATTGATGATTGAGGATTGAAGATTGAGGATTGAGGATTGAGGATTGAGGATTGAGGGTTGTGGATTGAGGACGAGGACCGAGGGTTGAATATTTATGATTGAGGTCTGAGGATTGAGGATTGAGGATTGAGAATTGAGGATTGAGGATTGAGGATTGAAGATTGAGGATTGGGTATTGAGGATTGAGGATTGAGAATTGAAGATTGAGGATAGGGTATTGAGGATTGAAGAATGATGATTGAGGATTGAGGATTGAGGATTGAGGATTGAATATTGAGTATTGAGGATTGAAGATCGACTGTTGAGAATTGCGAATTGAGGATTGAGGGTTGGGGCTTGAGGATTGAAGATTGAGTATTGAGGATTGAAGGTTGAGGATTGTGGATTGAAGATTGAGGATTGAGGCTTGAATATTGAGGATTGGGGACTGAGTGTTGAGGGTTGAGTGATGAGGATTGATGTTTGTGGATAGAGATTTGAAGATTGCAGGTTGAGTATTGAGTATTGAAAACTGTGAAATCATGATATTCTATTGTGGATTGAGGATGGACCACTGATTGTTGAGGACTGAGGGCTGAAGATTGAGGATTCAGGATTGAGGATTCAGGATTGAGGTTTCAGGACTGAGGATTGAGGATTGAGGATTGAGGATTGAGGATTGAGGATTGAAGACTGAGGATTGGGTATTGAGGTTTGAACATTGATGATTGAGGATTGAGGTTTGAGGAGTGAAGATTGAGGATTGAGGATTGAGGATTGAGGATCGAGTATTGAGGGTTGAAGATTGAATATTGATGATTAAAGATTGAGGGTTGAGGATTGAGGGTTGTGTATCGAGGACGAGGACTGAGTGTTGAATATTGATGTCTGAGGTCTGAGGATTGAGGATTGAGAATTGAGAATTGAGGATTGAGGATTGAAGATTGAGGATTGGGTATTGAGGATTGACGAATGAGGATTGAGGATTGCGGATTGAAGATTGAAGATTGAGTATTGAGGATTGAAGATTGAGGATTGAGGATTGAGGATTGAGGATTGGGGATTGAGGATTGCGAATTGAAGATTAAGTATTGAGGATTGAAGATTCAGAATTGAGGATGAGGATTGAACATTGTATACTGAGTGTTGAGGGTTGAGTGATGAGAATTTATGTTTCTGGATAGAGATTTGAAGATTGCAGATTGAGTATTGAGTATTGAAAACTGTGAATTGAGGATATTCTATTGAGGATTGAGGATTGACAACTGAATGTTGATGACTGAGGGCTGAAGATTGAGGATTTAGGATTGAGGATTCAGAATTGAGGTTTGAGGACTGAGGATTGAGGATTGAATATTGAGTATTGAGGATTGAAGGTTGAGGATTGAGGATTCAGGATTGAGGATTGAGGATAAGGGCTGAGGGTTGAGGATTGAGATTTGAGGACTAAGGACAGAGGATTGAGGATTGAGAATTGAGGATTGAGGATTGAGGATTGAAGATTAAGGATTGGGTATTGAGGATCGAAGAATGAGGATTGAGGATTGAGGATTGAGGATTGAGGATTGAATATTGAATATTGAGGATTGAAGATTGACTATTGAGGATTGCGAATTGAGGATTGAGGATTGAGGATTGGGGATTGAAGATTGAGAATTGAGGATTGAAAGTTGAGGATTGTGGATTGAGAATTGAGGATTGAGGCATGAATATTGAGGATTGGGGCTGAGTGTTGAGGGTTGAGTGATGAGAATTGATGTTTGTGGATAGAGATTTGAAGATTGCTGGTTGAGTATTGAGTATTGAAAACTGTGAATTCATGATATTCTATTGAGGATTGAGGATTGACCACTGATTGTTGAGGACTGAGGGCTGAAGATTGAGGATTCAGGATTGAGGATTCAGGATTGAGGTTTGAGGACTGAGGATTGAGGATAGAGGATTGAGGATTGAGGATTGAGGATTGAGGATTGAAGACTGAGGATCGGGTATTGATGATTGAACATTGAGGATTGAGGATTGAGGATTGAGGATTGAGGATTGAGGATTGAGAATTGAAGGTTGAATATTGATGAATGACGATTGAGGATTGAGGATTGAAGGTCGTGGATTGAGGACGAGGACTGAGGGTTGAGTATTGATACTTGAGGCCTGAGGATTGAGGATTGAGGATTGCGAATTGAGGATTGAGGATTTAAGATTGAGGATTGGGTATTGAGAATTGAAGATTCAGCATTGAGGATTGAGGACAGAGGATTGAGGATTGGAGATTGAGTATTGAGGATTGAAGATTGACGATTGAGGATTGAGGATTGAGGATTGAGGATAGAGGATTGAGGATTGAGGATTGAAGATTGAGTATTGAGGATTGAAGATTGAGGATTGAGGATTGAGGATTCAGGATTGAGGATTGAAGATTGAGTACTGAAGATTGAAGATTGAGGATTGAAGGTTCAGTATTGAGGATTGAAGATTGAGAATTGAGGATTGAGGATTGAACATTGAGGACTGAGTGTTGTGGGTTGAGTGATGAGAATTGATGTTTGTGGATAGAGATTTGAAGATTGCAGATTGAGTATTGAGTATTGAAAACTGTGAATTGAGTATATTCTATTGAGGATTGAGGATTGACAACTGATTGTTGAGGACTGAGGGCTGAAGATTGAGGGTTCCGGATTGAGGATTCAGAATTGAAATTTGAGGACTGAGCATTGAGGATTGAAGATTGAGTATTGAGGATTGAAGATTGAGGATTGAGTATTGAGGATTGAGGATTGAGGATGAGGGCTGAGGGTTGAGGATTGAGGTTTGAGGACTAAGGACAGAGGATTGAGGATTGATAATTGAGGATTGAGGATTGAGGATTGAAGATCGAGGATTGGGTATTGAGGATCGAAGGATGAGGATTGAGGATTGAAGATTGAGTACTGAGGATTGAAGATTAAGAGTGAGGATTGAGGATTGAGGACAGAGGATTGAGGATTGAGGATTGAAGGTTCAGTATTGAGGATAGAAGATTGAGAATTGAGGATTGAGGGTTGAACATTGAGGACTGAGTGTTGAGGGTTGAGTGATGAGAATTGATGTTTGTGGATAGAGGTTTGAAGATTGCAGATTGAGTATTGAGTATTGAAAACTGTGAATTGAGATATTCCATTGAGGATTGAGGATTGACAACCGATTGTTGAGGACTGAGGGCTGAAGATTGAGGGTTCCGGATTGAGGATTCAGAATTGAAATTTGAGGACTGAGCATTGAGGATTGAAGATTGAGTATTGGGGATTGAAGATTGAGAATTGAGGATTCAAGATTGACGATCGAGGATTGAGAATTGAGGATTGAGTATTGAGGATTGAGGATTGAAGATTGAGTATTGAGGATTGAAGGTTGAGGATTGTGGATTGAGGATTGAGGATTGAGGATTGAATAGTGAGGATTGGGGACTGAGTGTTGAGGGTTGAATGATGAGAATTGATGTTTCTGGATAGAGATTTGAAGATTGCAGATTGAGTATTGAGTATTGAAAACTGTGAAATCATGAAATTCTATTGAGGATTGAGGATGGACCACTGATTGTTGAGGACTGAGGGCTGAAGATTGAGGATTCAGGATTGAGGATTCAGGATTGAGGTTTGAGGACTGAGTATTGAGGATTGAGGATTGAGGATTGAGGATTGAGGATTGAGAATTGAGGATTGAGGATTGAGGATTGAAGATTGAGGATTGGCTGTTGAGGATTGAACACTGAGGATTGAGGATTGAGGATTGAGGATTGAATATTGATGAATGAAGATTGAGTATTGAGGATTGAATGTCGTGGATTTAGGACGAGGACTGAGGGTTGATTATTGATACTTGAGGCCAGAGGATTGAGGATTGAGGGTTGCGAATTGAGGATTGAGGATTTAAGATTGAGGATTGGGTATTGAGGATTGAAGAATGAGGATTGAGGATTGAGGACAGAGGATTGAGGATTGAAGATTGAGTATTGAGGATTGAAGATTGACGATCGAGTATTGCGGATTGAGGATTGAGGATTGAGGATTGAGTGTTGAGTATTGAAGATTGAGGATTGAGGATTGTGGGTTGAGGATTGAAGATTAAGATTGAGGATTGAGGATTGAGGAGTGAGGATTGAGGATTGAGGATTGAAGATTGTGTATTGAGGATTGAAGATTGAGGATTGAGGATTGAGGATTGAGGATTGAGGATTGAAGATTGAGTACTGAGGATTGAAGATTAAGATTGAGGATTGAGGATTGAGGACTGAGGATGGAGGATTGAGGATTGAAGGTTCAGTATTGAGGATTGAAGATTGAGTATTGAGGATTGAGGATTGAACATTGAGGACTGAGTGTTGAGGGTTGAGTGATGAGAATTGATGTTTGTGGATAGAGATTTGAAGATTGCATATTGAGTATTGAGTATTGAAAACTGTGAATTGAGTATATTCTATTGAGGATTGAGGATTGACAACTGATTGTTGAGGACTGAGGGCTGAAGATTGAGGGTTCCGGATTGAGGATTCAGAATTGAAATTTGAGGACTGCGCATTGAGGATTGAAGATTGAGTATTGAGGATTGAAGATTGAGAATTGACGATTGAGGATTGAGGATTGAGGATGAGGGCTGAGGGTTGAGGATTGAGGTTTGAGGACTGAGGACTGAGGATTGAGGATTGAGAATTGAGGATTGAGGATTGGGGGTTGAAGATTGAAGATTGGGTATTGAGGATTGAAGAATGAGGATTGAGGATTGAGGATTGAGGATTGAGGATTGAAGATTGAGTATTGAGGATTGAAGATTGACGATCGAGGATTGAGAATTGAGGATTGAGTATTGAGGATTCAGGATTGAAGATTGAGTATTGAGGATTGAATGTTGAGGATTGTGGATAGAGGACTGAGGATTGAGGATTGAATATTGAGGATTGGGGACTGAGTGTTGAGGGTTGAATGATGAGAATTGATGTTTGTGGATAGAGATTTGATGATTGCAGATTGAGTATTGAGTATTGAAAACTGTGAATTGATGATATTCTATTGAGGATTGAGGATTGACAACTGATTGTTGAGGACTGAGTGCTGAAGCTTGAGGATTCAGGATCGAGGATTCAGGATTGAGGTTTGAGGAGAGAGGACTGAGGATTAAGGATTGAGGATTGTGAATTGAGGATTGAGGATTGAGGATTGAAGATTGTGGATTGGCTGTTGAGGATTGAACATTGAGGATTGAGGATTGAGGATTGAGGATTGAGGATTGAAGGTTGAATATCGATGAATGGAGATTGAGGATTGAGGATTGAGGGTTGTGGATTGAGAGCGAGGACTGAGGGTTGAGTGTTGATGCCTGAGGTCCGAGGATTGAGGATTGAGGATTGCGAACTGATTATTGAGGATTGAGGATTGAAGATTGAGGATAGGGTATCGAGGATTGAAGGATGATGATTGAGGATTGAGGATTGAGGATTGAGGATTGAATATTGAGTATTGAGGATTGAAGATCGACTATTGAGGATTGCGGATTGAGGATTGAGTGTTGGGGATTGAGGATTAAAGATTGAGTATTGAGGATTGAAGGTTGAGGATTGTGGATTGAGGATTGAGGATTGAGGCTTGAATATTGAGGATTGGGGACTGAGGATTGAGGATTGAAGACTGAGGGTTGGGTATTGAGGTTTGAACATTGACGATTGATGATTGAGGTTTGAGGAGTGAAGATTGAGGATTGAGGATTGAGGATTGAGGATCGAGTGTTGAGGGTTGAAGATCGAATATTGATGATTAAAGATTGAGGGTTGAGGATTGAGGGTTGTGGATTGAGGACGAGGACTGAGTGTTGAATTTAGATGTCTGAGGTCTGAGGATTGAGGATTGAGAATTGAGAATTGAGGATTGAGGATTGAAGATTGAGGATTGGGTATTGAGGATCGAAGAATGAGGATTGAGGATTGAGGATTGAGGATTGAGGATTGAGGATTGAATATTGATTATTGAGGATTGAAGATTGACTACTGAGGATTGCGAATTGAGGATTGAGGATTGAGGATTGAGGATTGAAGATTGAGTATTGAGGATTGAAGGTTGAGGATTGTGGATTGAGGATTGAGGATTGAGGCTTGAATATTGAGGATTGGGGCTGAGTGTTGAGGGTTGAGTGATGAGAATTGATGTTTGTGGATAGAGATTTGAAGATTGCAGGTTGAGTATTGAGTATTGAAAACTTTGAATTCATGATATTCTATTGAGGATTGAGGATTGACCACTGATTGTTGAGGACTGAGGGCTGAAGATTGAGGATTCAGGATTGAGGTTTGAGGACTGAGGATTGAGGATTGAGGATTGAGGATTAAGGGTTGAAGATTGAGTATTGAGAATTGAAGATTGAGGATTGAGGATTGAGGATTGAGGATTGAGGATTGAGTACTGAGGATTGAAGATTAAGATTGAGGACTGAGGATTGAGGATTGGGGATTGAGGATTCAGGATTGAAGATTGTGTATTGAGGATTGAAGATTGAGGATTGGGGATTGAGGGTTGAGGATTGAGGATTGAAGGTTGAGTACTGAGGATTGAAGATTAAGAGTGAGGATTGAGGATTGAGGACTGAGGATTGAGGATTGAGGATTGAAGGTTCAGTATTGAGGATTGAAGATTGAGAATTGGGGATTGAGGGTTGAACATTGAGGACTGAGTGTTGAGGGTTGAGTGATGAGAATTGATGTTTGTGGATAGAGATTTGAAGATTGCAGATTGAGTATTGAGTATTGAAAACTGTGAATTGAGTATATTCTATTGAGGATTGAGGATAGACAACTGGTTGTTGAGGACTGAGGGCTGAAGATTGAGGATTCAGAATTGAAATTGGAGGACTGAGCATTGAGGATTGAAGATTGAGTATTGAGGATTGAAGATTGAGAATTGAGGATTGAGGATTGAGGATTGAGGATGAGGGCTGAGGGTTGAGGATTGAGGTTTGAGGACTGAGGACTGAGGATTGAGGATTGAGAATTGAGGATTGAGGATTGAGGGCTGAAGATTGAGGATTGGGTATTGAGGATTGAAGAATGAGGTTTGAGGATTGAGGATTGAGGATTGAGGATTGAAGATTGAGTATTGTGAATTGAAGATTGACGATCGAGGATTGAGAATTGAGGATTGAGTATTGAGGATTGAGGATTGAAGATTGAGTAATGGGGATTGAAGGTTGAGGATTGTGGATTGAGGATTGAGGATTGAGGATTCAATATTGAGGATTGGGGACTGAGTGTTGAGGGTTGAATGATGAGAATTGATGTTTGTGGATAGAGGTTTGAAGATTGCAGATTGAGTATTGAGTATTGAAAACTGTGAATTGATGATATTCTATTGAGGATTGAGGATTGACAACTGATTGTTGAGGACTGAGTGCTGAAGGTTGAGGATTCAGGATTGAGGATTCAGGATTGAGGTTTGAGGAGAGAGGACTGAGGGTTGAGGATTGAGGATTGAGAATTGAGGATTGAGGATTGAGGATTGAAGATTGAGGATTGGCTGTTGAAGATGGAACATTGAGGATTGAGGAGTGAGCATTGAGGATTGAGGATTGAAAGTTGAATATTGATGATTGAAGATTGAGGATTGAGGATTGAGGGTTGTGGATTGAGAACGAGGACTGTGGGTTGAGTGTTAATGCCTGAGGTCCGAGGATTGAGGAGTGAGGATTGCGAACTGAGGATTGAGGATTGGGGATTGAAGATTGAGGATTGGGTATTGAGGATTGAGGATTGAGGGCTGAAGATTGAGGATTGGGTATTGAGGATTGAAGGATGAGGATTGAGGATTGAGGATTGAGGATTGAGGATTGAAGATCGACTATTGAGGATTGCGGATTGAGGATTCAGGGTTGGGGATTGAGGATTGAGGATTGAGGATTGAGGATTGAAGATGGAGTATTGAGGATTGAAGATTGAGGATTGAGGATTGAGGATTGAGGATTGAGGATTGAGGATTTAGGATTGAAGAATGAGGATTGAGGATTGAGGATTGAGGATTGAGGGTTGTGGATTGAGGACGAGGACTGAGGGTTTAATATTTATGGTTGAGGTCTGAGGATTGAGGATTGAGAATTGAGAATTGAGGATTGAGGATTGAGGATTGAAGATTGAGGATTGGGTATTGAGGATTGAGGATTGAGGATTGAAGATTGAGGATAGGGTATTGAGGATTGAAGAATGATGATTGAGGATTGAGGATTGAGGATTGAGGATTGAATATTGAGTATTGAGGATTGAAGATCGACTATTGAGGATTGCGAATTGAGGATTGAGGTTTGGGGATTGAGGATTGAAGATTCAGTATTGAGGATTGAAGGTTGAGGATTGTGGATTGAGGATTGAGGATTGAGGCTTGAATATTGAGGATTGGGGACTGAGTGTTGAGGGTTGAGTGATGAGGATTGATATTTGTGGATAGAGATTTGAAGATTGCAGGTTGAGTATTGAGTATTGAAAACTGTGAAGTCATGATATTCTATCGAGGATTGAGGATGGGCCACTGATTGTTGAGGACTGAGGGCTGAAGATTGAGGATTCAGGATTGAGGATTCAGGATTGAGGTTTGAGGACTGAGGATTGAGTATTGAGGATTGAGGATTGAGGATTGAGGATTGAAGACTGAGGATCGGGTATTGAGGATTGAACATTGAGGATTGAGGATTGAGGATTGAGGATTGAGGATTGAGAATTGAAGGTTGAATATTGATGAATGAAGATTGAGGATTGAGGATTGAAGGTCGTGGATTGAGGACGAGGACTGAGGGTTGAGTATTGATACTTGAGGCCTGAGGATTGAGGATTGAGGATTGCGAATTGAGGATTGAGGATTTAAGATTGAGGATTGGGTATTGAGGATTGAAGAATAAGGATTGAGGATTGAGGGCAGAGGATTGAGGATTGAAGATTGACGATTGAGGATTGAGGATTGAGGATTGAGGATTGAGGATTGAAGATTGAGGATTGAAGATTGAGTATTGAGGATTGAAGATTGAGGATTGAGGATTGAGGATTGAGGATTGAGGATTGAGGATTGAAGATTGAGTACTGAGGATTGAAGATTAAGATTGAGGATTGAGGATTGAGGATTGAGGATTGAGGATTGAGGATTGAAGATTGTGTATTGAGGATTGAGGATTGACAACTGAATGTTGAGGACTGAGGGCTGAAGATTGAGGATTCAGGATTGAGGATTCATAATTGAGGTTTGAGGACTGAGGATTGAGGATTGAAGGTTGAGTATTGAGGATTGAAGGTTGAGGATTGAGGATTGAGGATTGAGGATTGAGGATGAGGGCTGAGGGTTGAGGATTGAGGTTTGAGGACTAGGGACGGAGGATTGAGGATTGAGAATTGAGGATTGAGGATTGAGGATTGAAGATTGAGGATTGGGTATTGAGGATCGAAGAAAGAGGATTGAGGATTGAGGATTGAGGATTGAGGATTGAATATTGAGTATTGAGGATTGAAGATTGACTATTGAGGATTGCGAATTCAGGATTGAGGATTGAGGATTGAGGATTGAAGATTGAGTATTGAGGATTGAAGGTTGAGGATTGTTGGTTGAGGATTGAGGGTTGAGGCGTGAATATTGAGGATTGGGGATTGAATATTGAGGATTGGGGACTGAGTGTTGAGGGTTGAGTGATGAGAATTGATGTTTGTGGATAGAGATCTGAAGATTGCAGGTTGAGTATTGAGTATTGAAAACTGTGAATTCATGATATTCTATTGAGGATTGAGGATTGACCACTGATTGTTGAGGACTGAGGGCTGAAGATTGAGGATTCAGGATTGAGGATTCAGGATTGAGGTTTGAGGACTGAGGATTGAGGATTGAGGATTGAGGATTGAGGATTGAGGATTGAAGACTGAGGATCGGGTATTGAGGATTGACATTGAGGATTGAGGATTGAGGATTGAAGGTTGAATATTGATGAATGAAGATTGAGGATTGAGGATTGAAGGTCGTGGATTGAGGACGAGGACTGAGGGTCGAGTATTGATACTTGAGGCCTGAGGATTGAGGATTGAGGATTGCGAATTGAGGATTGAGGATTTAAGATTGAGGATTGGGTATTGAGGATTGAAGAATGAGTATTGAGGATTGAGGACAGAGGATTGAGGATTGAGGATTGAGGATTGAGGATTGAGGATTGAGGATATAGGATTGAAGATTGAGTATTGAGGATTGAAGATTGAGGATTGAGGATTGAGGATTGAGGATTGAGGATTGAAGATTGAGGATTGGGGACTGAGTGTTGAGGGTTGAGTGATGAGAATTGATGTTAGTGGATAGAGATTTGAAGATTGCAGGTTGAGTATTGAGTATTGAAAACTGTGAAATCATGATATTCTATTGAGGATTGAGGATGGACCACTGATTGTTGAGGACTGAGGGCTGAAGGTTGAGGATTCAGGATTGACGATTCAGGATTGATGTTTGAGGACTGAGGATTGAGGATTGAGGATTGAGGACTGAGGATTGAGGATTGAGGATTGAAGACTGAGGATCGGGTATTGAGGATTGAACATTGAGGATTGAGGATTGAGGATTGAGGATTGAGGATTGAGGATTGAAGGTTGAATATTGATGAATGAAGATTGAGGATTGAGGATTGAAGGTCGTGGATTGAGGACGAGGACAGAGGGTTGAGTATCGATACTTGAGGCCTGAGGATTGAGGATTGAGGATTGCGAATTGAGGATTGAGGATTGGGGATTGAAGATTGAGGATCGAGGATTGAGGATTGAGGATTGAGGATTGAGGATTGAGGACTGAGGATGGAAGATTGAGGATTGAGGATTGAGGATTGAGGATTGCGGGTTGTGGATTGAGGACGAGGACTGAGGATTGAATATTTATGTTTGAGGTCTGAGGATTGAGGACTGAGGATTGAGAATTGAGGATTGAGGAATGAGGATTGAAGATTGAGGATTGGGTATTGAGGATTGAGGATTGAGGATTGAAGATTGAGGATAGGGTATTGAGGATTGAAGAATGATGATTGAGGATTGAGGATTGAGGATTGAGGATTGAATATTGAGTATTGAGGATTGAAGATCGACTATTGAGGATTGCGAATTGAGGATTGAGGGTTGGGGATTGAGGATTGAAGATTGAGTATTGAGGATTGAAGGTTGAGGATTGTGGATTGAGGATTGAGGCTCGAATATTGAACATTGAGTACTGAGTGTTGAGGGTTGAGTGATGAGGATTGATGTTTGTGGATAGAGATTTGGAGATTGCAGGTTGAGTATTGAGTATTGAAAACTGTGAATTCAGGATATTCTATTGAGGATTGTGGATTGACAACTGAATGTTGAGGACTGAGGGCTGAAGATTGAGGATTCAGGATTGAGGATGCAGAATTGAGGTTTGAGGACTGAGGATTGAGGATTGAAGATTGAGTATTGAGGATTGAAGATTGAGGATTGAGGATTGAGGATTGAGGATTGAGGATGAGGGCTGAGTGTTGAGGATTGAGGTTTGAGGACTAGGGACGGAGGATTGAGGATTGAGGATTGAGGATTCAGGATTGAGGATTGAAGACTGAGGATCGGGTATTGAGGATTGAACATTGAGGATTGAGGATTGAGGATTGAGGATTGAGGATTGAGAATTGAAGGTTGAATATTGATGAATGAAGATTGAGGATTGAGGATTGAAGGTCGTGGATTGAGGACGAGGACTGAGGGTTGAGTATTGACACTTGAGGCCTGAGGATTGAGGATTGAGGATTGCGAATTGAGGATTGAGGATTTAAGATTGAGGATTGGGTATTGAGGATTGAAGAATGAGGATTGAGGATTGAGGGCAGAGGATTGAGGATTGAAGATTGACGATTGAGGATTGAGGATTGAGGATTGAGGATTGAGGATTGAAGATTGAGGATTGAAGATTGAGTATTGAGGATTGAAGATTGAGGATTGAGGATTGAGGATTGATGATTGAAGATAGAGTACTGAGGATTGAAGATTAAGATTGTGGATTGAGGATTGAGGATTGAGGATTGAGGATTGAGGATTGAAGATTGAGTATTGAGGATTGAAGATTGAGGATTGAGGATTGAGGGTTCAGGATTGAGGATTGAAGATTGAGTACTGAGGATTGAAGATTAAGAGTGAGGATTGAGGGTTGAGGACTGAGGATTGAGGATTGAGGATTGAAGGTTCAGTATTGAGGATTGAAGATTGAGAATTGAGGATTGAGGGTTGAACATTGAGGACTGAGTGTTGAGGGTTGAGTGATGAGAATTGAGGTTTGTGGATAGAGATTTGAAGATTGCAGATCGAGTATTGTGTATTGAAAACTGTGAATTGAGTATATTCTATTGAGGATTGAGGATTGACAACCGATTGTTGAGGACTGAGGGCTGAAGATTGAGGGTTCCGGATTGAGGATTCAGAATTGAAATTTGAGGACTGAGCATTGATGATTGAAGATTGAGTATTGAGGATTGAAGATTGAGAATTGAGGATTCAGGATTGAGGATTGAGGATGACGGCTGAGGGTTGAGGATTGAGGTTTGAGGACTGAGGACTGAGGATTGAGGATTGAGAATGGAGGATTGAGGATTGAGGGTTGAAGACTGAGGATTGGGTATTGAGGATTGAAGAATGAGGATTGAGGATTGAGGATTGAGGATTGAGGATTGAAGATTGAGTATTGAGGATTGAAGATTGAGTATCGAGGAATGAAGATTGAGGATTGAGGATTGAGGATTGAGGATTGAGGATTGAGGATTGAGGATTGAAGATTGTGTACCGAGGATTGAAGATTAAGACTGAGGATTGAGGATTGAGGATTGAGGATTGAGGATAGAGGATTGAAGATTGAGTATTGAGGATTGAAGATTGAGGATTGAGGATTGAGGATTGAGAGCAGAGGATTGAGGATTGAAGATTGACGATTGAGGATTGAGGGTTGAGGATTGAGGATTGAGGATTGAGGATTGAGGATTGGGTATTGAGGATTGAAGAATGAGGATTGAGGATTGAGGATTGAGGATTGAGGATTGAAGATTGTGTATTGAGGATTGAGGATTGACAACTGAATGTTGAGGACTGAGGGCTGAAGATTGAGGATTCAGGATTGAGGATTCATAATTGAGGTTTGAGGACTGAGGATTGAGGATTGAAGGTTGAGTATTGAGGATTGAAGGTTGAGGATTGAGGATTGAGGATTGAGGATTGAGGATGAGGGCTGAGGGTTGAGGATTGAGGTTTGAGGACTAGGGACGGAGGATTGAGGATTGAGAATTGAGGATTGAGGATTGAGGATTGAAGATTGAGGATTGGGTATTGAGGATCGAAGAAAGAGGATTGAGGATTGAGGATTGAGGATTGAGGATTGAATATTGAGTATTGAGGATTGAAGATTGACTATTGAGGATTGCGAATTCAGGATTGAGGATTGAGGATTGAGGATTGAAGATTGAGTATTGAGGATTGAAGGTTGAGGATTGTTGGTTGAGGATTGAGGGTTGAGGCTTGAATATTGAGGATTGGGGATTGAATATTGAGGATTGGGGACTGAGTGTTGAGGGTTGAGTGATGAGAATTGATGTTTGTGGATAGAGATCTGAAGATTGCAGGTTGAGTATTGAGTATTGAAAACTGTGAATTCATGATATTCTATTGAGGATTGAGGATTGACCACTGATTGTTGAGGACTGAGGGCTGAAGATTGAGGATTCAGGATTGAGGATTCAGGATTGAGGTTTGAGGACTGAGGATTGAGGATTGAGGATTGAGGATTGAGGATTGAGGATTGAAGACTGAGGATCGGGTATTGAGGATTGACATTGAGGATTGAGGATTGAGGATTGAGGATTGAGGATTGAGGATTGAAGGTTGAATATTGATGAATGAAGATTGAGGATTGAGGATTGAAGGTCGTGGATTGAGGACGAGGACTGAGGGTCGAGTATTGATACTTGAGGCCTGAGGATTGAGGATTGAGGATTGCGAATTGAGGATTGAGGATTTAAGATTGAGGATTGGGTATTGAGGATTGAAGAATGAGTATTGAGGATTGAGGACAGAGGATTGAGGATTGAGGATTGAGGATTGAGGATTGAGGATTGAGGATTTAGGATTGAAGATTGAGTATTGAGGATTGAAGATTGAGGATTGAGGATTGAGGATTGAGGATTGAGGATTGAAGATTGAGGATTGGGGACTGAGTGTTGAGGGTTGAGTGATGAGAATTGATGTTAGTGGATAGAGATTTGAAGATTGCAGGTTGAGTATTGAGTATTGAAAACTGTGAAATCATGATATTCTATTGAGGATTGAGGATGGACCACTGATTGTTGAGGACTGAGGGCTGAAGGTTGAGGATTCAGGATTGACGATTCAGGATTGATGTTTGAGGACTGAGGATTGAGGATTGAGGATTGAGGACTGAGGATTGGGGATTGAGGATTGAAGACTGAGGATCGGGTATTGAGGATTGAACATTGAGGATTGAGGATTGAGGATTGAGGATTGAGGATTGAGGATTGAAGGTTGAATATTGATGAATGAAGATTGAGGATTGAGGATTGAAGGTCGTGGATTGAGGACGAGGACAGAGGGTTGAGTATCGATACTTGAGGCCTGAGGATTGAGGATTGAGGATTGCGAATTGAGGATTGAGGATTGGGGATTGAAGATTGAGGATCGAGGATTGAGGATTGAGGATTGAGGACTGAGGATTGAAGACTGAGGATGGAAGATTGAGGATTGAGGATTGAGGATTGAGGATTGCGGGTTGTGGATTGAGGACGAGGACTGAGGATTGAATATTTATGTTTGAGGTCTGAGGATTGAGGACTGAGGATTGAGAATTGAGGATTGAGGATTGAGGATTGAAGATTGAGGATTGGGTATTGAGGATTGAGGATTGAGGATTGAAGATTGAGGATAGGGTATTGAGGATTGAAGAATGATGATTGAGGATTGAGGATTGAGGATTGAGGATTGAATATTGAGTATTGAGGATTGAAGATCGACTATTGAGGATTGCGAATTGAGGATTGAGGGTTGGGGATTGAGGATTGAAGATTGAGTATTGAGGATTGAAGGTTGAGGATTGTGGATTGAGGATTGAGGCTCGAATATTGAACATTGAGTACTGAGTGTTGAGGGTTGAGTGATGAGGATTGATGTTTGTGGATAGAGATTTGAAGATTGCAGGTTGAGTATTGAGTATTGAAAACTGTGAATTCAGGATATTCTATTGAGGATTGTGGATTGACAACTGAATGTTGAGGACTGAGGGCTGAAGATTGAGGATTCAGGATTGAGGATTCAGAATTGCGGTTTGAGGACTGAGGATTGAGGATTGAAGATTGAGTATTGAGGATTGAAGATTGAGGATTGAGGATTGAGGATTGAGGATTGAGGATGAGGGCTGAGTGTTGAGGATTGAGGTTTGAGGACTAGGGACGGAGGATTGAGGATTGAGAATTGAGGATTGAGGATTGAGGATTGAAGATTGAGGATTGGGTATTGAGGATCGAAGAAAGAGGATTGAGGATTGAGGATTGAGGATGGAGGATTGAATATTGGGTATTGAGGATTGAAGATTGACTATTGAGGATTGCGAATTCAGGATTGAGGATTGAGGATTGAGGATTGAAGATTGAGTATTGAGGATTGAAGGTTGAGGATTGTTGGTTGAGGATTGAGGGTTGAGGCTTGAATATTGAGGATTGGGGATTGAATATTGAGGATTGGGGACTGAGTGTTGAGGGTTGAGTGATGAGAATTGATGGTTGTGGATAGAGATCTGAAGATTGCAGGTTGAGTATTGAGTATTGAAAACTGTGAATTCATGATATTCTATTGAGGATTGAGGATTGACCACTGATTGTTGAGGACTGAGGGCTGAAGATTGAGGATTCAGGATTGAGGATTCAGGATTGAGGTTTGAGGACTGAGGATTGAGGATTGAGGATTGAGGATTGAGGATTGAGGATTGAAGACTGAGGATCGGGTATTGAGGATTGACATTGAGGATTGAGGATTGAGGATTGAGGATTGAGGATTGAGGATTGAAGGTTGAATATTGATGAATGAAGATTGAGGATTGAGGATTGAAGGTCGTGGATTGAGGACGAGGACTGAGGGTCGAGTATTGATACTTGAGGCCTGAGGATTGAGGATTGAGGATTGCGAATTGAGGATTGAGGATTTAAGATTGAGGATTGGGTATTGAGGATTGAAGAATGAGTATTGAGGATTGAGGACAGACGATTGAGGATTGAGGATTGAGGATTGAGGATTGAGGATTGAGGATTGAGGATTTAGGATTGAAGATTGAGTATTGAGGATTGAAGATTGAGGATTGAGGATTGAGGATTGAGGATTGAGGATTGAAGATTGAGGATTGGGGACTGAGTGTTGAGGGTTGAGTGATGAGAATTGATGTTAGTGGATAGAGATTTGAAGACTGCAGGTTGAGTATTGAGTATTGAAAACTGTGAAATCATGATATTCTATTGAGGATTGAGGATGGACCACTGATTGTTGAGGACTGAGGGCTGAAGGTTGAGGATTCAGGATTGACGACTCAGGATTGAGGTTTGAGGACTGAGGATTGAGGATTGAGGATTGAGGACTGAGGATTGAGGATTGAGGATTGAAGACGGAGGATCGGGTATTGAGGATTGAACATTGAGGATTGAGGATTGAGGATTGAGGATTGAGGATTGAGGATTGAAGGTTGAATATTGATGAATGAAGATTGAGGATTGAGGATTGAAGGTCGTGGATTGAGGACGAGGACAGAGGGTTGAGTATCGATACTTGAGGCCTGAGGATTGAGGATTGAGGATTGCGAATTGAGGATTGAGGATTGGGGATTGAAGATTGAGGATCGAGGATTGAGGATTGAGGATTGAGGACTGAGGATTGAGGACTGAGGATGGAAGATTGAGGATTGAGGATTGAGGATTGAGGATTGCGGGTTGTGGATTGAGGACGAGGACTGAGGATTGAATATTTATGTTTGAGGTCTGAGGATTGAGGACTGAGGATTGAGAATTGAGGATTGAGGATTGAGGATTGAAGATTGAGGATTGGGTATTGAGGATTGAGGATTGAGGATTGAAGATTGAGGATAGGGTATTGAGGATTGAAGAATGATGATTGAGGATTGAGGATTGAGGATTGAGGATTGAATATTGAGTATTGAGGATTGAAGATCGACTATTGAGGATTGCGAATTGAGGATTGAGGGTTGGGGATTGAGGATTGAAGATTGAGTATTGAGGATTGAAGGTTGAGGATTGTGGATTGAGGATTGAGGCTCGAATATTGAACATTGAGTACTGAGTGTTGAGGGTTGAGTGATGAGGATTGATGTTTGTGGATAGAGATTTGAAGATTGCAGGTTGAGTATTGAGTATTGAAAACTGTGAATTCAGGATATTCTATTGAGGATTGTGGATTGACAACTGAATGTTGAGGACTGAGGGCTGAAGATTGAGGATTCAGGATTGAGGATTCAGAATTGCGGTTTGAGGACTGAGGATTGAGGATTGAAGATTGAGTATTGAGGATTGAAGATTGAGGATTGAGGATTGAGGATTGAGGATTGAGGATGAGGGCTGAGTGTTGAGGATTGAGGTTTGAGGACTAGGGATGGAGGATTGAGGATTGAGAATTGAGGATTGAGGATTGAGGATTGAAGATTGAGGATTGGGTATTGAGGATCGAAGAAAGAGGATTGAGGATTGAGGATTGAGGATGGAGGATTGAATATTGGGTATTGAGGATTGAAGATTGACTATTGAGGATTGCGAATTCAGGATTGAGGATTGAGGATTGAGGATTGAAGATTGAGTATTGAGGATTGAAGGTTGAGGATTGTTGGTTGAGGATTGAGGGTTGAGGCTTGAATATTGAGGATTGGGGATTGAATATTGAGGATTGGGGACTGAGTGTTGAGGGTTGAGTGATGAGAATTGATGTTTGTGGATAGAGATTTGAAGATTGCAGATTGAGTATTGTGTATTGAAAACTGTGAATTGAGTATATTCTATTGAGGATTGAGGATTGACAACCGATTGTTGAGGACTGAGGGCTGAAGATTGAAGGTTCCGGATTGAGGATTCAGAATTGAAATTTGAGGACTGAGCATTGATGATTGAAGATTGAGTATTGAGGATTGAAGATTGAGAATTGAGGATTCAGGATTGAGGATTGAGGATGACGGCTGAGGGTTGAGGATTGAGGTTTGAGGACTGAGGACTGAGGATTGAGGATTGAGAATGGAGGATTGAGGATTGAGGGTTGAAGACTGAGGATTGGGTATTGAGGATTGAAGAATGAGGATTGAGGATTGAGGATTGAGGATTGAGGATTGAAGATTGAGTATTGAGGATTGAAGATTGAGTATCGAGGAATGAAGATTGAGGATTGAAGATTGAGTATTGAGGATTGAAGATTGAGGATTGAGGATTGAGGATTGAGAGCAGAGGATTGAGGATTGAAGATTGACGATTGAGGATTGAGGGTTGAGGATTGAGGATTGAGGATTGAGGATTGAGGATTGGGTATTGAGGATTGAAGAATGAGGATTGAGGATTGAGGATTGAGGATTGAGGATTGAAGATTGTGTATTGAGGATTGAGGATTGACAACTGAATGTTGAGGACTGAGGGCTGAAGATTGAGGATTCAGGATTGAGGATTCATAATTGAGGTTTGAGGACTGAGGATTGAGGATTGAAGGTTGAGTATTGAGGATTGAAGGTTGAGGATTGAGGATTGAGGATTGAGGATTGAGGATGAGGGCTGAGGGTTGAGGATTGAGGTTTGAGGACTAGGGACGGAGGATTGAGGATTGAGAATTGAGGATTGAGGATTGAGGATTGAAGATTGAGGATTGGGTATTGAGGATCGAAGAAAGAGGATTGAGGATTGAGGATTGAGGATTGAGGATTGAATATTGAGTATTGAGGATTGAAGATTGACTATTGAGGATTGCGAATTCAGGATTGAGGATTGAGGATTGAGGATTGAAGATTGAGTATTGAGGATTGAAGGTTGAGGATTGTTGGTTGAGGATTGAGGGTTGAGGCTTGAATATTGAGGATTGGGGATTGAATATTGAGGATTGGGGACTGAGTGTTGAGGGTTGAGTGATGAGAATTGATGTTTGTGGATAGAGATCTGAAGATTGCAGGTTGAGTATTGAGTATTGAAAACTGTGAATTCATGATATTCTATTGAGGATTGAGGATTGACCACTGATTGTTGAGGACTGAGGGCTGAAGATTGAGGATTCAGGATTGAGGATTCAGGATTGAGGTTTGAGGACTGAGGATTGAGGATTGAGGATTGAGGATTGAGGATTGAGGATTGAAGACTGAGGATCGGGTATTGAGGATTGACATTGAGGATTGAGGATTGAGGATTGAGGATTGAGGATTGAGGATTGAAGGTTGAATATTGATGAATGAAGATTGAGGATTGAGGATTGAAGGTCGTGGATTGAGGACGAGGACTGAGGGTCGAGTATTGATACTTGAGGCCTGAGGATTGAGGATTGAGGATTGCGAATTGAGGATTGAGGATTTAAGATTGAGGATTGGGTATTGAGGATTGAAGAATGAGTATTGAGGATTGAGGACAGAGGATTGAGGATTGAGGATTGAGGATTGAGGATTGAGGATTGAGGATTTAGGATTGAAGATTGAGTATTGAGGATTGAAGATTGAGGATTGAGGATTGAGGATTGAGGATTGAGGATTGAAGATTGAGGATTGGGGACTGAGTGTTGAGGGTTGAGTGATGAGAATTGATGTTAGTGGATAGAGATTTGAAGATTGCAGGTTGAGTATTGAGTATTGAAAACTGTGAAATCATGATATTCTATTGAGGATTGAGGATGGACCACTGATTGTTGAGGACTGAGGGCTGAAGGTTGAGGATTCAGGATTGACGATTCAGGATTGATGTTTGAGGACTGAGGATTGAGGATTGAGGATTGAGGACTGAGGATTGAGGATTGAGGATTGAAGACTGAGGATCGGGTATTGAGGATTGAACATTGAGGATTGAGGATTGAGGATTGAGGATTGAGGATTGAGGATTGAAGGTTGAATATTGATGAATGAAGATTGAGGATTGAGGATTGAAGGTCGTGGATTGAGGACGAGGACAGAGGGTTGAGTATCGATACTTGAGGCCTGAGGATTGAGGATTGAGGATTGCGAATTGAGGATTGAGGATTGGGGATTGAAGATTGAGGATCGAGGATTGAGGATTGAGGATTGAGGACTGAGGATTGAGGACTGAGGATGGAAGATTGAGGATTGAGGATTGAGGATTGAGGATTGCGGGTTGTGGATTGAGGACGAGGACTGAGGATTGAATATTTATGTTTGAGGTCTGAGGATTGAGGACTGAGGATTGAGAATTGAGGATTGAGGATTGAGGATTGAAGATTGAGGATTGGGTATTGAGGATTGAGAATTGAGGATTGAAGATTGAGGATAGGGTATTGAGGATTGAAGAATGATGATTGAGGATTGAGGATTGAGGATTGAGGATTGAATATTGAGTATTGAGGATTGAAGATCGACTATTGAGGATTGCGAATTGAGGATTGAGGGTTGGGGATTGAGGATTGAAGATTGAGTATTGAGGATTGAAGGTTGAGGATTGTGGATTGAGGATTGAGGCTCGAATATTGAACATTGAGTACTGAGTGTTGAGGGTTGAGTGATGAGGATTGATGTTTGTGGATAGAGATTTGAAGATTGCAGGTTGAGTATTGAGTATTGAAAACTGTGAATTCAGGATATTCTATTGAGGATTGTGGATTGACAACTGAATGTTGAGGACTGAGGGCTGAAGATTGAGGATTCAGGATTGAGGATTCAGAATTGCGGTTTGAGGACTGAGGATTGAGGATTGAAGATTGAGTATTGAGGATTGAAGATTGAGGATTGAGGATTGAGGATTGAGGATTGAGGATGAGGGCTGAGTGTTGAGGATTGAGGTTTGAGGACTAGGGACGGAGGATTGAGGATTGAGAATTGAGGATTGAGGATTGAGGATTGAAGATTGAGGATTGGGTATTGAGGACCGAAGAAAGAGGATTGAGGATTGAGGATTGAGGATGGAGGATTGAATATTGGGTATTGAGGATTGAAGATTGACTATTGAGGATTGCGAATTCAGGATTGAGGATTGAGGATTGAGGATTGAAGATTGAGTATTGAGGATTGAAGGTTGAGGATTGTTGGTTGAGGATTGAGGGTTGAGGCTTGAATATTGAGGATTGGGGATTGAATATTGAGGATTGGGGACTGAGTGTTGAGGGTTGAGTGATGAGAATTGATGGTTGTGGATAGAGATCTGAAGATTGCAGGTTGAGTATTGAGTATTGAAAACTGTGAATTCATGATATTCTATTGAGGATTGAGGATTGACCACTGATTGTTGAGGACTGAGGGCTGAAGATTGAGGATTCAGGATTGAGGATTCAGGATTGAGGTTTGAGGACTGAGGATTGAGGATTGAGGATTGAGGATTGAGGATTGAGGATTGAAGACTGAGGATCGGGTATTGAGGATTGACATTGAGGATTGAGGATTGAGGATTGAGGATTGAGGATTGAGGATTGAAGGTTGAATATTGATGAATGAAGATTGAGGATTGAGGATTGAAGGTCGTGGATTGAGGACGAGGACAGAGGGTTGAGTATCGATACTTGAGGCCTGAGGATTGAGGATTGAGGATTGCGAATTGAGGATTGAGGATTGGGGATTGAAGATTGAGGATCGAGGATTGAGGATTGAGGATTGAGGACTGAGGATTGAGGACTGAGGATGGAAGATTGAGGATTGAGGATTGAGGATTGAGGATTGCGGGTTGTGGATTGAGGACGAGGACTGAGGATTGAATATTTATGTTTGAGGTCTGAGGATTGAGGACTGAGGATTGAGAATTGAGGATTGAGGATTGAGGATTGAAGATTGAGGATTGGGTATTGAGGATTGAGGACTGAGGATTGAAGATTGAGGATAGGGTATTGAGGATTGAAGAATGATGATTGAGGATTGAGGATTGAGGATTGAGGATTGAATATTGAGTATTGAGGATTGAAGATCGACTATTGAGGATTGCGAATTGAGGATTGAGGGTTGGGGATTGAGGATTGAAGATTGAGTATTGAGGATTGAAGGTTGAGGATTGTGGATTGAGGATTGAGGCTCGAATATTGAACATTGAGTACTGAGTGTTGAGGGTTGAGTGATGAGGATTGATGTTTGTGGATAGAGATTTGAAGATTGCAGGTTGAGTATTGAGTATTGAAAACTGTGAATTCAGGATATTCTATTAAGGATTGTGGATTGACAACTGAATGTTGAGGACTGAGGGCTGAAGATTGAGGATTCAGGATTGAGGATTCAGAATTGCGGTTTGAGGACTGAGGATTGAGGATTGAAGATTGAGTATTGAGGATTGAAGATTGAGGATTGAGGATTGAGGATTGAGGATTGAGGATGAGGGCTGAGTGTTGAGGATTGAGGTTTGAGGACTAGGGACGGAGGATTGAGGATTGAGAATTGAGGATTGAGGATTGAGGATTGAAGATTGAGGATTGGGTATTGAGGATCGAAGAAAGAGGATTGAGGATTGAGGATTGAGGATGGAGGATTGAATATTGGGTATTGAGGATTGAAGATTGACTATTGAGGATTGCGAATTCAGGATTGAGGATTGAGGATTGAGGATTGAAGATTGAGTATTGAGGATTGAAGGTTGAGGATTGTTGGTTGAGGATTGAGGGTTGAGGCTTGAATATTGAGGATTGGGGATTGAATATTGAGGATTGGGGACTGAGTGTTGAGGGTTGAGTGATGAGAATTGATGTTTGTGGATAGAGATTTGAAGATTGCAGATTGAGTATTGTGTATTGAAAACTGTGAATTGAGTATATTCTATTGAGGATTGAGGATTGACAACCGATTGTTGAGGACTGAGGGCTGAAGATTGAAGGTTCCGGATTGAGGATTCAGAATTGAAATTTGAGGACTGAGCATTGATGATTGAAGATTGAGTATTGAGGATTGAAGATTGAGAATTGAGGATTCAGGATTGAGGATTGAGGATGACGGCTGAGGGTTGAGGATTGAGGTTTGAGGACTGAGGACTGAGGATTGAGGATTGAGAATGGAGGATTGAGGATTGAGGGTTGAAGACTGAGGATTGGGTATTGAGGATTGAAGAATGAGGATTGAGGATTGAGGATTGAGGATTGAGGATTGAAGATTGAGTATTGAGGATTGAAGATTGAGTATCGAGGAATGAAGATTGAGGATTGAGGATTGAGTATTGAGGATTGAGGATTGAGGATTGAAGATTGTGTACCGAGGATTGAAGATTAAGACTGAGGATTGAGGATTGAGGATTGAGGATTGAGGATAGAGGATTGAAGATTGAGTATTGAGGATTGAAGATTGAGGATTGAGGATTGAGGATTGAGAGCAGAGGATTGAGGATTGAAGATTGACGATTGAGGATTGAGGGTTGAGGATTGAGGATTGAGGATTGAGGATTGAGGATTGGGTATTGAGGATTGAAGAATGAGGATTGAGGATTGAGGATTGAGGATTGAGGATTGAAGATTGTGTATTGAGGATTGAGGATTGACAACTGAATGTTGAGGACTGAGGGCTGAAGATTGAGGATTCAGGATTCAGGATTCATAATTGAGGTTTGAGGACTGAGGATTGAGGATTGAAGGTTGAGTATTGAGGATTGAAGGTTGAGGATTGAGGATTGAGGATTGAGGATTGAGGATGAGGGCTGAGGGTTGAGGATTGAGGTTTGAGGACTAGGGACGGAGGATTGAGGATTGAGAATTGAGGATTGAGGATTGAGGATTGAAGATTGAGGATTGGGTATTGAGGATCGAAGAAAGAGGATTGAGGATTGAGGATTGAGGATTGAGGATTGAATATTGAGTATTGAGGATTGAAGATTGACTATTGAGGATTGGAATTCAGGATTGAGGATTGAGGATTGGGGATTGAATATTGAGGATTGGGGACTGAGTGTTGAGGGTTGAGTGATGAGAATTGATGTTTGTGGATAGAGATCTGAAGATTGCAGGTTGAGTATTGAGTATTGAAAACTGTGAATTCATGATATTCTATTGAGGATTGAGGATTGACCACTGATTGTTGAGGACTAAGGGCTGAAGATTGAGGATTCAGGATTGAGGATTCAGGATTGAGGTTTGAGGACTGAGGATTGAGGATTGAGGATTGAGGATTGAGGATTGAGGATTGAAGACTGAGGATCGGGTATTGAGGATTGACATTGAGGATTGAGGATTGAGGATTGAGGATTGAGGATTGAGGATTGAAGGTTGAATATTGATGAATGAAGATTGAGGATTGAGGATTGAAGGTCGTGGATTGAGGACGAGGACTGAGGGTCGAGTATTGATACTTGAGGCCTGAGGATTGAGGATTGAGGATTGCGAATTGAGGATTGAGGATTTAAGATTGAGGATTGGGTATTGAGGATTGAAGAATGAGTATTGAGGATTGAGGACAGAGGATTGAGGATTGAGGATTGAGGATTGAGGATTGAGGATTGAGGATTTAGGATTGAAGATTGAGTATTGAGGATTGAAGATTGAGGATTGAGGATTGAGGATTGAGGATTGAGGATTGAGGATTGAAGATTGAGGATTGGGGACTGAGTGTTGAGGGTTGAGTGATGAGAATTGATGTTAGTGGATAGAGATTTGAAGATTGCAGGTTGAGTATTGAGTATTGAAAACTGTGAAATCATGATATTCTATTGAGGATTGAGGATGGACCACTGATTGTTGAGGACTGAGGGCTGAAGGTTGAGGATTCAGGATTGACGATTCAGGATTGATGTTTGAGGACTGAGGATTGAGGATTGAGGATTGAGGACTGAGGATTGAGGATTGAGGATTGAAGACTGAGGATCGGGTATTGAGGATTGAACATTGAGGATTGAGGATTGAGGATTGAGGATTGAGGATTGAGGATTGAAGGTTGAATATTGATGAATGAAGATTGAGGATTGAGGATTGAAGGTCGTGGATTGAGGACGAGGACTGAGGGTCGAGTATTGATACTTGAGGCCTGAGGATTGAGGATTGAGGATTGCGAATTGAGGATTGAGGATTTAAGATTGAGGATTGGGTATTGAGGATTGAAGAATGAGTATTGAGGATTGAGGACAGAGGATTGAGGATTGAGGATTGAGGATTGAGGATTGAGGATTGAGGATTTAGGATTGAAGATTGAGTATTGAGGATTGAAGATTGAGGATTGAGGATTGAGGATTGAGGATTGAGGATTGAAGATTGAGGATTGGGGACTGAGTGTTGAGGGTTGAGTGATGAGAATTGATGTTAGTGGATAGAGATTTGAAGATTGCAGGTTGAGTATTGAGTATTGAAAACTGTGAAATCATGATATTCTATTGAGGATTGAGGATGGACCACTGATTGTTGAGGACTGAGGGCTGAAGGTTGAGGATTCAGGATTGACGATTCAGGATTGATGTTTGAGGACTGAGGATTGAGGATTGAGGATTGAGGACTGAGGATTGAGGATTGAGGATTGAAGACTGAGGATCGGGTATTGAGGATTGAACATTGAGGATTGAGGATTGAGGATTGAGGATTGAGGATTGAGGATTGAAGGTTGAATATTGATGAATGAAGATTGAGGATTGAGGATTGAAGGTCGTGGATTGAGGACGAGGACAGAGGGTTGAGTATCGATACTTGAGGCCTGAGGATTGAGGATTGAGGATTGCGAATTGAGGATTGAGGATTGGGGATTGAAGATTGAGGATCGAGGATTGAGGATTGAGGATTGAGGACTGAGGATTGAGGACTGAGGATGGAAGATTGAGGATTGAGGATTGAGGATTGAGGATTGCGGGTTGTGGATTGAGGACGAGGACTGAGGATTGAATATTTATGTTTGAGGTCTGAGGATTGAGGACTGAGGATTGAGAATTGAGGATTGAGGATTGAGGATTGAAGATTGAGGATTGGGTATTGAGGATTGAGGATTGAGGATTGAAGATTGAGGATAGGGTATTGAGGATTGAAGAATGATGATTGAGGATTGAGGATTGAGGATTGAGGATTGAATATTGAGTATTGAGGATTGAAGATCGACTATTGAGGATTGCGAATTGGGGATTGAGGGTTGGGGATTGAGGATTGAAGATTGAGTATTGAGGATTGAAGGTTGAGGATTGTGGATTGAGGATTGAGGCTCGAATATTGAACATTGAGTACTGAGTGTTGAGGGTTGAGTGATGAGGATTGATGTTTGTGGATAGAGATTTGAATATTGCAGGTTGAGTATTGAGTATTGAAAACTGTGAATTCAGGATATTCTATTGAGGATTGTGGATTGACAACTGAATGTTGAGGACTGAGGGCTGAAGATTGAGGATTCAGGATTGAGGATTCAGAATTGCGGTTTGAGGACTGAGGATTGAGGATTGAAGATTGAGTATTGAGGATTGAAGATTGAGGATTGAGGATTGAGGATTGAGGATGAGGGCTGAGTGTTGAGGATTGAGGTTTGAGGACTAGGGACGGAGGATTGAGGATTGAGAATTGAGGATTGAGGATTGAGGATTGAAGATTGAGGATTGGGTATTGAGGATCGAAGAAAGAGGATTGAGGATTGAGGATTGAGGATGGAGGATTGAATATTGGGTATTGAGGATTGAAGATTGACTATTGAGGATTGCGAATTCAGGATTGAGGATTGAGGATTGAGGATTGAAGATTGAGTATTGAGGATTGAAGGTTGAGGATTTTTGGTTGAGGATTGAGGTTTGAGGCTTGAATATTGAGGATTGGGGATTGAATATTGAGGATTGGGGACTGAGTGTTGAGGGTTGAGTGATGAGAATTGATGTTTGTGGATAGAGATCTGAAGATTGCAGGTTGAGTATTGAGTATTGAAAACTGTGAATTCATGATATTCTATTGAGGATTGAGGATTGACCACTGATTGTTGAGGACTGAGGGCTGAAGATTGAGGATTCAGGATTGAGGATTCAGGATTGAGGTTTGAGGACTGAGGATTGAGGATTGAGGATTGAGGATTGAGGATTGAGGATTGAAGACTGAGGATCGGGTATTGAGGATTGACATTGAGGATTGAGGATTGAGGATTGAGGATTGAGGATTGAGGATTGAAGGTTGAATATTGATGAATGAAGATTGAGGATTGAGGATTGAAGGTCGTGGATTGAGGACGAGGACTGAGGGTCGAGTATTGATACTTGAGGCCTGAGGATTGAGGATTGAGGATTGCGAATTGAGGATTGAGGATTTAAGATTGAGGATTGGGTATTGAGGATTGAAGAATGAGTATTGAGGATTGAGGACAGAGGATTGAGGATTGAGGATTGAGGATTGAGGATTGAGGATTGAGGATTTAGGATTGAAGATTGAGTATTGAGGATTGAAGATTGAGGATTGAGGATTGAGGATTGAGGATTGAGGATTGAAGATTGAGGATTGGGGACTGAGTGTTGAGGGTTGAGTGATGAGAATTGATGTTAGTGGATAGAGATTTGAAGATTGCAGGTTGAGTATTGAGTATTGAAAACTGTGAAATCATGATATTCTATTGAGGATTGAGGATGGACCACTGATTGTTGAGGACTGAGGGCTGAAGGTTGAGGATTCAGGATTGACGATTCAGGATTGATGTTTGAGGACTGAGGATTGAGGACTGAGGATTGAGGACTGCGGATTGAGGATTGAGGATTGAAGACTGAGGATCGGGTATTGAGGATTGAACATTGAGGATTGAGGATTGAGGATTGAGGATTGAGGATTGAGGATTGAAGGTTGAATATTGATGAATGAAGATTGAGGATTGAGGATTGAAGGTCGTGGATTGAGGACGAGGACAGAGGGTTGAGTATCGATACTTGAGGCCTGAGGATTGAGGATTGAGGATTGCGAATTGAGGATTGAGGATTGGGGATTGAAGATTGAGGATCGAGGATTGAGGATTGAGGATTGAGGACTGAGGATTGAGGACTGAGGATGGAAGATTGAGGATTGAGGATTGAGGATTGAGGATTGCGGGTTGTGGATTGAGGACGAGGACTGAGGATTGAATATTTATGTTTGAGGTCTGAGGATTGAGGACTGAGGATTGAGAATTGAGGATTGAGGATTGAGGATTGAAGATTGAGGATTGGGTATTGAGGATTGAGGATTGAGGATTGAAGATTGAGGATAGGGTATTGAGGATTGAAGAATGATGATTGAGGATTGAGGATTGAGGATTGAGGATTGAATATTGAGTATTGAGGATTGAAGATCGACTATTGAGGATTGCGAATTGAGGATTGAGGGTTGGGGATTGAGGATTGAAGATTGAGTATTGAGATTGAAGGTTGAGGATTGTGGATTGAGGATTGAGGCTCGAATATTGAACATTGAGTACTGAGTGTTGAGGGTTGAGTGATGAGGATTGATGTTTGTGGATAGAGATTTGAAGATTGCAGGTTGAGTATTGAGTATTGAAAACTGTGAATTCAGGATATTCTATTGAGGATTGTGGATTGACAACTGAATGTTGAGGACTGAGGGCTGAAGATTGAGGATTCAGGATTGAGGATTCAGAATTGCGGTTTGAGGGCTGAGGATTGAGGATTGAAGATTGAGTATTGAGGATTGAAGATTGAGGATTGAGGATTGAGGATTGAGGATTGAGGATGAGGGCTGAGTGTTGAGGATTGAGGTTTGAGGACTAGGGACGGAGGATTGAGGATTGAGAATTGAGGATTGAGGATTGAGGATTGAAGATTGAGGATTGGGTATTGAGGATCGAAGAAAGAGGATTGAGGATTGAGGATTGAGGATGGAGGATTGAATATTGGGTATTGAGGATTGAAGATTGACTATTGAGGATTGCGAATTCAGGATTGAGGATTGAGGATTGAGGATTGAAGATTGAGTATTGAGGATTGAAGGTTGAGGATTGTTGGTTGAGGATTGAGGGTTGAGGCTTGAATATTGAGGATTGGGGATTGAATATTGAGGATTGGGGACTGAGTGTTGAGGGTTGAGTGATGAGAATTGATGTTTGTGGATAGAGATCTGAAGATTGCAGGTTGAGTATTGAGTATTGAAAACTGTGAATTCATGATATTCTATTGAGGATTGAGGATTGACCACTGATTGTTGAGGACTGAGGGCTGAAGATTGAGGATTCAGGATTGAGGATTCAGGATTGAGGTTTGAGGACTGAGGATTGAGGATTGAGGATTGAGGATTGAGGATTGAGGATTGAAGACTGAGGATCGGGTATTGAGGATTGACATTGAGGATTGAGGATTGAGGATTGAGGATTGAGGATTGAGGATTGAAGGTTGAATATTGATGAATGAAGATTGAGGATTGAGGATTGAAGGTCGTGGATTGAGGACGAGGACTGAGGGTCGAGTATTGATACTTGAGGCCTGAGGATTGAGGATTGAGGATTGCGAATTGAGGATTGAGGATTTAAGATTGAGGATTGGGTATTGAGGATTGAAGAATGAGTATTGAGGATTGAGGACAGAGGATTGAGGATTGAGGATTGAGGATTGAGGATTGAGGATTGAGGATTTAGGATTGAAGATTGAGTATTGAGGATTGAAGATTGAGGATTGAGGATTGAGGATTGAGGATTGAGGATTGAAGATTGAGGATTGGGGACTGAGTGTTGAGGGTTGAGTGATGAGAATTGATGTTAGTGGATAGAGATTTGAAGATTGCAGGTTGAGTATTGAGTATTGAAAACTGTGAAATCATGATATTCTATTGAGGATTGAGGATGGACCACTGATTGTTGAGGACTGAGGGCTGAAGGTTGAGGATTCAGGATTGACGATTCAGGATTGATGTTTGAGGACTGAGGATTGAGGACTGAGGATTGAGGACTGCGGATTGAGGATTGAGGATTGAAGACTGAGGATCGGGTATTGAGGATTGAACATTGAGGATTGAGGATTGAGGATTGAGGATTGAGGATTGAGGATTGAAGGTTGAATATTGATGAATGAAGATTGAGGATTGAGGATTGAAGGTCGTGGATTGAGGACGAGGACAGAGGGTTGAGTATCGATACTTGAGGCCTGAGGATTGAGGATTGAGGATTGCGAATTGAGGATTGAGGATTGGGGATTGAAGATTGAGGATCGAGGATTGAGGATTGAGGATTGAGGACTGAGGATTGAGGACTGAGGATGGAAGATTGAGGATTGAGGATTGAGGATTGAGGATTGCGGGTTGTGGATTGAGGACGAGGACTGAGGATTGAATATTTATGTTTGAGGTCTGAGGATTGAGGACTGAGGATTGAGAATTGAGGATTGAGGATTGAGGATTGAAGATTGAGGATTGGGTATTGAGGATTGAGGATTGAGGATTGAAGATTGAGGATAGGGTATTGAGGATTGAAGAATGATGATTGAGGATTGAGGATTGAGGATTGAGGATTGAATATTGAGTATTGAGGATTGAAGATCGACTATTGAGGATTGCGAATTGAGGATTGAGGGTTGGGGATTGAGGATTGAAGATTGAGTATTGAGATTGAAGGTTGAGGATTGTGGATTGAGGATTGAGGCTCGAATATTGAACATTGAGTACTGAGTGTTGAGGGTTGAGTGATGAGGATTGATGTTTGTGGATAGAGATTTGAAGATTGCAGGTTGAGTATTGAGTATTGAAAACTGTGAATTCAGGATATTCTATTGAGGATTGTGGATTGACAACTGAATGTTGAGGACTGAGGGCTGAAGATTGAGGATTCAGGATTGAGGATTCAGAATTGCGGTTTGAGGGCTGAGGATTGAGGATTGAAGATTGAGTATTGAGGATTGAAGATTGAGGATTGAGGATTGAGGATTGAGGATTGAGGATGAGGGCTGAGTGTTGAGGATTGAGGTTTGAGGACTAGGGACGGAGGATTGAGGATTGAGAATTGAGGATTGAGGATTGAGGATTGAAGATTGAGGATTGGGTATTGAGGATCGAAGAAAGAGGATTGAGGATTGAGGATTGAGGATGGAGGATTGAATATTGGGTATTGAGGATTGAAGATTGACTATTGAGGATTGCGAATTCAGGATTGAGGATTGAGGATTGAGGATTGAAGATTGAGTATTGAGGATTGAAGGTTGAGGATTGTTGGTTGAGGATTGAGGGTTGAGGCTTGAATATTGAGGATTGGGGATTGAATATTGAGGATTGGGGACTGAGTGTTGAGGGTTGAGTGATGAGAATTGATGTTTGTGGATAGAGATCTGAAGATTGCAGGTTGAGTATTGAGTATTGAAAACTGTGAATTCATGATATTCTATTGAGGATTGAGGATTGACCACTGATTGTTGAGGACTGAGGGCTGAAGATTGAGGATTCAGGATTGAGGATTCAGGATTGAGGTTTGAGGACTGAGGATTGAGGATTGAGGATTGAGGATTGAGGATTGAGGATTGAAGACTGAGGATCGGGTATTGAGGATTGACATTGAGGATTGAGGATTGAGGATTGAGGATTGAGGATTGAGGATTGAGGATGAGGGCTGAGTGTTGAGGATTGAGGTTTGAGGACTAGGGACGGAGGATTGAGGATTGAGAATTGAGGATTGAGGATTGAGGATTGAAGATTGAGGATTGGGTATTGAGGATCGAAGAAAGAGGATTGAGGATTGAGGATTGAGGATGGAGGATTGAATATTGGGTATTGAGGATTGAAGATTGACTATTGAGGATTGCGAATTCAGGATTGAGGATTGAGGATTGAGGATTGAAGATTGAGTATTGAGGATTGAAGGTTGAGGATTGTTGGTTGAGGATTGAGGGTTGAGGCTTGAATATTGAGGATTGGGGATTGAATATTGAGGATTGGGGACTGAGTGTTGAGGGTTGAGTGATGAGAATTGATGTTTGTGGATAGAGATCTGAAGATTGCAGGTTGAGTATTGAGTATTGAAAACTGTGAATTCATGATATTCTATTGAGGATTGAGGATTGACCACTGATTGTTGAGGACTGAGGGCTGAAGATTGAGGATTCAGGATTGAGGATTCAGGATTGAGGTTTGAGGACTGAGGATTGAGGATTGAGGATTGAGGATTGAGGATTGAGGATTGAAGACTGAGGATCGGATATTGAGGATTGACATTGAGGATTGAGGATTGAGGATTGAGGATTGAGGATTGAGGATTGAAGGTTGAATATTGATGAATGAAGATTGAGGATTGAGGATTGAAGGTCGTGGATTGAGGACGAGGACTGAGGGTCGAGTATTGATACTTGAGGCCTGAGGATTGAGGATTGAGGATTGCGAATTGAGGATTGAGGATTTAAGATTGAGGATTGGGTATTGAGGATTGAAGAATGAGTATTGAGGATTGAGGACAGAGGATTGAGGATTGAGGATTGAGGATTGAGGATTGAGGATTGAGGATTGAGGATTTAGGATTGAAGATTGAGTATTGAGGATTGAAGATTGAGGATTGAGGATTGAGGATTGAGGATTGAGGATTGAAGATTGAGGATTGGGGACTGAGTGTTGAGGGTTGAGTGATGAGAATTGATGTTAGTGGATAGAGATTTGAAGATTGCAGGTTGAGTATTGAGTATTGAAAACTGTGAAATCATGATATTCTATTGAGGATTGAGGATGGACCACTGATTGTTGAGGACTGAGGGCTGAAGGTTGAGGATTCAGGATTGACGATTCAGGATTGAGGTTTGAGGACTGAGGATTGAGGATTGAGGATTGAGGACTGAGGATTGAGGATTGAGGATTGAAGACTGAGGATCGGGTATTGAGGATTGAACATTGAGGATTGAGGATTGAGGATTGAGGATTGAGGATTGAGGATTGAAGGTTGAATATTGATGAATGAAGATTGAGGATTGAGGATTGAAGGTCGTGGATTCAGGACGAGGACAGAGGGTTGAGTATCGATACTTGAGGACTGAGGATTGAGGATTGAGGATTGCGAATTGAGGATTGAGGATTGGGGAATGAAGATTGAGGATCGAGGATTGAGGATTGAGGATTGAGGATTGAGGATTGAGGACTGAGGATTGAAGATTGAGGATTGAGGATTGAGGATTGAGGATTGCGGGTTGTGGATTGAGGACGAGGACTGAGGATTGAATATTTATGTTTGAGGTCTGAGGATTGAGGACTGAGGATTGAGAATTGAGGATTGAGGATTGAGGATTGAAGATTGAGGATTGGGTATTGAGGATTGAGGATTGAGGATTGAAGATTGAGGATAGGGTATTGAGGATTGAAGAATGATGATTGAGGATTGAGGATTGAGGATTGAGGATTGAATATTGAGTATTGAGGATTGAAGATCGACTATTGAGGATTGCGAATTGAGGATTGAGGGTTGGGGATTGAGGATTGAAGATTGAGTATTGAGGATTGAAAGTTGAGGATTGTGGATTGAGGATTGAGGCTCGAATATTGAGGATTGGGGACTGAGTGTTGAGGGTTGAGTGATGAGGATTGATGTTTGTGGCTAGAGATTTGAAGATTGCAGGTTGAGTATTGAGTATTGAAAACTGTGAAATCATGATATTCTATTGAGGATTGAGGATGGACCACTGATTGTTGAGGACTGAGGGCTGAAGATTGAGGATTCAGGATTGAGGATTCAGGATTGAGGTCTGAGGACTGAGGATTGAGGATTGAGGATTGAGGATTGAGGATAGAGGATTGAGGATTGAGGATTGAAGACTGAGGATTGGGTATTGAGGTTTGAACATTGAGGATTGAGGATTGAGGGTTGAGGATTGAGGATTGAGGATTGAGGATGAGGGCTGAGGGTTGAGGATTGAGGTTTGAGGACTAAGGACAGAGGATTGAGGGTTGAGAATTGAGGATTGAGCATTGAGGATTGAAGATTGAGGATTTGGTATTGAGGATCGAAGAATGAGGATTGAGGATTGAGGATTGAGGATTGAGGATTGAATATTGAGTATTGAGGATTGAAGATTGACTATTGAGGATTGCGAATTCAGGATTGAGGATTGAGGATTGAGGATTCAAGATTGAGTATTGAGGATTGAATGTTGAGGATTGTGGATTGAGGATTGAGGATTGAGGCTTGAATATTGAGGATTGGGGACTGAGTGTTGAGGGTTGAGTGTTGTGAATTGATGTTTGTGGATAGAGATTTGAAGATTGCAGGTTGAGTATTGAGTATTGAAAACTGTGAGTTCATGATATTGTATTGAGGATTGAGGATTGACCACCGATTGTTGAGGACTGAGGGCTGAAGATTGAGGATTCAGGATTGAGTATTCAGGATTGAGGTTTGAGGACTGAGGATTGAGGGTTGAGGATCGCGGATTGAGGATTGACGCTTGAGGATTGAGGATTGAGGATGGAGGATTGAAGAGAGAGGACTGAGTGTTGAGGATTGAGTGTTGAGGATTGATGTTTGAGGATTGAGATTTGATTATTGAATATTTTGGAATGAGTATTCAACCATGAGAATTCAGTATATTCTATTGAGTATTGAGAATTGAGGATTGATGGTTGAGGATTGAGGATTGATGTATGAGGGTTGTGTGTTGAATATTGAGGATTGAGGGTTGAGGATTGAGAATTGAGGATTGAGGATTGAGGATTGAGGATTGAGGATTGAGGATTGAAGATTGAGTATTGAGGATTGAAGATTGAGAATTGAGGATTGAGGATTGAGGATTGAGGATTGAAGATTGAGTACTGAGGATTGAAGATTAAGAGTGAGTATTGAGGGTTGAGGACTGAGGATTGAGGATTGAGGATTGAAGGTTCAGTATTGAGGATTGAAGATTGAGAATTGAGGATTGAGCATTCAAGATTGAGTATTGAGGATTGAAGGTTGAGGATTGTGGATTGAGGATTGAGGATTGAGCATTGAATATTGAGGATTGGGGACTGAGTGTTGAGGGTTGAATGATGAGAATTGATGTTTGTGGATGGAGATTTGAAGATTGCAGGTTGAGTATTGAGTATTGAAAACTGTGAATTGATGATATTCTATTGAGGATTGAGGATTGACATCTGATTGCTGAGGACTGAGTGCTGAAGCTTGAGGATTCAGGATTGAGGATTCAGGATTGAGGTTTCAGGAGAGAGGACTGAGGATTGAGGATTGAGGATTGAGAATTGAAGATTGAGGATTGAGGATTGAAGATTGAGGATTGGCTGTTGAGGATTGAACATTGAGGATTGAGGACTGAGTATTGAGGATTGAGGATTGAAGGTTGAATATTGATGAACGAAGATTGAGGATAGAGGATTGAGGGTTATGGATTGAGAACGAGGACTGAGGGTTGAGTGTTGATGCCTGAGGTCTGAGGATTGAGGATTGAGGATTGCGAACTGAGGATTGAGGATTGAGGATTGAAGATTGAGGATTGGGTATTGAGGATTGAAGAATGAGGATTGAAGAATGAGGATTGAAGAATGAGGATTGGGGATTGAGTATTGAGGATTGAGGATTGAATATTGAGTATTGAGGATTGAATATTGAGGATTGAGGATTGAGGATTGAGGATTGAGGATTGAGGATTGAGGATTGATGATTGAGTATTGAGGATTGAAGATTGAGGATTGACGATTGAGGATTGAGGATTGAGGATTGAGGATTGAGGATTGAAGATTGAGGATTGAGGATTGAGGATTGAGGATTGAGGATTGAGGGTTGTGGATTGAGGACGAGGACTGAGGGTTGAATATTTATGGTTGAGGTCTGAGGATTGAGGATTGAGGATTGAGAATTGAGGATTGAGGATTGAGGATTGAGGATTGAAGATTGAGGATTGGGTATTGAGGATTGAGGATTGAGGATTGAAGATTGAGGATAGGGTATTGAGGATTGAAGAATGATGATTGAGGATTGAGGATTGAGGATTGAGGATTGAATATTGAGTATTGAGGATTGAAGATCGACTATTGAGGATTGCGAATTGAGGATTGAGTGTTGGGGATTGAGGATTGAAGATTGAGTATTGAGGATTGAAGGTTGAGGATTGTGGATTGAGGATTGAGGATTGAGGCTTGAATATTGAGGATTGGGGACTGAGTGTTGAGGGTTGAGTGATGAGAATTGATGTTTGTGGATAGAGATTTGAAGATTGTAGGTTGAGTATTGAGTATTGTAGCTGTGAAATCATGATATTCTATTGAGGATTGAGGATGGACCACTGATTGTTGAGGACTGAGGGCTGAAGATTGAGGATTCAGGATTGAGGATTCAGGATTGAGGATTGAGGATGAGGGCTGAGGGTTGAGGATTGAGGTTTGAGGACTGAGGACTGAGGATTGAGGATTGAGAATTGAGGATTGAGGATTGAGGGTTGAAGATTGAGGATTGGGTATTGAGGATTGAAGAATGAGGATTGAGGATTGAGGACAGAGGATTGAGGATTGAAAATTGAGTATTGAGGATTGAAGATTGACGATTGAGGATTGAGGATTGAGGATTGAGGATTCAGGATTGAGGATTGAGTATTGAAGATTGAGTATTGAGGATTGAAGATTGAGAATTGAGGATTGAGGATTGAGGATTGAGGATTGAAGATTGAGGATTGGGGACTGAGTGTTGAGGGTTGAGTGATGAGAATTGATGTTTGTGGATAGAGATTTGAAGATTGCAGGTTGAGTATTGAGTATTGAAAGCTGTGAAATCATGATATTCTATTGAGGATTGAGGATGGACCACTGATTGTTGAGGACTGAGGGCTGAAGGTTGAGGATTCAGGATTGAGGATTCACGATCGAGGCTTGAGGACTGAGGATTGAGGATTGAGGATTGAGGTTTGAGGATTGAGGATTGAGGATTGAGGACTGAGGATTGAGGATTGAGGATTCAGGATTGAGGATTGAGGATTGAAGATTGAGTATTGAGGATTGAAGATTGAGGATTGAGGATTGGGGACTGAGGATTGAGGATTGAAGACTGAGGATTGGGTATTGAGGTTTGAACATTGAGGATTGAGGATTGAGGTTTGAGGAGTGAAGATTGAGGATTGAGGATTGAGGATTGAGGATCGAGGATTGAAGGTTGAAGATTGAATATTGATTATTAAAGATTGAGGGTTGAGGATTGAGGGTTGTGGGTTGAGGACGAGGACTGAGTGTTGAATATTGATGTCTGAGGTCTGAGGATTGAGGATTGAGAATTGAGAATTGACGATTGAGGATTGAAGATTGAGGATTGGGTATTGAGGATTGACGAATGAGGATTGAGGATTGCGGATTGAGGATTGAAGATTGAGAATTGAGGATTGAAGATTCAGGACTGAGGATTGAGGATCGAGGATTGGGGATTGAGGATTGCGAATTGAATATTCAGTATTGAGGATTGAAGATTCAGAATTGAGGATGAGGATTGAACATTGAATACTGAGTGTTGAGGGTTGAGTGATGGGAATTTATGCTTCTGGATAGAGATTTGAAGATTGCAGATTGAGTATTGAGTATTGAAAACTGTGAAATCATGATATTCTATTGAGGATTGAGGATGGACCACTGATTGTTGAGGACTGAGGGCTGAAGGTTGAGGATTCAGGGTTGAGGATTCAGGATTGAGGACTGAGGATTGAGGATTGAGGATTGAAGACTCAGAATCGGGTATTGAGGACTGAACATTGAGGATTGAGGATTGAGGATTCAGGATTGAAGGTTGAATATTGATGAATGAAGATTGAGGATTGAGGATTGAAGGTCGTGGATTGAGGACGAGGACTGAGGGTTCAGTATTGATACTTGAGGCCTGAGGATTGAGGATTGACGATTGCGAATTGAGGATTGAGGATTTAAGATTGAGGATTGGGTATTGAGGATTGAAGAATGAGGATTGAGGATTGAGGACAGAGGATTGAGGATTGAAGATTGAGTATTGAGGATTGAAGATTGACGATTGAGGATTGAGGATTGAGGATTGTGGATTGAGGATTGAGGATTGAGGATTGAAGATTGAGTATTGAGGATTGAAGAAGGAGGATTGAGGATTGAGTATTGAAGATTGAGTACTGAGGATTGAAGATTAAGATTGAGGATTGAGGATTCAGGATTGAGGATTGAGGATTGAGGATTGAAGATTGAGTATTGAGGATTGAAGATTGAGGATTGAGGATTGAGGATTGAGGATTGAGGATTGAAGATTGAGTACTGAGGATTGAAGATTAAGAGTGAGGGTTGAGGATTGAGGACTGAGGATTGAGGATTGAGGATTGAAGGTTCAGTATTGAGGATTGAAGATTGAGAATTGAGGATTGAGGGTTGAACATTGAGGACTGAGTGTTGAGGGTTGAGTGATGAGAATTGATGTTTGTGGATAGAGATTTGAAGATTGCAGATTGAGTATTGAGTATTGAAAACTGTGAATTGAGTATATTCTATTGAGGATTGAGGATTGACAACAGATTGTTGAGGACTGAGGGCTGAAGATTGAGGGTTCCCGATTGAGGATTCAGAATTGAAATTTGAGGACTGAGCATTGAGGATTGAAGATTGAGTATTGAGGATTGAAGATTGAGAATTGAGGATTGAGGATTGAGGATTGAGGATTGAGGATGAGGGCTGAGGGTTGAGGATTGAGGTTTGCGGACTGAGGACTGCGGATTGAGGATTGAGAATTGAGGATGAGGATTGAACATTGAGTACTGAGTGTTGAGGGTTGAGTGATGAGAATTTATGTTTCTGGATAGAGATTTGAAGATTGCAGATTGAGTATTGAGTATTGAAAACTGTGAATTCAGGATATTCTATTGAGGATTGTGGATTGACAACTGAATGTTGAGGACTGAGGGCTGAAGATTGAGGATTCAGGATTGAGGATTCCGAATTGAGGTTTGAGGAGTGAGGATTGAGGATTGAGGATTGAGAATTGAGGATTGAGGATTGAGGATTGAAGATTGAGGATTGGGTATTGAGGATCGAAGAAAGAGGATTGAGGATTGAGGATTGAGGATTGAGGATTGAATATTGAGTATTGAGGATTGAAGATTGACTATTGAGGATTGCGAATTCAGGATTGAGGATTGAGGATTGAGGATTGAAGATTGAGTATTGAGGATTGAATGTTGAGGATTGTTGATTGAGGATTGAGGGTTGAGGCTTGAATATTGAGGATTGGGGCTTGAATATTGAGGATTGGGGACTTAGTGTTGAGGGTTGAGTGATGAGAATTGATGTTTGTGGATAGAGATCTGAAGAATGCAGGTTGAGTATTGAGTATTGAAAACTGTGAATTCATGATATTCTATTGAGGATTGAGGATTGACCTCTGATTGTTGAGGACTGAGGGCTGAAGATTGAGGATTCAGGATTGAGGATTCAGGATTGAGGTTTGAGGACTGAGGATTGAGGATTGAGGATTGAGGATTGAGGATTGAGGATTGAGGATTGAAGACTGAGGATCGGGTATTGAGGATTGACATTGAGGATTGAGGATTGAGGATTTAGGATTGAGGATTGAGGATTGAAGGTTGAATATTGATGAATGAAGATTGAGGATTGAGGATTGAAGGTCGTGGATTGAGGACGAGGACTGAGGGTCGAGTATTGATACTTGAGGCCTGAGGATTGAGGATTGAGGATTGCGAATTGAGGATTGAGGATTTAAGATTGAGGATTGGGTATTGAGGATTGAGGAATGAGTATTGAGGATTGAGAACAGAGGATTGAGGATTGAGGATTGAGGATTGAGGATTGAGGATTGAGGATTTAGGATTGAAGATTGAGTATTGAGGATTGAAGATTGAGGATTGAGGATTGAGGATTGAGGATTGAGGATTGAAGATTGAGGATTGGGGACTGAGTGTTGAGGGTTGAGTGATGAGAATTGATGTTTGTGGATAGAGATTTGAAGATTGCAGGTTGAGTATTGAGTATTGAAAACTGTGAAATCATGATATTCTATTGAGGATTGAGGATGGACCACTGATTGTTGAGGACTGAGGGCTGAAGGTTGAGGATTCAGGATTGACGATTCAGGATTGAGGTTTGAGGACTGAGGATTGAGGATTGAGGATTGAGGATTGAGGATTGAGGATTGAGGATTGAAGACTGAGGATCGGGTATTGAGGATTGAACATTGAGGATTGAGGATTGAGGATTGAGGATTGAGGATTGAGGATTGAAGGTTGAATATTGATGAATGAAGATTGAGGATTGAGGATTGAAGGTCGTGGATTGAGGACGAGGACTGAGGGTTGAGTATCGATACTTGAGGCCTGAGGATTGAGGATTGAGGATTGCGAATTGAGGATTGAGGATTGGGGATTGAAGATTGAGGATTGAGGATTGAGGATTGAGGATTGAGGATTGAGGATTGAGGATTGAGGATTGAGGATTGAGGATTGAAGACTGAGGATTGGGTATTGAGGTTTGAACATTGAGGATTGAGGATTGAGGGTTGAGGATTGAGGATTGAGGATTGAGGATGAGGGCTGAGGGTTGAGGATTGAGGTTTGAGGACTAAGGACAGAGGATTGAGGGTTGAGAATTGAGGATTGAGCATTGAGGATTGAAGATTGAGGATTTGGTATTGAGGATCGAAGAATGAGGATTGAGGATTGAGGATTGAGGATTGAATATTGAGTATTGAGGATTGAAGATTGACTATTGAGAATTGCGAATTGAGGATTGAGGATTGAGGATTGAGTATTCAAGATTGAGGATTCAAGATTGAGTATTGAGGATTGAATGTTGAGGATTGTGGATTGAGGATAGACGATTGAGGCTTGAATATTGAGGATTGGGGACTGAGTGTTGAGGGTTGAGTGTTGTGAATTGATGTTTGTGGATAGAGATTTGAAGATTGCAGGTTGAGTATTGAGTATTGAAAACTGTGAGTTCATGATATTGTATTGAGGATTGAGGATTGACCACCGATTGTTGAGGACTGAGGGCTGAAGATTGAGGATTCAGGATTGAGTATTCAGGATTGAGGTTTGAGGACTGAGGATTGAGGGTTGAGGATCGAGGATTGAGGATTGACGCTTGAGGATTGAGGATTGAGGATGGAGGATTGAAGAGAGAGGACTGAGTGTTGAGGATTGAGTGTTGAGGATTGATGTTTGAGGATTGAGATTTGATTATTGAATATTTTGGAATGAGTATTCAACCATGAGAATTCAGTATATTCTATTGAGTATTGAGAATTGAGGATTGATGGTTGAGGATTGAGGATTGATGTATGAGGGTTGTGTGTTGAATATTGAGGATTGAGGATTGAGGATTGAGAATTGAGGATTGAGGATTGAGGATTGAGGATTGAGGATTGAGGATTGAAGATTGAGTATTGAGGATTGAAGATTGAGGATTGAGGATTGTGGATTGAGGATTGAAGATTGAGTACTGAGGATTGAAGATTAAGAGTGAGTATTGAGGGTTGAGGACTGAGGATTGAGGATTGAGGATTGAAGGTTCAGTATTGAGGATTGAAGATTGAGAATTGAGGATTGATCATTGAAGATTGAGTATTGTGGATTGAAGGTTGAGGATTGCGGATTGAGGATTGAGGATTGAGCATTGAATATTGAGGATTGGGGACTGAGTGTTGAGGGTTGAATGATGAGAATTGATGTTTGTGGATGGAGATTTGAAGATTGCAGATTGAGTATTGAGTATTGAAAACTGTGAATTGATGATATTCTATTGAGGATTGAGGATTGACATCTGATTGCTGAGGACTGAGTGCTGAAGCTTGAGGATTCAGGATTGAGGATTCAGGATTGAGGTTTCAGGAGAGAGGACTGAGGATTGAGGATTGAGGATTGAGAATTGAGGATTGAGGATTGAGGATTGAAGATTGAGGATTGGCTGTTGAGGATTGAACATTGAGGATTGAGGACTGAGTATTGAGGATTGAGGATTGAATATTGAGGATTGAGGATTGAGGATTGAGGATTGAGGATTGAGGATTGAGGATTGATGATTGAGTATTGAGGATTGAAGATTGAGGATTGACGATTGAGGATTGAGGATTGAGGATTGAGGATTGAAGATTGAGGATTGAGGATTGAGGATTGAGGATTGAGGGTTGTGGATTGAGGACGAGGACTGAGGGTTGAATATTTATGGTTGAGGTCTGAGGATTGAGGATTGAGGATTGAGAATTGAGGATTGAGGATTGAGGATTGAAGATTGAGGATTGGGGATTGAGTATTGAGGATTGAGGATTGAATATTGAGTATTGAGGATTGAATATTGAGGATTGAGGATTGAGGATTGAGGATTGAGGATTGAGGATTGAGTATTGATGATTGAGTATAGAGGATTGAAGATTGAGGATTGACGATTGAGGATTGAGGATTGAGGATTGAGGATTGAGGATTGAAGATTGAGGATTGAGGATTGAGGATTGAGGATTGAGGGTTGTGGATTGAGGACGAGGACTGAGGGTTGAATATTTATGGTTGAGGTCTGAGGATTGAGGATTGAGGATTGAGAATTGAGGATTGAGGATTGAGGATTGAAGATTGAGGATTGGGTATTGAGGATTGAGGATTGAGGATTGAAGATTGAGGATAGGGTATTGAGGATTGAAGAATGATGATTGAGGATTGAGGATTGAGGATTGAGGATTGAATATTGAGTATTGAGGATTGAAGATCGACTATTGAGGATTGCGAATTGAGGATTGAGTGTTGGGGATTGAGGATTGAAGATTGAGTATTGAGGATTGAAGGTTGAGGATTGTGGATCGAGGATTGAGGATTGAGGCTTGAATATGGAGGATTGGGGACTGAGTGTTGAGGGTTGAGTGATGAGAATTGATGTTTGTGGATAGAGATTTGAAGATTGTAGGTTGAGTATTGAGTATTGTAAACTGTGAAATCATGATATTCTATTGAGGATTGAGGATGGACCACTGATTGTTGAGGACTGAGGGCTGAAGATTGAGGATTCAGGATTGAGGATTCAGGATTGAGGTTTGAGGACTGAGGATTGAGGATTGAGGATTGAGGATTGAGGATTGAGGATTGAGGACTGAAGCCTGAGGATCGGGTATTGAGGATTGAACATTGAGGATTGAGGATTGAGGATTGATGATTGAGGATTGAGGATTGAAGACTGAGGATTGGGTATTGTGGTTTGAACATTGAGGATTGAGGATTGAGGTTTGAGGAGTGAAGATTGAGGATTGAGGATTGAGAATTGAGGATCGAGGATTGAGGATTGAAGATTGAATATTGATGATTAAAGATTGAGGGTTGAGGATTGAGGGTTGTGGATTGAGGACGAGGACTGAGTGTTGAATATTGATGTCTGAGGTCTGAGGATTGAGGATTGAGAATTGAGAATTGAGGATTGAGGATTGAAGATTGAGGATTGGGTATTTAGGATTGACGAATGAGGATTGAGGATTGCGGATTGAGGATTGAAGATTGAGTATTGAGGATTGAAGATTGAGGATTGACGATTGAGGATTGAGGATTGGGGATTGAGGATTGCGAATTGAAGATTCAGTATTGAGGATTGAAGATTCAGAATTGAGGATGAGGATTGAACATTGAGTACTGAGTGTTGAGGGTTGAGCGATGAGAATTTATGTTTCTGGATAGAGATTTGAAGATTGCAGATTGAGTATTGAGTATTGAAAACTGTGAATTGAGGATATTCTATTGAGGATTGAGGATTGACAACTGAATGTTGAGGACTGAGGGCTGAAGATTGAGGATTCAGGATTGAGGATTCAGAATTGAGTTTTGAGGTGTGAGGATTGAGGATTGAAGATTTAGTATTGAGGATTGAAGATTGAGGATTGAGGATTGAGGATTGAGGATTGAGGATTGAGGATGAGGGCTGAGGGTTGAGGATTGAGGTTTGAGGACTAAGGACAGAGGATTGAGGATTGAGAATTGAGGATTGAGGATTGAGGATTGAAGATTGAGGATTGGGTATTGAGGATCGAAGAATGAGGATTGAGGATTGAGGATTGAGGATTGAGGATTGAATATTGAGTACTGAGGATTGAAGATTGAGTATTGAGGATTGCGAATTGGGGATTGAGGATTGAGGATTGGGGATTGAAGATTGAGTATTGAGGATTGAAGGTTGAGGATTGTGGATAGAGGATTGAGGATTGCGGCTTGAATATTGAGGATTGGGGACTGAGTGTTGAGCGTTGAGTGATGAGAATTGATGTTTGTGGATAGAGATTTGAAGATTGCAGGTTGAGTATTGAGTATTGAAGACTGTGAATTCATGATATTCTATTGAGGATTGAGGTTTGACCATTGATTGTTGAGGACTGAGGGCTGAAGATTGAAGATTCAGGATTGAGGATTCAGGATTGAGGTTTGAGGACTGAGGATTGAGGATTGAGGATTGAGGATTGAGGATTGAGGATTGAGGATTGGGGACTGAGGATCGGGTATTGAGGATTGAACATTGAGGATTGAGGATTGAGGATTGAGGATTGAGGATTGAGGATTGAGGATTGAAGGTTGCATATTGATAAATGAAGATTGAGGATTGAGGATTGAAGGTCGTGGGTTGAGGACGAGGACTGAGGGTTGAGTATTGATACTTGAGGCCTGAGGATTGAGGATTGAGGATTGCGAATTGAGGATTGAGGATTTAAGATGGAGGATTGGGTATTGAGGATTGAAGAATGAGGATTGAGGATTGACGACAGAGGACTGAGGATTGAAGATTGAGTATTGAGGATTGAAGATTGACGATTGAGGATTGAGGATTGAGGATTGAGGATTGAGGATTGAGGATTGAAGATTGAGGATTGAGGATTGAGGATTGAGGATTGAGTGTTGTGGATTGAGGACGAGGACTGAGGGTTGAATATTTATGATTGAGGTCTGAGGACTGAGGATTGATGATTGAGAATTGAGGATTGAGGATTGAGGATTGAAGATTGAGGATTGGGTATTGAGGATTGAGGATTGAGGATTGAAGATTGAGGATAGGGTATTGAGGATTGAAGAATGATGATTGAGGATTGAGGATTGAGGATTGAGGATTGAATATTGAGTATTGATGATTGAAGATCGACTATTGAGGATTGCGAATTGAGGATTGAGGGTTGGGGATTGAGGATTGAAGATTGAGTATTGAGGATTGAAGGTTAAGGATTGTGGATTGAGGATTGAGGATTGAGGCTTGAATATTGAGGATTGGGGACTGAGTGTTGAGGGTTGAGTGATGAGGATTGATGTTTGTGGATAGAGATTTGACGATTGCAGGTTGAGTATTGAGTATTGAAAGCTGTGAAATCATGATATTCAGTTGAGGATTGAGGATGGACCACTGATTGTTGAGGACTGAGGCCTGAAGATTGAGGATTCAGGATTGAGGATTCAGGATTGAGGTTTGAGGACTGAGGATTGAGGATTGAGGATTGAGGATTGGGGATTGAGGATTGAGGATTGAGGTTTGAGGATTGAAGATTGAGTATTGAGGATTGAAGATTGAGGATTGAGTATTGAGGATTGAGGATTGAGGATTGAGGATTGAGGATTGAAGATTGAGGATTGAGGATTGAGGATTGAGGATTGAGGGTTGTGGATTGAGGACGAGGACTGAGGGTTGAATATTTATGATTGAGGTCTGAGGATTGAGGATTGAGGATTGAGGATTGAAGACTGAGGATTGGGTATTGAGGATTGAGGATTGAGGATTGAAGATTGAGGATAGGGTATTGAGGATTGAAGAATGATGATTGAGGATTGAAGAATGATGATTAAGGATTATGGATTGAGAATTGAGGATTGAATATTGAGTATTGAGGATTGAAGATCGACTATTGAGGACTGCGGATTGAGGATTGAGGGGTGGGGATTGAGGATTGAAGATTGAGTATTGAGGATTGAAGGTTGAGGATTGTGGATTGAGGATTGAGGCTTGAATATTGAGGATTGGGGACTGAGTGTTGAGGGTTGAGTGATGAGTATTGATGTATGTGGATAGAGATTTGAAGATTGCAGGTTGAGTATTGAGTATTGAAAGCTGTGAAATCATGATATTCTATTGAGGATTGAGGATGGACCACTGATTGTTGAGGACTGAGGCCTGAAGATTGAGGATTCAGGATTGAGGATTCAGGATTGAGGTTTGAGGACTGAGGATTGAGGATTGAGGATTGAGGATTGAGGATTGAGGATTGAGGATTGAAGACTGAGGATTGGGTATTGAGGTTTGAACATTGAGGATTGAGGATTGAGGTTTGAGGAGTGAAGATTGAGGATTGAGGATTGAGGATTGAGGATCGAGGATTGAGGATTGAAGATTGAATATTGATGATTAAAGATTGAGGGTTGAGGATTGAGGGTTGTGGATTGAGGACGAGGACTGAGTGTTGAATATTGATGTCTGAGGTCTGAGGATTGAGGATTGAGAATTGAGAATTGAGGATTGAGGATTGAAGATTGAGGATTGGGTATTTAGGATTGACGAATGAGGATTGAGGATTGCGGATTGAGGATTGAAGATTGAGTATTGAGGATTGAAGATTGAGGATTGACGATTGAGGATTGAGGATTGGGGATTGAGGATTGCGAATTGAAGATTCAGTATTGAGGATTGAAGATTCAGAATTGAGGATGAGGATTGAACATTGAGTACTGAGTGTTGAGGGTTGAGCGATGAGAATTTATGTTTCTGGATAGAGATTTGAAGATTGCAGATTGAGTATTGAGTATTGAAAACTGTGAATTGAGGATATTCTATTGAGGATTGAGGATTGACAACTGAATGTTGAGGACTGAGGGCTGAAGATTGAGGATTCAGGATTGAGGATTCAGAATTGAGTTTTGAGGTGTGAGGATTGAGGATTGAAGATTTAGTATTGAGGATTGAAGATTGAGGATTGAGGATTGAGGATTGAGGATTGAGGATTGAGGATGAGGGCTGAGGGTTGAGGATTGAGGTTTGAGGACTAAGGACAGAGGATTGAGGATTGAGAATTGAGGATTGAGGATTGAGGATTGAAGATTGAGGATTGGGTATTGAGGATCGAAGAATGAGGATTGAGGATTGAGGATTGAGGATTGAGGATTGAATATTGAGTACTGAGGATTGAAGATTGAGTATTGAGGATTGCGAATTGGGGATTGAGGATTGAGGATTGGGGATTGAAGATTGAGTATTGAGGATTGAAGGTTGAGGATTGTGGATAGAGGATTGAGGATTGCGGCTTGAATATTGAGGATTGGGGACTGAGTGTTGAGCGTTGAGTGATGAGAATTGATGTTTGTGGATAGAGATTTGAAGATTGCAGGTTGAGTATTGAGTATTGAAGACTGTGAATTCATGATATTCTATTGAGGATTGAGGTTTGACCATTGATTGTTGAGGACTGAGGGCTGAAGATTGAAGATTCAGGATTGAGGATTCAGGATTGAGGTTTGAGGACTGAGGATTGAGGATTGAGGATTGAGGATTGAGGATTGAGGATTGAGGATTGGGGACTGAGGATCGGGTATTGAGGATTGAACATTGAGGATTGAGGATTGAGGATTGAGGATTGAGGATTGAGGATTGAGGATTGAAGGTTGCATATTGATAAATGAAGATTGAGGATTGAGGATTGAAGGTCGTGGGTTGAGGACGAGGACTGAGGGTTGAGTATTGATACTTGAGGCCTGAGGATTGAGGATTGAGGATTGCGAATTGAGGATTGAGGATTTAAGATGGAGGATTGGGTATTGAGGATTGAAGAATGAGGATTGAGGATTGACGACAGAGGACTGAGGATTGAAGATTGAGTATTGAGGATTGAAGATTGACGATTGAGGATTGAGGATTGAGGATTGAGGATTGAGGATTGAGGATTGAAGATTGAGGATTGAGGATTGAGGATTGAGGATTGAGTGTTGTGGATTGAGGACGAGGACTGAGGGTTGAATATTTATGATTGAGGTCTGAGGACTGAGGATTGATGATTGAGAATTGAGGATTGAGGATTGAGGATTGAAGATTGAGGATTGGGTATTGAGGATTGAGGATTGAGGATTGAAGATTGAGGATAGGGTATTGAGGATTGAAGAATGATGATTGAGGATTGAGGATTGAGGATTGAGGATTGAATATTGAGTATTGATGATTGAAGATCGACTATTGAGGATTGCGAATTGAGGATTGAGGGTTGGGGATTGAGGATTGAAGATTGAGTATTGAGGATTGAAGGTTAAGGATTGTGGATTGAGGATTGAGGATTGAGGCTTGAATATTGAGGATTGGGGACTGAGTGTTGAGGGTTGAGTGATGAGGATTGATGTTTGTGGATAGAGATTTGACGATTGCAGGTTGAGTATTGAGTATTGAAAGCTGTGAAATCATGATATTCAGTTGAGGATTGAGGATGGACCACTGATTGTTGAGGACTGAGGCCTGAAGATTGAGGATTCAGGATTGAGGATTCAGGATTGAGGTTTGAGGACTGAGGATTGAGGATTGAGGATTGAGGATTGGGGATTGAGGATTGAGGATTGAGGTTTGAGGATTGAAGATTGAGTATTGAGGATTGAAGATTGAGGATTGAGTATTGAGGATTGAGGATTGAGGATTGAGGATTGAGGATTGAAGATTGAGGATTGAGGATTGAGGATTGAGGATTGAGGGTTGTGGATTGAGGACGAGGACTGAGGGTTGAATATTTATGATTGAGGTCTGAGGATTGAGGATTGAGGATTGAGGATTGAAGACTGAGGATTGGGTATTGAGGATTGAGGATTGAGGATTGAAGATTGAGGATAGGGTATTGAGGATTGAAGAATGATGATTGAGGATTGAAGAATGATGATTAAGGATTATGGATTGAGAATTGAGGATTGAATATTGAGTATTGAGGATTGAAGATCGACTATTGAGGACTGCGGATTGAGGATTGAGGGGTGGGGATTGAGGATTGAAGATTGAGTATTGAGGATTGAAGGTTGAGGATTGTGGATTGAGGATTGAGGCTTGAATATTGAGGATTGGGGACTGAGTGTTGAGGGTTGAGTGATGAGTATTGATGTATGTGGATAGAGATTTGAAGATTGCAGGTTGAGTATTGAGTATTGAAAGCTGTGAAATCATGATATTCTATTGAGGATTGAGGATGGACCACTGATTGTTGAGGACTGAGGCCTGAAGATTGAGGATTCAGGATTGAGGATTCAGGATTGAGGTTTGAGGACTGAGGATTGAGGATTGAGGATTGAGGATTGAGGATTGAGGATTGAGGATTGAAGACTGAGGATTGGGTATTGAGGTTTGAACATTGAGGATTGAGGATTGAGGTTTGAGGAGTGAAGATTGAGGATTGAGGATTGAGGATTGAGGATCGAGGATTGAGGATTGAAGATTGAATATTGATGATTAAAGATTGAGGGTTGAGGATTGAGGGTTGTGGATTGAGGACGAGGACTGAGTGTTGAATATTGATGTCTGAGGTCTGAGGATTGAGGATTGAGAATTGAGAATTGAGGATTGAGGATTGAAGATTGGGGATTGGGTATTGAGGATTGACGAATGAGGATTGAGGATTGCGGATTGATAATTGAAGATTGAGTATTGAGGGTTGAAGATTGAGGATTGAGGATTGAGGATTGAGGATTGGGGATTGAGGATTGCGAACTGAAGATTCAGTATTGAGGATTGAAGATTCAGAATTGAGGATGAGGATTGAACATTGAGTACTGAGTGTTGAGGGTTGAGTGATGAGAATTTATGTTTCTGGATAGAGATTTGAAGATTGCAGATTGAGTATTGAGTAGTGAAAACTGTGAATTGAGGATATTGTATTGAGGATTGAGGATTGACAACTGAATGTTGAGGACTGAGGGCTGAAGATTGAGGATTCAGGATTGAGGATTCAGAATTGAGGTTTGAGGACTGAGGATTGAGGATTGAAGATTGAGGATTGGGTATTGAGGATCGCAGAATGAGGATTGAGGATTGAAGGTTCAGTATTGAGGATAGAAGATTGATAATTGAGGATTGAGGGTTGAACATTGAGGACTGAGTGTTGAGGGTTGAATGATGAGAATTGATGTTTGTGGATAGAGATTTGAAGATTGCAGATTGAGTATTGAGTATTGAAAACTGTGAATTGATGATATTCTATTGAGGATTGAGGATTGACAACTGATTGTTGAGGACTGAGGGCTGAAGCTTGAGGATTCAGGATTGAGGATTCAGGATTGAGGTTTGATGAGAGAGGACCGATGATTGAGGATTGAGGAATGAGAATTGAGGATTGAGGATTGAGGATTGAAGATTGAGGATTGGCTGTTGAGGATTGAACATTGAGGATTGAGGATTGTGGATTGAGGATTGAGGATTGAATGTTGAATATTGATGAATGAAGATTGAGGATTGAGGATTGAGGGTTGTGGATTGAGAACGAGGACTGAGGGTTGAGTGTTGATGCCTGAGGTCCGAGGATTGAGGATTGAGGATTGCGAACTGAGGATTGAGGATTGAGGATTGAAGATTGAGGATTGGGTATTGAGGATTGAAGAATGAGGATTGAAGAATGAGGATTGGGGATTGAGTATTGAGGATTGAGGATTGAATATTGAGTATTGAGGATTGAATATTGAGGATTGAGGATTGAGGATTGAGGATTGAGGTTTGAGGATTGAAGATTGAGTATTGAGGATTGAAGATTGAGGATTGAGTATTGAGGATTGAGGATTGAGGATTGAGGATTGAGGATTGAAGATTGAGGATTGAGGATTGAGGATTGAGGATTGAGGGTTGTGGATTGAGGACGAGGACTGAGGGTTGAATATTTATGATTGAGGTCTGAGGATTGAGGATTGAGGATTGAGGATTGAAGACTGAGGATTGGGTATTGAGGATTGAGGATTGAGGATTGAAGATTGAGGATAGGGTATTGAAGATTGAAGAATGATGATTGAGGATTGAAGAATGATGATTAAGGATTATGGATTGAGAATTGAGGATTGAATAGTGAGTATTGAGGATTGAAGATCGACTATTGAGGACTGCGGATTGAGGATTGAGGGCTGGGGATTGAGGATTGAAGATTGAGTATTGAGGATTGAAGGTTGAGGATTGTGGATTGAGGATTGAGGCTTGAATATTGAGGATTGGGGACTGAGTGTTGAGGGTTGAGTGATGAGTATTGATGTATGTGGATAGAGATTTGAAGATGGCAGGTTGAGTATTGAGTATTGAAAGCTGTGAAATCATGATATTCTATTGAGGATTGAGGATGGACCACTGATTGTTGAGGACTGAGGCCTGAAGATTGAGGATTCAGGATTGAGGATTCAGGATTGAGGTTTGAGGACTGAGGATTGAGGATTGAGGATTGAGGATTGAGGATTGAGGATTGAGGATTGAAGACTGAGGATTGGGTATTGAGGTTTGAACATTGAGGATTGAGGATTGAGGTTTGAGGAGTGAAGATTGAGGATTGAGGATTGAGGATTGAGGATCGAGGATTGTGGATTGAAGATTGAATATTGATGATTAAAGATTGAGGGTTGAGGATTGAGGGTTGTGGATTGAGGACGAGGACTGAGTGTTGAATATTGATGTCTGAGGTCTGAGGATTGAGGATTGAGAATTGAGAATTGAGGATTGAGGATTGAAGATTGGGGATTGGGTATTGAGGACTGACGAATGAGGATTGAGGATTGCGGATTGATAATTGAAGATTGAGTATTGAGGGTTGAAGATTGAGGATTGAGGATTGAGGATTGAGGATTGGGGATTGAGGATTGCGAACTGAAGATTCAGTATTGAGGATTGAAGATTCAGAATTGAGGATGAGGATTGAACATTGAGTACTGAGTGTTGAGGGTTGAGTGATGAGAATTTATGTTTCTGGATAGAGATTTGAAGATTGCAGATTGAGTATTGAGTAGTGAAAACTGTGAATTGAGGATATTGTATTGAGGATTGAGGATTGACAACTGAATGTTGAGGACTGAGGGCTGAAGATTGAGGATTCAGGATTGAGGATTCAGAATTGAGGTTTGAGGACTGAGGATTGAGGATTGAAGATTGAGGATTGGGTATTGAGGATCGCAGAATGAGGATTGAGGATTGAAGGTTCAGTATTGAGGATAGAAGATTGATAATTGAGGATTGAGGGTTGAACATTGAGGACTGAGTGTTGAGGGTTGAATGATGAGAATTGATGTTTGTGGATAGAGATTTGAAGATTGCAGATTGAGTATTGAGTATTGAAAACTGTGAATTGATGATATTCTATTGAGGATTGAGGATTGACAACTGATTGTTGAGGACTGAGGACTGAAGCTTGAGGATTCAGGATTGAGGATTCAGGATTGAGGTTTGAGGAGAGAGGACTGAGTGTTGAGGATTGAGGATTGAGAATTGAGGATTGAGGATTGAGGATTGAAGATTGAGGATTGGCTGTTGAGGATTGAACATTGAGGATTGAGGATTGAGGATTGAGGATTGAGGATTGAAGGTTGAATATTGATGAATGAAGATTGAGGATTGAGGATTGAGGGTTTTGGATTGATAACGAGGACTGAGGGTTGAGTGTTGATGCCTGAGGTCTGAGGATTGAGGATTGAGGATTGCGAACTGAGGATTGAGGATTGAGGATTGAAGATTGAGTATTGAGGATTGAAGATTGAGGATTGAGGATTGAGGATTGAGGATTGAGGATTGAGGATTGAAGATTGAGGATTGAGGATTGAGGATTGAGGATTGAGGGTTGTGGATTGAGGACGAGGACTGAGGGTTGAATATTTATGTTTGAGGTCTGAGGATTGAGGATTGAGGATTGAGAATTGAGGATTGAGGATTGAGGATCGAAAATTGAGGATTGGGAATTGAGGATTGAGGATTGAGGATTGAAGATTGAGGATAGGGTATTGAGGATTGAAGAATGATGATTGAGGATTGAGGATTGAGGATTGAGGATTGAAGATTGAGTACTGGGGATTGAAGATCGACTATTGAGGATTGCGAATTGAGGATTGAGGGTTGGGGATTAAGGATTGAAGATTGAGTATTGAGGATTGAAAGTTGAGGATTGTGGATTGAGGATTGAGGATTGAGGATTGAATATTGAGGATTGGGGACTGAGTGTTGAGGGTTGATTGATGAGAATTGATGTTTATGGATAGAGATTTGAAGATTGCAGATTTAGTATTGAGTATTGAAAACTGTGAATTGATGATATTCTATTGAGGATTGAGGATTGACAACTGATTGTTGAGGACTGAGCGCTGAAGGTTGAGGATTCAGGATTGAGGATTCAGGATTGAGGTTTTAGGATAGAGGACTGAGGATTGAGGATTGGGGATTGATAATTGAGGATTGAGGATTGAGGATTGAAGATTGAGGATTGGCTGTTAAGGATTGAACATTGAGGATTGAGGAGTGAGGATTGAGGATTGAGGATTGAAGGCTGAATATTGATGCATGAGGATTGAGGATTGAGAATTGAGGATTGAGGATTGAGGATTGAAGATTGAGGATTGGGTATTGAGGATTGACGAATGAGGATTGAGGATTTCGGATTGAGGATTGAGGATTGAGTATTGAGGATTGAAGATTGAGGATTGAGGATTGAGGATTGAGGATTGGAGATTGAGGATTGCGAATTGAAGATTCAGTATTGAGGATTGAAGGTTGAGAATTGAGGATGAGGATTGAACATTGAGTACTGAGTGTTGAGGGTTGAGTGATGAGAATTTATGTTTCTGGATAGAGATTTGAAGATTGCAGATTGAGTATTGAGTATTGAAAGCTGTGAATTGAGGATATTCTATTCAGGATTGAGGATTGACAACTGAATGTTGAGGACTGAGGGCTGAAGATTGAGGATTCAGGATTGAGGATTCAGAATTGAGGTTTGAGGACGGTGGATTGAGGATTGAAGATTGAGTATTGAGGATTGAGGATTGAGGATTGAAGACTGAGGATCGGGTATTGAGGATTGAACATTGAGGATTGAGGATTGAGGATTGAGGATTGAGGATTGAGGATTGAAGGTTGAATATTGATGAATGATGATTGGGGATTGAGGATTGAAGGTCGTGGATTGAGGACGAGGACTGAGGGTTGAGTATTGATACTTGAGGCCTGAGGATTGTGGATTGAGGATTGCGAATTGAGGATTGAGGATTTAAGATTGAGGATTGGGTATTGAGGATTGAAGAATGAGGATTGAGGATTGAGGACAGAGGATTGAGGATTGAAGATTGAGTATTGAGGATTGAAGATTGACGATTGAGGATTGAGGATTGAGGATTGGGGATTGAATATTGAGTATTGAGGATTGAAGATCGACTATTGAGGATTGCGAATTGAGGATTGAGGGTTGGGGATTGAGGATTGAAGATTGAGTATTGAGGATTGAAGGTTGAGGATTGTGGATTGAGGATTGAGGATTGAGGCTTGAATATTGAGGATTGGGGACTGAGTGTTGAGGGTTGAGTGATGAGGATTGATGTTTGTGGATAAAGATTTGAAGATTGCAGGTTGAGTATTGAGTATTGAAAGCTGTGAAATCATGATATTCTATTGAGGATTGAGCATGGACCACTGATTGTTGAGGACTGAGGCCTGAAGATTGAGGATTCAGGATTGAGGATTCAGGATTGAGGTTTGAGGACTGAGGATTGAGGATTGAGGATTGAGGATTGAGGATTGAGGATTGAGGATTGAAGACTGAGGATTGGGTATTGAGGTTTGAACATTGAGGATTGAGGATTGAGGTTTGAGGAGTGAAGATTGAGGACTGAGGATTGAGGATTGAGGATCGAGTATTGAGGATTGAAGATTGAATATTGATGATTAAAGATTGAGGGTTGAGGATTGAGGGTTGTGGATTGAGGACGAGGACTGAGTGTTGAATATTGATGTCTGAGGTCTGAGGATTGAGGATTGAGAATTGAGAATTGAGGATTGAGGATTGAAGATTGAGGATTGGGTATTGAGGATTGACGAATGAGGATTGAGGATTGCGGATTGATAATTGAAGATTGAGTATTGAGGGTTGAAGATTGAGGATTGAGGATTGAAGATTGAGGATTGGCGATTGAGGATTGCGAACTGAAGATTCAGTATTGAGGATTGAAGATTCAGAATTGAGGATGAGGATTGAACATTGAGTACTGAGTGTTGAGGGTTGAGTGATGAGAATTTATGTTTCTGGATAGAGATTTGAAGATTGCAGATTGAGTATTGAGTAGTGAAAACTGTGAATTGAGGATATTCTATTGAGGATTGAGGATTGACAACTGAATGTTGAGGACTGAGGGCTGAAGATTGAGGATTCAGGATTGAGGATTCAGAATTGAGGTTTGAGGACTGAGGATTGAGGATTGAAGATTGAGTATTGAGGATTGAAGATTGAGGATTGAGGATTGAGGATTGAGGATTGAGGATTGAGGATGAGGGCTGAGGGTTGAGGATTGAGGTTTGAGGACTAAGGACAGAGGATTGAGGATTGATAATTGAGGATTAAGGATTGAGGATTGAAGATTGAGGATTGGGTATTGAGGATCGCAGAATGAGGATTGAGGATTGAAGATTGAGTACTGAGGATTGAAGATTAAGAGTGAGGATTGAGGATTGAGGACTGAGGATTGAGGATTGAGGATTGAAGGTTCAGTATTGAGGATTGAAGATTGAGAATTGAGGATTGAGGGTTGAACATTGAGGACTGAGTGTTGAGGGTTGAGTGATGAGAATTGATGTTTGTGGATAGAGATTTGAAGATTGCAGATTGAGTATTGAGTATTGAAAACTGTGAATTGAGTATATTCTATTGAGGATTGAGGATTGGCAACAGATTGTTGAGGACTGAGGGCTGAAGATTGAGGGTTCCGGATTGAGGATTCAGAATTGAAATTTGAGGACTGAGCATTGAGGATTGAAGATTGAGTATTGAGGATTGAAGATTGAGAATTGAGGATTGAGGAATGAGGATTGAGGATGAGGGCTGAGGGTTGAGGAATGAGGTTTGCGGACTGAGGACTGAGGATTGAGGATTGAGAATTGAGGATGAGGATTGAACACTGAGTACTGAGTGTTGAGGGTTGAGTGATGAGAATTTATGTTTCTGGATAGAGATTTGAAGATTGCAGATTGAGTATTGAGTATTGAAAACTGTGAATTCAGGATATTCTATTGAGGATTGAGGATTGACAACTGAATGTTGAGGACTAAGGGCTGAAGATTGAGGATTCAGGATTGAGGATGCAGAATTGAGGTTTGAGGACTGAGGATTGAGGATTGAAGATTGAGTATTGAGGATTGAAGATTGAGGATTGAGGATTGAGGATTGAGGATTGAGGATGAGGGCTGAGTGTTGAGGATTGAGGTTTGAGGACTAAGGACGGAGGATTGAGGATTGAGAATTGAGGATTGAGGATTGAGGATTGAAGATTGAGGATTGGGTATTGAGGATCGAAGAAAGAGGATTGAGGATTGAGGATTGAGGATTGAGGATTGAATATTGAGGATTGGGGCTTGAATATTGAGGATTGGGGACTGAGTGTTGAGGGCTGAGTGATGAGAATTGGTGTTTGTGGATAGAGATTTGAAGATTGCAGGTTGAGTATTGAGTATTGAAAACTGTGAATTCATAATATTCTATTGAGGATCGAGGATCGACAACTGATTGTTGAAGACTGAGGGCTGAAGATTGAGGATTCAGGATTGAGGATTCAGGATTGAGGTTTGAGGACTGAGGATTGAGGATTGAGGATTGAGGATTGAGGATTGAGGATTGAGGATTGAAGACTGAGGATCGGGTATTGAGGATTGAACATTGAGGATTGAGGATTGTGGATTGAGGATTGAGGATTGAGGATTGAAGGTTGAATATTGATGAATGAAAATTGAGGATTGAGGATTGAAGGTCGTGGATTGAGGACGAGGACTGAGGGTTGAGTATCGATACTTGAGGCCTGAGGATTGAGGATTGAGGATTGCGAATTGAGGATTGAGGATTTAAGATTGAGGATTGGGTATTGAGGATTGAAGAATGAGGATTGAGGATTGAGGACAGAGGATCGAGGATTGAAGATTGAGTATTGAGGATTGAAGATTGACGATTGAGGATTGAGGATTGAGGATTGAGGATTGAGGATTGAGGATTGAGGATTGGAGATTGAGTATTGAGGATTGAAGATTGAGGATTGAGGGTTGAGGATTGAGGATTGAGGATTGAGGATTGAAGATTGAGTATTGAGGATTGAAGATTGAGGATTGAGGATTGAGGATTGAAGGTTGAGTACTGAGGACTGAAGATTAAGATTGAGGATTGAGGATTCAGGATTGAGGATTGAGGATTGAGGATTGAAGATTGAGTATTGAGGATTGAAGATTGAGGATTGAGGATTGAGGATTGAGGATTGAGGATTGAAGATTGAGTACTGAGGATTGAAGGTTAAGAGTGAGGATTGAGGATTGAGGACTGAGGATTGAAGATTGACGATTGAGGATTGAATATTGAGGACTGAGGATTGAGGATTGAGGATTGGGGATTGAAGATTGAGGATTGAGGATTGAGGATTGAGGATTGAGAATTGAGGATTGAGGATTGAGGATTGAAGATTGAGGATTGAGGATTGAGGATTGAGGATTGCGGGTTGTGGATTGAGGACGAGGACTGAGGGTTGAATATTTATGTTTGAGGTCTGAGGATTGAGGACTGAGGATTGAGAATTGTGGATTGAGGATTGAGGATTGAAGATTGAGGATTGGGTATTGATGATTGAGGATTGAGGATTGAAGATTGAGGATAGGGTATTGAGGATTGAAGAATGATGATTGAGGATTGAGGATTGAGGATTGAGGATTGAATATTGAGTATTGAGGGTTGAAGATCGACTATTGAGGATTGCGAATTGAGGATTGAGGGTTGGGGATTGAGGATTGAAGATTGAGTATTGAGGATTGAATGTTGAGGATTGTGGATTGAGGATTGAGGATTGAGGCTTGAATATTGAGGATTGGGGACTGAGTGTTGAGGGTTGAGTGATGAGGATTGATGTTTGTGGATAGAGATTTGAAGATTGCAGGTTGAGTATTGAGTACTGAAAACTGTGAAATCATGATATTCTATTGAGGATTGAGGATGAACCACTGATTGTTGAGGACTGAGGGCTGAAGATTGAGGATTCAGGATTGAGGATTCAGGATTGAGGTCTGAGGACTGAGGATTGAGGATTGAGGATTGAGGATTGAGGATTGAGGATTGAGGATTGAGGATTGAAGTCTGAGGATTGGGTATTGAGGTTTGAACATTGAGGATTGAATATTGATGATTAAAGATTGAGGGTTGAGGATTGGGGGTTGTGGAATGAGGACGAGGACTGAGTGTTGAATATTGATGTCTGAGGTCTGAGGATTGAGGATTGAGAATTGAGAATTGAGAATTGAGGATTGAGGTTTGAAGATTGAGGATTGGGTATTGAGGATCGAAGAATGAGGATTGAGGATTGAGGATTGAGGATTGAGGATTGAGGATTGAGGATTGAATATTGATTATTGAGGATTGAAGATTGACTATTGAGGATTGCGAATTGAGGATTGAGGATTGAGGATTGAGGATTGATGATTGAGTATTGAGGATTGAAGGTTGAGGATTGTGGATTGAGGATTGAGGATTGAGGCTTGAATATTGAAGATTGGGGCTGAGTGTTGAGGGTTGAGTGATGAGAATTGATGTTTGTGGATAGAGATTTGAAGATCGCAGGTTGA